>NC_142031.1:25882620-26522263 GCF_982192425.1 Myodes glareolus | reverse complement strand
TTGAGCACTGCAGTAGATACATAGTCATTTCTTTTCGGGTAAGGAATATTACCCCAGTTTTTAAGGAGGAAACTGAGATTCCCAGATGCAGAATAACACAGTCAAGGCCACACAATTAATAAGTTGTGGAGCCAAGATTCCAACCCTGTGTGACTTCAAAGTCCATATTCTTTCCATTACACTGTGCTGGCGAGAAGTCCCAAGAGTTCGGTTTAAGCACCATGGGCTATAACCAAGCAGAGAAAGCCCTTATCTCAGAGAGAGCTGGTCCAATGAGACACAGGGAAGTCCCTCTCTCAAAAGAGAAAGACCACCGCAGTTCTGATGAGAAGAACCAAGCACTCACCCCTCACAGCGCTCACACTCTGCTGAAGGCCCTATCCAGCAACCCCATACGGCACAGAGCCTTGCCACCTCTTCCTGACCCCAGCTCCCAGGGGGAAAGGGAGGGAGCATGGACAGCCAGCCCTGGGAATGCCTGGGCTTGGGAGAACTGTGTTATTTTGGGATTGTTTACATTTGGAATCTTCCTGATCTTTGGTCCCAGAAAAAACACCCACATGTTGGAAAGTCTTCCGAGTTATTCACTGTTGGGATTTTTTTTTTCTTCATCTCCTTCAACTTTTTCTTCTTCTTGGATGGAAAAAAAAATGTGCTAGTGATTAGTCACAACCTGTGAGGCTCAGCTTTTGACAGCCCCGCTGAGAAGGCGGAGACAAAGAGGCTCAGAGCTCAGAGCTGGCCCAGGGCAGATGCTTCTGGGAAGGAAGTGTTCATAGCATTGAACCCCCACCCCACCCAGCTCCAGCCACCACAGAGAGCTCTGCTCACCTCTGTCTCCCAGGGGACCACCACTCCCCAGATGTAGGACCTTTGACTGTTCCTCTCCAAGCCCAAATCCAGCGTCACTAGGGAAGAAATTGAGCCAGCATGTGTGCTCCAAGGAAGCCAGAGGGTCAGGACCTGGGCAAGTGGGCTGGGAGGAGAGAGGAGCATGCAGCTGGTGCAGAGGAGGCCCAGACTCTGAGGCCCTTTGCTGAATTTCCCCCCCCCTTTGGGTTATCCCTGGCTTCCAGGCATTTTATAGTCCCTGCAAGGTGGTTATGTCTTTGGTCTCATGGATATCCCAGGGTATGAGCAGTTCTCTTGATTCTTTTTCCAGAAGGTTAAGGGTTGAGTGGGTCAAAACAGTGTCCACTGGGCCAGTATGAAGGGAGATTGCCTCAGCTAAAAGAATAGGCTTGGGAGGCAGCTCTGGATCCAATTTTAAAATCTACGGATTGTGAAACATGGCGGGAAGGAGTAACAAAGGGGATCTGGGAGCCCTCCCTTGGTGTGGGTCTTTTAAGAGACGTTTTTAGGCAACTAAGAGAAAATCAATTAATACAATAAGCAGCAAGATGGCTTAATGTCAGGGGGTGACAGAAGTGCCCCTAGGGTGACTGGAATCTGAGCAAAAAGAATTTCCTTGCCAGGCTCCTGCTGATATAAACAATTTGAGTCATTCAAAATTAGGATGTCAGCACCATTGTGGAAGCCCAGTCTCGTGCGATCACACCCACACAAATACTCTGCCCGCCAGGGGAGTCGTCCACACACCAGACTCCCGTCTAGAACCAAGCGTGGCTTATGGGCCCCATGAGGACCCCACAGGCCTAGGGCCCACCCTCCGTGGCATATGGCTGACCTCACACATAGGGCTTGAAGATCAGAAGAAGAAACAACAGCAGCGGCCCACCCAGGTTCTACTCCAACTTCAGGAGGCTATAGTGAGGAACTGCCATCTGCAGTCAGCCCCAGCTATGAAGGGGTTACAGCAGTTACAGGAAGACACTCCAAAGCAGGGGACCCTTGTTACCCCGTCTTAGGGACATGCCAAGGCCTGTCCACAAGCACCTTTTACTCTGCCGTGTGAGGCACTGAGGAGCGGATACCTGGTTCTGCTTTGTGCTTGTGTATAGTTATTTTTCTCATCCTGATAAAATATCTGATGAAAGCAGTTTAATGAAGGAGGGGTTTATTTGGGCTCACAGACGTCACCGTGGGAAGGTACAGCAGCAGGAGTATGAAGCATTATGTCGCAAAAAGCGTCCAGTCAGAAAGGAGAGAGAAATGAATCCATTGCTCAACTCCTTCCTCAGGATCAAGTCCTAAGGACCGCAGCCCATGGGATGGTGCTGCCCACAGTGAAGGTGCTCTCCCCGCTCAGTTAACCTAATCTAGATAATCCCATTCCAACAGAGCTAAACTTTGTAGTGGTTTGAATGGGAAATGTCCCCCATAGACACCATGTTTGAACATTTGGTCTCCACTTGGTGGTGCTCTGGGGAGCTTAGGAACTTTTTATAAGGTGTTATAAGCTTTGCTGCAGGAAGTACACCACTGGGGTAGGTTTTGAAATTTATACCGTCAGGCGGCTCCAGTTTACACCTGCGCTCTGACTGCCTGCTGCCATGTTTCACTACCATCACGGCTCTCCCTCTGCCACTGTAAGCCCAAACAAACTCTCCTTTCTACAGATTCCCTTGGTTACAGTGTATTATAACAGCAACAGGAAGGAGCCACTACGGTCTTCCAGATGATTCCAGACCCTGTCAAGGTGATGCTGGCTGTCGTCCATGGACTTGCGCTATCTCATCCCACCCTGAAGAGAAGGGAAGTCTAAAGTGCCTCTGGGGTTCAGAGATGAGGATGAAGCAAATTCATAATTGCATTCTAGAGCTATTAGTCTTCTGTGCCCGAGACTCCTAAAGACTGGGGGAGGGTGGGAAGGGAGCAGGAGATAAGAAGGGTCCCTAAGACAGACCTATGTGCAGAATGTAGGGACAGAGGCCATTGAACGGGTGTACTTCAGTAGGTTTGGTGGCATCAGGAGGTGCCAACAGGTCAAGTGACAATACCTTTCTGCTCAGAAGAGTCACCAGTTTTGGTTACAACAGCTCTTTACAGCAGGATTCTCTAATCTGTTGACACTGTAATGAGATGCTACCATGTGCAGAAGTGTTGACTGTATTCACAGTTATCCTGAGATGAAAAGCCTATTCTCACGTGACGATCCATGAGGAAGGTGAGTCATGATTCTTGCCACTATATAGAGAAGCTGATGAAAAAAAAATTACCATGTCTTTTTCCTGTCCCACCCTTGTTTGTAGTAAGGTGCCCAAGGGAGCAGCATATTGCGCTGGGGGCTAGTTTCAGTCTCTGTTGGATAGAAGACTGTCCTAGCCTCCCTTACCCCAGATGGAATGAAGGGAATCAAAGGTAGCAATGGCCCAGGCCTTGAGAAGGGGGCTCCAGGCAGGAAGGGCACCAGGAGGCAGGTTGGCCCTGTTGATCAGGCTCACTTGCCCACTCTCCCCTGCTCCTCTGCGTGGCCTGAGCTTGGGTCTCCAGGAGATCTGGAACCTCAGGAAGCAGCTCCCAACTCTGCCAGGGAAGCTTCCAGCCTTGTTCTGAACACCTGGGCTCAACTATGCCCCCGTGATGCTGAAGCAAAGCATGAACCTGGCCTCCACCATGAGACTGGGAGTTCGCTGGAGGACTCCACTCCAATCCTTTTTCTCTCAAGACTCTTTTTCTCCTGTTCCTTTCTCTTTAATGCCCTGTGATCCCTTCCCAGAAAGAACTAGTATTTGACAATGGACAAGCCCTCCTTCCAGACATCCATTCCTCCACCTTGGTTTTGTTTCACGGACAGAGGCCCACCACCTGTTTGCCATGGAGCTATTGGTTCTGAAGTGTCCCTCTTGACCAGAGAGAAAGCCAATCTCAGAGAGGCCAGATGACTTTCCTGTTAGAGATGTCCTCTGGGTGGAGCCCCTGGCCTCTCAGCCTGAGTACTTTCCCCTAGACAACCTTGGGCTTCACCCTAGTCTCATAGTGGCACCCCACGTAAAATCCCAGAGCTGGGACAGGAACTGGGACAAAGAGGAGGACACTGGGGCCCCAGCCTTGACCCCAAGTTCCTATTTATAATCCGTATTCCGGAGACGGCCACTTAAACACACATTCCTGATAACTGAATAATCTTTGGCACCAAGCAAAAAATAGCCTGTGGCCCAGACCACAATTGTACAGCTGGATCGGGGTGAGCAGGGACAACAGGGACCCGATGATGCAGGACAGGCTGGAGGTGGGAGGGGCTGGGTTGGGACAAGTGAGTTGGGACAGCAAATATAGCCAGTTAAATATAGCCCTGTCGACCTGGACACCATGACGACCTGACACTGTGCCAGGCCCCTCTGCCACAAGCTTTCCCCAAATGGGCTCAGATCTCTTGTTCCCAATGGAAGTGAGAACAGAGGACAGGTCTGGAGGAGCCAGAGACACCCTGGTGACAGTGAGCCCTGGACCTCTGGAGAAGTCATCAAACAAATCAAGAACCAGGAGCAGAGGCTCAGCTGGCATTCTCTGCAACGGTTAGCCTGATGGAGGAAGTGAGGCAAGGTGCAGAGGGTCCTTCACTCTCCCGAGCAGCTGATGGAAACCCATACACACCTCCCTCCATCAGTAGAGAACTGAGCAGCTGATAGGAATCCCATACACACCTCCCTCCATCAGTGGAGAACTGAGCAGCTGATGGGAACCCATACACACCTCCCTCCATCAGTGGAGAACTGAGCAGCTGATGGGAACCCCATACACACCTCTCTCCATCAGTGGAGAACTGATGCCAGGGTGTCTTCTATGGAAGCCTCAGCAGGAAATGGACGCCTCAGCCAGTGTCTGCTACTGCTCCCTGGGATCCCCTGGAGAACCAATGTGATCCCACACCATCGCTGTCCATGCTCCTCAGCTTCACAAAATCCAGCACTCCCTCTCAAGGCTGCCATTTGCATTCAGTTTACTTCTGTGAGCTTTGCCATCCGCCTCCTTCCAACAGGGGGAAGCCCCTTCCACGTGACCTCATGCTTGCCTTTTTCATAAGGCCATCAGTCACTCAGGTTTGGGGTACACCCTAAAGACCCTCTCTTAATTAACCCTTCAAAGAAGTCCACATTCTGAAGCATTAGCGGTTAAGACTCTAACAGCTGGGTTTGAGATGGGGGACAAGCTCCATCTTATGCTTGCAGAACATAATTTGACACAAGAAATCTCATAGAATTACACTGCTGGGCTTATGAAGACTTGTGGTGGGGGTGCTTCCTACTGAGGACAGACAGAGGAGGAGCAGATGAGTTCAGCTTTGAGCGTGATTTTGAGGAATAGCCAGCAGGGACCTAGGCTCACACCATGAGGCCCAAGAGAGGGGGTGCTGACACAGGAGCCTGCCGTGTTCTGGGCAGTGTGGGAAGTCAAGAAAACAGCTTCCTGGACTGCATGGAGGAAGAATAAAATCAATAGTGAGTCTGACCTGAAGAGCACGGATGTCTCAGGACATCTAAGGCCTAGACCAGGGAGGCAGCAGAGATCTGGAGGTAGGGGTGCCTCGTGAGCCTGGGGGGAGGCCAAGTTCAGGAAAGAGCAAGCTGTGTTCTCCTGCCTGCGGAGGTGAGCCTGCGGGAGTGTGCCACGCTGTTCGGATCAATCACACCAAAGACCATGAGAACAACGTCGGTCGGTCCTGCTTGAAAACGTAGTCTGGGGCTGGAGAGGTTGCTCACCACCTCCTGTGACTCCAGCTCCAGGGACTTGTGGCCTCTCTGGTCCCTGCAGCAGCTGAACTTGGTGGTGAACAGACACACAGACCCATTCAATGTCTGCAGAGAACATAGTCTGAGGAGCACAGGCTAGCTCATAGGAGAGTAAAGAACAGTGAGACCAAGTCCAGAAGGTTTCCCAGAGATGGCTGGGAGAGCCAGTGCTCACAAGCCTGGAAGAGACTTGTCAGTCAGAGTGGAAGCTAGGAAACCAAGCTGTGACTTCAGCACATCTCATAAACACACAGGAAGATGAACGTCTAGGGCCTGTCCCACATCTGGCAGGTTTTCCACAGATTAAGCTAAAGATATAGCACGGGGCTTTAAGGATGGCTCCGTGGGTAAAGCACTTGACACCCAAGAAGGAGGACCTGAGTTCAGATTCCCAGAACCCAAGAAAACTCAATGTTCCTATGGTGAGCTGGGAGGTGGAGACAGGAGACTGTCTGCAAGTTCACAGGCCATCTAGCTCAGCCTAGGCAGCCAGAAACAAGAGACTGTCATAAACAAGGGGAAGGCAAGGACAGACACCTAGAGCTGTCTGACAACACGTGTGCCTTGGCATGCGCATGCCTACACACACACACACACACACACACACACACACACACACACACGTAAAAAAATGTTAAAAGGTTAGAGTACAAAACAATGAAACAGAAAGAAAACACAATAAGATAAAGAAAAGCCTTGAGCCTTCTTTAAAAATTAAAATTGCCATCTATTCATGGGAATGACAGCAAGGAAGAAGGAATGAGAGTATTGAGATCCCATGTCAGGGTGAGAAAGTGGCCCTCTCTGCAGATCGTGTTAGAAAAAGACAGGACAAACACTACATAGGAGAAACTGTGTGCAAACGGGAGGCAAGTGAACCAAGGGCTCCTGGGAGCACAGGGTGACAACCCCGCTGCCTGTGCCCTACAGCTAGCAAGGCCTCGGTGGCTCTGCCTCCCTAAAGGATACCTTGACTTCTCGGGGCTAGATCAGGGAAGATGGGTCTCGGGACACTTCAGCGGTAGATTTTGAATGAACTTATTCTAACCAGCCAGATAGCCAGGCAGGTGCTGTTTGCTCTTCTGCAGTAGTGCAATGACTGGCAGTCATTCCTAGTACCTGAAGTTCGTTCTCCATGGGGAGCCTCTCCTGGTGGATGGAGCAGCAGAGGATGCTGTCTGTGGAGTCAGGAGCCTGGCTCCCGTGACTTATACTCTCACCCTAACCTGCATTTATATTAGTTTTATATTAAATTTACCCTAACTGATGCATAAAACATAAAGTTATACATATTTATGGGGTGACAGGTGATTTTCAGGACACCTATGTGCTGTGCTTTTAAGGATTGACCCTAAAGCCTCAAGTACTCAGGGCAAGTTCTCCACCACTGAGCTACAGCCAGGTCATCCTTTTGCTTCTTAATTTGAGATACGATCTCACAAGCTTGCCCAGGCTGGCTTGAACTGTGATCCTCCTGCCTCAGCCTCCTAAGGCACCAGACCCAGTTCACTGTGTTATGTTTAGATCAGGTCAAGCATGCCCATCTCTGTTCACTGATCATTCCTTTCTGGTGAAAACACTGCATACTTCATTTTTTAAAGTGAACAACGGATAATTGCTAATTTTGATCTTACTCTGCAATTGCTCCCTATAGCTTGTTTTCCTTTCGCTTACTCATGATTTAATGCCTGCTGCTCAGTCCTTTGTCATCTTCCCTCCCAGCTGTTCTGCACCTTCTGGAAGCTACCACCCTCCTTTCAACTTCTAGGAGACCAAGGTTTCCAGCCTCCAAGGCTCGGCGAGGCTAAGCCATTCTTGGCTCTCTGTGCCTGGCTAGATTTCCTTTTATGGCTGAAGGGCTTCTGTCCTATTGATGTACCACCTTTTCTTTACTCACTCACCAGCTGACTGAAACACTGCCTGATGACTTGGCTATTGTGAATAGTCAGGGAATGACAGACAGCAGGGTCTCTCTCCGACAGACTGGCACACCCAGCCGGCCATAGGATTGCTGGGTCGTGTAACAGGGCTGGCTTCAGTCTTCTGAGGGAGTTCCATCGTGGCTGTACTAATCGACATTCTGGCACACAGTGCCCTTGTCATCACCTCCTTGCCAGTGCTAAGGTTGTTTGTTTATTCATTCGTTCGTTTTGAAGGGTAGGTAATAGTAACTGATTGTAGGTTTGGTTTGCATTACTCAGATTGTTATAATCACTCTTCATTGGTAAACTGAAAAAACAGGATCACCATGGAAACAGACCTCTGGGCATGGCTGCGAGGGGGTTTCTGGATCGGGCTAATTGAGGTGGAAAGACAGGCCCTAAATGTGGGTGGCGCCACTCCATGGGATGAGTTCCTAGACAGAATAGAAAGGAAAAAGCCAAGGCATAGAGGCGCACATCCTTAATCCCAGCACTCAGGAAGCAGAGATCGGAAGATCTCTATGAATTTGAAGCTTTCCTGGTCTATACAGCAAGTTCCAGGCCATCCAGGGTTATAAGCAAGTCCTTGTCTCAATAATAATGATGATAATAATAATAATAAAAGAAGAAGAAGAAGAAGAAGAAGAAGAAGAAGAAGAAGAAGAAAGAAGAAGAAAAAGAAGAAGAAGAAGAAGAAGAAGAAGAAGAAGAAGAAGAAGAAGAAGAAGAAGAAGAGGAAGAGGAAGAGGAAGAAGAAAGGAGGAGGAAGAGAGGCAGTGAGTTGAGCATCAGAGTTTGGCTCTTTGCCTTCTGGCTGTGAACACCCATGACCAGCTGCCACACCCTCCTGCCACCATGCATTCCTTTCCATGGTGGACTATACCTTCAAACCAACAGCTGAAATAATGTGATCCCTCCTTGCACCGTTTCTGTCAGTCCTTCATCACAGCAATGAGATGAGTAAATGACCCATCACTGATTAGCGGAAATGGGCGACCTGCTGGCCACCCCTCCATCTCCTTTTGAGAAATGTCTGTTTACATCTGTGGTCATTTAATTAGCTGTTTGGGCTCTTAGAGTATCGCTTATGGACTTCCACAGATACATGGATGCCACCCTTGCCAGGTGGTGAACACAAACCTCTGCACCATTCTCAAGGCTACTTCATCAGACGCTCCCTGTGTGGTGGGACCTGTCTCTTTGGGGGTTTGTTTCTTATTTGGGAATCTCACATCATGCACCCGGATTGCACTCAGCTTCCAGTCTTCCCATGTCTGCATCCCTTCCTCCGTAACCTCCCCCCCTAAAAGAAACAAAATAAAAAAAGAGCCCATTTTGTGTGGTCTGTATATTAACTGAAACATGGCCAAGCTCCTAGTGTTCAAGCCCCCAAGGGAGAATGAGTCTTTTTCTGCCTGCATCGTGACAGAAGCCATCAGCTGAGGAGAGCAGTGAGGTGGGGAGCAATGTGGCGCTAGATCTTCTGAGTCCACAGTACTGCCTGCACCACAACGCTGAGAGGCGGGGCCTGCTCTACCGGAGAGGGGCACACCCACTTCTCCCATGCCCACAGCACCACAGACACTGCCCTGCAGCTGCCACGGAGGGTCAGGACCAGTTCTCTTGTGCCCATAGACATTAACAAGGCTTCAGGTGGCCATCCAGACCCATGGGCATCCACATGGGCTTCCATGGTAACACAGGTCACAGACATCAACATGGCCCTGGGCCTTATCAGGACCCCTGACCCACTCAAAGCCCTAGTGACTGCATGGACCACAAGCCTCACCATGGTCTCTGGTAGCTACATATGCCATTCACATCGGCTCGTTGGGGGGCTTCTGGCCACCCAGTGGACACAGGGCCCTGAGGGCAGCACTTGCTTGGGTCAGGTTTGTTTCTTTTGAAGACTTGTCTGAACATCCCTGGGCTCCTCGGCATTTTTCCTCTGGTTTCTCCTCACGGTTTTAAACTTTCACATCTTACATTTATGCTTTTAATTTATTTCATGTTGGTTCTTGTAAGTACTGAGATTTAGAGCTATAGATCCATGCCTCACACATGACCTACAATTGACCCTGGCATGGTGGCTTAACAATTTCTCCTCCTCCCAATGCATGAGTCTTGTTGTCAAAACTCTGTTACAGGTGCACAGAATTTACTTTTATGGTCTCTCTCCTATTCTTTGGCCTGGCTGATGATTTTACTGTTGGTGCCCATGCTGTTTGATTATGATACTTTGTAGTATATTTTTAGGTAACATGATGTAGTATTTCTGCTTAGTTCCTTTGCTCAAAATTGTATCACTGTTGGTATCTTTCATAGTTCCAAACAAGTTGCATGATTTTTTTTCCATTTCTGTGAAGAATGTCATGGGCATTTAATTAGAATCACACTGACATTGCATCTACAATTTGGTAGTATGGACATTTGAAGAACATTGATTTTTCCAATCCATGAGCATGGGATGCCTTTCTGCTCTTTGTGTCCTCTTCAGTTTTTCTTCTTTTCTTCAGTGTTCTATAGTTTCCATTGTAGAGTCTGTCTCCCACAACTGTGGATAAATTTCTTCCTCCAGAATCTTCTTTGCATCCATCACAGAGCTGATTGCCTCCTTGATATCTTGTTCAGATAAATTACTGTAGGCACACAGCAAGAACGCCAATGTTTAAAATGTTTATTTTTGAGTCCAGGTGCCTAGAAAGGCCAGAGGCAGCAGACTCCTCTGGGAGATGGAGTTGCAAGTGGTTGTGAGCAGCCCAGTGTGGCTACTAAGAAATGAACTCTGGTCCTCTGCAAGAGCATGTGAGCTCTTACCCATTGAACTGCCTCTCCAGCCATGGGGCTGCTGATTTTTAATGATGCTTTTGTATATTGAATTTTTCCTGGGTCCATTTATTAGATTTAATTTATAGTCTCCATATTTCAATTTGCTCACTTGCAAATTTGGATTAGTAAATTATCAGGAGGAGTTACAGAGTTCACACACACAAAGGTTCTAGAACAGTTCGTGGCCTGTGCTCTCTCACACACAAGGATTCCAGGGCAGCTCATGGCCTGTGCTCCACCCAACAATCATTGACAGGAGCAACTGCTGCTTCGCAGGGAGTCACATTGTCATTCTGAACACGGCTCAGTGAATCTAGAGCTGGAAAAGGGGGCACCTGGCAAAACGTCCCAGCTCTGTAACAGAGACTCCTCCAGCAGCTCCATGTGTCAAGCTTCTTGTTGGAAAGTACTAAACATCTCTCGTTTCTCTGCTCTTTTCCATTCTAACCCAACCCAGCCCACCTCTCCTGTGCCTCTCATAGACAAGGTGCTGCAGCTATAAACTCAGAAGGCTTTCTTAATGACCGACACCTTATGTTCATATAGATGTCATAAAACTGTCCCCATGCTGGGTTGTTGTTCCAGTTACCTTCAGATACACAACTGCCCATCCCAATCAGAATGGCTTAGAGCAGAGGTAGGAAAACAACAGCCCTGCCTGATTTTTGTAAAACACATGAGTTAGGCATCGTTTAAGTTTTCAAGAGGAAAAACACCTCAAGAAGAATAGTTCTTCATGACATATAAAATTATATTGATTTGAAATGTTGATGTACAGAATGAACGCTGTCTTGGAACCAGGCCACAGCCTCTCATTCTCGATTGTCTGCAGCACTTCCATCAAACTTGAAGCAGCTACCAGCTCACACTTTACAGAGGTGTTTGCCAACCCCAGCCTTAAAACATCCACGGTCTTTTGGCTTACAGACTTTCAACATGGCTTGCCTCTGCTCTTTCTGGTCTCTTCTAGGCTGGATCAAGGCCAAGACAGCCTCATTGTCTAGGGTAGGCATTGTCTGTTTGATTTCGGGTAGGGATATCAGTTGGCAAAGCATCTAGAGGTTCCTGCTTGTCCACAGAAGTGTGACTGTTGGCTCCCTCATATAGCATGGCCTCTGAATCACAAGGACAAACACTCTCAAAAGACAGAAAGCAAGAGCTGCCACCCTCTAAAGAGATGGCCTTGAGACCAGCACAAGTGGGAGGTGTAAGTTTTCCACCATCCTAGCTCCATTTCCATTACTGTGATAAAATAATCCTGACAAAATTCTGCTTAGGAAAGAATGGGTTAATTTGGCTCACAACTTTAGCTTTGAGGAAACTCAAGGCAGAAGCTTTAAAGCAGCTCGTGACATCATATCCACCGTCGAGAGCCGAGAAAAATGAATGTATACGTGAATGTATACAAGATGTATTCGTACTCAGCTAGCTTTCTTCCATTGTTACATAGTTCAGAATCGCTTGTCTAGGGAATGATGCTGCCCACAGTGGGCTGGGTCTTCCCACATCAGTTAACATCCATAATCAAGACAGTACCTCAGAGACATGCCCACAGGCCAACCTGATCTGGAAGATGCCTCACTGAGACTCTCTTCCCAGGTGACTCTATATTGTGTCAAGTTGACAGTTACATTAACCACCATAACCATGTTTAAGCCAGTTGTCACAGAGCACAGGCTGGGGGGGATGGAGATATAGATGCTATCTTCACTGGATTCAAGTCTAGAGAATTCAGCACCCATGTCTTCTACATGCCACAGGTATGCCACAGGGTACATGGAAGGAATCGTTTAAAGAGTGGCTCTTATCTCTGTTGTTGCTCACCAACAGTCATCATGTCTGACGGTATTTGGCAGAAGACTTCACAGAGCTTGGGAGGCATCCTGTCTCCTCCACTGTCATTTAAATCAGTTGCTGTTATAAACTGGTCAAGAATAGAGTCCAGATATCCTTCATTTTTATTGTTATTGCTTTGAGACAAGGTCTCACTCCATAGCCCAGCTGGCTTGGAACTTGCTTTGTAGACCAAGCTGGCCTTGAACTCACAGACATCGCCCTACCTGTGTCTCCCAAGTGCCAGAATTAAAGGTGTATACCCCCAATCTGGCCAGATGTCCCCAGTTTGTGTGTGTGTGTGTGTGTGTGTGTGTGTGTGTGTGTGTGTAGGTACAGGTCTATTTTTTTGTTCAAGTATAGATTAGATGCACATCTGTAGATTAGTTGCTTACAAATGTGTATGTGTGTTCATGAGCATATGTGTAGCCATGTGGGATATGTGTATGGAGACAAGAGAACATCTTCAGCTGTCATTCCTTAAACACTGTCCATCTTGGTTTTTGAGCCAGGGTCTCTTGTTGGCCTGGAAATCACTAAGTAACCTATGCTGACTGATTTCAGGAATCCACATGTGTTTAGCTTCCTAGGGCTGGAGATACAAGCCTGTGTTACAATGCTTAGACATCCTAGATTTGTCTGTTTCTAATCTCTGCTGGTAAAAATAATATTCCATGTAGGTTGAAGACTCTAGGGCACTACAGCATGTTCAGCCTCTTCAGAGCCCCACCCACTGACTGACAGCCCACACAGTGACCGCACTATTCAAGCTCTGAACACAAAGCCTGGAGAACAGAAAAACAGCTTTGCTTATGAATTCCCTGCAGAGCCCAGGCCTGGAGCACAGAGGGGGCTCCAGAGAGAGCATCAAGGATCCCAGGACTCCAGGCTTCCTTCCCCAGCAAGCTTTTCTTAGTTGCCTTAAGAGCTGAGGAGAAAGTCTAGCTGAGATAGGAGACGACACCCAGCCCGTCACCCTCTGAAAAGTTCTGGCGATGGGCAGTACCAAACTGAAGCCTGGCCTCCAGATCTGGAGCGTAGAGTCTGGGATGCCATCTTCCAAGGCCCCCAGGAAGTCCCTCATATTGTGGCCAAATTTAGGAGTCCTGTCCTTTGGGAGCTGGGGACAAGCCCCAGTGGTCCTGCTACCCTTCCTCCAGACCTCAGGAAGGTGCTAGAACTTAGAACTGCTGATGTTGACTCTGGGTCCTTGTGTCCACGGTGGAGGGTCCAGGAGATCTTTCATTGTCTGGACACGGGGAGGGCACTAACCTTGCTGCCAATCTCATCTGCCCCATTTACAGGGAAAATAAATGGTTCACAGCCAAACTTGGTCTCCTCTGTCACATACTGGAACCTCAGACTGACTTCAGCCAAGGCCACAGACCATGCCTGACACTGGTCCCAGAGCTGACCCTATCCAAAGACCATCCCTGGCTTGGCTGCAAATCTAGCCCTGACTGTGCCCCCACTGGGATTCTGGCCTCTGATCGGAGTTGTGGGAGGCACTAAAACCTCACAGGCCCACAGTGCCAGTCTTAATTAGCAGCCATGTTCTAATGAGCAAAAGAAATCTGTCCTACAAATTCAAGGCCCCAGAAGAGAGGCTTTTCTGAGCTCCAGCCCATGGGATGGTACCAGCCATGTTTAGGATGGGTCTACTCACCAGGACTGGCCTAACCTAGAAACTTCCTCACAGGCATCCCCAGAGGTTTGCTGCTAGGTGACCAGCTGACAATCAATATTACCTATCCCAGAAACCTAGCAGCTGCCAACTGCCCGCCCTCCCCGCCCCCGACTGGCATCTGTACTTCCATGTTGGAGCTCCCCCCAGCACATCATCTGCCTCCACTTGCTGAAACTCTGTTACCTCCCCCTCCATCCTGTAGAATTGCTCTGTTTTCAGTGTCCAAAGAGCAAAGCTTCAGGGTTTGTTGGGGCTGATGGGACATGGGTCTCTGTCATCTTCGCGGAGCCAGAAGTCCGTTAGCAGTCCCAAGCTCATGATTGGCTTGGAGGAACAAGGGTACTTGGAGCCTCTGTGGTACCTTTGTGCCCGCGAGTCTTTACCTTAGTGCCAAGTTCCCACTGAAGAAATGCCTGCAGGAACACACCGCCTACAGCTAAGGCTGCTCTAGCCTGACCCTGCCTTCCAGTGCCGTGCACTAGGCCCTGCTCCCACCCCCACCCTCACTCTCAGCCCACCTGCCCACTCCTCCCTCCACACAGACCCTCACAGGGATCAAGACAATGGAGCTTGTGCCTCTCACCCTCAGAAAGTCCAAGTTTTCTACAGCTAGAGGTCTGAGCAGACCTGAACAGGACAAAACCAAAGTCCCGTATTCCTGGGCAACACCTCACCCTTGCTTCGGTCCAGCCTATCATGCAGACATGACCTTGATGGGGGGAATCTGAGGTTTCAGACACTGGGCTCCTGCTGCTCCCGGCAGCCTGGAAGGGACTGTGGCAGCCCATAGTCTCTCAGGAGCTGTGGAGAGATGCAGACTCCGCCTACAAGGCCTTCCCTAGATGGCAGGGAGGAACTCCAACCATTCCAGGGAGAGTGGGCTGTGGGATAACCCACATGGTCATCTGTCATCCATGAAGGTGAGTGATGATGACATTGGTGACAACAGCAGGGAAGGGCCAGTGTTTTCAGGCATTCCACTTCAACTGGACCAGAGCCTGAGCGTCAGAGCAGGAACATCTCAGCAGACCCGACAGCCTCCTCCTCCAACCCCTGCCGGGCCTCCTGCCCTCTCCCTGCCACTCTCGTGACCACAGCCATGCTAATGCCTTTAGCAGTCTCAGGTCTGTCTCCAGGGCAGCCCTGGGTTCAAAGATCAAATATACTTTCTGGCAGACTAGGGCTGGTGGCCAACCGCCAGGAGTAGGAAGAGCTAGCTAGTGGCGGGGTGGTGGTGGGGGGGGTGAGCAAGGTTCTTTAGAGTCCTCAGTGTGAAGGGACCCTAGACAGGAAAATCTACAGTGTGACCAGAAAGAATTTCCATTTCCAAGCTAGGCTTGGCTCTGCCTTGTAACCTAGAGGAGGAAACTGGGGAAGGAGCGGAGCACAGGGGGAAGCAAAGAAAAGGCCAGGGGAAAACAAACCAGAGAGGAATCAATTCTAAGTCACACTGCTGGGTTCTGGCTCTCCCCGCCATACCCTAAAGCCTAAACCACAGGGTGTAGCGACAAGGTGTGTGTGGTCAGGGACCGGAAACCTGGGGTGGATGAGGAGGGACCCACGGAGAGGGCAGGCAGAAGTCACCACAGCCTGCCCCTGTCTCATCAGCCTTGATTGCCCAGAGACCAGTGTCTTCACAACTCAGGATGCTTAAAGTTTCCTTCAAACAAAAACTAAAAGCCCTTATCAGGTGAATGTCTGTGGTTCTGAAAACCATTTCTCCAGGACTGCATCCCAGACTTGCCCACAAACCACCCAGGACCTTGCTAGCACAACCTGGGACTCTGCATCTCTCAGGGTTCCCAGGTGGCATGCTGCCGGTGGTGGTCCTCAGAGTAGCAAGAACCACACAAGGACCATGTCTACTGGACAGCACCAAGTGCAGCCATGGGCGTGGAGGACAAGCAATGAATGAAAAGTCATGGAGGAAAGTGAGCGGGGACCCCAGGGAGAGCTTTCCTCTCACTCAGCATGGGCGAGGCTGAAGTAGCAGGCTGTGAAGACCTGCCAAGTCCTCCAGAGGTTTGATCCTGCAGGCAGATGTTGATAGAGCCTCTGAGGAGAGTGGTGTCCTGGGGGGGTGGTTCTCAGATCACTAGAGGATGGTGACACCTCTCTCTCTCTCTCTCTCTCTCTCTCTCTCTCTCTCTCTCTCTCTCTCTCTCTCTCGTGCATGCGTGTGTGTTTCCCTGGATCATGGTATGAGTGATTTTGTTTTGCCACAGGCTCGAAGCCACAGAACAAACCTGTCATGGACTAGAATTCCAAACCTGAGAACTAAGACACATTTGCTTTTGTAAGCTAATTATGTTGAGCATTTGTTACAGCAACGAAATCTATCTGCAGCAGAGCACAGACTTCTGTTGAGAAATGGAGCTGTTGGCTCCAGCTGTGCCTGCAAGGAGACGGCAGAACTTTAAAACTGATTCCCAGAGAATCCAGGAGCTTTCAGAGGAGCAGGTTTGAGAAAACCCTCGATGGTTACAAACAGAGCCCACGGGGGCGACCTGCTGAGGGCCCAGAAGGCTAGATCGCTGTGGGAAGTGTGAGCTGTAAAGGCCAGGCTGTCTGTCAGCTACAGTTGGACACAAATACTAACGTGGAGACATCTGCTGGCAAAGCTGTTCTCAGGGACCTGGGACCACTGCTGTGACCAGCAGGGCCAAGTGAGGACACAGCTGGGGCTCTGCACTGGTCAGACAGGCTGAGGCTGACAATGGCGATGAACCGGCCAGCTGCTGCGCACCCCTGTGAGCGGTGGTGACTGCAGGACCTGGTCAGCCAGTGCTGTGGAGCAGAGGTGAGGACAGCAGGTCCCACAGACCGCGAACACTGGCTGCACACTAGCTGCTCAGAGGCAGCCGGGCAGCAGGCTAGGGACAAGCACCGCTCATCGCCCCCTCCAGTGCACCCTCATTCCCAGGAGAATCAGGAGCCTTGCCTGCTCAAAGTCACTCATCCCTTCCCAAACCTGCTGCTGCAGAGCTGGTCTCTCCCTCCCCCTCCCCCTTCTTCCCACCTCCCTTCGTCTCTCTTTTCTTTTTTCTTTCCTCCCTTTTCTCTTTCCTTTTTCTTTTCTTTTCTTTTTTTTGTTTTTCTTTGTTTTGTTGTTGCTGTTGTTTTCATACAGGATCTTATACATCCCAGGTTGGCCCCCAACTACCTATGTAGCCCAGGATGGCCTTGAACTCTGGTTTCCTTTTCTACCACACCCTACATCCTGAAAGCAGGGGTTACAGACTGAGCCACCACACCCACCTTTTTTTTTTTTTTTAAAAAAAAAAAAAGCTGTTATAGACTAAATTAAGTCCCCCACAAATCCATATGCTAGATCTGTGCACAGGGTTCCTGTAGGGAGAAGTTGAGGTTCAAGGAGGCATAATGCTTGGCCCTGTTCCAACAGTACTAGAGTTAAGGGAGATATGAAGGTGGCCTGGAGGACTAAAGACATGGGAGGACTAGGGACCGTCCTGCAGGATCACCACTGCAGATATGGATCACTGAGGCTGGTCCCCACCATCTACACCCCAGTCCCATAATCCTGCCACCTGGTATAGGGACCTTGGGCGCTGGCTGGCTTTTCCAGGCCCTGAAGTATAGAGGTCCTGGCAGTCGGCCCCTCCAAGCCTCTGCTACGGAAACATAACCTTGAGAGGAGGCTGTATGGAATAGTACTTAAGGCACTTCCCCCACCTCACTTGCACAGGTGGCTGACGGGTGGGCCTCTCCTCAGCATCTGCTCCCCATTTCTAAGTGTACCCCAGCCAATGCTCATAGCCATGTGTTCACCCAAACCATCTCAGCCCAGAATCGATCATCATGTGACTGGAGGAACATGGGGTCAACATCACCTCCCCACCGCCCCCCACTCACAGCTCCCACCTGAGCTGCCACACCAGGGTCCTCATGCTTCTCGGCGACTCACCACCTTAGGGACTGGGTGGTCAGAGGAGAAGCAGAAGTACTAGGCAGCCATGGACACACATGTCTTCTCAGGGCCAGAGAAGGTCAGAAGTGGGCTGGGTGCATGTGGGCAGACCCTGCCCGTATATGGAGCAATGGTTTTATTGTTGTTGCTGTTGTTTGCTTGGAATGTGCCCACGAGTGCACATTTCTAAATTCTAAGTGTGAGTTTTCCATTTGCTACCATAAAAACTAGAAAGATGAATGACTTGACTTGGTCTGACCACACCATCAGAATCTCTCCTCTAAGTGGCAGCAATTCCCGGCCTCCAGTCACCAAGGAGGGGGCCGGGTTTAGCAGGGTCCTCACTGTCTACTCCAGGGAGCAGCAGGGCAAGGGACAGGCAGGTAATAGGGATGGGATCATGTCACAGCTAGCCACTACTCACCTGAATGGACTTGAGCAAGCTGCCTAGTATCTGTTGCCCATCTGAAGTCGGGGCACCTGCAACAGTACCTCTTCTTGGGGTCAGCCTGGGGGTTAGAAAAGTTTGCATTTACCCTATCTCTCAGAAACACTTAGAACAAAAGTTGAGTATATTCACTGGTTCCATGAGACCGGGGACCTTCCGGTTGGTACAACTTAGCAGACCGACAAGGAGAATCATGGTCAATCAGAAGTAACCTAAATTCAAGCCTGGGCCAACACCCTGACCTGGTTCTCTTGGGCACTCACAGAACCTGCTGAGATCAGAGCCGCTTGTCCCCTCTGCCTAATACAGACAGCAAACACTGAGCTCTGGGGAGGTTCTCAAGAAGCACTCTCTGGCTCCCCTGGACTGCCTTGAAGCAGGCAGGCAGGGTACCTGAGATCTCTTTCTCTTGTGCTGTGGCCAAACCTCCCTTCTCTTCTCTTCCTCATGACAGTATTAATGAAGCTGATCTCTTAAGGCCCCCACCCTTCCTCTGCAAACCTCTGCTTCTCTCTGGTGGCAGCCACAGGAAGGTCCAACATCAGAAGGGCCTGGCTGGAGGCTCAATGGCTTCCAGGTGTGGGGGAGGCCCAGCTGGCAGGGCAGGTGTTGGGAGGGCCCACGCAGCTGCAGGGTGTCTGGAAGGCATTTGAGCGTCTAATGAGCACGCGATCTAATTAAAATGTTGGAGGAGGAATACTGGTCCACACCATGTGGCACAGGATGTGTAGCTGGGGCCGTGAGCAGCGGGGCTCTGTGGGAAGAGTGCTTGGCTAAGGAGCAGGAGTGAGCCCTGGCCCTACCCCTCCAGCACTGCCTCCTCCTCAAGATCCTAAGTCAGTGGGCGCCAAAGGGCAGAGACTTCCATGCCAGACGCCAACCCTCCTGGCTGCCCGGCTCAGGCCAAGCCCATTTCCTGGACAGATGTGCAGGCAACCGGGGCTCATACTCAGCTGCGCCATGGAGAGCAAAGGCAGGGGCTGGGGCACCTTTGTTGGACTGCCATCCAGAATTCAACAGCTTCTAAACAAGGTCTCCCATGTAAGCTCTTTCCCAAAGCCACAGTGTTTCTGAGGGCAGTAGATGAGCTGGGGAGGATATTCTTCAACTTGATACCCCCGAACCCTGTAAAAATGGGTTGAGCAAGACATCCCCAACACTCTTGTCACATGGTTCCTGGGAGCCTGGTCACCCTACCATCAGCCTGTGATCAGCAAGGCTTTAAGAATGCACCTATAAACTGGGCGCTGGTGACACATGCCTTTAATCCCAGCACTCAGAAGGCAGAGGCAGATGGATCTCTGTGAGTTCAAGGCCAGCCTGAACTCACAAAGTTCAGCTAGCTCCAAAGCTACAGAGAAACCCTGTCTCAGGGGAAAAAAAAAAAAAAAAAAAGCAAGTCTACCAGTCAACCCCTTGGTACCTCCTTCTGTTTCCGTCACACACAGTGTCGACTCTGGTCCAGTAGGCATTGGCTTCCATATATCTGGCCCATGCTCAAATGTGCCTTGCACCTTTGCAGTGTCCTGGACAGCACGTCCAGGTCCAGGGCCTTTTTCCAGAGGTTGGGAAGAGGGTCTTCCAGTCCTCTGGTGCCCTACCCATCAGCCCTGCCCCTGAGCCAGTTCTCTCTCTTTCCTCCCTGCCCCCTCCCATCTGCTCCCAATAACAAAGCTTCCTCTCCCAGCATGCCCTGCCCCTCCCAGTCCCTGCAGGGAGGACAGGGAGGCGAGACACCCCCATGCTGGTCCCTGACTGGGGTGTTAATGAGATCCAGGTTTCCACCCAGCTGTGGGCTCGGCCCTGTGAAGGCAGTTTTCTTTCTCTTGCCTCAGCCTTGTCTCCTCAAGTGTCCCTCCACGCACTGAGATGGAGGTGAGTGGCAGGTGAGGGGAGGAAGGAAGAGAGGGAAAAGGAGAAGGAAGCAGGACTGGGTGCCTTTGTGAACAGGGGTGCAAAGGAAACCCCTGAGAGTGTCCTCAGCCCGGGACGCCCTTCAGGATCAGCAAGAAGTCAGGTCCACAGTCCTGGGGCAGTGGGGGAGGGGGCGCAGCCGCCCAAGGGAGAGCTGAGCACTGGCTACCCATACACAAGCATACACAGGTCCCCTCCTGTCACCTTCAGTGTCTGCCTCATCAGGACCCACTCATCCTACCTCACCAGGATCTCACACTCATCCCACGGGACCTGGGAAGTTCAAGAGTTCTTCCACAACCTTTCCAGGGACTGAATCTTCCAGCAGAGACCACACCCTCCTTTGCAGGGCACCAGGACACCTGCTGGCTCAGCTCTAGTCTGCCTCTTTCCTTCCTCTCCTGGTGCCCACTCCTAGCTCAGCATCTGGTGGCCCAATGAGAAAATGACACAGACTGGGCAGCCCAGAAGCCCCATGTCAGGAGACCTGCCTACTGCCTGCCCCCACCTCACCATGCAGGCTTGGGCAGTTTCCTCCTTGGTGTTTCTGGCCTCAGGGGTCCCAGTAGATGAACTGAGGGTGGAGTGCCACTCTCCCCAAGACCTGCTTTGCAAGGGATGAGAAAGATGAATCGGTGTGTGAGGCTGTGGTGGCTGAAGCCCTGAAGCCAGTGGCAGCCAGGGTGAAGGAGAGGACTTCTGTCTTGCCCTGAGGGGATGGATGGCACTGAGCCTGTACAGCTTTAGGCTTTAGGCGTGGCCAAGGTTTGTGCCCATTCTCACTGCTCAGGAACGAGAGACTTCATAGAGACATAGATTCCTGGTGCAGGGTGCTGTATTGGTGGCACTGTTCAGTTTTTGTTTCTGGGTTGTATTCCTTCCTGCTGCCTGACACCATAGTTGCAGCTCAGTGGGTCAGGCAACGACAGAGTATAGGCCTATGGCCCTGTTGCACCCCTTTGTGTCCCTTCCCCACCCTACTAATGTCCGACACACAACCCACCGCTCCAGCAGAGGTGTGGCTTGTGCCCAGCCCAGGTCTGGGCCTGGATTCTGGTTAAAGGATGCTACCTTCTTAGAGAAGCAGGCCAAAGAGGACCCCTTGACTGAGGCCATTAGTTCTACCTCCCCTGGATGGACACAGACGCTCTGCTAATGTAAAAGCACTGTTTTCAGCACCCCCACTGAGCCCTGGCTTCTCTCCACATTCCCCTAGACCTCCTCTTTAGTAGCCAGACAGGTGAAAAGACTACAGCTCCACCCCACCCCCCACCGGGTGACCATGTCCATACCCTAAGCCCCAGTGTCCTAAACAATGTCCTCTCCCTACACGTGTGAGGTCCACTGTTCTCTCCTGAGGCCTCTCATGCTGACTTTATGGGGGTTTTAGGTTGTGGACTGGCTGAAGCTGCCTGAGAACTGCCCACAACCCTGTCTAACACAGATGTGGACACTGCCTCTGACCATAATAGTGTATGCTCCTTCCAGACCACCTGAGGGGTGCTCCCTCAAGATTCCGGCCAACATTCTCATGGTGAAAGGGTTGTGGGAAGCTTCCTCAAAGCCCGGCTGCCTCTGGCATGAGTACCAGCTGGCCGACTGCCCCAGCCAGAGGGAGATCCAGGAGCATTCACACAGCCTACGTTCCAGTTCCAGGCAGCGAGGGAGGACTCCAGAAGTGGAGCACTCACACCCACGCAGGAGGACTGACTCCGTGGCACCTGATCTCTACCATTTGTGGCAGCTCCTCAGAGGGCGGGACAGTCCCTTACTTATTCCACAGGGAGTCTCTCTTAGGGATTGTCTTACCGGAAGATTCTACAGAGGGCTCTGGAGCAATGGACCCCTAGCAGGCCAACAGAAGCCCTCTCAGAGCATTCTCTAGTTCAACTCTGAACATGTCATCTCCTGGAAGCCACCAGGCACATTAATGGTTCAGGTGGAGCTGCTCCCATCCCATTTGCCTTCCTTGGCCCCCAGCCTGACTCTGGGGACCCCCGAGAACACCACTATGGGTGTGGATGCCTGGGAGCTCCAGCAGGGGCTCTGTCCCGAGGCTAGCTGTGTTCCCCACCTCTGCCTGGCCTTGTCTGCAGGCTGTTCTCCCTTCCCAGGACTGCCACAGTGGAGCAGCCCAGCACCACATCACTGGAAGAGCCCACTAGGAGTCCCCTGGTTGTCCCAGCACCCCTCCCTGCGTCCACCCTGCCTCTGTCGAGAGCACAGCTGCTTTCCTTTCCTCTCTCTCCTTCCTCCCTGCCAGGCCTCACCAGAGCTCTTCCTTCCTGATCCTAGGGAAACCATGCCTGCTGAGACTCCCTGTCACACACACACACACACACACACACACACACACACACACACACACACCTATCTAGCCATTTGTCCCTTAGGACAAATGTCTCTGCCATATGACTGTGGGTTCACTGAGAGCACTGCCCTTCCTCAGAATCTGTGTTCTCTGAGGACAATGGCCTTGTCGTGCTTATGTTGAGATGTCCAGTTCCAAGAAGGCTGCCTACAGACAGAGGGTCCCTGTGAGTAAGAAAGAAGCCTCTCACGCAGGTCACCCAGGGATTCACAAGGGATAAGACTCTGTCTCCCCATCAGTGCAGACCCGAAGGGCTTCTCCTGCCTTTATCTCCAGCCCATGGGTTCAATAGAGGAGAGGCTACACTCCCCTGTCAAAGCTGGAGCTCTGCAGAGGCAGTCTGCCTCCCCCATCAGACCCTAGCTAAACAAGCCACAAAGCCTAGGACAAAATAAAATGTGAGGGCCATCAGTCCAGACAGCGATAGCAGGGTGTAGATGGAGCATGGGATCCTGGTCTACTGCCTGAGGCACAAGCTCACTGAGGTTCCCACACCTCCCGGGCAGATAGAAGCTGAGGGAGCAATGAGAATGTCCAGAGATCTGGAGGTGATCGGGGCAGGCCTCAGGCCTGTGGCAGGACACCCAGGGTCACCTTCCCGAACAACGAGGCATTCATGAACAGCCTGGCTCCAGAGCAAGGCAGACTGTGATGCCAGGCCTGGCCCAGCAATCTGTGCTCTGAGCTCTGAGCCCAGCACTGGCTGGCGCTCAAGTGGGAGAAAGTTGATGCTGCTGAGGTAGCCGCATGGAAACATCTATTTTTACTCTGGCAGGCAAGGAACAGGTCAGCAATGGAGTAAGTCATGGGGCTGCCACCACGGGGACCAGGGAAGGCCTAGGCAGGGGCAACCATGATAAAGGGAGGCTTATAGAGGTGCAGCCCAGAGCAGCTGAGGGCCACCCAGGCAGCCCACTTTGCCGCAGTACGCTAGTACTACTAGGAGCCAGCAAAGATATTCCAGGGACAGACCCTAGTAGGGTTGCTGGTACATCTACCCTCAGTTCAGGTTCAGTGACACATACGCTTGCCCTGGACCAGAGCTGGAGACACACAAAGCTCTGTCCCCACCATTCCAGCCCTCTTCCATCTTCCCTGAGGATGCTGTGAGTCTTCAAAGCTAGGGTGGGCAGAAGGAGGAGTTGGGGATCTCTCACTGCACATGACCTGCTCAGTGGCCCTGTCTGGGAATGGTGGCCGGGCAGCCCTTCACGTGGGGAGAGAATCCCGAAGTCACCTCTGCTTGTCTCTCACAGTCAGCACAAGGCCCCCACCTGTCCCCAACAGTAGGTAGAACACTATGTGCCTAGGTGCTTACGTTACATAAACCCAACCACACTCACCAAGACCGTTTGTGGCTCTCTCTGACTAATAAAAAAGCAAAGTCTCCTTGAGCAAGGCCAGGCTGGGCTCCCTGCCACTAACCTCGGTCCTTTCTGATTCCTGGCTTCCTTTGGTCCCCTGCCAACACATGACCACACACCTCTGTCTGCCCTGCTAGCCTGCCTGAGGAGGGGCAGCAGACCACCAAGCCCTCCAGGACAGAAGCCAAGGGAGCAGGAGGTCCTGTGCCCCACTCTGGTGGCCTCTAGGAGCTCTGGGCAGTAGAGGAGGATGCCTGTCTTTCCATGGGAAGTTAGCATCCCACTCTGGGAAGACCCTCTCCTCATCAAAGGACAGGCACCACTCAGAAGTCCTGGCCCCACTCCATGGCCCTTGCCTTGTCCAGCACATCTTTAGCATCTCAACAAACACCCCGGAAAGGTTCTGAACCTACAAAAGTTAGCCATTTTAAGCCAGAACCAAGTTCCCCTCTTTCCCCTTCCTCTGTACTGTTTCCTCCTTGCTCTGTAGTGTTAAAGAGTCAGAGATCCTGGAGACAGGAGCATCCCAGAAGGAACTGAACATAAGAAAAGGGAGGCAAAGAAGGCATCTGTCAACTTGCAGCTACTTGGATTCCATCCTACACAACCCAGGAAGGGGCTGCCATCCACCTCATTGTCCTTAAGACTGGGGCCCTTCCAGTGAGGCCGTGTGCAACTTCCCCAACCTTATAGAGCAATCCTGTTGGCTTCAGAGGAACAAGGGGGAAAGATCTAGGCTTCCTAAGGAAATGCTCCCTCCTTACAGGGTTTCTGAAGAGCCTCGGGGCCATCCCCTAACAAGCCCAGCCTGTTCTATAGGGGCCAAGCCATAAACCACAGAGTTCTGAACAGCGCCTGGCCCCAGCCCCCACCTTCCAGCTAGGGTAGGAGGCTGCAGACAGTTTTTACACTTCAAGTTAATGAGGGTCAGACAGGGGCACTCACTGGCAGGAGAGAGTAAATGAGAGGAAGGGAAGGTGGAGGGGTGCGACTGCTCTGGAACAGGGAGAAGAGCTGAACACTTTGTCATAAAAGCCTCTTACAGACACACACGTTCACATTTCCACAGGTCAGCATCGTGCAGGCTTCCTGCGTCCTGCCATGGAGGCTAAGAAGAAACATCTCGGGCATGATGGCTTACAGCTGTCCTCCCAGAACTCAGAAGGATCCCCTACAACACGAGGCAGCCTGGACTATCTATGAAGGTCTAGGCCTGCATTCTCAGCAGACATCATCTGACCACTCCAAATGGTTTTACTGATCATGGAGAGGATGGTTTACAGGAAGAACGAGAGCATCATGGACAGGATGATGGGGATGCAGAGAAGAAGGAGCCTGTAGGGAAGTCCCCAGAACAAAGGAAAGCATCTGCCTTCGGCAGCCTTTCAGGGGATGGCGGAAATTCCCATACCATGTGATTTAGTCAAGGCTAGCCCACATGACAAGAAGCATGGAAGAGCCAGGCACTGGGTAGGTCTATGACACATTAGGCCAGCACAACAGGCTTCTTAATTTTCTGTCCAAAAGAAAGAGGGAATGTGGGGGTGGGGGGAGTCTGCTTTCATCAAGCTGTGGGATCTGACCGACTCAGAGAGAAGAGACAAGCATCCTAAATGTGTGTGTGTGTGTGTGTGTGTGTGTGTGTGTGTGTATGTGTGTTCATGTGATTGTGTATGAATGGGTATGGAGGCCAGAGACTGACATCTGGTACCTCCCCCAAGCGCTTTCTCCCTTACGTTTTAGAGACAGGGTCTCTCTTCAAATCTGGAACTCAGTGATTGGCTAGACTGGCTGGCTGATGGGGTCCAGGGACCCCCTGTTTCTGCTTCCTGTAGCATCCCTGAATGCTGGGGTTGCAGATGCTGACTGCCATGCCCAGTTTTTGTACTGGGATACACACTCGGGTCCTCATGTTTGTCCAACAAGCACTTTTTCAGCTGAGCCATCTTACCAGCCCTCTTAACGGTTGTTATCAATTCACTGTACGTAACATTAAATTCTAGACAGACATGTTCATCTACACAAGTACATAATCCTCCCCTCCCCCACCCTCCCTTTTCCCGTTCTGGCAGTCGCAGTGATGCTTTGTCTCCTATACAGTGTCGCTTCTACTTTCATTCCATATATACATGCGATTCTATGTTTTTACATAAAATCTAGGAAGCACAAATGAGAGAAAATACACAGGATTTATCTTACCGAGTCTGATTTAATTTACTTACTAGGACTATCTCTGGTTGCATCCATTTTTGTGTGAGTGAGAAAGACATAATTTCATTCTTTATGGCTAGATAAAATTGCACTGTGAAAACATACCACAATTTCGTTATCATTCCTTCGTTGACACTTTCAGTCCAGTTTGGTTTTTGTTGCTGTGATAAAACAACCCAACAACAAGTCAGTTAATGAAGAAATGGTTTATTTTAGCTTACAGTTTTGGGTCCCAGTCATGGTAGCAGGGAAAAGAAGGTGGCAAGAACCTGAAACAGAGGTCGGGAGCCAAGAGAAACACACGCAGTTTAGGGTTAACACATAGTCCAGCTCCCAGACCCAGGGAATGGTGCTGCCCACTCTCAGCCTGGGTCTTCTCACACCAACTAAGGAAATCAAGGCTTGCTCCCACAGACAACACGCCCACAGGCCAAGAGAGTCTAGACAGTCCCTCACAGATGCTCCAGGTGAATCTAGGTGTGGCTAGTTGACAGTTAAAACTAGCCATGACACCCACATAGGCTGGTAAAATTGAAGGGATGTAATAAAATGTTAAACATGAAATTCAGAATAATGGTTCCTTCTGAAAGGAAGAACTGTGGAGGACCATCCTAAGGAACTCTAAAATACAGGGGTATTGCTATGGTGTAGAAATACTATCTATCCCAAAAATGCAAAATAAATGGCAGGAAACATTCAAATTCTTGAACTGCTGATGTGAAAATTGGTATTGGCTTTACTGCCAGTCTTTAAATCTTATACATTATAAAGGTTCATAATCTATTCATTATGTTGTTGTTGTTTGAGACGAGGTCCCACTATGTAACCCCAGCTGGCCTAGAACTCACTATGTAGACCAAGCTGGCTTCAAACTCACAGAAATGCTTCTGCCTCTGCCTCCTGAGTGCTGGGATTACAGGTGTGTGCCACCATGCCAGCCCACTCTGTTCAGTATTTAATCAAACAGGTTCCAAGGGAAAAGACTAACTTGCTTGCTTCCTTGCTTGTTTGCTTGCTGGCTTGTTTGGTCCCCCATGTAGCCCAGACTGGCCTCAAACTCAAAACTTTCTGTCTCTGACACCAGCACAGTGGGTTTGCAGGTGGGGCCACCTCCCCAGGCTACTACCATGTGTGTTATCTGTGGGAAATTCTAGAAGTAAGTGCCAGCAGCAGTTCTGGGCAATGGGATTAGTGGCTATTTTATACTCTGCCCTTTGCTAGATGTTTTCTCAGATTTCTATAATGAACATATATTATTTTTATAATGAGGCAAAACCCAATAAAAACTATTTTTAAAAATAAAATAAATAATCTCCCTTGCCCATCTGGAAAGAGCATGTCGTCCAAATTCCCAGGGAGGGTTAGAGTGGGCAATGAAGAGTGTCAGCTTCTAAAGCACTTCCCAGAGCCCCGGCTGGGCTCCAGGCAGCCAACCATGGGAAAGGAGACAGCCCAGGGGCTCTGTGCCCACATCACCAGTCCAGCCGAGAGTGGATGAGGCCGTCCACATGGGTCCCAGCAAAGACCAAGCAAAGCCCTAGGATAGAGCCCAGATGCCTTCTCTGGCTTAATTGGTTACTTTGTGAATCGTGGTGGGGAAGTCATCTCAACAGGATCTTGAAGCAGCTGGCCACATGGCATTCATCGTTAGGAGGCAGAAAGGTGAATGCTGGTGCTCAGCTCATCCTTCTCCCTTTTATTCAGTCTGAACCCCAGTACACTGGATGATGCAGTTCACACAGTACACTGGATGGTGCCGTCCACACAGTACACTGGATCGTGCTGTCCACACAGTACACTGGATGGTGCTGTTCACACAGTACACTGGATGGTGCCGTCCACACAGTGCATTGGATGGTGCCGTCCACACAGTACACTGGATGGTGCCGTCCACACAGTACACTGGATGGTGCCGTCCACACAGTACACTGGATGGTGCTGTTCACACAGTACACTGGATGGTGCTGTCCACACAGTACACTGGATGGTGCTGTCCACACAGTACACTGGATGATGCTGTCCACACAGTACACTGGATGGTGCTGTCTACATAGTACACTGGATGATGCTGTCCACACAGTACACTGGATGATGCTGTCCACATAGTACACTGGATGGTGCCGTCCACACAGTACACTGGATGGTGCTGTTCACACAGTACACTGGATGGTGCTGTCCACACAGTACACTGGATGGTGCTGTCTACATAGTACACTGGATGGTGCCGTCCACACAGTACACTGGATGGTGCTGTTCACACAGTACACTGGATGGTGCTGTCCACACAGTACACTGGATGGTGCTGTCCACACAGTACACTGGATGGTGCTGTTCACACAGTCATTGGATGGTGCTCTCTACACAGGGCAGGTCTTCCTGCCTCCATGAACTCCATGATCTAGGTAATTCCTCTCAGACAGGGCCAAAGATCTGCTGCCATGTTGACTCTAAATCCCATCAAGATGACAAGCAAGAACCACAGGTTCTACTGGCCCAGAAGTTTAAGGTGAACTACACAGAGATAGGAGCCACAGCCCAAGCCTGTGCTTTTTTGGGGGGGTCCTTTGCACAGGACCACTGCTGTGAATACCCCCCCTCAGGTCGATATGGCTCTCATCTCAGCCACCCTCTGAAAAGGGCAGTTAGTTATCTCAGAGAAATACACACAGCCCATTTTAAAATCTCACCTGACTTTGTCTTTCTACCTATCGCTTGCTCAGCCACCACCTGAAGTCTCTATTCTCAGGCACCATGACTGGAGCCTAGATAGATAGATAGATAGATAGATAGATAGATAGATAGATAGATAGATAGATAGATAGAGATATGTGTGTATGTCTATGTATATGTATATATGTATATATATGTATACACACACACATATATATATATATACATACATACACACACACGTGTGTGTGTGTGTGTGTGTGTGTGTGTGTGTGTGTGTGCAAAGCTTCCTCCATTAGCTCCAGTTCACAGCATGGCAGTTACTCCATACACATCGTCAAGTAAAGGCAAACACTGCCTCTGTCATGAGGCCAGTGCCACCTCTGCATATTGGTCCCTTGAGTTTTACATTTCTCATCTGAAGACTGGGGCTTAAAACAGCTATTTTAAAACCAGGTGTGTAGGTGCAAGTCTGTGATCTCAGCCCTTAGGAGCAGAAGACAGGAGAATCCATAGTTCAAGGACATCTTCAGTCACACAGGGAGTCTGAGGCTAACTTGGGCTAGAGAGCTTGTCTCAGAAACAAACAAATTAAAAACAATGGCTACCTACCTGGCTAGCAGTGGTGGCACTCACCTTTAATTCCAGCACGCAGGAGGCAGAGACGGGAGGATCTCTGTGAATTCAAGGTCAGCCTGGTCTACAGAGCAAGTTCCAGAATGGGTTCCAGTGTTACAAAGAAACTCTATCTTGAAAAACAGAAAGAAAGAAAGAAAGAAAGAAAGAAAGAAAGAAAGAAAGAAAGAAAGAAAGAAAGAAAGAAAGAAAGAAAGAAAGAAGGAAAGAAAGGAGGGAGGGAGGGAGGGAGGGAGGGAGGGAGGGAGGGAGAAAGGGAAGGAGGGAGGGAAAAGATATAACAAAGAAAGATAAACAGTGGTTATCTGTTTCCAATGCCAATTAAGCAGCCACTGTGCCTAGTGTAATACTGGCTCAAGGGAGCCAGGGTTCCTTCTAGGGCCTATCTACCTTGCAGGGAGATTGACCTCCAGCTTCAGCTTCACCCCCAAATAAAGCAGCACTGGGGGTGAAGGAGGCTGAGTTTCTGGAAGCTCACTGGCCTCTTCTCTTCCCTGAGTTTGTCTACCTCACATAGACAGGACAGGAGAGGGGAATACAAGATGGAACTGTTCTATCTCTGGTGCTGGGTCTAAGGACTGCCATAGCAACCCACAGCTACACTTCCTGGATCCTAGTCTCTACTCCCTCTGCTCCCTCCTCCTGCCTTTCATGTTTAGAGGTATTCCTCCAGCCCTGATCTCATTCTTGGGGCAATCCTAGCTCTCAGGTATGAGGCTGAGGTTAGGTCTACAAGAACCCTGAGGTGCTGTCTCCACTGCTTACAAAGCCTTCCCAGTGAGAACTTCACTCCAGGGACATTAGTCTTTATTAGAAACTCCCTGTCAAGGTCACTAAGACCATTTGTTCCCACTTTCCTTTCTCTGAGCCTCACTGTCTCAGTTTACTCAAAACCCACCTGTAATGATCTGCTCTGTCCCTTTAAGAAACAATCCACCCCCCCCCCACCCCCATGCACTCAACTTTTGCCTGGTAATCTTGTCTACTTCCAATATCCAGGAGGATAACTATATTCTTTTCTTTGGGTTCACCTTCTTATTTAGCTTCTCTAGGATCACGAATTATAGGCTCAATGTCCTTTAATTATGGCTAGAATCCACTTGTAAGTGAGTACATACCATATTCCTCTTTTTGGGTCTGGGTTACCTCACTCAGTAGAACATGAGCAAGGAAGTCAGGACCATAAGAGGTGTGTCCACCCACTGAGACAGTGGGACTGATCTAATGGGAGCTCACCAAGGCCAGCAGGACTGGGAGTGATGGAGCTTGTGATCAAACTGGACCCTCTGAATGTGGCTGGCAATGAAGGCTGACTGAGAAGCCAAGGACAATGGCACTGGGTTTTGATTCTACTGCATGGACTGACTTTGTGGGAGTCTGGTTTGTTTGGATGCTCACCTTTATAGACCTGGATGGAGAGGGGAGGACCTTGGACTTCCCATGGGGCAGGGAACCCTGACTTGTCTTAGGACTAGAGAGGGAGGGGGAAGTGGGGAGGGGGAGGGAAAAGGGAGGTGGGGAGGGGGTGGAAATTTTTAATAAATAAATGAGTAAATAAATAAATGATAAAAAGGATAAAAAAGAGACAAGCTTCACCCCCTCCCTCCCCAAGTCTGCAGAGGCAAGCCGATCTTTAGTTTCCAGCCTGAATCCCTTTCTTTGCCATCTCCCTCTTAAAGAGGCAGCTTCTGTCTCTCCCCACTTCTCCCCTTCCGCCTCTCTGTTTCTCTCTCTCTTTCTTCTTCTTCTTCTTCTTCTTCTTCTTCTTCTTCTTCTTCTACTACTACTACTACTACTTCTCCTCCCTTTCTCCCCTTTCCCCTCCATAACCCACTAAATAAATATCCAACCTCACTCTACATGGTGTGCCTATCCATGTCTCTGTCTCTTGCCTGCTGTGCGACTCCCTACCCAGGACCAGCTGCCTTCAGAGACCTACAGCATGGTCTCATGGCGTGCCCCTCTGTCTGTCTCTCCTCGTGAGACCAGCTGCCCTATCAAGGTCCCTCACCCACCACGCGGCTCCCTGCCTGGGACTTATGGCCCGCTGCAGTCACTTGGGGAACTGCACCATCCCTGCCTGGGACTGGCTGCTCTCAGGTCCAGCTGCCGCTGCCTGCCATGCCACCACTCGGGGACCTGCGGGACCCGCAGGACCTGCAGTGTGGTCTCGGGACCACTCAGGGATCCACAGCATTTTACTTAATCTATTACACCATCCACTCTTCACTCAAAAAAAGGAAACTACTTCCATCAATCTATCCACGCTTCCCCCTTCCCCGACCTCTGTCAGAGAGGGAATACAGCCCCTCCTACACTAAGGCAGGCGTGAACACAATCCACAGAAAGGGGATCCACAAGGGCAGTCTGACCTCTAAGGGACATTCTTGAGCTGTGAAGTTTTCCCCAGGCCTGTCTGTAGACTAAGACCTTGGTCTAGGAGAGTTCGAAGAAAAACCAGACCCTGCTCACCAGACCCCACGGAGGCCCCTGGGAAGTTCCAGGGAGACAATATACTCCATCTGAGAGACCCATGTTTTCCTCCCTGATGGGTGAGCATATGAGCTGTGAGGCCTCCCAGGCCCCAGGGTCCCTCAGGCCTCCGTAGGGAGCCTCAGCCAGGATTTCTCTGTCTGTTGTCTCCTCCACTTCCACACTCCCCCAGGCCTCTGGGCCAGCTTGTGTGCTGACTGGGGAGCTAGGGAATGTCTGCCACTCTTTCCTGGATCTGGGACAACAGCAGGGGGGATAAGGAGGCAGATCCAGAAGGGTCCCCTGCCCTGCCCCATTTTCCAAGCCTAGCCACGTACTTCCTTGTCCCCTCATTTCAGTAGCTGGCAGAGAGTCGTAATTGAATTTGCAGCTGAACTGAGAATGAAGAAAGCAAGCACTTTACATGTCTGGGATTAATTTATCCCTGATGACGGCCACATCCATGCACTCTTTTCTGCCTGCCTTTCCAGCGTGTGTTCTGGCTGACGGTTGAAAACACACACATGCACACATGCTCAGAGGGAAAGCTCAGGGTGCCTGACCCTCCTGTGTCTGCCTGTGTCTGCCTGTGGTCAAGTCTATGAAGACCCTGACCAGACATAGCTGACCGACTCCACAGGTGGATCTTTCTACAGGATCTGCAACACATTTGAGGTGCTCACAGAAAGTTGTGAAACAAGATCACACTGGACTCACTGCAGGAGATGAAGGTGGATGGTAGTTCAGGCTCAGATGTCAGGAGGTGCCCCCCAGCTCCTTCCCCACGTCCAGCACTTCCTGGTGTCTCCATCACCCTCGGAGTAGAGGAGCCTCTCGCCTTTCCAGATCCTTTCCAGAGGATCCCAGAGCGTCTCTGTAAAGGCATGACAAGCACCTGTGACAGGCTCATCAGTGGAGTCCTCACACTCCCGAGGGAGGGCCACCATTGTTCCCAAGGTTGGAATTCTTTTTGGAGGTCTGTCAAACAGGACACAGAGCACTATGTCTGGGACTCCAGGCACCCTGTCGTTAACCACCATACCTCAGAAGCTCTGTGGCCTGGCATCTTCCAGCTGGTGATTTTCTGACCCTGGAAGAACTGTGCCATGCTGCCCTGGTACTTGTGTCCCTGTAACAGATTATTCTTTCCAAGTTGGACCCCAGTGGAGATGCTCCCAAACCAGCCAGCCTGCAGAGAAGATGCTTGCAAACCATCCACCTGCCGGTAAAGTACTTCCATGCTGGCCATTCTGCAGTGGGGATGCTGGAGAATGCTCCAAAGCCAGCCAGACCCCTGTGGGAGCAGTCCTAAGCCATCCATCCCTAGTGGCCATGTCCCTGAGCCAGCCAGCTGCATCTTCACTTTTGGGGAGGTCCAAGAGGGTGCTGTCCCTGGAGATTCAGGCAGTGCTGTCTTTTCCTGTTCCCTTTGTCTGAGACATCTTTGATTCCCTTCTCCTCCTCTCTGGGGTGGACATGGTAGGGAGGACCAATCAGGTAAGGGCAAGACTAATGTGGAAAGCATTTAGACTTACCAGCCTTGTGTATGTGAATGGTCCCACTACGTGCCTGTGAATGGACCCACTGTGTGCCTGTGAATGGTCCCACCATGTATGTTTTTGTCTATGTGTATGGTTCTATTCTGGGTGTGATTGTTTCCCAATAACTCTGTGTGTGTGTGTGTGTGTGTGTGTGTGTGTAAATGGACTCACTCCTGTAAATGATTTTCTTGTAGACTTTGGTCTTTTACCACTTGTTCTTGGTCAAGTTTGAAACCCGAGCTTTTGACAGTTTCCATCACAAAAACAGTTTCTTGCCTAGGCCTGAGCTAGGCAAGGGCACAGGTGGGTCCAAGCCTAGCATGAGAACAAGGTTTGGGTCAGCTCCTGACATCTCCTAGATATCTCCTAGAGCAGAACATGCTCCCCCTCCCAATACACACACACACACACACACACAGCCCCAGTGGAAGAAAGTGGAACCCTAGGGAGCCCCCAGTCAGCTGGGTTAGGAAAGCGGGGTGCCAGGCCAGCCCACCTGAGTGTGGGGCTTACACAGGCCATGTCCCTTGCTTGCTTCCTTCTTTTCTCCCATATTTTGAGAGAGTGGAGAAGACAGTGAGGAACTGGCTCTGTCCACCAGTGAAACAAGCCAGCTGAGCTCCAGCTCACAGCACCTGGACTCCCTGCTGGAGCGGTGTCTCTGTCCTTCTACCTGTCTGCCTCTGTCTCTCACAGCACATCAGTTTTTGCTCACATCCAACTCATCTGTCAGAGAGGGGGCGGGGCACACTCAGGGACAAAGGCAAGAAATTGAGGTCAAACACAGAGATCAGGTCACAGGGAGGAGCTGAAGTGGGCACTCTTTCCCCAGAGCACAGGTCAAGAAAGCCACTGTAGGCCGACCCTCCATATCCTTCAGTGAGGAGGGAACTGGGAAGCCAGGTGAACCCTCGCAACGCCCTGGCTGTCACCAGCTCCCAGGCAGGGGACACCCACCTGGTTCCTCTGGAAATCCCATAATCCCACATTTATGAAACACGTGAATAGAGGATTGTGACAAACTTGAGGTCCCCAGAGTTGGGGCACAAAGGGGAAAAGCAGAGCAGTCACTGTGTGCAGTGCTTTCCTGGTCTGCTCACCTTCCTGTCTGCCCAGCCGGAACTGTACACACCAGACCAGACAGAAGTAGAAAACGATGTGTGTTTGTGAGTGCATATGTGTGCGTTTCTGTCTGTGTGATGTATATCTTCATAGGCACATGTTTGTGGGTACATGCTTATGTGTATGCATATGTGTTTCATATATGCCTTTGGTGTGTATTTGCAAATATATGCTTGTGTGTGCATGCATGTATGCATGTGTATGCATTTGTGTTTTACATTTGCAAGTATACCTACTTGTATGTTTATGTACAGGCATGTATGGTATTTTATATGCTTGTATGTGTATTTGTGTGTATACCTGTGTTTGTATAAGTAATATTTGTATGTACATGATTGTACTAATGTATGTACATGTATGTTTGCATATGTGTTTGTGTACAAGTGTTTTATGTATTTACATGTTTGTGTAGGTATGTATGTGTGTAGAATCTCCCTTGAAAATCTTTAAGAACAGCAGAGGCAGGAATACAAGAGGCCATACCTTTGACTGAACTCATTTTTAACAGTGAAATCCCCCCCCCCACTTTGCTACCAGAATGATCTCCAGTGTTGCAAACTGACAGAATTTCAAAACATAAAGTCCTCTTGAGTGGGTTCTTAGAGCCTGGTTGTTGAAGGGACTTGCAGTCAGCCCCGAGAAAAATCCCATTAGTCAAAGAAGTAGAGAACCCACTGAAGGCAGATATGAGATCCCAGCCCTGGAGACAGGCTGTGGACCAACAGGCCGGAGCCATCACAGTGCAGGGCCAGGCAGGGCAGAGTACCGGGGGCAAGGGGAGGTGAGTCTTGCTCCCTCCTGAGGCAGTGAAGGAAGACAGAAGCTAGGCGGGACTGCAGGGGACGGGTCTGTGCTTCAGGGAGGCAGGTGCCTGGGCAGAATCCTGCAGAAGCCCTGACACTAGGCTGAGAAGCAGCTTGTTTGCGGGATACTGGGGCACCAGCACCAGCTCTGCTGACATGCTGAGTGCAGGCGTCTGGAAAGACAGGGCTCTGGTGCACTTCCATGTGCAGCTTCATGTGTGGGCAGTGGATGTAAGAGCAGAGCAGAACCTTGGTCAGCACCATGCAGGGAGAAGTAAGAATATGGGACCCACTATCACCCTTGAGGCATTAGACCCCGGTTCTTGTTTCCTTCCTGTCGCTGTGATTAAAACACTGACTAAAAAGCCACTTAGATGAGGGAGGGATGACTGAGAGGAGAAGAGCAATGACAGCTCTTCTAAAGGTCCCAAGTTCAAGTCCCAGCAACCACATGATGACTCATACACATCTGTAATAAGATCTGGTGCCCTCTTCTGGCCTGCAGGCAGAGTTGCAGGCAGAGTACTGTATATAATAAATAAAAAATATTTAAAAAAAAAACTACTTTCAGGTCTCAGTCTATCTGAACTAGGAACTAGGGCAGGAACTAAGACAGAAGTCATCGAAGAATGCCACTTGTTTGTTGACATGTTTGCTTCTACTCAGTCAGTTTTCTTAGACAGCTGGAAGAGGTGTTGGTAGAGGCTTGTGAAGGATTAGGCGGTGCCTCTGCATGAGTTGGGAAAGGTATCACTTGCTGGACGGTAACACACTACCAGGAAACTACAGCACTGCCTGCTTTTATTAGAATAAAACGCTTGGCTACATCTATGGGGAAAGTATTGTAATAAATAATGTGTATAAAAGGAACTGGGAAGATGGCCCAGTGGGTAAAGTGCCTGCCACACATGCACACCCTTAAAACACCAGGCAGGCATGGCTGTGCATATCGGTGATCCTCCTTCTGGGGAAGCAAAAAGAGGCAGGTCCCTGGAGTTCACTGGCTAACCAGTCTAGCCAATCAGTGAGCTCCAGGTTCAGTGAGAGACCCTGTTTAAAAAAAGATAGGAGTATGGTTAACCTCTGGCTGTATACACACACGAGCGCGCGCACGCGCGCGCGCACACACACACACACACACACACACACACACACACAAAGCGTACGATACTGTGGTGCCCATGCACACCTTATTTGGGTGGTGGAAGTTTAAGCAGGTCTTGGGGAGTGAGTGCGGCTCTGCAGGGAGGAAACACATCCAGCAGGGCTTGCACTGTAGGGAATCTGTGACCCTGCATGCAGGGCATCTGTACAAGAGTCAGATGATTGAGGGCTTGGCTCCCTCCCCTCCATTCTGCCGTGCTCTGTGTTTCAGCTCCCTGACTTGGCCCAGCTCAATCACAGGACAACAGCCACTGAAGCCATCACTCCATTTCCTCACAAGAATAAGAGCAAGAAGATGCGGATTTGTCTCCGTGTGTGTTTTTATTTGGTAGAAAACCTTCCTAGTGATGCCCAAGCCTCCCTCACCTCCCCACCACCTTCCCTCATTACAATGCCCCTTCCCAGAGCAGTCGCCAAGGAAAGTGGCTTTACTTTGATCTGTCTGATCATAATAGGTAGAAAAGAGAGGGTGAAGTGCGGATATAGGGAAGAAACTTTCTAGAACTTTCTATAAAAGGGGGAGAGAGAACCCAATACCGGATACATGAATGCATTTGAATCCACTTGTCCAAAGGGATTTGATAAACAGTCCCACCATCTGCAGCAGATAAAACCAGAAAGCACAAGATAGCTTGGGAATTATCTGCCATTCCACAGTCCCGGGATATCAGGTCATATATGGAGATTACACTGTGTGACACTATTCATCCCTGAGGTTCTGGGTAGGGACTGTCCTGGCTCAGCAATTGTATGGAGCATCCTGCCCTCCCACAGCAGTTCCGAGATCTGAACCTGTGCCTGAGCCAGACCGTGTGGGGATTCCAAGTCCCATAAGGGTCTGTCTTTGCAAAGCCTTGCTTCTTTTTCCTGCCCCTTTCTTCAGTGTACCTGCCAGCCTGCACCTCCTTCTCCAAATGCAATACCTCATACATGCAGATCTTATGAACCCTTGTTCCTTGCCTAGTTCCAGCCTGCACTCCATGTATGTGACTTCTTACACAAATGAGTAAATTACCTTGAACTTCTGATTACTGAGCCAGCATTCTGGTACAACCTTCAGACACCAGCAGCTTAGCATCCTGCTTGGTCTCTGTGACCTCAGGCCACACTGAGACACAGGTGCACTCCCCAGCTACTGTCTGCAGCAGGACAGTCCTCCAGGGTGGTTACATACTTGAAGCTACTCTGTCCCTACAGGACGCTCATTTCCCAGGAGAAAAACTAGACTAGAGTTACTTTTTAAACACATGGTTCTGACCCAGGTCAGTCCACCTTTGCACCCTCCTGGGCTCTTTTGTGGTCTCAGAATGAAGTTCAGTCTTCTTAGTGTACAGAGGTCTTTGCAGTAGGCCTTGCCCTTCCTTCAGGCCCTCCCTTCTTCTCTGGAACCACTTAAAGTTCTGCCCTGCTGACTAGCTGACTCCATGCTTCTCTCTCTCTCTGTCCCACACCCAGAGCAGTGTGCCTCTCTGAAGCTCTTCCCCATGAGAAGATGTTTTCTCAGCCTATGGGAGCCACATGCAGCTCACTGGGAGCAGTCATGGAGCCCACCCTAGGACTGCCAATGAAGCATTTCAATATCATACATGTTGGCCAGACACATGTTCGCTGGCCATCCATCCCACAACCCTACTCCTATGTTTGAGATTTGCTTAGTGGCTAGTGTGATCTCAGGAAGCAGCTTCGAGCCCAACTTTCAGAATGGGGCCAACTGTAAGCAGAAACCAACCAAAGGAATACAGGGCAGAGAAAGCACAAGTCCTTATGCGAAGCTGGATCAAGCTTTGCCTGAAGCCTGCATTTTGATATGCTTCATTTCTATGAAACCATTGAGTTCTTTTTACTCATCTGAGTAGATTTTCCACTACTTAGCATCTAGAATAGAAAAATAAATAGTGTTCACAGTAGCCCTCCAGACCTTTTCAAAGCAGCGGGGAGACCGCAGTTTTTCTTACAGTATAGCATCTGGGGGTGGGGGGTGAGGCTGACATGAACTTACTTATTTACTGTATTTCTTTTCCTTTTCCAAGCTAACTTTTTTTTTTTCCTGCAGAAACTATCTCTGCTCTACCCTCCACTGTGTCTCTGATTCTTTCAGGCTGGTCACTTCCTCTTCTACACCTTCAGAAATCCTCAGGGTATCCCATGAGCAAAGCTCCCCAACCCATCCTGAGGCTGAATGAGCTTTGCTTTCTCTCCTCTGGTTCCTCCGAAGGCTTACCATCTCTCCTGCATACACTGTTGGACACAGAGTAGACCCAGCAAAGCCTCCTCACTAGGTGGGAGCTTCCCAAAGAGCTTGCAGCCCTGTCTATGCTCTGCTTTCTGGGTGAGGTGTGTCTTTGCCTCTTGGGCTCAGGTGGCAAGCCTTTGGGACCTGGCTGCCAGGTTCTCTTAGCCCAGCATGAAGCAAGGATAACAGGGTACCAACTCCATCATGTCAATCGGGTGGCGCCTCAGCCTGAATCTCACAGCCCTGGGAGGGGTGAATAATAGAGAGGTATTGGGGGAGGATCCTTCCCTGGCCCAGGGATCTGGGCCAGGGGAACCAGCTCACAGTAGGAAATAGGAGAAGCCTCCGGTGACAGGAAGAGACAGCCAGCTCTCCCTGCCCTGAGGCAGAGGCCTCTCTTCAGAAGCCTTGGAGCAAAGCCTTCCAGCTCTGCGTTTTCTGAGTGCGGTCCTGCTGCTCCTGAGGATTAGTCTGGTTCCCGCAGGAAATTTCAGAACAACACCAAGGCCAAGTTTCAGACCACAAGGAAAAGGTATCTGAATCCAGCCAGATGCTTTAAGTAGGTTGTGGAAGCAGCAAGGAGGAACTGCAGAAGTGTGTGTGACGAGGTCAGGCCACTCTCCCAATGGAGTCTCTCACCTGAACAAATGATGACCTCCCCAGAAAGGTGGAGGTCAAGTGGGGAAGGAGGGGGAGGAGTTCTGCAGAAGGGAGGGGACAGATGATACCAGTCACTGCACCAGATATCAAGCCTCAAGGCCCCCCCCACCCTAACTGTTTCTGCCTCCAAAATGCTGGCCCAGAAATGAGAACACTCCACTGGCACCCCGATCGTCCCAGATAACCCCCTACCACCCACCCAATCTCCCTCACTCAGGAGAGTGAGTAGACATATGTAGACACATAGTAACATAGTCTGTGGTTCTGTCTGCTTTATACTGAGATCGGCAAGAGTTCATCTGAAACAGAGCTGGGTTTGGGGAGAAAAGGATGATGGAAATAGGGTAATCCCAAGAACTCAGTGAGCATGTGCAAGACCACTGGGCCCCAGAGGAATGGAGGAGTAGCCAGTTCTGGGCCAGGAAGCAGCCCTTCTCCAGAGTAGGCATCTTCAGCTGAAGGGCTTCACCAGCTTCATGGCAGCATAATTCTAGGAGAAAGAGACAAGGATAGAGACACACGGTCAGCCCTTCAGGGAAAGTTCGGTGGGAGCTATTGTTTCTGGGACCAGGAGTAAAGCTGCAGGCAGGGAGTTGGGCTCCTGGGTCTTCATCCCTTGCCTGCAGCCTGTCCTTGCCACTTGCCAGCCCATGCCAGGCTCTACACTACTCTTAAGACACTCTTATCCATCGCAAAGCTGACTCTGACCATTTTCATGATTCCTAGGCCCCTACTCTCATATGCCCAGGGCTTACCCATCACCACGCCACTGCCTAGAAAGCCAGAGGGTGGGGTGTGGGGTCATAGGACAACCCATAACAGGGGCCAGCATTAGACAGGGGTCACCCTCCACAAAGCACTTCCTGCAGGCCTGACAGGAGCCTCCCCTCCCCACCACTCCTCCCAAACACCATGAAAACACACAACACAACACAGGGCTCTTAATTGGGACAGTATGTTCTCCAGCGCCGGCCTGGAAAGCCAACCCTGGAAACAAAGCCGGCCCTCCTTCCCCGCCAAATCGCTTCTGCCGCCCCAATCTGGCCCTGCTCCCGGCAGGCTCAGAGTGGCCAGAGGAGTCAGAAGTCCCTGCTCAACCCTCCTAGGGGACTCTCTAAGACAGTGGGGGTGGTCTGACAAGCTGGTGCCCTGCACTGCCTAGAATAGGCCCTTCTGCCCCACCTGGCTGAAAGCAGGTGAGCGGACAGTCCCAGCCTTCATGAAACAGGTCAGGTGACTGGAGAAATGGACAGACAGAGATAGGATTCTGGGCTGGAGCCAGGCCTGCAAGCAGCAGTCCTATAGCTCAATCCTACTGGCCCCTGGATCCTGAAACCCTGGCCGAAATCCACCTGTGCTCCACACGCTGAGTGCATACAAAAGACACTCAGGGAAAATGAAAGTGGAACGTAGCTACTGGAGCCCAAGCACCAGAGGAGGCTCTCTGCTCAGATTCCCCAAAAGTAGTCCTCGGTTATCCTCAGGAGCAGGAAGACCCCCCAGGATAGAAGGGACCGGCCTTTCTTCCCGACACAGCTCTGAGACCTACGATGGTCACTCATGGGCCTCACAGGGCTGGGTCCAGCTGGGCAGGGCTGGGTAGGCACCGAAGTAGCTGCGGTGATGGCACTTGGGGCATGCATGCTCTTGCCCTCCAGGCGCTGGAGTAAAGGGTTCTCAAGATAGCCATTTGTTCCCAGCTTAACAAACAGCAAATCAAAAAGACAAACAAACTTGACCTGAGCCAATCAGACACCTGGGGCTCACATAGTCCAGCCCCTTCCCCAAACAAGATCACACACACACACACACACACACACACACACACACACACGTTGGCGGGAAATCAGTAGAACCCATGTTTCTAAGTTCAAGAACAATGTTCCATTTCCTACAACAGGAGGTTACTCCTTCTTTACTGTCCTAGAGGGCAGCTTCCCGGCCCAGAACGCTGCATCCCAGAAGTTTCTCCTAGTGATATTGAAGCAGATGCTCACTGGACCATGCCTGGAGAAGCAAAGTATAAACCAGCTCTGCCTCCAAACTTTCAGGTGTAATCGTTAGTGTCCTAACTATGACCTAGGACATCTGTCTCCCGGCTTCTCTCTTGGGGTCCCCAGGCAGGCCCTCCTTTCCTAAGCACAGACACCTATTTACTCAAGTCACCCCACTATCTGAGTAGAAAATGACCATACCAAGTGAGAGAAGATGACCTGAGACAGGCCAGAAAGGAGGGGGGGAGGGCTATACTTCTACCTCACCTCCACAGCCCTAGATGGCCCAGTTGCCAGGCACTGAACCCAGGTCATCTTTGGTAGCAGCTCAGCCCACAGGACACTTTTTTGCAAGACCACCCTCACCACTGAGAAGACCTGACCCTGGTGCTGTATTTGCTGTCTTCCTTTTTTTAAAGTATCCCCTTATATGGCACAAACTTCAGCCCTCACAGCCTGGACCCACCCAGGACCTCAATCAGTTTGGTTAGTTGACTTCAACTTCCTGCTTAGTACAACAAACATTGCAACAGGAGCCAGGAGGCAGAGGGCAGAGGCTTGCCCCACAACCATCACAGACAGAGCCAGGGAGCTAAGCACCAAGCAACCCTGGATGGTATGGCTGTGGAGACCCTGATATCTCTGGGTCAGATGACAGCTGATTCTTACCAGATGTAAGGTATCCTGAGTAGACACGCTTCCTGTGAGGGGTTCCAGATACAGTCCCTGCTCATTCCTACTTTCTCCAAACTCTAGCAAGGACCTCAGAGGAGCTAGCAAGTGCTGTCCTCTGTCCCGCCACCTCATTTCTTCCCTTCCCCACCCAGCTCCACTCCACCCTTCAAGGGGCTCCCCTGCCACCGTCGGATCAAGCATCCTGTTGTGTGAATTTTCCCCAATCTGGCGTTATTAAGGCTCAGAAAGCAAATAAAACTTACAAGTCTCAGGATGCTCCTGAAACTTACAAGATTCACAGGTCCGTTCCCCAAGGTTACTTCAGTATTACACAGTACTAGGAAGAAGAGCCTCTCCAACCAGTGGAGCTTCCTGTGCAAGTCATGGAGGTAGCTCCAGGAATGAAGTTTCTGAGTGTTCCCAGCCATGCTGCGGTGGACTTTTCAGTGTGCAACTGCCTCCGAGTCTCACGCAGTGGAGTAAGCAACTGCAATCAACTCACTGGCTCTCCAAGCTAGCCATTTGTTTCCATCTCTCCAGGAAGTCATATGACCCCTCCACTTCTGCCAGTCTCTTGATAGCCCATTCTTAGGTATTTGCTCAATGAGTAAGGATTCCCTAGGGACAAGGTTTTGTCTCCCTCCTACCAGATAAGGGACACCAATGAGGGTTCTATCTCCTCATTGGAGCAGGTCACTGGTTGCCACCAGACTCTGGGAACACATGGAAAACGTGGGATTCTCCCAAGTCAGTGTCTCCCCACATCAGCCATGCTCACCGGGAAGGCGTAGACAAAGATGCCCAGGAAGAGCAGGAGGATGAAGAGGATGATGAAGAGGATGATGGCACATCGGAAGCGTCGCCACAAGATGAACTTCATGGTCTTGTATGGGGAGGTAAACCACAGGAAAGAGGTGTCGGGGCGCCTGGAGGTGAGACCCCAAGTGTCAGCAGAACTCTTCTGAGGATCGTTTCCTCCAGACCCTGCTCTCAGCTGGAACAGTGAGTCAACTGGCCTGGCTATGGGAGAGGAGCACCCTGCCTCCGTGCCTTCTGCCCCTCCTCCCAGAGCCTCTGCTGAGATGATGTTTGCCTGTGCCACCTGTGTTCTTGGTGCTACTGAGCCCCATCTTCAGGACCCCTTGCTTCTTGCCCTCTTCCCTTCTGAACCCATACTCAGCCACAGATCACATGCTTGGGAGTGGGGCTGAGCTTCCAGGATGCCCTGTTTGGTGAGTGAGCGCATACTGGACCCCAGATAAGCCAGGCTGGCTGCCCCTGTGTATATGGCTGGACATCGGAGGATAAAGAATAAAGAAGCCAGAAAAGCCCATTGCATTCACTCGCTTCCAACAAAGAACTGCAAGAACCCCTCCCCTCGGTCAGTAAAACTACTCAAAGAACACAGGGGGCTTTGAGTCTCAATCTTAGCCTTTGTAACACGTACTGGCTAGTCCTGGGTCTTGGGACTTCCTCCTTTGTCCATCAGATCCCAGCATTCTGGGGTAAAGATGCCTCTCCCTGTTCTCTAACCCCACATGGGGATAGCACTGTGATAAAGTAAGCCATACATCTATGCTCACTTTCAAAAACACTACGGTGGGTGGTGTCAAACATAGACCTGAAGTGAGTTCCAAAAATATTGTCAGCAACTGCCCAGGAGCTGGAGAACAGCTTCCCGTCTTCTGTTTTTTAGCTGGAATGACCTCATTTATCTTTGGTAAGCTGAGTCTCATCTGTGAAATGGAGGTAGCTTTGCAGCAGGAGAGATCCCAGGACACTGGACCCTAATACAGTATGCTTGACACAAATCCACAGGGAACAGCTTCTCTTTGCTTTGTTTAGTTTTGTGCTTTGGAGTTTGTGACAGTGTCTTGCTCTGTAGCCCAGGTTAGCCTGAAACCCATTATCCTCCTGCCTCAGCCTCTCAACTGCCAGGACAAGAGGCCTGTACCTTCCGCCTGGCTTCGCACCTGCTGCATGAATTAGTAGAAGAGCCCAGTGTTCACTAAGGTTGTGTCCACGGCCTGCATCTCTCTAAGCCATGGTAAAGCTCTATACCAGGTGCCTTCCCGATGGCACCAGCCTGCCTCCTGGGAAAACCAACTGACCTTGGATCTTCTAGCTTCGGATTCATGTTGGGTTCATCCCGACCCTGGCCAGCGGGCCGTTCTTCATGTTCGCTCTCTGCAACGATCTCCAAGGTCATTTCTAGCTTGCCCTGTGGACATCAATGGAACCTGACTGGGACCTCTGGCCAGTGACCCAGAGCAGAGCCATCCCAGAACAAACAGAAGGACTGACTTGCTATTTTTATTTTGAAAAAATGCATTAATTTTATGCACTAATTATGCACTAATGTTATGGGGCTAGAGTAGTGGTTCAGCAGCTAAGAGTGCCTACTGCTCACACAGAGCAGAGGAACCTAGTCCAATGTCCAGCTCACAGGAAGACGGTGATTCACAACCATCATCTCTTCTTCTGACACCTACTGGACCCTGTACACCTGTGGTCCACATGCACACACTAGGCAGGAACACAGACACATCAGATAAAGCAAGCGCACATCGTCAGCTTCAACTGCCTACTTCACCCAAAACGAGTCAAATGAGAAGAGAGATTCTCAACTAAGGAACTGTCTAGAAAACATTGGCCTTTGGGGCATGTCTGTGTTTTCTTAATTGTTGATGGAGGTGGGTGAGGCTGCCCCTGGGCAGGTGGTCCTGGGCTGTCTAAGAAGAGGTAGCTGAGCAAGCCAGAAGAGGCAAGCCAGGGAGCAGCACGCCTCGTGACCTCTACTTCAAGTCCTGCCTGCAAATTCTCATTTGAAATTCTACCTTGGCTTTCCTCGGTGATGAATTGTGACCTGTAAGCCAAATAAACAAACCCTTTTCTCCCCAAGCTGAATTTGTTCGTGGTGTTTAGCACAGCTATAGAAAAGCAGGCTGTGATGATAAATATGTTTTTAAACACTGGGTTGTCCTAACCACAAAAGCATTAAGGAGTTACATAACTACATAAAAAAAGGCGGTCACCCCACTCATTCTATGTGGAGACAGGTGTTCTCAGCATCCTTTTTTTAATCACTTTAACCTTTCTACTACGGCATTTTATCTTGTTTTATTAATTTATTTTTAATTGTGTGTGTGTGCGTGCACATGTGCAGGTGACTAAGGAGGCCAAAAGAGGGCACTGGATCCCCTTGAGCTGGAGTTACAGGTAACTGTGTGCCAATCAATGTAGGTACTGAGAACTGAACTGGGGTTCTCTAGAAGACTGAGTCATCCCTCTAGCCCCCGGTTCCCAACATCATATTTGTTAGAGCTGCAAGTGTGTGAGGCACGGCACTGTGTATGCGGCTCCATAGTTTCTTCACTCGGGAAGATATTTCACTGTATAATTATATATTATCCAAAGTTTGGTTTCTAATGATTGTAAAGCATCCTATGGTTGGTTGACCATAATTTATTTAATAACTACTTATTTTGGCTTATTTTATGTTGTTTTCAACTCTTTGAAATGAATAAGTAATAGCACAACAAACATCCCAAAACTTAAAGTTTTAATTTAACCAGTAATTTTTTTGAGATGAGAGTTTAGAAGTGGGATGGCAAAGTACAAGGGCATAGACGTGTTAAATCGTGCATGGTGTGGTACCCAATTGCTCCCCACACAGGGCAACAAACCATGCATTCCCTGGCAGAAGGAAGTGAGGTCTGTCTCCCAAAACTTTACCAATGTGAACATTTCTGGTTTGTTTGTTTTGCTAATCTAATTTAATAGCCCAAACAGCAGCTTCTAAAATAGTCCTTTAGTTACTAGGGAACAACTCGCTTCTCATGCGTAATGCGTGCCTATGCTGTGAACTAGCAGTGCCTGTAGCTTGCTGACTTTCCCTTTGGGATGTGTTTCTTATTGGTTATCACAAGTCTTTGTATAACAAGGACATTCTCCTTCAAGGGCCATTGAGGGCTGGTCAGTTACTCTGAAACCAGTCAGAGATTAACTTCCTCTCTGGTATTGATTTGGACTCTAGGAAGGCACTGTTCCTCTGAGCACCCTTTCTCCTCCCACCAGAGCAGACCCCTGTCAGGCAAGAACGATCCCTGACAGGGTCCTGCACAAACAGGAGAGGCGTGGCCTCTATCCGTCCAACAGGAAGCACCAATCAGAGACACTCGGAACCAATCTCTAGAAAGCCATTTGTTCAATTCAACAGGTCTCCCTGCAACAGGAGCCTTGAGAGAAAAAGGCTGGAATAGGAAGGGGAAACCCTAAAAAATAGAAGATGGAGAGAGAAGGGCCTGGGAGATGGCTCAGTCAATAAAGTGCTTGTCATGCAAGCGTTAGGACCTGAGCGAGACCCCCAGAACCCGCACAGAACCCCAAACATGGTGATGTGTTTGAAATTCCAGGACTTGGGAAGCAGAGACCAGCTGTTCCCTGTGGCTTGCTGGCCAGACAGCTCAGCCTAATGAATGAGTGGAAGCCAGTGTGTGTGCCCGTGTCGCTGGGCTCCATGGAAGAGACAGCCCTTGCCCTCCACCGGGCTGGAAAGCAGACTCACCGCCAGCATCTTCTTCTCACCCTCCTCTGTCACACAAGGCCACCATCCTTTCACTGTCTTCTGCTCGAAAAGGGACACAAACCATTCAGGGTGGAAGGTGTCATCCAGCTGGTCCAAGGAGCACTTCTCAGCTGTCTTAGCTGGCTTGGGCATGTGGTTGAGATCCAGCTGCAGGGAGCCTGTGGCAGAGCAATGCCCTTAGAGGATGTAGCAATCACTGTCCATTTATGGCCACTCTGGGTGGGCAGACTCAAGAGCTCACTGTTACCTCTTCAGTTTGTACTCATGGCTCAGCCAAGGGGTTAGATCCACCACCTCCACAGCTCCTGTCCATTTCCTCTAGCCCTCTCCACACAGCCTCCCATCATCCATTCGTGCATGGGTATGTAATCTACCCATTCTGTTTCCTCACCTGAGCACAGATGCCCACTTCTGCAGTATATCTAACTGTACAAACCCTTCACACACTCATCTATTCATTTGTTTAAAATGATTTTTATCATGGTAGAATAATATATATGCATATATATACATACACATGTATGTGCACATACTACATTTATATACACACACATCCATATAGTGTAGGGGTGTGTGTGTGTGTGTGTGTGTGTGTGTGTGTGTGTGTGTGTACACTGGTTAGGTTTATTTATTCCACTTGACACAAGCGAAGGTCATCTTGGAAGAGGGAAACTTGATTGAGAAAATGCCTCCATTAGAAAATATCTGTGGGCCATTTTCTTGATTAATGATTGATGTGGGGGGCAGTGCTACTCCTAGGCAGGTGGTCCTGAGTTGTATAAGAAAGCACGCTAGCCAGGTGGTGGTGGCACATTCCTTTAATTCCAGCACTCGGGAGGCAGAGGCAGGCAGATCTCTGTGAGTTCGAGGCCAGTCTGGTTTACGAGAGCTAGTTCCAGGACAGGCTCCAAAGCTACAGATAAATCCTGTCTTGAAAAAGAAAGAAAGCATGCTTCACAAGGCACAGGGAGTGAGCCAGTAAGCAGCATTCCCCCACAGTTTCTGCTTTTGTCCCAAGCCTCCATGCTCTTTCCTGACTTACCTTCCTTTGATAATGAATTGTAAGCTGTAAACCACATAAATGCTTTTTTCTCCAACTTGTTTTTGCTCATGGTGTTTATCACACCAATCAGAAAGCAAACTAGGACATATGTATGTGTGTGTGTGTGTGTGTGTGTGTATACAAATGTTTGGGGATGTGCATGTGTGTGTTCATATATGTAGAAATCAAAAGTTGATATTAGGTGTCGTGGTTTGAAAAAAAATGGTTTGCATAGACCTATAAGGAGTGGTATTAGGAGGTGTGACCTTATTAGCATAGGTGTGGCCCTGTTGGGGGAAGTGTATCACTGGGCTTTGAGGTCTCAGATGTTCAAGCCGGGCCAGTGGCTCCCAGTTCTCTTCCTGCTACCTGCTGATCTAGATGTAGGATTTTCAGATACCTCTCCAACACCATGGTTGCCTGCATCCTGCCCTGCTTCCTGCTATTATGATAATGGACTAACCTTCTGAAATGGTAAGCCAGTCCCAATTAAATGTTTTCCTTTCTAAGAGTTGCCATGGTCATAATGCCTCTTCACAGCAATAGAAACCCTAACTAAGATGGGTGTCTTTATTAGTCGCTCCCCACCCCTCACTTTCTGAGACAGTATTTCTCACTGAACCTGGAGCTCAAAGGTCAGCTGGCCTGTGAGCCTCTGTGCTCCTCCCCAGCACCGGGATTGTAGGCACATGTTGCCATACTTGTTTCTTTATAGGTACTGGAGTCCAACCTCAAGTCCTCGTTCTTCTGCATGGCAAACATTTTACCCACTGCACCATCTGTCAACCCCCACTAATTCTAATTCAGTGGCTTTAGATACAGTCATGATGTTACATAGCTGTCACCACTATTTCCAGACAGTTCTCATCCTCAAAGAGAAACTGTCTGCTAAGCAGTAACTCTCTTGTCTCCTCAGCCCTGGGTACCAGTGTTGTCTTGTCTGTATGGACATGCCTCTTATAGTTACAAACATCTGCCCTTAGGCGTCTGGTTTATTTCATTGAGCAAAATATTTTCAGTCTCTCCATATCCCTTATGTCAATATGCTTTTACAGTTGAATCATATTGCCATAGGGAGACAATACATTTTATTTATCCAATCATCTGTTGGTGGACACGAATCATCTTCCTCCTGTGATGCCTACAGACATCTGGGTGGCTAGAAACTGACACACATGGGCCAGTTCTCTTCCTGCTGCCTGCTGATCTGGATGGAGGATTCTCAGATACCTCTCCAGCACCATGTTTGCCTGCATACTGCCTTGCTTCCCACTATTATGATAATGGACTAACCTTCTGAAATGGTAAACCATCCCCAATTAAATGTTCTCCTTTTTAAGAGTTGCCATGGTTTGTGGGGACCAATCACACTGGGGAACCTGAAGATGGCCAACATTCACCAAGAGATATAAACCAAGCAAAACAGGGTCCATCTGCCTGATAGAATGCCAGACAGACGTGTGTTCATGTAGATAGACACCTACTATGGTCAGGAGGGGACAAGTCTATTCACATGCAGGAGGTACACAATGGTACACATCATGCATCTGTGCATGTATAAAATGCAGATATAATGCAGATGTGTTCATTTATATTAATATATTCCAGGCTATCTCTGAATGATGAAATAGGGAAGAATACATTGTTTAGTTCTATCTTTCTAATTTTTTCTACAAGAATCCTGTATAGAACAGATAAAATATTAAAATTCAAACCTACAGCCATCATTTTTATAGCCCACTATTACAATGAGCTCCCCAAATTACTCCCATCCCATGTGCCACAACTGGCCCTGGAGTGACAAGGGTAGGGGGACAGGAAGACCAGCACAGAGGCAGGGAAGCATGCCCATCAGGAGCCTGGGACTGTGCAAAAATACACTACTCTTTGACTTCTGTAGACAAGGGCCATGCAGGAGCACACCAGTGACCTGATTCTCACCATTTCTGGGCTCTATATTGCTAGACTAGCGTGACCTGGGACCTCCCTGTCAGAAGTAAGGCCAGACAGTGTGAGCAGCATAACCCAAGTCCCTGCTCTTCCTCATGAGTCCCACTATCTAACATGGCTCAAGGAACACCTCAGCTAAGGCCACTGTGATCTGACAATGTTTTGTCACATACTTCTCTTTTGCTGGGGACTCAGTGATCCTGAACTCCTCCACTGGGCTTCTTGAGGGGCACTCAGGATGATAGAAGTGAGACTTACCCAGAAAGTCATCAAAGGAGAACTTGTCGTTGTCCCAAATCTGGAAGACTACGCGAGCTGGGATCTTGCTCTCTGTCTTGTCAAGTCTCCAGAAGGCATCCTGACCCAGAGGAGGATCAGGGAAGCAAAGTTAGAAAAGTTTGTCCAAGGCCACAGACAGGGAAGTCCCTCTAGCCTGGAAGGCTACAAGGTAGAGGCTGTGGAGCAGTGTATCCCTGAGGGTTACGTCCAAGCCAGGACCTAGCAGGAAGAGTAACAAGGGCCTGGCAGTGCTCAGGAGTGAAATAGCTGGTTTTTAATGTCAATTTGCCATGACTTGGAATCACCTGAAATAAGAGGCTTGATTGAGGAACTATCGAGATGAGCTTGGCCTGTGGGCACACCTGTGGGAAATTGTCTTAATTGTTCATTGATGTAGGAAGGACCAGACTATAGCCAGTGGCACCATTCCCTAGGCTGGGTCCTGAACTATCTTCCAACAAGTAAGCTTTCCACTGAGAAACCCAAAGCACCTAGAGTGTCCAGGGCACAGAATAAGGAGTAGCAAGCTAGGATTCGAACAAACAGGCAGGTTCCAGGGTCCTGCTCTCAGCCCTAAACTGGGCTTTGCACATGTGGTCTCCAGGACATGTGGGCTGGCAGAGAACAGCAGGGTGTACCCCCAGCTGCCACTGGAAGGAAGCAAAGCACACTGCTGTAAGTAGCTGGCACTGAGGCAGGTCCCCAGACTCTCCCTCCTACTCCTCCAGGCCACCTCCACCTCCAGGCCCCACCAAGAAGTTTCTCCTTCCTTCTAGAAGAGGAGAACACTTCCCATCCTGGTTGCTCTCCCTTATCCCACTGGTCAGTTCCTTCTAGAACCAGGCACCTGGGAGGCATGGGAGTGAAATGGCCAATGGGTCTAAGCACTCTCCATCTGAAGGACTGTCGTTGGATTTCTCTGTTCACCGTGGATCTACCTGGGCAGGAAGTATGTATAGGAAACATCTTCTGGGGCCAGCCTGAGACCTGGACCCATATCTCCTAGGAGATCAGAGCTGGGTAGCCCAGGGAACCACGGGAATGTCTGGCCCCAGATGCCACGGAGGTGGTTAATCTTCATTGTCAACCTGACAGTACTTAGAATAGCCGAGGAGACACACATAGAGCTAGGTCTGTGAGGGTGTTTCCAGAGGGTTTAACAGAGGGAAACCACCCTCTGCAAGAGGCATTGTCCCATAGGTTGGGTTCCAGTAATGAATATAATGGGGAAAATGAGGAGGACTGCTAACTACTAGTACCGCCCCCACTGCCCCCATTTCCTGCATCCTCTTCTGTGGAGATTGGCAGTCACTTCACATTCCCCACACTACGGAGTCACCTCACCAGGCCTTCCGCGATGGACCATCTCTCTTAAAACCACGAGCCAAAAGAAACATTTCATCCCTTACATTTAGATCTGGTAGGGTGTCACAGCAACAAGTAACTAATGAACCCATCAAGTCGCCATGAACCCAGCCACACACACCTCACCAAGCGTCCCAAGGGAAGACCATGGCCACTGTCCACAAAGAACGGCCATCATACCAGCACCAGAGCCTAGACTACAGCCTGCATTGAAGGAAAGCAGACCAAGGCTGGCCCCAGCCACCCCTCTCTGTCTTTACCTCCTGCTTGGCTGCCTAGCCCAGCCTCCTGCAGGTGCCTGCTTCCCCTAGCCAGCTTTTACAGTCAGCTCTAGGCTGCCTGCAGGGCCGCCAGCAACCTCCATTCCTCAACAGGCTGGTTTACGGGCTCAGTAATGAGCCAGAGGTTCAAACAGCCCCTGGTGGGAGCAGCTGGTCAGAGGTTCAGCCTGGGGAATGAGCCCCCCAGGTCCCAGGCGCTCATTATGCTCCTGGCCTGGGCCCTTTTACTAGCTGTTTATTTGTAGGGTGGGGGCCTGCCTGCACTGCAGGCCCCAGTGGGTGTGCTGGACTCCAGGTGGGGAACAAGACTGAACAACCAGCGGTGGTTCAAAAAAGTGGGATGAAAGGAGACCTTGTACTTTATGACAGTCTCGTCTGGTTAATGGGGTCCCTGGAGGGTCGGCCTGCCTGCCAGGGGCCCCAAACCTCATGGCAGAGGACTGCTTCTGCAACAGAGCCTGGGAGTCCACAGCCTTTGCAGGCCTTGCCCTCACCCACTCCATCCTGTCCCTTCAGCTAATCAGTGCCCTGCTGTGGGCAAGCTCCACCTGCCTCTCAGGATCCACCCTTGGACGAGCCTACTAGCCCCGCTGCCCTCCTTAATATTTCTGCCTGATCCGTCCCTCCTGTCTCCTGTCTGAGCCATTCTCTGCATGGGGAGGAGCCTTCTGCTCCTCCCTAGATGTGTGTCCTCACTCCTGGGTACCTTTCTCCTCGGCACCCTATCCCTTTGTGGATTCTCCCTTCTTCCACCAGGCCACCACACTGTTTCCCTGTAGCCTAAAGAAGACATTCTGTCTGGATCCCCACCTTCCCTGGGACTCAGTCAGCTTCCCGTTCTGACCAGGGCCTTCAAAAAAAACAAAACTCCATGGGTGCCAGAGCAGGGCTCCTCTAGCTGTCAGTCAGCACCTGCAACTGGGCCCTCAGAGATGCCAGGTGACTAGCATTCCCTCACCTCTCCCCTCCTCCATCCCCTCTGGATGCAGTCACACGTATGTGCACATGTATGTGCATGGTTCATGTCTCTCATTATCATGCCAGCTACTCCCCATTGTCCTGCCCATCTCAAATCACTGTCATAGTGCCAAATTCTCTTCTTACTTCACTGAAGGAAACAGGAAGTCCCTACTCCAGACATGCCTGGCCAGATCCCCCCAGGGTTGGTAAAAGGCTGTGACCTCTCCCATTCAAGCAACCAGTGTGCATCTCTGACTCAATTTCCCCACCAGGTCTACCCCCTTGTGGGAGTCACTACATCCTGGAGAAGGTGTGTACAATGCTTGATCCTTTCTGCTTTGTTCCTGGACTCATCCTCCCTGTCCACAGCTAAAGGAGAGATACTTCTGTATTTGATAAAGGTTCTCAAGACAGGCACGGTATCTGCTTATTAGGGAAGCAGGCTTGTAATAGACAAACTCCAAGGAAAGGCAGCCTCAAAACTTATAGAGCCTGGACACTGCTGGACTTCATACAACCTTGTTGCTAAATTTGGCTTGCTTTTCTGGTGGTCCCTACTGCCATCTCAGGGTTAAAGAATCCCTTTAGCCCTAATAAATCCTTATTTTCTTTCTGAACATTTGGCAGGACACTCTGGTTTCTCTGAGGCGCAGATGAGTCCGTGTGTTGGATTGGAAAGATTCAGGCAGGGGAGATGCAATAAAGAGAATTCAGAGAGCAAGAAAGCCAAGTGTATTTGAACTTTCCTTCAAGGTAAAGCCACACGGCAGCCTGGGGAGACAGGTGCTGCCAAGGTTGTAATGCCCGGAGTGTGAGCTGCCTCTGGGTAGAAATCAGACTGACAGGATCAAAGCATGTGTAGGCATGTACTCTGTGAGGGGAACACCTCCAGGTAGCCATTAGTGTTAAAGGAGGAAGAAGGTTGAAAGTATCATTGGGCCTTCCTCAAACCATCCTGGCTGAAGACTCACAAGGTCCCACAGCCAAGCATTGTGCTCTGCTGACCTCACAGGGTAGATCAAGTGTGGGTAAGAAGCTGCCACCTTGAACTTGGACCATTCAAGACTGCAGAGACCAATGCTTAGAAGAGACCTAAGAATCTAAGTCCCCCATACTCCCCGCAGGCCCGTCCTGCCCTCCGAGGGTACAGAGCTGGCTATGATGGTCATGCTGGGCCTCCAGACTCTTCTGCCTGGCACCAGGTTCTTTCATGCTGCTAGGTGTAGGTGTGGAATAGTGAGATGGGCAGGGGCAGCAGGACTTGAACTTGGGTATGTGTTAGGTGTGTGCTGTGTGGTTGTTGGTCATTCTGGCAGGTAGAGACACTGGCAACAGTAATACTAGCAGAAAAAGAGAGAGACGTGAGGTACAGAGATGGAGGGGTGACAGAGACAGGGGTCAGAGCTGCAGGGGTAGAGAGGATGTGACCGTATCAGCTGCAATGTGAAGCCCCAAGAGTCTGGTCCCAGGTCAAAGGCCGCTCACCTTCTTGGCAACAGCACAGACTTGCTCGGCGGGCAGATAGTCGAAAGGAAACACAAACCTCCAGTTGAAGTTGCCCTCGCCACCAAGGGAGCGGTAGTGCACATCTGTCTTCTGTTTGTGCTCTTCGAATCCCACCATCCAGCTGCCACATGTGGGAGAGGACAGTCCTCATTAGTCCAAAGCTCACAAACCCCAGGACATTTCCCACAGACCTCCACAGCAAGGTGGGCAACCTTGACTTGGACCAGGAAAGAGTTGTAGAAGCAAAGGAACTCGGTAAAAGAATTCCCAGGAAATCTCCATGGTGCCCACAACACACCACAGAATGGGACCATCTAACATCTCGGGAGGTTTCCAAGAATAGCCTCAGTCCTTGCCATTTTAGCTCAAAGAAATTTGAGGGAAATGACCCCCCAAAGGTGCAGACCACTACTGTGAAACCCTCTTTGGAACGGTATCTTCTCCATCTCTACACCACGGATCGACACAGAGAGGAATCCCACCCAGCCCTGGGAGCTAGGAAGTGCCAGGAACTGGCCCAGGTGGAGAATGACGGGACCCTACCCTTTCACATAGATGTCACTCATCTTCTCCCCCGTGAGGCTGAGGTCATCCAGGATCACATCTTTAGTATTCCAAATAATACAACGCAAGAAAAACCTGTGTGCGGGAGGAGGAGAACGTAGCTACATTGGTACTCCAGTGAAGGATGTCCCCACCTGACAAGCCAGCTCATCCAAGCAGTCCTTCTACCTGGCTGGCTGGACATTTTAGCCAGACCCAAACAAACTGTGCTCCAAGAACCCATTGACCCCCAATCTGTCCAACAGGCAACCTCTTCCCTCTATCCCACAGTTGCCATGGCTCCCCTGCCTCCATCCCAGCTAGTATCTGTAGCCAGGCCTGTTACCTTCTAGCTCTTCGTGGGGTGATGTTGAAAGGAGGTCCAGGCCGGCCCAGTACCTTTGGAAATAGGTCAATCCACATCTGCAACTTCCCCTGGAAAGACCCAGACAGTTCATTCATGTTCTATGCATGCACGCACATGTGTGAGCATGCACACATACACACACATACACATGCGTGCACACACACACACACTTCTCCTTGCATCCATAACTTCTGCACCTGTCTATTGAGTACATCTTGGGATCAGGCCAAAGAAAATGATACTCAAACTTGCTTGCTTGCCTGTCAGAAAGAGACTCAGCACCCAGGAAAGGAGGGAGTTTAAACAGATAGGTGCAGGACCCACTGCAGAGGAGAGATCACTATCCTGTAGGCTGTTCAGAGACAGTGAGGAGCTAACTGTGGCCCAGTGTGCAGAGAATGATGTACGCAGAGCCACAGAGGGCCAGGGAGCCAGGGTTTAGTGTCAAGGACTCAGGTCCCCATGACAGAAACCAGTTTCCCGGTCTGTTTCCCTCTGCAAATCCAGGAAATGGTTTCTCTTAAAATGCAATAAGTAAAGTAACTTAGTTCAGTAATGTCTGCAGGATCTTAGGGCTGGAGAACAAGAGGGTATAACCTGGGCTGCTTTGGGAGGCTGGGAGCAGCCCACCTAGGGAAGAGCCTGCTCCTCTCAAAGGTTCCTCGGAGCTTCCCCTGGCTTTTCTCCCCTCTCCTTCTCATCCTGCCCTGAGCCGCTTCCTCCAACCAGCCTGGCTGCCAGTCTTAAGCTTGCTCTCTGTGTTCAACTGACTTCCAAAAGGGAAGCTTCCCACCCTCCTACCCACTCTCCGTGGGCCTCTACCATTCTGGAGGTCCTGGGATCTAGTCTGGGCCCTCAGCTGTAGCTCAGCACAGGAAGACCTTCTGGAACTAAACCACTAACAATGGCAGACAGAAGACACCCTTAGGTAGGGTTGAAATGGAAAGACACCCAGGCAAGGTAGAAGCCAGGCCTAAAAGCAAGGGCTAGCTTTGTTTCCCAGGCAGTAAGGGTCACCCCAAAAGCCCGGGTAGACGACTGTGAAGAAATGAGCCATGGAGAGTGTGACAGATTTCAAAGTCTCCCTGGTAATGTGGCTGTTCTGGCTGTCCTTGGGATGTAGCTCTCTGGGTCCAGGGAGACCATGGTCCAAGGGACAAGGACTTACCTGCTCAATGTCTGGCTGCAGAGGGCTGTAAAGAGGCCGTGACTCCACATGCTCAGGGACCAGGCCTTGTTGCTGAAGGACATGCAGGGCGAGGCGTTCCTCCACTGGGCCTAGGTGTGGGTTCGGGAGTCTACCAGCCTCTGCCCCAGAAGAACAAAAAGTGAGTGAGGACATGAGAGACAGGACAGCAGGGGTGCTTTCCTCTGAAGGTTGGGCAGAACTCCTGGGGTGGGGGGGGCGCAGGGAATCCCTCCTCATGACAGCCCATCCCCACGAAAATGCACTGGGCTGGTCCTTATGCCTTGCTTTCTACGAGGGAAATGTCACTCCCACAGCCTCCGGGCTTCAAACACAGGTTCCCTGTTACTGTCCTTTCCACCAAGCCTCTTCCAGAAAATTCTTAGTTTACATCCACACAATCTTCCTTGTCTTCCAAAGCCCACTCATTCATCTGTTCTTAACCTCTCCCAACTCTGAGCCCCAGCAACCTGTACCACAAATCTAGTGTCTCAGCGCTGCCAGAATGAGGCTCTGGTTCACATAAGTGTGGCCGTAGCTCGGTCGCTACACTCAGAAATCACAGTGAATGCCTCTACAGAGGACCCGCATGCCATGCACTGCTGACACGAATGTTAGCATGCCTGATCCCTAGAAGGACCCTAGCAGCTGAGTACCACTGCCATCCCCACTTCACAGACACGAACCCTACAGAAGCCCCACACCTGTGCGTCAGGGCAGCTGGGATCCTACTCAGTTAGAAAAGATAAACCTGTGCTTCTCCCGCCTCCTGCTTCCCGTGGGACAGCTCCCCACTGACAGATGACTTGGAGACAGGTGCTATGAACGGGAAGAAGCCAGGCTCAGCTCTGTGCCAGAGGCCTTGGCTCCAGAAGCACAGGAATGATGGACATGAATGCACCCCCACACTCATGCACCCACGCACCCATTTGTCCACTCATGTATGCTATTGGGTCACTGTTCTTTGGAGCCAAGCGCACTGTCATCTGGTATGTGCTGCTGGGCCAGGAGAATGGCCTGCATCCAGCTGGCTGGTGACTTTGGGAAGGTCATTAAGTATCCCTGGCCTCAATGGCTTCATCTATAAGGTGAGGCAGATGCTGGACCTCAGGATTTTATGACCTAGAACCCCTATGCTAAAGCGGCTAGCAGAGCAGCGGGTGCCCCCGGAGGAAATGAGACTCCCCTCCTCAACCAGATGCTCATTCTTAATGGCTGAGCCTGGCTCAAGCCCTGGGAGAGTCAGGAGCACAGGGCAAGGAGGAGGGGGTGGGGCACAGGCATCAAAGCCGTCATTTCCTTTTATAACCTCAGCAACAGCCTTGACATCAAACATCTCTGCAACAATCAGGAGACGCGGGGCCAGCTGGGCCTGTAAACACCTCAGGGAGTTGGAACTGCTCTGGGTGGGCGATGTGGGAGTGTGGGCATCTCAGACACATGGGGAGCATGTGGCAAGGCATCTCAGCTACCACGCTGGGCAGAACCAAGGGCAAGGACGGGGTGTGGCAATGCCTGTTGGTTGCCCCCTGGATGCGTGGGTGTAGGAGGTTGGAAATGTTGGTCAAGCAAAGCAGGTTAGCCTAACTCAGTAGCAAGAACCCTCAGAGGTGAATGTACAACCAGCTCTGACCAATCTGACCACTGAAGCCCACAGGAGACAGCTCCCGTCCCCTGACCTCCACCCTGCTGCACACTTGCCTGAAATCTCACCCTCTGTGCTAGTTTGCTTTCTTTTACAGTGATAAAGCCTTCAGGCCAAAAGCAGCTCCAAGGAGGAAGGGACTGACTTGGCTTACATTGCCAGGTTATGATCTGTCATTGAGGGGCAGTTGGTGCTGGAACGGAAGCAGAAACCACAGAGGAGCACTGCTCACTGGTTCGCTCAGCACTCAGGCTCAGCTTGCTTTTCTCCACAGCCCAGGTCCACCGACCTAGAGATGGTGTCGCTCACAGTGGGCTGAGCCCTCCGGCATCAACCAAGATAATCTCTCAGAGACATGGTCACAGACCAACCTGACTGAGACAGCTCCTCAATTGAAGGTCCTCTCAGGTTACTCTAGACCATACCTAGTTGACAACCAAGGCTAACCAGGACACCCTCAGATGACTTCATCATGACTCTGGACAGAAAGCTGACCTGGCTCTGCCCTGACCTCTGACCTACAAACTGGTAGGTTACTCTGCTGATATGGGGTGGGTCCACTTGGGCCTTTCCAATGAGACAAAGGGCCCACCACAGCTGAGACAACAGGCAGCTCACCTATCTCCTCAATGGTGTATTCCTTATCCCGAAACGTCACTCGGTCTGTCCGGTACACAGGGGCCTTGACCCTGTGCTGCTGGCAGAAGAGCTGGAGGAGCTGGGAGGGGCGGAGCTGGTCTCTCCACTGGTTTGGTCCAGAGCTGAGGCCCAAGTACAAAGACTAAGATAAGACACTCCAAGAACAGAAGGGAGGAGCTTCCGGTAGCCTTTGTACCCCACACTGACACAACACTGCCCACCCTTCACAATCAGAGCTTGCGTCCTTTCCGATAGCTCAGCATCCCCATTAGACAGTTGGGGAAACAGAGGCCCAAAGAGCAAAGGACTGAAGCCCTCATGAAACTGGAATTCAAATGCCATATGCAAATGCCCCTGGCAGTCACAGTACTCCCTCAGATCCAGCTGAAGCGTGTGTTTCATGCTATCTTCTCTGTTATGTCTCTCTGTCATCCCTCCCTCTATCCTTCTAGGTACCCAATCCTGCAGACCTTTCTGTGTGTGTCATGAGAGACCGAAGCCAGTGTGGTGGTGCAAGTCTTTAATCTCTGCACTCTGAGTCTAAGGACAGCTTGTTCTACAAGGTGAGTTCCTGAACAGCCAGGGCCACACTGAAACCCTGCCTCAAAAATAAGGCTGAATTGTGACATGATTAAGAGCTGGATACACAGATTCAAATTCTAATCTTGCTAGCTACAAGCCTCTGTTTCCACATCTGTGGGATGGGAACAATTGGGTTTCCATTGTGTTCAAGGAGAGAACACCTGGGCTGGCACCTCGTGCTAAGTAAGAATCAGCCTTTGAAAAGGATGGATCTAGAAAACATCATATTGAGTGAGGTAACCCAGATCCAGAAAGACAAACATCATATGTACTCACTCATAAGTGGCTTTTAGACACAAATCAAAGAAAAACCAGCCTACAATTCACAATCCCAGAGAACCTAGACAACAAAGAGGACCCTAACAGAGACATACATGGAATCTATATAGGAAGCAGAAAAAGACAAGATCTCCTGAGTAAATTGGAAGCATGGGGACCTTGGAAGAGGGTAGGAGGGGAGGGGAGAGAAAGGGAGGGGAGCAAAGAAAAATATATAGCTCAATAAAAACAATTTTAAAAAAAAAGAAGAAGCCTTTGGAGCTTACACACAGTAGGTCTGTGGGAGCCCACAGCGAGCTCCAAACTTGGACAGCAGCCTGTTCTCCAGGTCGATGACCGTCTCTCCAATCTTCTCATCCTTGGAGAGGAGGTCATAGTCATAGAGTGTGATCTTCAGGTCCTTCTCCAGAGGCAGGGTGCAGGTGAGCTCAAACATCCTGTAGGGGAGCCAGCAGTATCAGACACTGCAGATCTGGTGGCATCCACCCAGTGGGGAGTCAAGGAGCAGCCGGACAAGGGCAGGGGATTGAAAGTCAACCTAGAGGGGTTACCCTCCTCAGGTCTCCTGTCACTTCTAGAACAAGCTACCCACAGTGCAGCTGTACTGGGTAGGCCTCTATGCTTCTCTCTCTCTCTCTCTCTCTCTCTCTCTCTCTCTCTGTGTGTGTGTGTGTGTGTGTGTGTGTGTGTGTGTGTGTGTGTAAACATGTGCTTTTCCTAAACTGAGCTGGCTTCCTGGTTCCTGCACCCCATAATGAATAGATAAATGATATGGAATACAACATTGACACCCATTTTTCTACCATGGCAACAGGAGACAGAGATGGGAAACTCTAACAGAGGGCACGTTCAGAACCTACTTTTCAGACTCTTGGGGCTGTACACCAACTTCCAAGATGGAATGGAAGGAGGGCTTATGGAAATGGCTCTTAGGAGGGAGTTCCTGTGGTTTCTACACAACACACACACACACACACACACACACACACACACACACACACCACATAACCACTATCCCCATGCTAGGTGCCAGAGCTCATGAAACCTCGTCTCTCCACCCTCCATCCTCTCCTAAGCATGGTGGTAAACTGCTGTTGGCTGGGACTGCCTCTCTCCAAAATCTGCACACAGAGTGGCTTCCACTGAGTAAAGAGAGGTCACTTGCTATATGAATACTTGCTATATGGGAAGACCAGGAATCCACAGGAGCTAGAGAAACAACAGCCAAAAACTGCCCTCACATCAAAACTTTCAAGACCAAACAGCAGCTCAGACTCCCAAGAGCCACCCCTATACCATAGCACTCAGCCCCCTCCTCCTGCTCTTACAGTCCCTCCTGCCCTGGCTGTTTTGGGTCCCATAGCTGACTCCCATAAAAGCACATGGACCCTAAGAGTAACTGCTGGTAACTTCACATCTGGAACAGACAGGGAGAGTAAGGGACCCTGGTGGAAAACCAGCAGATCCTCATAAAGCCTCTTAGCTAATACCAGCGACAATGTCCTCGTTTGGGAAAATGTACCAGTCAGGTAAGATGCTGAGGGGGATTGGGATGAAGGATATATAGGAACTCCACACTATAAGAAATGCATCTTCTGCTGGGTGGTGGTGGCACATGCCTTTAATCCCAGCACTTGGGAGGCAGAGGCAGGTGAATCTCTATAAGTTCGTAGGCCAGCCTGGTCTACAGAGTGAGTTCCAGGACAGGCTCCAAAGTTATGGAGAAATCCTGTCTTGAAAAAACAAAAAAGAAAGGAAGGAAGGAAGGAAGGAAGGAAGGAAGGAAGGAAGGAAGGAAGGAAGGAAGGAAAGAAAGAAGGAAGGAAAGAAGGAAGGAAGGAAGGAAGGAAGGAAGGAAGGAAGGAAGGAAGAAATGCATTCTGAGTACTCATGTAGTCTCTGATCTCTGAGGTAACCGTTCCCGTGCTTAGCCAGGAGCTCATAAAAGATCCAAGACAAAGGTTCTGCTCGAGAAGATGAAGATTTTTTGAGTGGCAGCCACATCTCCCCACTGAACTATGAGTTATCCATTCCAGTCCCTTTATCCCAAACTCAAGCCACTTTCTACTTACTTTCCAAATACAGGCTCCAGGGTACAAGGGATGTAGTTATCCTGGTCACTCACTGATTTCTTCCCTATGGAGATCTTGATGTAAGGGTCACACTGGAGGACACAGAAATGTACATGTAAAATCACTGGGTCAAGGAGTCTTTGGGGTTTCTGGCTTCCAATGACCATTGGAAGTCATTGGGGAGCTGTAACAGATTGTGTCCTGTCAGACCAGGACCCATCCTCCATACCACATGACACCACACCACCTCACACCATACAACACCACACCTCACCACACTGTACCGCACCGCACCACACCACACCACACCGCACCACACCATACCACACCACACAACACTACAGGACAGTACACTATACCACACCATGTCATACCCACCACACCACACCATACCACATCACACCACACCGTACCATATCATACCATATCATACTACACCTCACCACACACCATACCACACCATACTACACCATACCATACCAGTACCATATCATACCACACCACACCACATAAACTGCACCATACCACATCAAATCCCAGCATATCATGACATACCTCACCCTGTCACACGCTATGGCCAGACAGGTCTTCTGGCCTCACATCTAGCAGTGGGAAGGGTGAGTGTCCTATACTCTTGACCCACTGGCACATGGGAATAGGTGGGTGTGGTTAGACCCCAACCCTCATACACATACAACCATATATTCCTAGGCAAGGTTGGGGTTCCCTCTATTTTCAAATGGCCTATTTCCAAAGATGGAAAGAGACAGACAGGGCCACATTTTGTCCACTAGATCAGCCTGGGCCTGTCTTCTGGGTGCTACCTGTAAGCACCAGCAGACTTTGCACCATCCTACAGGAATATGACAAGAGAGACGAGCAAGGGGTAGCGCAGTGCCATGAAGGCTTGAAGAATAAAAGCCAGGACAACAGTATAGCCTGGAGGCCGCCTATGCTGCCCAGGCTGGATCCAGTGTGTGACTTCTCATCTTTGAAAGGCCGGACTGTGTGGATGGGACCCAGGCTTCTACCCCCAACCATAGGGACACATCCTGGCCCTGAACCCATCTAAGAGGATAAGGAAGGACCCAGGCTTGGACCTCTGAACTCCAGCCACCACCCCTGCCTCGCTGTTCTCTCTCCCTTTCCAGCTCCTCGCTCTCTGCCAATGCCTCTCCTTCAGTTCCCCCCTCCTCCTCCATCTCTGGCCAGGACTTAGCTCTGTTTCTTGCTTCAGACGTGAAATTTAAGGGAAGATCTAAAATCTCAGTAATCCAGAGAAATTATATTTTACTGTGGTATTTTGTGAGCTGGAGAGATGGCTCAGAGGTTAAGAACTGGATGCTCTTCCAGAGGACCCCAATTCTATTCCCAGAACCCACATGGCATCTTACAAATCTCTCTAATTCCAGTTCCAGAGGATCCAATGGTGCACTCTTCTGGCCTCTGTGGACACCAGCACAAATGTGACACACACACACGCGCACACACACACGCACACACACGTATATGTATATATATGCACAAAATACACATACACATAAAGTAATAATAAAAATAATTTTTATGAAGCCAGTCCCAACAGCCTGTGATGAACAGACCCTCAGCAATAGCAGAACAAGCCTTTCATTTCCCTGTGCCTCTAGACCCATAGCCCACAGATGTCACCAGCCTGCGCCTTCCTCCCCTCCCAGAACTGAAACCTTACCAGGCTCAGCCTGAACCTCTGCCCACATTACCACATGCCATAGCCCAGTTCTACCTGTGAATTGAGCAATCAGTTTTTAAGCCTTCACCTGTGTTCCAGTCACTCTTAAAATCCAGTTTCCTGTCCTTCCCAACCTCCCAACATTCATGTGCCCATGAGGGTCCTATTCCTTCCTTCAACGTTTCCCCATTTTCCCAGAGCCCCAAAGAGACTCTAGCCTCCCTGATCTCCTGGGGTTGCTCCTCACATAGATTCCCCAGCTCCTATTCAGCTCTGCAAGCATCTTTGGGTTCCCTGGTTCACTCTGGTCTTCCTGAGACAGAAACTCTGTCTGCCTTCTACAAGTCAAGCTTGCTATTTCTCTCAGGGGACCAAAGGCTCCAAAAATGTTACCTTGCCATTGGGGTCCTTGGGTTGTAAGCCAAATGCTCGAACAATGTAAATACGGACCAAGCATTCCTGGGGACCCTGAGCAGCCAGCTGGTGGAATTGCCTTGGGGGTAGGGGAATGGCTGGATCTTCTGGAAGAGGATAAATTTTGAAGAGACCCTAAAAAATAAAATAGGAACTTGATTTTCATTTTTGTCATCACTGTCAATAATACAGTAACCAATAGGACCATTACTCTCATTTCTGAGTACCATTACAAGGGATCATCGAGCCAAGCCCCAAACTAGCCCACACCACCACCCAATTTTGCATCAACCACAAGGTCATCCCCAAGGACACCAGTAGCAGCAGCATGGTTGCTGCTGCCACTGCCCCTCCCCCGCTCGCTCATTGCTGCAATCTCATGATTGTAGGTAAAGCCAGGGACGGACCTTAAATTCTCCGATGACAGACGGATCGTCTGTTTCCTCCTGAGTCTTGCCTCGGTAGAGCTTGAAGGTATTACAAAAGTCCGACAGGCCCTCAAAAGCCTCCACATTCTCCAACTGTGTATCATAGACCTGTCACCGGGAGGAGAAGAGACTCAAGAGCAAGAAATTAGGGGGTCAGAAAAGAAAGAAACAGGAAAGGGAAGCAGGCAGGGTGAGTGAAGGAAGAGAAGGGACACAGAGAAGATGGAACATTTGACCGCATCAAAAGTTAACAGAAGGGTGGAGTTGGAGTGGAGGAGAAAGGGAAGACAAGGAGGAAAAGAGGAAAGAAAGAAATGAAAAGAGAGAAAGTCAGGGAAGGGAGAGGAGGAAGGCAGTGTTAGTCTATTAGGATGTAGGTTTCAGCTTAATCAGATTTTCAAGTTACCCAACACTTACAAAAGTCACACGTTTTAAGGGATTAAGATTACAAACAATGAAAAGTTAATCTTCTGTGTAAAGAGTGAGTCATAATCCTCATATATTCTATAATTCACTTTATTTGAATTATTTGATCTCAGACTTGACTGCTTACTGGTTTCCAATCTCTTATAATTAACATGAGTTCTTAAGGTTAAAATATGGCTCTGAATGCTACTTTAGACCTAAGTCCGAGGTCTAGCATTTTATGGCTGTCTCCTTAATATTCAATAGTTTGGGTTGTTTCCTCTTCTCAAATCTTATTTCTTTAAAGTATGATGGGGAGTGTGGTGGTGCATGCCTGTGATCCTGCACTCAGGCACTGTAGGGGGCTCAGAAGTTCATAGCCATCCTCACTACATGGTGAATCTGAGGACAGACAGCCTAGGGCACAGAAGTTTCCGTGCCTCCTAAAAGTGTTTAAAAGTACAATTTCTTTTGAATTATCCAGGTAAGGGAGGCTCTGGGGATTTTTGGTCTTGTTACTAATTTCTAGTTTTAAAGTCTTGCAGTCAGAAAGTGGTACATGGGTCATTGCCTCTTCTCAAAAACTCAAGTCTTTCTTCTCAGCCTGGTACACGGCCAACTTCTCTACCTGACTCTCTCTGTTGGAGTTAGAGAGCATTTCCAGACCTGATGGTGAATGTTGCAATAAGGTCAGGCATGGAGACCCACACTGTTAATCCCAGGACTCAGGAGGCAGAGAGGCAGGTGGATCTTTGTGAGTTTGAGGTCAGCTTGGTCTACACAGTGCATTCCAGACCAGCAAGGGCTGTGCAGGGAAGAAGGGGGATGGGGCGGCAGCAGCGGAAGGAAATGTTATGAGTGAGATGCTACATGTTCTGATAAGGCAGATGGCTCAGGTCTAAGGTTTACACACATTTGTATTCACATAACCTTGTAAGTTTCTAGTTTCATGTATGTTTTACTAAAATTCTCTCCATAGTCTGCTCTCCCTCCTCATCCCTGTTCTCCTCCTCCTCTTCTTCCTCATCGCCATCAGCCAATTTTAGGCAAGATTCTCCTCCTCAATATTTACCTTGACACTGTTTGCTTAGAATCTACTTACTTACATAATGTATCAATTGAGAAAAGATCTGTCCACTCCGTTTATTCTACAACACAGCTCTGAGAGAACTCACTGTGCATCTCACCTTCCCTCCTTCGGCACTAACTTTTGCCGTCCTTACCCCGCTACATCTTCAGTAAGAACGGTGTTTTCCATGGTCTCATTACCCAGACCCTCCCACTAAGTCACATGGGCTCCAGAGAACAGTGCCATCCTAACTAGTTCCTCTGCTGTGCCTGAATGCTTGTCAGGCAGTATGACTGACCCTCTGGCACCTGCGTGTCACTAACAATCCTGTGTGCTGTTTCAGGGTCTCTGGATTTGTGTAGTTGGGAAAGCTGAAGTCACCTTGATTTGTTTTCTATTTTAAATGAATCTTTCCACACCATATATTCAAACATTCTTTCACAATGGTGAAATTTGATTAAACGGTTATATGTTTCTTTGTTTAATTTCACTGTTTGTGGTGTCATTCTCAAAGACTCTGACGATAGCAGTGTCCCGTCTCCTGTCCCTGGCTTCCACACCTGCCCCTTCTCTCTATGCCTCAGAATGTTTCCTCTCCATTTTCTTTGTGTCGTGACTGCCACCTCTACCCTCTATGCCCCGGCTGTGTTCTCCATGCTGCCGTTCGGCCTTGTCCACCATTCAAGATCATGCTTTCTCTGCTGCCAGAGTCCTTCCCGTTCATGGACCTTATCCATTCTTGAGTTCCTTCCTACATGCTTCCCATTCTGAAGTTTTCTTTCTAAAATGTTCACAGAGAAACATTCCTTCTCCTCTGCTCCCACCCCACCCCCGTGAAACAGTCCTGGTAGGCACGTGACCTCTTCTCTCTTTTATTGGCTTGATTTCTACTTTCTCTCCTTTTTCCACTTTGGATCTTTGAATTAATGCTGTGCAGTTACATTTACTAACCACTAAATGAGTTGGCTTTTTCTAGCTTGGCTATTTCCTTCCTTCCCACCATGGAGGCACAAGGCCTCCTACAGACATGGCTCCTCCATGTCGCTCCACCTACCCAGCTCCTCTGAATCAAACCAGGTCTAGGCTTCTGCAGTCAGCTTGACCTGCCTTCAGAGCTCCTGCAGCTTTGGAAACAAGAGGCACACTTCCTACTCCATGTTGCAAGCGTTTCACTTTGAGACTATTATGAAAATTTCTAAGTATAGGAAAGTAAAGAGAAACAGCAATAGAGCCCCATGCATCTACCCGCTGTCTGACACAGTTACCGCATTCCCATTTGGAAGTACACATTCACAGGGGTTTATGAGAACCTGTCCCCATGAGCTGCCATCATCCTTCATGTCCCGTGGCCCCTGCCCAATCTCAGTTGTCCTTGAGCAGCCCTTACTTATATTTTGGAGTCTGCGGCTTTTATTTGTTTCCAGCTTCTCTGAAAAATGGATTTTGTGGGTTTGAATGATTTCCAAAAGAAAAGGGGGAAAATGCTGACTTATGCAGGCATGTTCATGCTGGGAGTCCGAATGAAATACTTTATAAACTTCCAACTGGATGGACTTTTTGTTTAAACTTATTAATTCCTCAATTTATTGTACTTTAATATGTCCTGACTGATTTCTGTCTTGGGTAACTTATTACTAACCTAATTTGTGATTAGATTTTGTAAATGCGCTCTGAGCATGAGGTAGAAAATGTATTCTTTATTTTTTATTACTTTTGTCTTCCATTTTTAAATTATTTTTGTTGCCTGTTTCAAGACTACAAATTGAGCGTTTTATTAAGTGGCAACGTAACTAGCTGTAGCTTAAAGAAAAGCCTTAGCCTGTTGTTTGGTTCTTTTATTTACTGTCTATTTGGTCAAAGATGTAGTATATTAAAATTTCCTCTTCAACTTTAATTTCTGCTATTTTGAGAGACTACCTTTTAAGATAAAAGTTTATATATCCCTGTTTTTGCTCTGAGTATTTCAAAGCTCTGGGAGCCTTTATTTGGGAAAAACATCTTTTACCAAAGAAAGGAAGCCACTGCTTTGTTCTTTGCTTTCTACTTTAAATTCTACATGATTCCTCTTTATTTACACTTAACCTGATTATGTCTCCCAAGATAACATGAAATATTACTTCCTGAAATGCTGTTTTCCCCCAGCCATCCTACTGTTTCAAAAGTTTCTTTAAGGAGAGCACAATAAATTTTGACTTTTAATGTAATCTCAAAGTCCTTATCATTTAGCAGGAGAGTTTGATGCATTCTTGTTTATTAGGAAAGTTAATATGTTCTTCACTTTTCTTGCATTTTTTTCTGATTTCTTATTTTAATGCATTTTTTTGCTATGCCCAGTAATTTCCTTATTTTTCTATTTAGGTCATGAGCTTTTACCCCCTTTGCTAGTGATTTCCAAAGTATAGTTCTTCTTCTCTCTGTATTCCTCTGTCCGTCATACTATAGGCTGGTTTTGCTGGTAATGGTGGTCTTCTTCTATTTACTGATATTAAAGGACCAGCATTCCTTCCAGGTCTCATTTCGCCCCAGAAATAGTTTGGATGCCTTTGTTCTGGAGAGCCTCTGCTCACTTGGCTGCTGTTGGAGACCTCCTCAGAGAGGTCAAGCTGGGGGCCGAGTGCCAGCTCCGCATCCGGCATCCTCCTGAGGAATGGGAGGCTGGGGCCTCCGGCCACCCTGGCAGCAATCCTCACCCTTGCTTGCTTTGTCCCATTTCTTGGCAAGGCCATGGCACCCTATGCCAGACCTAACTGGCCAAACCTTCTTCCTGGTACGCAAATAGTTCTGTCTGTCTGCCCAGCTTCACACGCCCAGCCAGGAAGCCAGAAGGACTTGCTGCCTGAGGTGCTGCTGGGCTCCTGCGGCCCCAGGGCAGGGCAGCCACGACTCTAGGTCCAGCAACCAGACAAGAGTCCAGGGGACTGGAGGGACACCACCACGTTGTAAAACTGTCCCCTCCAGAGTCCCCACCCAGGGCTTTCAGAGGCAGAGGACCCAGCCCACACCCCTCCACCTAGCTGGAACTTTCCCTAGTCCAGTCCCTTGACGGCACCTCCATCTCCTGGCCTGAGTCCTCTGCTTGCTCTCCCAACCATGAACGAGGCTGTGAAGTACAAACTCGCTGTCATTTTAGAGTCCAGAAGAAACAACATAGTCATCTGACTGTACTTGTCTCATAAAATAAGAAATCATATTCAGGGAAGTGTGTCCCATGCCATATTCAAGACATACTTAGCATGAAAAAATCATACATTGTATCTGACATTTGGAGGTGGCTGGTCACCTGACAACGGAGACCACATAACACCTTGGAGAACAATTTTTTGAGTCAACTTTGGTTATATTTCTAAAAGCTAGTCTACCTAGAAAAATTTGTAGAATGTCCTCAAAATACCAGAAATTGAAGGACATGTCTCTGTTTTTATTCACAGAAACAAAGTCTAGCATCTTAATTATATTTGTTAGATAACTTCTTTGTCTCTTGTAAGGGTCAAAGGTTGGAGTTCAGAGGTATATTCTCAATTGGATTTCACATTTGAGCTCACTTCAGAATTTCTACTGCAGAATGGTTTCCCCAGACCTCCAAAAGCAACAGAACGATGCCACAAAGCCCTCGGCAGCCACCATGGTAAGGGGCATCAGCAATTCGCAGTTTTAGTAATTCTTCACTTTGAAAATCTGTGGCAGGGCCAGCCTCACTTCACTTCCCTTTCTCCTTTTGGGAGAGAGAGCTAAAGAGGCATTTTAAAGCAAGCCCCGACATCCTTTCACCTACACGTGCTTCAGCATTTTCTTTCTTGGTATTTTTATATTTATTGTTCATTTAGCGTGTGTGCACACACTCATGCACTCATGCCATGGCTTCTACCAGAGGATCAAGTCTGGACTGTCAGCCTCGGTAGAAAGCAGTTTTACCCCCGAGTCACCTTGCTGGTTGGTTCCATTTGTCTTTCATTCTTTGATACTGGGGATCAAACCCAGGACCCCACACATGCTGGCCAACACTCCACAGAACTCGGGCCACAGCCAGCATTTCGGTACTGTCAACGCCCTCCCACAGTACTTTCTCATTCACCGTGGTCCACAGTGACTTCTCGTTCCAAATCCACGCTCTGACGTAGGGTGACCCTTCATTAGACTCAGACTCGTGACAACATCCCTGGTGTCCTAGGGTAACTGCCCGCTTCTCATCCCTGAACCTAACGACTGGGGGCACTGAGGGAGAGGTCTTACCTTCAGTGTGTCAAAATCCTTCTCCAGGTAGGAGCCACACTTTTCATTCTCCCCGATAGAGGCAAAAAATTTGCTCCACCAGTCAATGAACTCCTCCTCCTGAGCAAAGAGAAAGGAGGGGAGGGTTTAGAGACCATCCGCCAAGCAAAGCCTTCTGAATGGGAATTTTCTTCCTAAGGCTTCGGGATGACCTGGATCCCAAGGCTTGCCTGCAAGTGATCAAGGGGCTTGGAAAACAGGGAGCCATAAACCTCTGCCTCTTTGGGGCAAAGGCCGTGGAGACTGGGGAAACTTGCAACACCTGGATGTTACTGAGCAACTGGCTCAGACCTGGCTCCATCCCCATTCCTGTGTTCCCATCAGGCACTCAGGCCTTTCTTGTCTTTCTGTGAAGCAGGAATAACCACAGTAGCAGGCAGCATCCTAGGGACAAATAGGTTGTGGTCCAAAGAGTAAGCAGAGTTCTCTGCAGGGAGGCTATCGAGAAAGCATTGCCTAAAAGGAAGGTAAGACAGAGCCCGGGCAGCTCAATGACCCAGTCCACCCCTCTGCTTTCTGAACTGGGAACCAGAATACAGACTTCTCAAGGTGGAACTGAGGCAGAGTTCCTAAAGATGAGCAGGCATTTGTCACATGACTTTTATTCAAGACGCTGGCCAGTGAGGGGAGCTAGGGAGCACAGAGTGAGCTGTGACGACTCGCTCTGCCCTATCTGCCCTTCATTGGCCATAGTCACTGGAAGGGGCCCACTGCCTGGCCCACAAACCTCCCTCCACACCTTCCAGCTCAGCTCTCGCCTCAGCCCTTCCCCAACTGTGCTCTAGAATGTGCCTTTTCCTTAGAGAATCAGCAAGCTCCCTGAAGGATTTATCCCAGAAACGTACTCAGGACAGGGTCCTCAGGCTGAAGCCTCTCCATTACCACTGAAACACGGGTAGTCAAGGGAGAAGGGCTAAGAGCAAGATGTCGGTAGGTAACATTCTGAAACCACGACTGAAGGCTGAGTAGGGCATCCCCTAGAAGCTGCATCAGTCGACAGAGTGAACTGAGTATCCACCCTAAGCATGAACATACTTAATCCTCCTTGAAGCCAAACCCTTTTAGTTCCCACTTAAGAATAAACCAGGTCAAGGGATCCAAGCAGGCAGTGCGGGTGCCAGAGGTGCCCAGAGTTCCTGTTCATCCTGGAAGTGCAGTCCTAGCATCCCCAGGACCCCGCACAGCAGAGAATGAGTGTCAGCATGAGGCTGTCACTTACCAGGAGGATCCTCTGCAGCCACAAAAGAAAAAAACAGGTTCAGATGGGTTAAAGTGCAGGGAGGCGGAGCTTCTGGGCTTAGAGGGCCCCAGCAGACACCGGCACAGAGCAAGGCAGTGCAGGCTCTCACTGAACACACACGAAGACCAGCACGCAGGAGACAATGTTTACAGTCACATCCAAGGGAGATGAATGTGCCGAATCATCCATGTGCCCCCACAGAAAACACACAGGACATACAGGAACACGGAGACAAGCACACGGGCTTAGGTAGGAGTGGCTAGAATGGGACACTGTTTAGCTGTTTGACTCTTCCTAAGGTTTATTTCCTTTCCCAGCCCAGGTATTTAAAACTTTAACAGGTTAGCTCTGGCAAGACAGGCAGTCAACCAGCATATTTGACAGAAAAAAAAAAAAAGACGGAACACAAGAGCCGTGGGAAAGATATTATATAGTTCTCTGTCTTTAAACATACATACACACTGAGAGAGAAAGAGACAGAGACACTAGGAGACAGAGGAGGAGAATAATACCATCAACAGTAACACTCAAACAGACAGACGTCTTGAAAACTGAAAACAGGAAGAATACCTTTATTTCTGGAACCCTTGGAGCACTTAGGGGGAAAAGAGCCAAAAGCAAGTCTCAATAAAAACTGAGAAATAAACTCATGGTGGTCACCTCTCTGACCATTCAATAAAACTTAAAATTAATAAGAAACGATAAAATGTCCCAGGCTGTTAGACATTTAAAGACATATTCTTATAACCCCATTGAGTCAGAGAAAAGCAGGACTAGATTCAAGACACCCAGGTTGCAGACAGTCCCACAGGCACTGGGAAACCCAATCTGAAATGCTCTTGCTTTTATGCAGAAAAGATAAAAATGAATAACCTGATAATTTATGAGATTGGAAAAAACAAAAAAGTAAGCAAAACATAAAATTAAATTTGAAGTAAAATTGAAGGAAATAAACATATCAGAAAGGGGAATATCACAATTGATAACTAATACCCTCAATAAAAGAGATGAAATAAAAAGAGATTATGGGGAAGAATAAAATAGTCCCAAAAAATGAAAGCACTTTCAAAAAATACCTGCCAATGGAGCTATCAAGCCAGGAGACTTTTTGTTTGGAAGAAAGTTCTACAAGTCTTTAAAGAATAAATTATTTTTTGGTGCACAGGATAGAAGAAAAAAAGATAAAAAATCTCCCCTTCCTCTGTGACAAAGAAGCACAGAGGAGAGATGGAAGGAGGGGGAATGTGCATAACTCTCGCTCCTGAGTACAGATACAAAACTTGCAGATGAACAGACCTGGTGAGGTCCAGCTGGATCGTTACAGAACATGAGAATGGCTCACCAGAGATAGCTAAGCATCACGGGTCAGGGAAGCTGCTCATACCTGTCATCGCAGTACTCTAGAGACTGAGGCAGGAGCATTTCCACCAGTGTGATGTCAGCCTGGGCTACGTGGGACCCTGACTCAAGGGAGAAAAGACGTTTGAGGAGTGGAGAAATGGTACTAAGTCGGTCCTCTCCTTCCACATCGGTATCCATGGGTTACAGAAACCAAACCCAGTTTCCCAGAATTGAGCAGCAGGTGCTTGACCCACTGAGCCATCTCACTGCCCCTCGTCCCCCAAAACTGACTGCTTTTATTTAGATAGAGAACAGCAGCATGCTTCAAAAGACACTGCCAAGAATGGGAAGAGAACAGTTGAAAGGATGGGAGGAAAATATTAGCAAATCCTACATCTGATAAGAAACTGTATCTACAATGTTGGAGAACTCACACAACTCAATAATCTTCTCAATACAACTTAAAAATGGGCAAAGGGGCTGGAGAGATGGCTCATGAGTTAAGAATTTATACGACTTTTGCAGAGGACCCAGGTTCAAACCCCAGCACTCACATGGTTCCTCCAGTTATAACTCCAGTTCCAGGAATGAATCTGGTACCTTCTTCTGATCTCTGAGGACTCCTGTATGCACATGGCGCACACGAACTCACACAGAGATCCATAAATAAAACAATAAAATAAATCTTTGGAAGTAGGCAATAGTCTTAAGATCACATTGCTGCAGGGAAGATACACAGCGGCCAATAAGAAATAAAAACATGGCCACTGCCCACCTTGCCATCAGAGAGATGTGGACCCAAACAACAATGAGAAACAGGCAGCACACTAGGGTGACTCCTCAGACAGGCAGATAACACAGTGGCAGTGGCAGGGGCCCTGGGGAGAAGCTGGGGAGAATGTAAAACATGGTGAACACTGACATCCTGGCTATTCTGAAAAGAGGCAAGGAGTGCGTTCCATGAGACCCCACCCCCACCCCCGGTCTACTCTTGATACACGTCCTAGAAAAATGGGGATGATCCAAAAACAGACACTTGAAAATGCCGAGCAGACTTTTTCAGAATGGCCACCAGGTGGGCATGACTCAAGAGCATGGCTTCTGAAGAACGCACAATATTTGGCAACATTCTACCACCTGGATGAGCCCTGAAAACACGCTAAGCAAAAGGAGCCAATCACCAGAACATGAATTACATAGCTGCATTTGTATGCAATGAGACCGAAGGCCAAGTAGAGCTGGGGATGGTTGGAGGCTACAGGGAGTGGGTGCTCCTTCCTGCAGAGAGGGAAATACTCTAAAATGGATTATGGGGATACTGCTCAACTCTTTCACTACACAGGGAGGAAAGCTGCCAAACTGAACACTTTAAATAAGGGCTTGTGTGGACACAGACATCTCAACAAAACTTAGAAAAAAAGGCAAATGATCAAACACAAGCCTAGAAGCTCACACTAGGAACAGTCAGAATCTCAAGGACTTATTCCAAGCAAGCAAGAACTGGGCGGCATGATGCCTGAGAGATGGCTCAGTGGCTCTGGGTGCTTCCCACACAAGCCTAAATCTAATCCCCAGAACCACACGAAAATCACATACAGTGCGGGGGGGGGGCATCTGTAAACCCAGCTGTCCTAGAGAGAGATAGAGCCACACCAGAGAAGGACTCAGATGCTCATGGGAGAGCCTGGGTCTCACAGTGAGGCAGAAACAATAGGAATTCTAATTCAGCAAGGTGGAAGGCCAAGAAATAACTCCAAAATTGTACTTCGACCTCCACACATGTAGCAAATATGTGTCCTCTCCCTCCCCCCCCATACACACACAAAATAAATTTTAAGAATTAGTGGATAAAGAGGATATTGTTTTGTTTTGTTTTAATAGGCAAACATTTGAGCACTAAACAGTGTCTAAAGCTTGCTGTATATGCAGCTTTTTAAATTTTATTTATTTATTTTTGGTTCTTCAAGACAGGGTTTCTCTGTGTAACAGCCCTAGCTGTCCTGGAACTCTGTAGACCAGGTACGCCTTGAATTCACAGAGATCTGCCTGCCTTCACTTCCAGAGTGCTGGGATTAAAGGCTTGCTCCACCACCACCAGATATACTCAGCTTTCTTAAGAACAACTTTTTGTTCATTTGTTTGAAACAGGACCTCTCAAAGTAGCCGTGGAACTGGCTATATAAAACCAGGCTGATATTGAACTCACAGAGATCTGCCTGCCTCTGCCTCCCCAGTGTTTAGCAAGAACATCTTTTGTTGCTGTTGCTGTTATAATTTTGAGGCAAAGTCCCACATCCAGCAGGCTGGCCTTAAACTTATTGTACAGCAGAAGATAACTTGGAACTCCTGATCCTCCTGCCTCGCCCCTCCAAGTGCTATGTGGTTACAGATACCACCATGGCTGGCTTATACAGGGCCTGCCTGGGCTGGAACCCAGGGTTCTGGGCATACTGGGCTAGTGCTCTACCCTCTGAGCTCCTCCTCCAGCTTTGTCTATAATTCTTGTCTTACCATTCTCTCTGAACTACCCAAACATATTTACGTGGTCATTACTGACTTATGCCTCCAAAGGTCTAGTGTATGCCTCATGAGCCTTTCTAATGCCCTGGTTATTAACAGGCCACCGGCTCCTTCTATTGCCTTTCTCCCGTAAATGACTGGCAGCCCCTCCTCCCAATGCTCAGACCAGCAACTCTCAGTCCCAGGTCCAGAGCACATGCTGAATCTGCCATTCCCCACCTCCACCCTGTCACTACTACTGCCATCGAGGCCCCGTTCCCTCATATTGGTCTCAACTGGCCTCCCGTCTCTCTCCTCTTACTGCCCTGTCTCTAAATCCACTCACACCACCACAGCCCTATAATCTGTAAGTGGATCCTGGCCCTCTGAGTGCAAAGCCTTCTGATGTCTTGTCAGCAGACTGGGAATAAGCTAAAGCCTTTACAAGATCTTCACAAGACTCAAGAGGTCAGAGCCTGCAGCTCTCTTGCCAGCTCACCTCTTCCGGTCATATTAGGCTTCCTGGTCCCAAGTTTGTCTAAGACTCCCTTGCCTTTCTCTCTAAGGGTCTCTGTCCTCCTGAGGGAAGGAACCATCAGTGCCTACCACCTCCTCATAAGATCCCAACTACAAACCAAAGTATGTTCCACCCAAGTTCACCCAGAGGAACAAGTGAGTGTCCTGGGATTACTCAAAGAGTATGAGCGAGAGAAATATGAGTTATCAAAGCAGCCACACTGGAAAGTCCTCACCCAGCGAGGATGATGGCTTCCTCATAGCCACATAGGCAACGCCCCTTCAACTAACCTTCACCAGACTATATACTTTAGCACCTCCCAAGACCCCCAAGGAACTTGTGCAATTAGGGCCGAATCCAAATAGCTGAGCTGGAGCAGCAGGACTCAGGTGAGGGTCCATTGACCCTCCCCACCTCCTCCTTCAGGGAGGAGATGCCAACAGTCAAGAGCCCCATTCCTGATGGCCTCCTGCAGGTAGACAAAGTTGATCTGATGAAGATGGCGTTCAATTTGCTCAAACGGCTGAGTTCTACACCATGGATCCCTGATCACTTCCCTCCCCTTCAAGTCTTCCTTCAATGCATTCTCATCGGCTCTCTCCCGTTCTCTATGTTTCAAACTACAGCTTCCTTCTGAGCAATTTCTACCCCCTCAAAATTTGCTTTGTCTACACAGTGGTCATCCCCACCAGACATTAGCTAGACCTCATTTAGGTCTTTATTGTTTGGTCTCTTTCCATGGGGGTAGGGTCCCATAGCCTTTGATCACATGACCAGTCTCAGTTCTTAGATTACTTCCTGGTAATAGCTTGCATCTCAGGAGATATATGATGGGTACATGAGGTCTTAAACATTGGAGGAGGGGAAACAAGCAGCGATCTTTGGTTTCAGAGACAAAGAACAGATAACGTGTCATCGAATTACATATCTAAGGGAATGAAAGTGTGGCTCAGTTGATATAGTGCTTGCCTAGTCTGCGTGAAGTTTTGGGTTTGTTCCCCAGCATTGCACAGAGCAGGTACACTGATGCACACCTGTAATTCCAGCATCTGGAAGATGAAGGAATGAGGATCAGCAGTTCATAGTTATCCTCAGATCCAGAATGAGCTTGAGGCTTGCCTAGGATCTATGAGACCTATCTAAAAAAACGATAGTAATAAAGGTTTAAGGAAGCATTTTGTCCAGTCAACTCTTCTCCATCACAGAATAAGAAGATGGACTTTCAGGAGGCATAGAAGCAAGAACCAGAGGGGTATGATGGTTTCAGACAAATCATCCTAACTTCTCCCGAATTCATCCTCTATGAACTGAAGAATTTGGTATACAGCTAGCCAGAGGGCTCCAAGGAACTGTGCCAAGGCACTGCACAGGAAGCCGCATAGATATAACAAAAGAAAGTCCTTGGTACTTCCTGTAGACCTGTAGAGTGACATGGGACATTAGTGTTACATGCTCCATGGCTAATCCTGCAGGTTAGGACAGGAGGGAGGGAGGATGGGTGGGAAGAAGAAAGAGGGAAAAGGAGAGAAACAGACAGACAGACAGACAGACAGACAGACTCAGGAGAGGTAGGACTAAGAGAAGATGGCAGAAAGTGCAATCTGATCCATGTGTCCCCGAGTCAGAGCCCAGAGACGCCACGGTGGACTGGTACTGGGAACCAGGCCGCCCTCCCCGGAGAAATAACATTAAGGAAGGCCAAACCAGAATTTAGCCACCACCCCCCACTCTGGGGTGTGGAGGGGAAAAGTAAGCCCAAAGTGACTAAGTTTAAACCTAAAATGCCTAAGATTACCAGGGATTTTCTGCCATTAGGAAAAAATGAGAGCTCAAAAGGGAGATTAAGTTGACTTACAGAAAATAAAGTGATATTTTTAACACACTCACGGACACGGCTTGAAAATATCATTCCTGCCATTACCCCATCCTGGCTTCTGGGGAGTTATTTCAAACCCATTTCACCTGTCAAGGAAGTTCCAGAATAAGTTAGCACAGCCTTGAGGTGAACTATCCAGGTCTTGGCCAGGTGTGCCCCAGAAACTGAATCTCCACCTCCACAAAGGGAGGAAACTGGTCCTGTGGCCTCCAGTGCCAATGTCCTTGACTTCATCTAGAAACAGCTAAGCATCAACCATGGACTACGGCAAAGAGGAGGAAGAAACGTGAAGATTGGCTTCTAAAGTGTCATCTGGCTTGAGTCAGAGATCTGGCCATTGCCACTGTGACATCCCATGCCCACGGTTCAAGGCCATTCCTCTTTCCAAGTGGAAGCCTCTTGGATTTCCACTAACAGCCAGCATTCAGTTGCTGACCAATCAAAGCCGGGCAACAAAGACAGTCAGCCTAACAGGCACCCCAACTCTCCAAGACCTGAGTCTGCATGGTGAGATCCAAACCATCACCCCAGTGCCTCGTGCCTCTTGTGATCATGGAAAGCAAAACCTGTAGTGGAAATTCTAACTCCTGTTGGGAGGCAGGAAGTGGAAACTGGGGTTCAGGGGTACACACACATATCACTGCGGATGGAACCCAGAGCCTTGAACATGCTAAGCGCGTGCTCTAGTACTGAATTACATGCCCCCTTTACCTTATTTTTTATTTCAAGACAGGTTCTCACTAAGTTGCCTACACTAGTCTGGAACTATTGATTGTGACAACTCAACCTCCCAGTGACTGAGGTGGCTTAGGCTTCCTGCCGCAGCTCCTAGACAGAGATTCTCGTCCCAGAACATCCACTGGAATGAAACAGAAGAGCTGCTGGCAAAGCTCATTTCCCACCAAGGTTATAAAGCTAAGGTGAGGTCACCAGGTAGAAGCACAGCCCCTCTTCTAAGTGGAGCAATGGGCTGCTGTTTATGAAACTAAGTGAATATCCCAGACGGCACAGAAAGCTGTTCCTCTCTCAGGGAAATAATTTCCAGCCAGCCAGACAACAGAGTATTACGAGGCTCTGTACTGATGTTTAAGAAATAGTCTGAGCCTGGTATTGGTTGCCATGGTAACTGTTGCTGTTGACAGTGCCAACACCCTCAGTGTGGATACCCAATTTTGCTAACTCGGGTGTGACATCTTCACAGCTCAATTAACAACAGGATGTCAATTCCTGAAGTCTAAAAAAAACTGAGGACAATTTTCTCCTGACACACAAGCACAAACACACATGCAACATATAAGTCCTCAGGCTGACACAGACCAGATATGACTTCAAACCTCCCCTGTGCACAGTAAACCACTTGATAGCCTCAAAACCACAAAGACAGATGCCCAAATCCTGCTACCAATGACTCAGAAGAACTCTACACACTCACAGCAAACATCAATCATTTCCAGCCTCCTGTTGACACCCCCGGGACACTAGCCTCCTTGTCTGTAGAAGGGTCCCTATGCCATGCATCCTGCTTTCAAGCTGGATCAGCAGAGGGTAAGAGAAGGAAGATCTTTGGCTCAAGTGCTCTATTGCTTTCCAAGGCCCAGTAAATACACACACATGGGCTTAGGCAAAGACAGGGCCTGGTTATCTGTCAGCCTCTTACAGACAGGGGCCCATATGAGCAGTGCGCCTTTGGGGAATCCAGGCTTTCTGGCCATATCTGTATGAGATTACAGGGAACTGGACTTGTTGAACATGTAAGTACGGGACCAGAGGGAATCCAGGCTTACTATATAACTTCCTCTGAATCTTTAGCTAATTTTTATGTTGAGAAATGTGCCCCACTTGGGTAAGGGGCATGCATGGAAGCCAGGCGTCTAACCATAGGGGTGAGGGACCTGAGGGAGGCAGGCTGCTGACCACATGGGTGAGGAACCTGGGAGAAGTTGGGCTTTTGGCCACATGCATGAAGGGCCTGAAGAAATCCAGGTTTCTGGACACATGGGTGAGGGGCCTGAGGGAACTGGGCTGTTAGCCATTTCCGTACTCAGAAGTCTAAGTTGGACACAGCTTGGCTCCCTGCGGGTATCATGCAGAAGGCCTGAGAGAATGGAATCTACTCGGTGGGCTGAGAGAAAGAAGATTCCAGATGAGTCTTCTATCCTGTGAAGAAAGCAATGAACATCTCTAATTCGGAATCTGTGGCGGTTCCAGAAGGGCCCGGGGGACGCGGGAGCTTACCTAACCTTCGTTCTGCTTGTGGAGACAGCTTTGCTTAACAAGAGTTCCAGCAATCTACTTAAGAGAAAAAGTATTTTTGAAGGCCTTCCCGGGACTGCAGAAGCATCCATCAAACTACAGACACTAATATTAGCTATCTTAAATTCAATTTAAAAGGGATTTGGGGGGAGCTCTCTCTGTGCCAAAGTCAACCCACTTTCTAGTTACCGTGTGCCTTTTCATACGCAAAATCATGTTAACTTTTCAAATCTTTCTCAAACGTGTTACTCAGTGCTGATTTCCTGGGCCTCAGCTCCTGTAGAGATGTGTCGAAGTCACAGGGTGAAGGATGAAGCTTCACCAAGAGCCCCAAAGGAGCCTTGTGCTCAGCACAGAAGACTGCACAACTTCTAAGCCCCTTTCAACCCAGGCTAGGGAGTAGACCATGTGCCGGACCAAGAAGGGTAAGAAGGCATTATGTTAAATACTGAAGAAAGCCTCTGGCCAGTAGGGTGTCAGAGAAAGCTGTGAATATCCCTCTAAGAAAAAGAAGAATCTTTTTCTATGGAAGGACAAGTAGGTCCCTCATGCCAGGGGAAGGGCCCCTTGGGGAGGAGGGTGGTAACAGAGTGAGGGCAGACGCAAGGAGGGCTGGCTGGAAGGAGCTAGGGCTGCCTCCACCCTGATGGGGGCCTGGAGTTTGCCAGACGTTTCACCCCAGGCTGTCCCCCCTGCAGTGTGCACCGAGGGAGGAGGGGTGCACCCCCGAGGAGACCACAGGAATGCCAAGCAGGGGAAAGGCGCCCCGAGCCAAGGGCTCCAGCAACCAGGATCCAATATCGACGGGGTGACTCCAGCCCCCGTAACAGGAGAGACCGTAAAGTATGTGCTGGGCTTCCCAACCCGCACACACAGCAAATAACCAATTACTCCAAATAGCTAACAGATTGCGGCTCTGACTTCCCTCCCCTCGCCCCCACCCCACCCCATCCCTTCACTTGTCATTGATGGGCGATTTGTATTTGTTCAGAGAAAATGAGAGAATGAGTCACAAGGAAGACCCGAATGACACCAAGGACATCAGACACCAAATCAGAGCTCATGGGAGTCACGGAGATCAGCCTGCACCCACCCACACCATGGACAACAGGGATATATTTAATGGCAGAAGATTCTGTAACTTTCAAATGTCTGTAGTGATTCTAACCTCCCCAATGCCGTAAGTACATGTCCTTAGGAAACCTACACCTATCTTCCTTAGCAGCTCAGCTGATAGATACAGGAATAAAGTAAAACTAAGAATATGGAGTCTGGGGAGATGGTGAGTCAGTAAAGTCTTGCGAGCGTGAAGATCTAAGTTCAATCCCTCGAACCCAGATAAGAAGCTAAGCATAGCAGCACTGTAATCCTTGTGCTGGTGGAGACAGAAGGCTCGCTGGGGTTTGCTGGCTGGCCAGGCAAGCGTCAGGTTCAGTGAGAGGCTGTCTCAAAAAAGGTGGAGAATGGCTAAGAAAATGTCTGACACAGACCTATGACCTCTCTATAACACACATGCGTTTGCACACAAATACAGACACACATACACAATGAACACAGTTAAAGTTAACTCTCAAGTTCAGAGGAGCAGCCTCGCAGCTCGCAGCTCGCAGCTCGGAGACGAACAGCCGCTGGAAATGCTCCTTGCTTATGAGCGACGCCCCGTAACTGATTGCTTTGGTCAAAAAACATCTACTTCAAAGTCCTGGGATAAATTGCTGTCGAGACTCATGAATCACAATAAGACATTCTCTCCAAACTTGGAATTGAGGGAACTAAGGCTGTTCTTGGAGAAAGTGACCTTGAGCTAATGAGTGCTAGGTCAAGACAAGGAGAGGCAAAAATCACCTCAATAGGAAAGAATGTCCTCTCATAGAGTCTTACTTCTTAGTGAGAAGAACGTGAGGATAGAAAATGAGAAGCAAGTGAGGGAGAATGGGGAAAGAAGCCAGCCTTGAATAGTGATAGTGTTTGCACAAGCATCATCAGAGAAGCGAGGCTCTAAGCAATAAAGCTGTCCCCACTTTCAGAGATAAATGTGTCTGCCATTCTTGGTCAGCTACCATTAAATTTCCTACCCACTTCTAAACACAAGTTGCCTCTCTACTTGTATGGCCTACATGGAGGCCATGAGCCAGACCAATGTCCAGGGTCTCGTGGACCAGGCAGCCATTGTTCTCCCTGCAAATGCAAGCTGGGATTCTTCATGTGAATGCTTGAACAGGCTTAGGGGATGACACAAACTTTAGAATCTCCTCAACCAACACTGTAGGAATTTTCCCCAAGTGAGATTCCTGCCCAGATGGCCTAGTGTAAAAAGTCAATCCTGCTTTGCTTAGGAAACCCTTACACAGAAATCCATTAGCAAGGACTGTGGCTCTGACTTTGTTCGATAATGCTGGCTGCCATAGTAAACACACAATCTTCAGCTCACAGAAAAACCCATGGTGAGTGCCTGTGGTTCTGAGTTCGTTCTGATTTCTTTCACCCCGTTGGATTCCCAACTGGCAAAGTAAAACTCTAGAAACTCTAAACTGTCTAACATCTTTTCTTGATCTGAGTTGACTTTTAAAAAGGTCTGTATGTTCAGGGACAGACTCTACCTCGCTCCCAGTGCTTAATGAGCAAGAACTTCAAGAACTGTAAGGCTAAGCAAAGGACAGGATGATGGCATTGAAGGTCGAAAGGAGGAAACAATCTGAGGACTGAGAAAAATGTTTCCCTGAGCCAAAGAGCCACGTCCAAAACAGAACAAATGGCTTTGTTCGTGTTCATGGGACGTTTGAGAAGATGCCACTGACGGGAATTCAGAGCGCCGGATCCTGGAGGAGACAAAACCTGCTTGATGGAAAACAGGACTGTCAGATTTCAAATTGAAACAGATTTTGATTTTCAACTAAAAGACAAAGAAGACAACCAGAGAAGTCTCCCCAGCAAGCTCGTCACATCAATAGGCATCTTTAAAGCCTTGATCCACTCTGGAGATGATGAGGGCACAAAGAAAACCTTTAGCAGCAAACAAGAAAGGAAAAAAATCCAGAGAAATGAGGAGCCAAATGCATACTGACTATGGGACCCCCAAAGCCATGGCTGAACATTTAGTTTGAAGTGAATCTGGGTTTGTAGTGTCTCCAGGCTTCTGGTAAAAGTAAACACACATCCTCTCTGGAAGAATGTGACTTCCATCCAGGCCTCAAAGAATTCTCAGATAAAGTTCCAAAGAGCATGAGTTCACAATCAAAAAATAGTACAACGCATGAGGAACAAGACGCCGTGAGCCAATGCCAGTGAGGATCAACCCTCTGCAGGAGCAGACCCGTGAGAACAGAAAGCAGAAGTGTTGGAAATCACATGTGAACCAAAGGACCCTCCAGCAAACAAAAGACAGACTGAGACCTTCAAAACTAAACAGACTGCAGAGAAAAGAACGTCCAAAAAAATACGTACATCTTGAGATGACAAACTCAGTAAACTGGGTTAAATATCAGATCAGAAGCAAGTACCATCAAATAAAGAGAAGATGGACCTTTAGAAATCTGCTTAAGTGTGACGTCAAGAAACAAACACGGGGGCTGGAGGGATGACTCAGTGGTTAGGGGCATGCCCCACTATTACAGAGGACCCAGTTCACACAGCAATCTGGAACTCCAGTTCCAGCAGGATCCAATCCCTCTGGCTTCTTTGGGCACCTGCACTGCCATGTACGTACCCACACACAGGTGTACACACATACACATATTTTTAAAATAAAATAAACATTTTTTAAAAAAAATTTATTCCCAGGTCTGGAGAGATGCTCAGCAGTTAAGAGTGCTCGCTGCTTTTCTGGAAGACCAAAGTTTGGTTCCCAGCACCCACTTGGTATGGTTTACAGCTGTCTACAATGTCAGTGCCCTCTTCTGGCCTCTGTAGACACTTGCATGGGTGTGTGCGTGTGCGTGTGTGTGCGTGTGTGCATGCACATGCACATAAATAAATAATAAAATAAACCTTTTAAAAAGAAGAAATTAACAGAGTAAACCTCAGTTTCTGCAGGACCTCTGGGTGGTCATAATCTGAAGATGTTCAAGCCTTTACCTATGGTTATGTATAACTTGCATATAACCTACACACATTCTCCTGCATACTGTCAATCATCTCTATATTGTTTGTAATGCTCAGTGTGAAACAAATGTCATGTAAATAGCTATTAAACTGCATTGCATGAGGAAATTAATGTGTATGTCCCATGAGCAAAACCATTTTTCAAACATTTTCAATCTGTGTTGTTTATACCTGTGGACGCGGAAGTCACAGATAAAGTGTCAGATGTAACAAGCAAACTTAGCTGGCACGGAGGACTGAGATGGTCCATGGCGTGTCTCCTCAGAGTTACAGAAGGAAAGGGGGGAAGAACAAGGCCTAGATAACTCTTGAAGGGATGACAATTGAGAACTACCCAAAACCAATGAGAATGGCAAAGTCTTCAGAGAGAGACACTGTTGGCAGAAATGATGTCGGCGAAACTGGAGTCTCCAAACAGGGTGAAATAAAAGTAAAAGTATTCTCAAGCAATTAAAAAGCAGGAGAGACTAAAATAAACTGATTCCCACATAATAATTTCAACAGATTCTACTTAAAGAAAAGGTAAGGTAAGAGAGAAGAGGCTGATACACAGAATAGTAAATTTAACATAGCTTAAAAAAAGCTGATTACTTAAAAAAAAATAAAAACAGACCTAAATGTAGTTTACAAGATGAAACTGAAATGTTCAACAAACATTTCAGTGTGAAAGTATTGGAAGAGAATTCAGTTCTTAATCATATTCTGGAAGAAGCTGCACATGTGAATTAAATTTACACTTTGCTACATCAAAGATGCAGGTTGAGATTATTAAATAAGGCCGGGCAGAGGTGGTTTACCCTTTTAATCCCAGCACTCAGGAGGCAGAGACAGGCAGGTCTCTAAGTTCGAGGTCAGCCTGGTCTACAGAGTGAGTTCCAGGACAGTCAGTACTACAGAGAGAAACCCTGTCTCAAAAACCAAAACAACATTAAATGAAGTTGGCAGGTGGCACATTTATTGTCCCTTGATTCAGGAGACTGACAGGAAGACCTCAAGCAGGGCCAGCCCGGGTCAGCTAGTGAGAGCCTGTCCCAAACAGCAACAGAAGGAGCTCTACACTAGTCACACAGCATTACAGGGGCAGATGAGAGGGTAAGGACAGCAGATTCTTATATCTGAAAAAAGAGAGTCTGGGAGATACAACTCATCGCTAAAGTGTTAGCTTGGCAAGCTCAGGGTCCTGAATTCAATCCCCAGTTCCAGGGGAGAGAAGAATGGATGATGGAGGGAAGGAAGAATGAGAGAGAGAGATAAAAAGATAAAGCTAATAGAAACACAAAATAATATGGCAAAAACATCAAATAATCAGTAAAAATTGACAGGCTGATACATTTTTAAAGAATAGAGAGTCCAAGTACAGTGGTACATATCTCTACTCCCAGGCCTCATGAGGCAGGGGCAGGTGAATCTCTGTGAGTCTGAAGCCAACCTGGTCTACTTAGCAAGTTCCAGGCCAGCCAGGATTGTATCCCTGTGTACTGTGTACAGTAAACTATAATATATATTATATATGAAATGTGTATAATATTTTATACACACACAGCACAAATTGCTCTTGCAATCCAAGTTAAGTTCCCAGCACCCATGTTAGGAGGCTCACAGCCACTGTAATATGGCTTCTGGAGATTTAGTGCCCTCTTCTGGCCTCCACAGGTACCTGCATTTATGTGCACATACTCACATTCAGACTCACACACATAGTTTTTAAAATTAAACAAAACAAAGAAACCCAGGTTTTGATAACACATTAACAAAGTGTCCTAAGTTGACATGTAGCCTGTAAAACACATTTGAAGGACACACATTCTTCAGGCATACACAAGCAGGTCATAAAAATGGACCTTTTCCTGGGCCATAAAGGTCACACCTAAGTATTATTACACACAGACTACACCCTCTGGACCACAGTAAAACTAAGCTAAGCCAGTATCAACAACAAAAGAAAGATAGATTGAAATATAATTTCAGAACTTCCAAAATGTTTTTAGACAACTCAGGTGTCAAAATGAAATAACAGAAATAAGAAAATATTCGGAACAGAAAAATGGCAAAAATACTGCTCACCAAGTCCTGTGGGAAGCATAACACAATACTCAACAGGGAATTTTATAGCCTTGGATGTTTACATAGAGGTTAAAAATACAATAAACACCCCAAAGAGGAGGAAGGAAATAATAAAAATATTAATCAGCTAGGAAATAAGGAAACAAAACAGAAGATCAACTCAAAAGTTGACTCTTTGAAAATGATTAAAATAATCCGACAATGTGTAGCAAGAATAATAAAATAAAATCCCGAGAATAACGGAGACATGGCTAGATGGAGAAGAAAAACTAAAAAAATCAAGTGGGCATTACAAAAAAATTGCCATGCCAATATTTGGGGGGAGGGAAATGGATACATTCCTGTAAAATATAAATCACCAAAAGTGACTCACCTAGAAGCAGAAAATCTCAGAGGTCCTATAAAGATTCTTCAAATTACAAAAGCAGTTTAAAATATCCCAAGAAGAATGCTGAGTCTAGACAGCTTTGCAAGTGAATTTGCCAAACACAGGCAATGATGATGCCAGGCTTACTCTGTCTTTTTAGAGACCAGAGAAAGTTCACTCTCACCCAAGCTTCTTGTAAGATGACTATTGCCTAGACTCCCAAGCCTGGAGGGCATAAAGGAAGACTTCTCAGGCTGTTCTCATTCACCAAAACTGAGGCCAAAAAAAATCCTGGGGCCATGCACGTGCCTTAAATCCCAGCACTCACGAAGCAGAAGCAGGCAGATCTCTATATAAGAAAAAAGGAATCAAAGGCAGACAGAACTAAATATTTGCAGATGGAATCTGCAACACAGAAAAAGAAAAAGTGTCGTGACTAAGTTACTATGTGAAGTTGTTTCAGAACTGAAAGAAAAGGAAAACAAGTGGAAGTGATTCGGGAAATGGTCAAAGGAGAAAAATCACAGAACCATTTCCACAGCTACACAAAAAGCATTTAGTAAAACAGCGTTTCTGATAACAAAGGTTAACTATAGAGATGTCTCTCAGCTCATCTGCTCCATACCCCTTGATGAGCTAACACAAATAGGAAGAGGAAAGAATACTTTCAATAATCAATCACACAAAACACCCCCCTAGAGGTCCTAGCCAGTGCAACAAGTCAGGAAAAAGAAACATTAAAGATAAAAAATACAAGAGAAGAAAAGTGGTTAGTCACAAATTACCTAACTGCCTAAAACTCAGAACACTTGAGTCAGGAGAAATGATAAGGGTCTTAGTAAAGGTTTTGAAAATAAGATCAGCATACATGAGCGACGATTTCATTCACATATAAATAACAACTTACTGGAAAATGTGCCTCTTAAAGAATAAGGAACAGGGCCAGCCTGGATATGTCTCAGCAGATGAACAGGTAATGAAATTGTGGTGCATCTACGTGATGGAGCTTTATTCAGCTACAAAGGAAAGCAAAATTGCTTTCTGGAAAATGGATGAGTCTAAAAAGTGTAGTTTTAGCGAGTTGATTCAAAATCAGACTGAGGAAAAAAAATGCATGTTCTCCTTCATATACATATGCAGACTTAACCTTCAATGTATACACACACACACACACACAGAGAGAGAGAGAGAGAGAGAGAGAGAGAGAGAAAGAGAGATTAAAGAAGTCAATCCTCGGGCGGCAGAGACTGCCCAACATGGGAAGCAGCAGCGGCAGGTGTGGAAGACACGTGGGAAGCTAGTGTGACTCTGGCATCAAAGCCGAATTAAGACAGCCCAAAGCCACACTAGCAAAGGTGCAGAAATTCTAAATAAGAATCAGCAAGTCTAACTCAAAGGTCTATGAGAGGATTTCTCTTGCCCGGGGTGGACAGACACGCTCCACAGTCTGTCCCACAAAGGCCAGTGCCAGGTGAAGGCCGGCAGCTGCTCCTGCATACCCTCAGTGGTTCCCGGCAAGCAAGCTGTGTGTGTGACCACAGTCAACTGCTTCCAACCTCCTCACACCAGCTGCACTAACAATGTAATGACACAAATATGACCAAAAAACTATAAAATTTGAATTTAATGCTTTCAGCCTTTTTTTAAAAAAAAAAAAAAAGTACAAACAAAATGGCGTGAAGATGCCAGACAGATCTTAAATTTTCGGAGAACCCCACATTCAGATGTTTCCGTAGCACCATTACACTCTTCTCAAACATTAATAAACTAAAGGCTAAAAATCACAGATATTACATGTTGGCCGAGGTTTTAAATGAAAGGATAGCAGCTCCTCCATTCAGCACATCCGGAGCCAGAGAGCTTGGCTGTGTCGGGTGACTAGAAGAGGAGCGAGCACACTTGGGGGAGCCTGCACGCCAGTGTTCAGTATGTAGGAGCCTAATGGTCCAGTCTAACCAGCTTGTCCAGCCAGCCAGCTGACTTTTCGCTTGTCTTAGAGAAGCGGGTTTCAGCCTGAGTAAGCTAGGAACTCTTGACAGATGGCAACCTCGGATTTACCCCAGGAACATGGGGCCTTTGCTCTTTATGTTATCAGAATAACGTATAGAAAAGCATTGTCTTGATAAATACCAAATGATACTGATAAGATTAAACACTTAGACTTGTTTTTCCTTGCGGGGGCGGAGAAATGCACAGGTGTACGTGCAGGTACACAAGGCCATGTGCTCACGTGCAGGCTGAAGAAACACGTCACATATCCTGCTCTGCCACCCTCCACCTTGTTGTCTTGACACAGGGTCTCTCACTGAAGCTGGAGCTAAGTTGGCACCAACCAGCCACCCAGGGAATCCTCTTGTCTCTGCTAGCCACACCCCCCCCCCCTTCATTGGTCATAGACCCATGTGTCCGTGCCTGGCTTTTTATGTGGATGCTGAGGATTTGAACTCAGGTCCTCATGCTTGGGCAGCAAGCACTCCTATCCACTGAGCCACCTTGCCAGACTTCATTTAAATTTTAAGCTATTAGAAAACCAACAGTAAAAAAAAACAAAATCTCGGCAAAGCCAGGACTATCTGAAACAGCGAGTTTTTACCACAACTAAAAGAAAGTAACAGAACCATTCTCATAAATTAATGGCCGAGTAACTTTGCTCAGTGTCACCTCTACTGTCAAATACTGTTCTGAAATGGGGAATAATAAAGACACAACTTTGAGGAACAAAGCCAAGCTGGTTGAACAGTCTTATCCACCTAGACATTTTCTTAAATCAATAAGGGCTGGGACAAGGGCTTAATAAAGAGATGGCTGGATGTAAGTATACAGAAGTACTGCTCTGGGAGCTGGGGTGTAAATCTGGGTAGGAGCGCTCGCCTAGCATGCACAGGGCACTGGGCTCAATTCCTGGATCAGAGAGAGAGAAGGAGGGGAGGGGAAGTGAGGAGGGGAGGGGAGAGGAGGGGAGGGGCTAAAAGAAGAGGGAAGAAGGAAGAAGCATTTCCTAGCAAGAATTACAGTCACAAAAAAGAAAGATATTCCACTGAGAATAGTAATAAAGGTTACAAAATATCTAGGGATAGATTAAATGACCTGACCTACAGATAATGAACTAAGCTTTCTGGGAATGTAAGGAGAACAGCAGTGAGAGTTGGCAAATTAAGTGTCCAGTGATGAATAGTTGGCCCTTCCAGAGGCTCCATGAGACATTCGGCCATATCTAATGTGTGTGTGTGTGTATGTGTGTGTGTGTGTGTGTACATATATAAATAGTGGGAGAGCATTTACACTGTATTTTAAAGCTTTTTAAAGAAGATATAAGAAAATGTAATATGATTGCAACATTGTAAAACTCGAGGTATAAACAAGTACATAAAATATACCCAGGAACACGGCATGTCTAAACAGTCTTAGCAGAGAATGGAGATGCAGATAGCTTTACCTCTGCCCTGCACTCTCTGTGTCTTCTGTGTTTCCCACAAAAGATAATTCAGAAAGAAACCTGAACCACAGAGATCATCAGAGGCAGAAAGAAAGTAGCCCTGCTGGGCACTGCAGGGCTGACACTGGCAACCACTTGGGTCTCAGGGTACACAAGGACCCACCAGGAGTCCTCCACCACGCCCACACTGGTATTGGGAGAAACAAGAAAGGCTAGCTACTGCCGTCTGAAAAGCCTTCTCAGGCCCAGGCCCCGAAGGGCAGAGTTGAAGCTAGGGGCACGCCTGCTTCCTCTGGCCCTTGCAGCCACACTGAAGCCCAGCCCACAAGCACTGGAGTAAACCAGGACTGAAGTAAGGCTCAGGAGGAGCAGGACATCGACCAGAGGCAGAGATTTATGGGACTGCACCCCAGAACCTTCTCCCCACCCCTCCACGGTTGCACCATGCACAGGAATGCCTCCTCTCCTCATTATCCCAGATGTGCCAGGAAAACCGAGCCAACAAATAATAAAGAATACCTACATGAGGACTGGACGGAGGAGACCTCAGGTTAGTTGGGGTCAAGCTTGACAGCCCATCTGCGAGCTACAAATTAAACAAGCCAGTTAGTGATAAGATTTGAGAACCTGTGACAGGAAAGGTTGGCCAGCCTGAGGGAGCAGGGCTCTCCCCCCCCTTCCCTCCAGGCACCCTCTGTACCAGCTTGGACAAGCCCAGCTCCATGACCCAACCATTTCTGTGACCTCCCTGAACCGCAATGACCCAGAGCAACAATGAACGACAAGTCAGGGTCTAAATGTGAGGAAGACCATGCTAGCCTATCCAGTCTCCTGCTGCGACCTAACTGCCTTTGGTGCCACCTGTTCAGGTGCCACCTACTCAGCCACTCTCCCTGCCTTTCTCAAACCTACCTGCTCCAGAGACATTTCCAGTCCTCATCATCTGCTCCCTCTGTCACTAACCCCCATACCGAGCAAGGGCAAGATGCCCAGCCTTGATCCTCCAGAAGCTGGGGGCCACATGGTTCCCCGGATGCACACAGAGGAAGCTGAAGGAGTCTCACAGTGCACCCCTGCTGTTTGTCCTAGAAATGGCTCCTCACCATAAACCCTCAGTTGCATCTCTAGGACTGTAATTTAGTGTTTTACAGGAGCACCTCAGACATGCCTGGAGGCCATGGCAAGAGGCCAAGGTGAGAGGGTAGGGCTCGTGCAGGTGAACAGCTAATAGCAGGAGAACAAAGCAGGGCAGAGGGGAAAAAAATCACACAGCGGATCTGAGGTGGGGGTGGGGCAGCAAACAGGTCCTGCCACAAGAGAAACGGGAGGTGAGGCTGAAGAAGCCAGGAGTCAGTGGGGACCCACAGCCACCAGCATTAGCCTTCCTCTTCAGTGACCCAGAGACTCTGAGAGGACCCTGGAAAAGGTGAAGCCCAGGCCAGGCTCCCTTCCTGTGCAGGAAGAATGGTCAGGTGCAGGGCAGAAATGAGGAGACCTGTTGAGACCTGGAGTGGGGGGTTGACTCCCAACCCTCTCTTCTGTGTAGGAAGCATCACTGAGGAGCTCTGGGTCCCAAACCTGAGAAGGCAGCCAGATGAACTGGCAACCAGCCAGGGCTGCTGCCAATACTGGGTACGGTAGGACCTTCCAGAACATACTTGTGCGTACCTCCAGCAGCCCCCAGAGGGCCAAAGATGACTCTGCCCCTCCCCTTCTTGCTCTGACCCCTCAGAGGCCTCACTGTTATTTTGAAAATGTTCCTTTTTAAAGAAGGTGAGAGGGGGACAGGCAGGTCACCAGAGCAAAAGAAACACATGTAGCTAAACATAGCGCCAAAGCTCCATACAGCTGCAGAAATTACACGCTCCCCTTCGGGCTGAGGCCATAATTTGCTGCTCCAATTCTGGGACTGTGTTTCCACCTTCATGGTAGCCTCAAGACTATATCTGGAGCAGTGAGCTCCAAATTAGCCTGAACCTGAGAGCTGCCCACATCCTAGGCCATCATAAGAGAGAAAGTCCCCACCACTTTCTTGAGGCTCCTCCATGCCACCTTCTAGCTGTGACCTCAGTAACACACATACCACCCATATGTACATGCATAGCACCTTACCACATACACACACCTCACTGCAACACACACACACAGTCATACACACATCTACCACTGACATATCCACACATACCTACAATAAACATACATACTACCTTAATACATACACACACTGCCTTACCACATGCATACACCACTTGACCACACACATACCAACTTTATCACATATACACACATGTTACCTCACCACATGTATGCACTATACTACACACATCACCTTACCACATGCATACACCACCTTACCACATACATACTACCTCACCAAATGCACACACACACACACACACACACACACACACACCTTATCTATATATCCCTTATATACACAGCATAACCTTGCTGCTAATCTAAAACCTGCATGGAACACACACACAAATATATACCCCTGTACAAACACCACATATATAAACACACATACACACCCCAACAACCAGTCTGAAACCCACACAGAGTACACACACATATGCATGCACACACACACACACATACACACACACACACATACACACACATAAAGCCTTACTATGTAAACACACATATCACCTCTCCAAAATGGCATGTTCCTGCCAGATGGTATGTTCAGTAAGAACGGGGCCCAGGCCTCTCCCATCAAAGCAAGCTGGTTCCTCTTTCTCCTCCTCCTTTTCTTGTCTTCCTCTTCCTTCTGCCATCTCCTGACCTAGACAAGGCCAGCCTTGCCTGTGTGGCACACCTCCAGCAGCCCAGTTCCTGGCCACCCACCTCTCTGCCCAGAGCACAGGCCTAGCTCTGGCTCTGACTCTTGCTCAGGCCCAGCCCAGGGCCCCTCATGCCAGGGCCAGGAGTCTGTCCAGCCTGGACCTCCTCACTGTCTACCTCTGGCTGTGTTTAGAGCCAGTAGGGCCCAAGCAGTCCCTCCTTATCTAAGCTTGTGGACACTGAAGGTGGCACAGAGACAGCAGTAATCCTGCTGGGAAGCCATGTACTTAGTGGCAATTCAGACAGACCTGTGATGGGGGCAGGAAACAGAAGCTGGAAAAGGGCAAGACAGAGATTAGGACTGACTTAGCTACAAATACCCACCAACAAGGAAGACAAACACAAACTTGCACTGACATCACTATGGAGCCCTCTCAAAGTTCCACTCAGTTTTCCTGTTAGGAAACGTTCTTCCTCAGACCCACATAGAAAATGGGCGAATTATCTGCTTATTCTCCAATGCATCCATCCATATATACATATATACATAATTCATATACCCATCCACCTACCAATCTATTCATCTATTCAACCATCTATCCATCTACCTATCTATCCATCTATCTGTTCACCAATCCATCTACCTCTCCATCTATCTACCCAGCCACCCATCAACTTACCTATCCATGAATCCATTCATCAGTAATCAACCTACTCATCTATCACCCATCCATCCATCCATCCATCCATCCATCCATCCATCCATCCATATGTCCATCCACTCATCCATGGATACCCATCTACCTACTCATTTGTTTATCCATCATCAATCTATCTATCCACTCATCTATCCTCCTGTCCTCTCATTTATCCATCAATTTATTCACCGGTCTAGCCATTCATCTGCCTACTCCCTAGCCACCTATCCATTCATCTATCCACCTATCTACCCATCCCTCTATCCATCCATTCATTCATCCACCCATTGGCCATCTAAACAAATTCTCATTGAATACCCCCTCTATACCAGGCCCCGTGCTGGACACTGGGGACATAAAAAGAAGGCACCCTGTTTGTTGTCATGCATTTAGTTAGAGAAGATGCTGAGACCCAGAGAGTCATGCAGGACCTAGAGCTGATGCAGTGGCCAAGATCCTGCCAGAGAAGTGGTAAACATTCCTAAGCTGAGTCTCAAATAATGAACTGAGCAAGAGAACAAAGGCAAAGGTGGTCTCAGCAGTAGGCTGGCAGAGCAGAGCCCTGGTGAGTGCTAGAGGCTGTGAGATGAGGGCTTGGGGCTTCTGACGCCTTCTCAGCATTGGTCAGATCAAAGAGCAAGACTTCCTGCCTCTGCAGCAGCCTGGCTCCAGGAGCAAAACTGGAGGTGCTCCCCTGGGAGCAGCGGAAGATAGGAGATTAAGAAAGTGGCAGAGACTGGCACTCAGTATTCCTATGGAACACTCCAAAGACAAGCTCTGAGGATCTTGAGGCCATCTCAGCTCTCAAGCTTGCTCTCATGTGCAAAGCTAAGATTTAATGGTGGCTTGAAGAGTACAGAGCCTTGCTGGCTGTCACCTGCTTATCCATCCATCCATCTGCCCAACTGTTGACCTCCCCTTCCCCATCTATTCACTGCAGCCTGAGAACAAGCAGCCTGAAGTTCTAGGATCACTAAAGGCATTGGGTGTTGCATGTACAGCCACAGACGAGGGTGAGAGCCTGAGCAAGTCCAGGCCATTGTAGGGCTTTCTCTAAGTAGGGCTTTCTCCACCTCTCGTGGGGCAAGTACTGGATGCAGAGCCCATTCAGGGCCCAAGATAGGAACAGTGTTTCCTTGGGTGAACTAAGTCATAGGCTTCCTGCCATATGCCTTGACATGTTCTGTGGTCACCGACAGGACCTAGGTCGCAGAATTCCCAGCCAAAGAAAGTCTGATGACCAGCAGGTTGCAGTGGTCTTACCTCAAATCTTCCCTTTCTGGTCCTGGAGGTGGGAGACAAGTGAGATACACTACAGTCCTAAACACAGCCTGCTCTCTCTAAGCTACCTCCAAGAGCTGCCCAGCATGAAATCACGGAACAACGTTCCCTCAAAAAAGAGACACTCCCTCCCATTCCCTTCTCACTGAGGGATCTCAGGCAGAAAGCCTTCAATGAAGCCCCAAGGTAGGTGTTCCATTTTCCCCCACATGATTCCAGAAAAAAGTTTAGGTCTTATCCTAAGGACTACACACCCCTTCTCCAATCAGACTGAAAGTTCCCACCCGTGTTTTTGCATCAGGCAGCACCCAGCCACCAGGGCATAGAGGGATGGGTATAATGACCTTATGGTTGTGAAGGATAGAGGGGGGGTAGGCGAGATGTGGGGTGCAGGGTGGGGAAGTTAAGGCCAGCTCACCCAAGGCTGGGGCAGGAGGGAGCTGCCATCTCACTTGTCCTACCTGGACAGGGATAAGAGGCTCCTTGTCATCGATGTCAATAAGCACGTCTTCCCCGGGGCTGAGCAAGCTCACATCATCTGCAGGGAGAGCAAGTGCACTCCTGTGAGGGCCTCAGTCGAGGGACCGTCACCAGACCACTCAATCTCCCCACCCTCACACCCTAGTGGAGGTGCTTCTTTCTGCCCCCAGCCCTTCCCATTCCTGATTCTATCCCCTGCATCTTCCCACATTCTCCACCTCTCCCTCTACAACCCCCCCCCTCAGATCTTTCTCCACTACCACCCCTATTTTGAACATTGCTTCCCACCCGCAAGGATCACTTGCTCAAAATGTGCCAACCTGCGGAAAGAAAGGCCCCCACCTCTGGGCCAGCTCAGCAAAGGTTACTTGTGCCTCTTTACCTGGGCCACCCTGTGGGGAGGGACTTTCTGCCGAGTAAGGGTCACACAGGAATTTCTCCAGGGAGCGAATGGTGCATTGACCCACTACTGGCCGGCGGCCAAACTGGCGATTATCAATGACCTTGACCACAATTGGGGGGCAGTAGAGGTCCTCTCGGGGCAACATCTGTGGAGAGGAGAGGAGGAGAAATCTAAATATGGTCCTCAGACAATTTCCAGAGAGTCTCAGAGGAAAGAGTGAGGGAGAACCCTCATGGGTAGGACCAAGAGACAGAGAATAACTATGAGTCCCCAAGTGCCCCAAATTCAAAATGGTAGCCACCAGCCAGTGCTAGCCGGTGGGACAGAGGCCACACACCTTCCTGTCTGTCCTTGGCTGCTGTGTGTGGCGGCTTGCTTTCCCACAGCGTTCCCTTCAAAGACACCCAGGTCAGCCTGAAGTCTGAGCAAGTCTATTTTCTCTGAACCTGCACTGCTTGGGGGGTGAGAGGGGAGTTGGGCTGCAACTCAACATTTCTTACAGACAGTCCCCCCCAAGTGGATACTCAGAAGTTGGCTTGCAGACCCAGATTCTTCTCCCCCACCCCAAAAGCACTTTGAACACAACTTGAAGTAATTTATACGCACTCCTTCAGTGGCGTCTCGGCTGAGCCAAGAGAAGGCCCCTGTTGACAGCCACTGGGCCTGGAATTTCTATCGTGCTTTCATCTCGCAAACTATTTTCCTTTTCTCAGACTTGACTTACACCGGCCACTGGGCTCAGGCAAGCCGGGGAGCTGGAGAGGGCTGGGGGCTGAGGATTGGAAGGTTGCGGAGTGGGAGACTCAGGGTTCAGGCCTCAGCGCTGGGGGTTGAGTCTAAGGACTACATACAGGTCTGATGACTGGAAAACCAGGGATTGGGAGTTCAGGGCCAATGGCAGAGGACTGCAGGGTGGGGGTGGGGGAGACTGGAGCTGAGATCTGTAGGGGTGAGGGTGGGGAGCCAGGGGCTGATGGATCAGAAGTTAGGGGGTCAGTGAGGACAGAGGCTGGGAGACCATGGACTGGGACCATAATGTAAGATCAGGTTTGAGGGCTATGGGAACTGTTGAGGGCTGAGGCTATGGATTCTGAGAGCCAAGGCTGAGGGACTGGAGGCTGGAAGCTGAGGATCTAGTAGCTGACAGGAAGGGCTGAGAACTAGGGCTGGGAACTGGAAGGCCAGGCTAAGGACTTAGGGGCTGGGATACTGAGAACTTGGGGATGAATACTCGGCGATCAGAGGTTGGAGAAATGGAGGTAGAGGACTCAAGGCTCTGGGAGGAGCTGGGAGCCAATGAATGGAGATCAGGGCTGGGGTATCAAAGGCTGGAAAGGCAAGGGCTTGGGGTTGGGGGTTGATGGTTGAGGATCCAAGGGCCATAAGACTTGGTGTTTAGAGTCTGGAGAACTGGGGGCTGAAAGCTGAGAACTAGGGGGCCAAGGGCTAAGGGCTGAAAGTTTGGGGCTAAGAAACAGCAAACTGAGGACTGAGATGAACCTGGAGACAGGGGACAGAGATGGGGCTGACAGCTGAGGACGCATGGCCTGGGGACAGGGGACTGAGTAACTGGATTTGGGGGGAGCTGGGACTGGCAGATGAAGGTTTCTTTGCAAGGCTCAAGCTAAGGTAGAACCAGGGAAACTTGGGGAGAATAGCTGAAGGTCAGCCCTGGAGACTCCCTGGGAGGAGGCCCTGGCAAGGAAAGCCTTCCTTAAGGAAACAGATTGAGAATGGCTCCTGAGGCGTCTGCTGGCCCAGGATCAGGCAGGAGGGGGAAGTAGCCATGTGTGCTGCACACAGGACAAAAACCTTCGATGGAGCAAGAAGTAACTCCTGTTTTTACAGGGAAAGCTACGAAACACACACGCATGCGCGTGCGCACACACACACACACACCTGAACCCTTCTGAAAACCAGAGCTGAATCCCAGGGTTGCTGGGATCATGAAGCCACTCTGTCCCTCAGGGCTCTGGAGGGGAACAGTGGGGAGGTAGAGCTCACCACTTCCATGAACAGGGTGCAGACGTCAAAGTTAGGGTTCTTCCGAAGGTTTCTGATGACACAGGACTGCACCGTCTGGCCACCACACTCCACCACGAGGCTGGGGGAAGAGATGCTGGCCATCTGATAGCTCTTCATGTTCCTCAAGCCCCAGGCCAGTATCTGGGGGTAGAGAAAGGGGAGAGCAGCTGAGCAAGGCTGGAGCAGGAAGTGGGGAGGCCAAGGAGACAACACCCAGCCCACAGTCAGGTTCACCTCGATGGCTGTGCGCTGGAGAGCTGGCTTGATGTTCTGCGGGACCATGTAGATGTTGGCCTCCTTCTGGGGTGGTGGGTAAGGTAAGTCTGTGTCCTCCGTCTGCAGGGGACAGCAAATTAGAAAAGATACCACAGTAGGGGGAAGGCCAAGGCCATGGAATTTGGAAGGGCAAACAGGCAGAAAGCAATGGCATGCACTGGGGGCACGGGAATGGAGAAGGATAGGGCTTGAGGTGGGCAAACAGCAGGAAAAAGGAGGATGCTGGATCAGCCTCAACTGGGCACTGTGCTGTCCAGGATCAGAATGCACACATCTTTGCACGAGGCCAAGGCTGTCCTCCCACAACACAGGCTCCAGAGCACCAGTGAGACACCCATGTCTCCCCCGTTACAGCAAACACGTGTGCTTACACATGGATGCACTTACATGCTGACACGAGCATGAACAGCCTCCTGCTCCATCCTGGCCCACCTACTTCAGTCTCTCGGTCACTTCCCTCCGTGCCTACCATCCTGCCCACCAGCTGAGACACACCTGCTTCCAGCCAGACCCCCCTCCAACCCCCAACCCTATTATCACATCAGCAAGAAGAGAGCACGCTCACAGGAAGCCAGGAAGAACAGAGCAATGGCAAATGAGACACAGGGATGTGTGGCCACTGTCCTTACAAGACGTGGGATATAAAGCCACCATCAGCAGCACTCCAGAGGGGTCTCCCTCCCCAGCACAGACCAGAGATGAGTGGGGAATGGGGCAAGGCTGGCCTGCTCAGGGGTTTCCAAAGGGAGGTGAGCAGGACTCACTAAGAGATATGTGGGAAGCAGGGCAAGGCAACAGAGGAAGGTGTGATGCCAGGTTTACAGACTCCTAGCATGGCAGCTCTAGGTGTGACCATGAGCTCTCCCGTCACCTTTCTGTCTCTCAGCCCTAGACAGCAGGAGATAGTCTCTAGCCAGTCGCCAGCCTAAGAGCTGAGAAGGGCCTGCCATACACCTGCAAGAGTGCCTGCAACAGGTACATGCTCACGAGCACTTCTAGGGCAATTAGAAGAAAATGCCTTTTTCTTAAGACTTTTGACTCCATGTCGGGAAGTTCTATTTTATAAGTTTATTAGGTCAAGATGCTTCACTGCCACCTAGTGGGAAAGCCTTATAATAAACACAAATACAAGCTACGCTAGAAATTGTACCTCCTTGGATACACCGCCCTTGTGGGGTTCTCAGACAACACATCCATACATAGAGGTCTTGTAGGTCAGAGATTAACTATTATCAGACAGGATGTGCCTTAATAAGCATTGTGGTCACCTGACTTATTCTCCAACCGTCTTGCTCTGGAAAGAACTACCAGTACATCAACAGACAACCGCTATCGTGGATGAGAAGGGCAACAGCAACAAAGAAAAAGAGCAGCTTCCTCACACCCGCATCAAATCTGACAGCAACTCCAGCCAGCTCCTGCCCAGTGGCTCACTGGTGAGGCCACAGCCCCCTGACCCATGGTAGGAAGGATGTCAGGTTCAGGGCCAGGGCAGCCTGGGACTCTAAGGCCAGCTCTGCTGCCTCCTAGCTGTGTGGCCCTGGGAAGATTACTCAGCCCCAGTGACTCAGTGTCCTCATAAAGAGGGAATAACAAGATGCTGAACAAAGTCACTCTGAGAATGAAACCAGAAGATGAACAAGAGGAGTATCTGGCACCACAAGGCACTTAATAAACGGTGTGACTGTAATTACGGATGCCATTGTTGTCGGCACCGTGGCTGTTACCATTGGTGTCCAGGATGCTCTTCTAAGGGTCACCTGAGGAGAGCTAGGCTGCCAGAAACCTCTCTCAGAACAATATCAGCTTTATAACTACCCTTAATTCACCAGGACGAAGGTAGAAACTGGCTAGTTTATTCCTTGCCCACAGTAGGTGACATGATACAGAAAGGGCTGCCTCGGTGCACACCCACAGGAGAGCTGTGCCCACCACAGAGCCCAAAGATCTGTGCCACCCCTCTAGAAGCTAGACTGCTAACAGAACCTGGGGTCACACTGTGACATCTGCCACCAGCTGCAGGTGGCCTATTTCAAGGTCCAAGCTTTGTGACATATTACTAACGCTCATGGCTGATGCCGGCCCGCTGTAGGACCAAAGTAATGGGGAGGAGTGGCAACAGGAAGTGTTAGGCTCCATACCCACCCACCCAAGAAAACCCATCAGCTAGCTGTCTGTGCGCCGTCCTCCCTTCTCATTCCCCCAAGCACTGTGATGATCATGATGCATGGCCTGGGAACTAGATTTCCCATAGTGGAAGCCCACTCCCTGCGTAGGATGGAAGCAAGGAGACCCAGGCAAGTGTTAGTACCGTCTGGAAGAGGCCCTGCAGGAAGAAGGCAGGGGTACACAGCTATGGAGCCAGGCAGGTGGAGGCAGGAGGAAGAAGAGCAGAGACAGATTAGTGAGCATCCAGGGATGAGTCTCTTAACCTGAGGCCCATACTCCCATCCCAGCACTGCTGCTGCCCACCACACTGTCCCCAGACCTCCCACAACATTCCCGCCCTATGCTCTTTGGCTGCAGTTCCTCAGGTTCCCTCTCTTGATGGCCTTCTCTACCCAGTCTGCAGGACACCACCATGGTCCTCTGTCCTCGGTGCAAGGCTGTGTCATGTGTGCCACAGAAGCCAGCATAGAGCTGTGACTGTCTACCCAGTCCTTAGTGTTCTCTGGGTCCCCGACCCCATCTCACCCATCCTTCCAGCCCTTCACCCTTCCGTCCATATCTGTTTTTCCACCCCGGGGTCCTCTATCCCTCACACTGTCTCCCTGAGTCCTCTTCCCGCCTCCATCCTCCTCTCCGCCGTGCGCTGTTCCAGCACCTCCTCTCTGGAAACTTCTCTCCCAAGTCAACAATCAGTCTGAACCACTCCCACCCCTTGTCAGCACCTGCCAGCTGAACTCAATGTCTTCTAAAGTCACCTGCCTACACAGTTCCCTCTTCCTGTCAAGGACGAGCCTCCTAGGCCACCTTAGCCCCTTCCTTCCTCAGCCCTGCAAAGCCAATCTTCGCCCCATAGGCTTCCCCTTGTGTCCCTCCTAAGCTTTAGCCCATTCCTAGCATCCAAGCCTCCTAATGGCATCTTGCACTTAACTTGTCAATGATTACATTTTTCACCCATTCCCCCAAACCTGCCCCCTTCAGGTGTCATGTCATACATTGGCCCCGACATCCACTAAGACAATCAGTGACACCCTTGGTTCCTCCCTCCTGCCTCACTATGCTGGTTGGTCACCAAGCACTAGCGACCCTTTCCCTAAACCTCTCTCCTGTCCCTTGTTATGCCTCCCCTCCCCATCTCCTTCTCTCTCTCTCCTTTCCTTCCTCCCATCCACATTTTCTTTTTCCTGTCCAGATATCCAGCAACCCACTCTGTGATCTCCCTGCTTCTGGTGTTACACATATCCCTAACTAACGAAGCCCATGACACTCTGTGGGTATGCTGTCAGGACGTACCACTCATGCGACCCTGCACTCAAGACACTGACAACTCCCAAAAGGGCCCCCAGACCCCTCATCTTCCAGTGACTGATGACTTCTCTCACCAAATGACTTTCCCCTCAGGATCTCAATTCTCAATATACTCAATCCCTCCCTTTCTAAATGGAGACGCTGTGTTCCCTTTAACCTTGGGACTCAGTACTCAACATCCATTTATCTGGAATACAGTCTGTCCCTCTTCATCTGGCCACTTCCTGTTTGGACTCTATGTGTCATTTAACTCTTCCTTGGTGCCCTAGGCATGTTACATTCCTATGTCTCCACGGGCCCCACAGCCTCTGGGGCCCATGACCTTAGTCACACTGAAAGACACATCGATCACCCTGTGCCATTTCTCGGTCTTTGTCCCTAGCTAACCTGCAACTCTGAATTGATCAGCAATGACTGTGAAAAGGTAACTGGGGTGAAGGAAGGATTCCGGCGGACAGGAAGGACTAAAGAAGTGGCTCTCCTGGCCTACACTGCCGCCTGCTCTGCCATCACCCTAAGGTCCTCTCTGAGCCCTTGCTAGCTGTGCCTGCTCACAGCTGCACCAACCTCCTTCACTACCTTCTGGAACCTGCCAGTCTTTAGGGCCTAAATCAAGCTCTCCCTCAATTTTTTCAAACACTCCAGAACTTCTTATAGCCTTGTTCTCTGACATCTATTAAACCTAAATGACTCCTGAAACACACACACACACACACACACACACACACACACCTCACAGTGAACCTAACTGTCCTTTGTTCATCTCATTCAGGAGGTAAAAATGAGGTGAGCCTGGATCATATTGCCAACTTCTAAGCCTCAGTTTCCTCCTGGTCCAGTCTACCTAAGACACCCAAAACTGTCCTTCCAGGACAGTATGAGTGCTGTGACCCTTATCAAAACTGGACAGCATTTCTGCACTGCCAGGAAAGGGAAGGGGCAGACTGCAAAGGCAACCAAGGTGTCTAATCGACTGTCTCACGGGTGACAAGGACAGAGCTCTCCAGGCCCAAGGACAGGCCAATACCATATTAGCCTGGTCAGGGACAGCCATATTAACTGAATTCCTGTACCTACCCTGAGTCTCAAGCAAAAGTGGTGTTCACAGGTGGGCAGGGTATTGATCAAACCAGTTCAGTCCCAGATATCCAGGAACAATTGAGGGACATATCCCAACAGTAGAAGCCACCTTAGCTTCTTCTCAGCCCATATGTCCCCAAGGCCAGTTAAGCACAGAGAGGTGAAGGCCTAGAAATGCTCCCAGTCCTAGGTGACAGCACACTAGTCAGGCGTTCCTTTCCAGGGCAGTGCAGGTGTTGACATGTCTCTGCTGCCAACTGGACCGCCCTGTCCCCAGTAGCCCTCAGATCCCACCTCACCCAGGGGGAACATCCTGGTTCCTTGGGGAGCTGCAGGCAGGGGGCAGGCAGGCAGCAGGAGGCTCCATTGTCTGTCGGCCCCACCCAGCTCATTAGGAACAACATACTGGTCTAATTACACTTCCCAGGGAAATAGTGTTTCAAATTAAGGCCTTGGGGGAGGAGGAAAGGGATGGGGGGCACTGGGTTTATTTTCCTGATTGCAAAACACCAAATGTTTCCTTCTAGTGGATGCTGGGGTGCAGGAGCAAACCTAGAGTAGGTTTCAGAGTAAGCTGCATACCCTGCCGCCTCCTAGATTTGGGAAGGTGTCTAGGGTGAGTAGTTGGACCTCCACGCTAGCAGCACAAGCAGCCAAGAAACATATGCCGCCCTCTACCAGGGCATCCTTTCCCTCAGAGCAGAAGAGAAGAGGAACAACTAATCATGTCCTTTGGACAGTCAGATCCCCCAGGCCCTGGGGAAGGCCTTCCTCTACTGTGTTCCCAGTTCTAAGAGCCCCACTAGTAAGAAACCCCCAGCACCTCGTCTGCCATGTATGTGCGCATGCGTGTTTTCACCAACATGCCCATGCGCACTGCATGCACATACGCACCAGTTCTCAGGAAATCTAAAATTGCAGTTTCTTTGAACTCATTCCTTTTGGCAGCCTGAACTGCCTTTGTTCTCAAGACCCAAAAAAGGGGAGGGGGGGCTCAGAAGAGGTGGGAAGGAAGATGGGCCAAGGAGGGCACAGAGGAAGGATGAGACGGAGAAGGATGGGAAGCAGCTCAAAAAAGAGGAAGGACAAAGGCCAAAAGGCACCGTCTGCTCTCCACAAGGGCTCAGGACTCCCCCACCTAGAGCCCCACAGAGCGGTGTTCCCATGGCAGAGAGCCTGGGAGAGAGGCTGTTGTTGCTACTGCAGGGTCCCTATGCAGCTGCACAGTGTCTTCAGCCCAAGGCACTGCCTCCAAAGCCTTTCTGCTTCAAATGCTAGTTCAGGGTCCCCTCTTCCAGGAATTCATGCTCTGTCCTGCTCCATTCTCCTGGGCAGTCAGTCCCAGGCCTCACGTACAGGCCGTTCAGCATCACGGGGGCACGTGTGGCTCACCACCCAGCTGTGCTGGCAGTTGGGTGCTCCTGGACTTAACCACCCTGGAGACATTGCTTCTCTATTCCTCCTGGCTCAGCTCCAGCAGGCCTTGCAACAGTAACTGTCTCAAAAGCCTCCTCCCCAGTCTCTCTTCTAACACCCGGCTGTATGGTGGCCCCGCATAAGAACGCTTCCTACCATACCCTCGCTCCTGCTCTGCTCCCAGGCTTCCTGGGCAGTGGGCACAATGTGCAGGGCGATTGGACTGGGAGGTTGGGAGAAGTTACCAGGGAGCATAAGCAGGTCCTGGGCTACCACACAGAAAAGACAGAAAATCCTCTGCTGGGTCAACAGGCTTTCCACAGCAGCACAACAGCAAGAAGAATGACCTACCTCCTCTCAACCTCTGGGGAGCCTTAAAACTGAGTAAGTCCCAAGTTCTTGGCAGGACACTCAGCCTTCAGTCAGGGGAAATATGCTGAACTCAGGGCCAAGGGTTACACTGGTACCCTCTGGGATAAGGGGCATCACAAGGTCATCTTATAGGATGGGTCACCTCCCTGGGCCTTGAACCTTTTGAACCTGTTGGGCTGGCCCCGCCAGTATCCAGAAAACTCCTAAGGATCGCTGTCCTCTGGCGCTGTTGACCACAGGAAGCCTCAGCAGGGGGCCTGGCCAGCCCTGATGCTCAGCCCTTCAGGGTCTGGCCCCAAGCTGCAGTTTTGATTTGCTTCATGGCAGCCAGGCCACAGCCGCATCCTCGCCCTGAGTCCGAGCCCTCGCTATTCCATAGGACACATCCGGTCATGAAGGATTCGGAGTCTGTCATAACTCATCCCTAGGCTGGGTCCTCTTCAGCACAGGCTGTGGGTTTTGGCTAGGGTTCTATGTTGCCTTCCAAATCGGCAGTCTCTCTGCATGGCCGCCAGAAGCAGGAGGCCGCCTGTCAGGCGCGAAGAGGGCCAGCAGCTGGCAGGCCCCCACCTCTGCCTGGGAGTGAAAGGAAGTGAGGGAAGGGAGGCGGGCTACAATCCCACATCCTGATTGATCCTGCACTTCAAGTCCAAATTGCACCGAAAATGTCAAGTGGTATCCGCTCTCAACCCAGCCCAGGGAGTCCCTGACTCCCTGATGGAGGACACGCAAGGTTTTTTTCCTGCTCAGCCTCTGCCCAGAGCGCTCCTTCCCATCCATCTTCACCCTGCACCTAGGCTCCTTGGACCAAAGACATGTGCCTCCCACCTTCTTCAGCGCTTTGTCAAAGTCCTTACACTGCTTCCACCACCAGAAAGGTTTCCTTGGCTACTCTGGCACCTGCCCAATTTTTATGTCTGAAAATATGCCATCTGGTACTCAACCAGACAAAACTCAGTATTGCTATTCAATGATCTGCATATGTCTGGACTACTAAGAGGGCATCAAGCCCCTGGGGCTAGAATGACCTCACAGGCCGTACCCCAGGCAGCACTCTGAGCACAAGGACTAAAATCTAGCCTGGTCACCCTGTGACAGGAGCTTGGAAGACTAGTCTTTACCTCCCCACCTCCCCCATCCTTGAGTCCAGCTCACCTCATCCAGTATACTTGACGTTTCATGCATCTAGTATGGTCCGCATCCGGGAGACAGTGGGAAAACCGGGAAAGCAAAGGGTCTCCATTAGTAATCAGAAACACTGGCTGTGACCAAGATGGCACCCACAGAAAGCCCTCCCACCATGGGTGAGCATGGCAGCTCCTTCACCACACGCTTCAGGTGCTCCCATGTGAAGAAGGGGCAATGGACTGAGAGTATCTGATCCTCTCCAGAAGTGGCAGGAGGGAGAACATCAGACCGGTGGTAGGAGGGACCTGGGACCCTGTGTAGCAGCCCCCAGGAGAAGTCGGGCCTCAAGCAAATCTGTAGAACTGTATTCTAGACTTGGGCAGCAATAAAAGTCATAGAATCCCCAGGACTAGTGGAGCTGAGCGCCCCAGCTCTGACAGGACAAGCGGGGGCAGGGGAAGGAGGCTGGCAGCAGAGGGAAGAGCTTGTGGGGTTACAACCTTCGGACCCTACGTGTACCAACAGCCCAAGCAGCTCCAGCTGAGCTTGCTAAAATGGAACAAGGAAGAAAATAAACCTGAGGCTCAACACAGGTTTTCTACTGGGACCTCCGCGCAAAGGAGGGAGAGGACCAAGGGGACATTGCCAGCAGAGGAGAGGAAGGGATCACATGGAAGGAATGGGCTAGCTGGCATTCTGAAACTCCCTGGGCATCAGAAGTTTCACATGGGTGGGTGGGGTATGGGATGCTGGGCCTCCACCCTCAGAGCTTGCCTAGATGGCTGCAGACCAAGAAACTGGCATTTCAGACAATACTGGGCTGCTCCCAAACACACTTTCTGATCGTCACCCTGAGCCACAAGCTAAAGGCCTTAGGCAGTACTGCAAGACCCTGAGCCTGGATTGCACGCCCAGAGGCTGTGGTCAAACCTGCACTCCCATAAATGTCAAACCCACTCTAGTGAGAGTCATACCCAGCCCAGCCCAGAGACCATGAAGGGCAGATCTGCAGTTTGGAACTTGATGCTCAGCCACCTCCAGGCAGGTGATACCTGTGCTGGGGGATATGGAGCCACTGAGTAAGACGAGAATGTCAGCCCCTGGTCATCTACCCTGAGGCCACTACTGAGTCATGTTCTGCCTGAATCCTGGGCCCTCAGGTAGGCTGAGGTGGGATCTGCTAGCTGCCCTCCCAAGCCTAGATGGGTCTGCAAAGATGGGGAGACTGGAGAGAAACACACAAACGATACTTACCTCAAAGCCCGGAATATGATGGATTGCTGGCTAGGGTAGAAAAAAGAGGGTATTGTTCACCTGCTCCTCACCCATCCCAGACCCCTTCATTGCCACCCTGGGCCAACACCCACAGACTTCGTCAAGTAGCAGACAGGCCATGGATACAGGCCAAGTCAAAGGGGCAGTAGGCTGTGTCCTCCAGACACCTTACCCAGAGCTGCCGCAGAAGCCTGAGCCTAGCACTCAAAACAGCCTGGTACCTAACAGTAGGGTCCTGGTGGCAAGGTCCAGAGTCAGGCATGGCACAGCCAGCCCCCAGTGGCTGTGGGTATTCACCACACTTGAGACCCCTTGCCCCAGCTACCCAGGCTCCTGGAAACCATGACAGGGAATGACCTGGGAAAACTGCTGTGGCCAGAGGATTCACTCATTCTGAATCCTCTGAATTCTGAAGCCAACATTCTGCCCTCAAGTGGATTGTGTCCTGACTTGGAGATGAGAAACGGTGTGTCGTGTGGATATCAGTAGGAGGGCTGACTCCAGAGGCGACATCCCCGTTCCTACTGAGTTCAGCATGTGGACAGCCCCGCCACCCTTGGCCTGCACCCCAGCTGGGCCTCCCAGGCCTGGAGAGTGGCCAGCCTTACCTTCTCTCTCTGGATCAGCTCGAATGCTGCCAGCAGCTCGCCCGCAGGCTGGCTGCCTCTGGTCAGTGGGAACCAGGCCAGTCGGGGCATCCGTTCCAGGCTGGGCTGACAGATACAGCGACCCATGAATTCATCAGCACCCTAGACCATTGTAGAGAAAGAAGAGTCAGTGCCCCCCGCCCCAGACTAGGCCTGCATCTGACCTCCAGGGCTAAAGAGGACCCCAGAAGTCAGGGCAGCCTCTAGAGCAGAAGGGTGAGCACTGCCCTCTTGGGGGAGCTGTGAGGAGGACAAGATGCAAGCAGCCTCACTGCACTAGGATGGAATTCCCACAGCGGTTGTGGAAGTCCCTCTGTATGTCCAACTGGTATTCCCCATGCCTTTGTTTAATCTATCCCTGAGCCCATCAGAGAGCCATGAGGAACAGTCTGCCTACACTTCCTTAACGCCCTTGCTTGACTCTCATATTGCTTAACTGCTTCACCCTGAACATCCCCATTTTTTCAGGCGACCTTGCTTCCCAAGGTGAGCCTTACTAAAATGATGTCTACTTCCTAAGTCTTGAACCTGGCGTCCTTCCTCACTCCTACTGCCCACGTGACAGGGTCCACCTCTCCTCAGTGACTGACCACCAATTCTTCCCAGCGTACCTCCCTCCATGACCACCTTCCCCCACCTCAGTCACAGCAGACAGACTACCCATAGCTCCCGGGGCAGTCAGCAGAGCCAGGTCTCAGTCAGATGGTGCTGTGGGCATCACAAGCCTCAGCCCTTACCCAGGAGAGGAACGGAGAGACAGCCCTGGCTGTTCTCACACAATACTACTGGAAGGCCTCAACGTCTCTATGAGCCACCCTGGAATGCCTACCAGTGCCAGCACACACACCACACCTGTGAGTGACAATCCAGAGTTGTCACTCAGAGTGGACAGTAGCCACATCCGTGGGAAGGGCCTGGGACTCCTCGGGACCGAGCGTGGCCCCCTCAGTTGCTGAGTACTGTAGGGGGTGGGGCTGGCTGATTCCCAATGGACACAACTCCAGCTCATCCCTGGAGCCACCATTACCCCAGGAGAGACCATCGTTCTCCCTTGCCTCCCTCTTAAGCCTGGCAGCCATGATTAGGGTAGCTTGAAGTAACATTTCCAGAAGATTCTTCTGAAAGAGAGTTTCTGACTGTCCACCGAAGGACAGGTCAAAGAGGACCTGTCCTGAGTAGGGAGTGGCAGTGAGATAGAGGGGAAAGGCAGAGTTCAGGAGACCATGACTGGGTGTGGGCGAGCAGGCCTCCAAAGAGCTCTGGGTCAGTCTGGGAACCTACCAGTTTACCTTGCACCCATCTAGTACCTCCCAACCCCCGTGGCCTTTCTCCCCCTGCCCCACAGGCATCAGGACCTAAACTCCTCCTTCCCTTCATGGCCCAATGACACTCCATCCTGCTGCTCCCCACCTTAGCTCAGCTTCCTCCAGAACTCCCAGGTCAGCATCCCCAAACCAGACCCGTGCTACCCACTGCCAGCCTCAGTCATCATCTGGTGGGCACCTTACAGAGCATCACCTCCCACCCCTGGCTCCTACAACTCCTCAGGACTTCTGATGTGCAGCCGTGGCAACTCTTACTGGAAATAGCTTCTGACCCCTCCTCCTTGCCACTGCACCCGCCCAGACCTGACCTCTCTACCTAGTCTTCTTTGTGTGCAACCACATGGCCGCCCTTACTTCTGACCCCTATCCCCAGCTGCCCGGCCTCATTCTTTCTCTTCATCATCCAGCAACCCCAATATTTGCTAGAATGTCCTTCTATGTTCCTCTTCCACATTTGTTTCAGGATTTTTGTCTTCACCCCAGCTTCCCGATATTTTGCACAGTACTGTGCGATACTGGAGCATGAGTTACTTTCAGATTTTTGTGGGGGTGTTTTGTTTTGATTTGATTTGTTTTTAGGCAAGGTCTCAGGTACCCCAGAATGGCCTCAAACTTGATATGTAGCCAGGGAGGACCTTGAACTCCTGATCCTCCTGTCTCTACCTCTCAAATGCAATGCTGGGATTATAGACATGCACCACCATGCCTGGGTGCCCAGCTTATACAGTGCCAGGTATCAAATCCGGGGCTTTGTGCATGCTAAGCAAGCTCTCTACCAATTATGTCGCATGCACAATACACCCTGTTGCAGTTACTTGAATTTAAAACTCATTTTCTCCCTTGGTACAAGTGCCCTTCAAGGGTCCCCACATGAGGCTGGTGGCTCCCCTCCCAGAGAGCACAGCCAGAAAGCAGAGCGTTGTCACAGGCTATTCTGTTGGACAGCACTGGTGGAAAGGCCCTGCCTGTCACAGGGCCGTACGGTACTCCAGACACTCTGTCTCATCTAGAGGGTTCTTCACATGTTGGGCATCTCAGTTCCCACCTAGACAGCAAACTTCAGGCAAAAGGTGGGTCACTCAGCCCAGTACAGAAAGTGCTTGATTAAAAACTGTGGTGAGAAGGGACAAGGTAGACCCGGAGAAAAGCCAGACCCTGAGCCACAAGTCTGTGCCCTTTCTGGAGCTGCTTCCCTCCCACAGTTTGATTAGCCATGTCTGCCAAGGGGCATGGCTCAGGTGTCAGTGAACCATTTTAACTCCTCTAAACCATTTCAGTGAGCAGTGAGGAGGGCAGCCACCAGCCCAAACCTTAGGGAGAAGTCTAAGTGTTGTGGGATCCCAACACTCACAGCCCTGCTTTTCCCGGGGAAATGGGCAACCGAGAGAAGTAGCAGGTCATCATACTCACGTAGGTGTCGTGGTCATACAGCTCCACCACAATGCTGGGCGGATACTCGGCGACGCTGGCTGGCTCACCAAAGATCTCGATCTCGTAGAAGATGAGGGTTTGATCCCAGGTGGGGTTCAAGGTGTTCTTCTCCACCACAGTCTTCTGGCTCTGGTGCAAGAAGGAGACGATGGCATAGGGATCTGTGTGGGGTAGGGGAGGAAGGACACAGGATTTGGCTCATAGTTCAGGAGTCACAGGGCCACAAAGTCAGAGCATGGCTGTGGCTTCCACTCTGGAATAACAACATTCAGGCCAGATGCCACCTCCGAGGCCTGCTACAGCCACCTGAAGATGCAGCCTGACCTTGGCTTGGAACTTCAGACCTTCCCTTTCTTCACTCCTATCTGACAGAGGTGTGCCAGAAAACGTGGGTGCCTGTGTGGCCCATTCATTTCTACAAGAAGGATTTCCTGAGTGTTTTCTGCCTGCCACACTAGGGACCAGACATTAGGAGTTGGGGGCACAACTGAAGCAAAATGTCAACTATCTGCCCAAACAGATGACACTTTGAATGAGAGCCTGGAAGAATAAAGGCAAAGGGCAGGAACTGTGTTCATGGTAGATCTGGTTTCTTCGGAGATGAGGGGAGTAGGGCACAGGCATTAGGTCCTTGGCGCCCTGGGAGCATCAGCAGGAAATGGCCAGCACCTTTCTTCAGCAGCTCATACCCCTGTCCCCATTGCCACATAGACACCAGGCAGGAGACGCACAAGCAATAGCATGAACCAGCTATGAGGCTCCTGTACTAGTACAGGCAGAGGTGGCTTGGCCTCAGGTGGCTGCAGGGCCAAGAGCTGTTAGGCACTGCACAGTGTGAGCTCCTCACTGGCCCAAAATTCCTGTGCAGCCTGCCAGCCCCATTAGTCTGGGACTCAGCCAATCATTTTCTCTGCCTTGTCCAAAGGAAAGTTGGTATAATTAGAGCAGATTCTAGAACAGTGGTCCCCAAATGTAGAGTTACCATGGAGTCACCTAGAATGTTTTCACAGTTCTCTTGCACATCTGATGCAGCAGGGTAGAGTCCTTGACTTTCTAGCAAGCTCCAGGTGACAATGTGGGACTCTTTGGGACACCAGTATGAGTTCATAGGAATGGACGTGCATGGTTTGGGAGAGGAGCAAAGTGCTGTCGAGAGGGTGTTCTGTTTTCCCCCAAGAGCACAGCAGTTTAGGTGCGGGGTCCTGTTCCTTCCAAATGACAGGCACTTAGAGCACATAGACAGGAGAGGTGGGATGCAGGAAGCTGGCAGCTGGAGCCGGCTGTCTGAGAAGACCAAGCACAGGGCCTTAACACAGCTGACAGGTTCAGCCCTGGCTCTATTCCAAATGTCAAACCCAGGCCAGCCCCAACACAGCCATTAACTTCCCATATGACCCAAGAGAGCTCCAGTGGCCTCAAACGGTGTAGAGCCATCCAAACAATCACAGGTCAGGATAGGGAGGCAGGGAATCAGGCCAGGTTTCTGACCATAAGGAGACCATGAGACAAACCGAGAGCCTTGCACAGGAAGTGACAGAGAGTGTGGTTGGCACAAAGTGACTACAGAAGAGGTGAGAAGGTGAGCTAAGAGTAGGACTTCCACTTAGGTAGACAGCGAGCTTCAACATTGTGACTGTCACTCAAGAGCAAGTGTGAGGGCATCTGCCTCACAGTCAGAAGCCCTAGGCACCTGTGGCAGAACCGCACCAGGTTAGCTGATGGGCACCAAACTTGAGTCAAGCCTGCTAGTTCAGGAACTGAGGTGCAGTAGGGGAGTCGTGGAGGGCATCCCTGTGCTACTGGCTTTGAACCTGACTCTGTGGTTGGAAGAGGGCAACGGATGCCCTTAACAGAGAGAGAGACTCCCCGGGGGAGTGCCTCCCTGGCATGGGACTCCACATCCATGCACAGGCCCTGGCAGGCTGGCCCCGAGCCCTCTTCCTTCTGCCCCTGGCAAGGCCTGGCGGCGTCTGTGCGTTTAATGAAACCGTCTGGCTGTGATACCATCAGCTCCAAGCTCGGCAGAGAACCTCTCCCAGTTCCAGTAAGGGAAGGAGGGCGCGTTCCGATAAATAAAACCATATTAGAGAGCCAGCGAGAAAGCCTCTTTTGTTCCCACCCCCCTGTGCTTCCCAATGCTTTATTTTTATAAGCGTGCGGGCCCCAGACCGACCGCGTTTACACAAAGGTCACAATTGCACATTGTAGCGGCCATGCACGTTGTATTGGTGTTGGCAGCACCCCCCACGCAGGCCTCTGAGCAGGCTGGCTCTTTCCAACAGCTCAGGCAATGAGCTCAGCGCTGGGGGACAGAGAGGGGCAGCTTACAAACAGAACTCACCCAGACCCACACGCATGCACCCCACCCACCCATGGGAGGAAAGAGGACAACAAAAGCATTGTAAAGAACAGGCCTGGAGGCCTTGGGCCTCAGACACTGGGCTACTGTGTGCCCAGGGCCCAGCCTCCACCACCACCCCCGCCCATCTCCCCACCCCCATCCCTGCAAAAGACATAAGCAGCAGCAAGGTGGCCAGATGGACTCGCAGACACATCCTCTGTCAGGGAAGCAAAGAGTAGGGGTTTGGAGGTCAAGGGGGAGGGAAGCGTCAGATCACCATGTCAAGAGTCCAGCCAGCCTCAGGGCTGCAAGACCCAGACAGCTACAGCAACCGCCAACAGGGCATGTTTGGACAGAGCTCTCTGAGGACCACAAACTGCCTTTAAGAGGTTCTAGACACAAACCACCTGAGGATACCACCAGATTCCCTCACAAGAGAGTCAGCAACCTGTCACCAAGCCCCAGGACATTTTCTGTATAGTTGCAGAACTTTGCACCAGGGTGTTGGGCCAGCCCTATTGCCTGGACCTTCCTGGGGCTCCAGATGACACTTGTGTCCCCATCAATCAGCCAGACTAGAGGCTATGACTTATGGTAGTACTCCTCCCAATGCAACCGCCAAAGAAAAAACTGGACCCAGGAACACTAGCCTGAGATCCCAGGAGGCTGAGGCTAGCCTGACTCCTAGTCTAGTACTCTGTGCCATCACCATAAAAAAAGAAATCAAAACAGCGCAAGTTCAAACTATGATGCCACAACAATACCATGACTACAAAAAGGCCAATGTGCTGCCTGTAACCCCAGCATTTGGGAGCTGAAGGAAGGAGCCAGGAGTTCAAGATCATATTTAGCTGCTACGTGGTGAGTTCCACACCAGCCTGAGCAACATGAATCCCTACCACAAAATAAAATAAAATTTAAAAAATAAATGAAATAAAAATTTAGAAAAAAATGTTTAAAATTATCAAACCCAGTGTTGGCAGGCGGTGGCAACGTAAGTGTTCTTTCCTATTGGAAGCTACTTAGTGACCCTTCAGAAAGCAGTTGGGCAGGATGCCTGAAAACATAAAATTGTTTCTAATGTTTTCCTCATAGTCTTGGGCATCATTCAAATTAGCCAAAGGCTCTAGGTGCAAGGGTGTCACTGCAGGGGCTCTGGTAGCATATCGTTCATGCAGTACTTATGTACTGACTGCCTACTATGCGGAAGGTAGCTCGGTGCTGGGGATGCAGAGATGAAGGTGACTCCAGCCAATCTCTTCAGTGTGACCCCTGGGTGAGGATGGTCCCTACCCAAGTTAAGAGCCACAGTGACACAAGTAAGTAGGGGCTGGTCTCACCTGGCTGCCTCCAGTTAGGTTCCCAAAGGAGGTTCTCCTAGCCTGATCCAAAAAAAAAAAAAAAAAAAAAAACACTGAAAAGAGCAAGGTGTGCCCAGATGCCAGCCATGCACAGGTTAAGCAACTGAGCTGAGTGAGAAGAAGAAGGCAGCACCAGAGCCAGAGCGCGGCAGTAGAAGGGATGGTGGGCAGATATCAAAGGGCCCTTGACTGGTGCTGAGAAATCTGGCTTGAGTCCCAACTCATGCACGCTTCCAGTTCTTGGGAAGGCATTAAGGAGCGCTGAAGCAGGTTAGACAGCCGCTGTGCATCGTAAAGCTGGGACCCGTTCCCCAGTCTCTTTCCCAGGAACCCTTTCTAAGTGAAGCGTTTCACAAGCCTCTGATGCAGTCTGGAAAACCCCTTCCCATGCCTGACGGGTGGATGCCGTCCCATCCCCCACTCCCGCCACCACCAGAGCCAACCTGAACAGAAAGCCTAGATCAGAAGAGGAGGGTCAAGTAGCATTGAGACATCAGAAGCCCGAGAGCAGGAAGTCCCCAGTGACACCCAAATCTAGGGATAAGTACAGCACAGGTGAGCTGAGGTTCAGCAGACCCCACTGCAACCCCCCCAGCAGGAACAGCTCTCAGAGACACATCGTTTCAACTTCAGTGGCCCACAGGCCAGCAGAAGAATGTGGGACATCATAAGAAGACCCTTCACCTCCTGAGTCACTAAATCGTGTAGCATCTGCCTGACTGCCATCTCTCCTTGACCGGGTTAGCCAAGGAATACACCTTGGAGTCCACTGACCTCTGAGGCCAAAAAAAAGAGAGTCTAAATAATAAGCATATCTTTGTTCCTTAAAGGTTGTAAGACAACACTTCCCAAAGATCCTCTGTATATGGAATGGCAGGTGTCAGCGGAACCACGGCTCCATCCAATACAGAAGCAGTTCTCGGTGGGGATGGGACAAAGCAGACAGCTTCTACCCTTCAATTGCCTTAGTATACATAGAACTAGGAAGATGTGGGCTTGGACTGTGTTGGGAGATGGCATGATGCTGCCACTTTGAAGGGTCAGGCAAGATGGAGCCAGGAACAGAGCAGAAGCCAAGTGATGTCTCTCAATCCTTGAGAGTCACAGCTCTTAGCTCAGAGCAAAGCCCACACCAATATCAGAGGAGACAACTGATATTGGTTGCATCTTATACTCTCTGCCTGACCTCTGCTGCACACACTCAACTCAGGTATACACCACAGATACCTTCCATGTGTCTAGAGAGCAGATGTGGCCACAAGGGCAAACCCCACTGAGGTACAGTCCTCAGGCCACCTGAACAGTAGCCTCCAAAAGTAACTCCTCCAAACTCCACATCCACAGGCTATCGGTGGGAACAAGGTGGGCAGCAGAGGACCGCATGACCCTGGACAGCGGGTAGGGAGCTGAAAGATGCTCCTAGCAGTAGCAGTCACAGCTGGACCCTCTCCTGGCCTCAGACATTCCGGCTTCAAACACCAGGCTCCTCAGCTATGGCAGCCAGTGGCCGGGCACAGCCTTGAGCAGCCAGCCACCCCAGGGTCAGTTCCCGGGGAGAAATCGCTTTGGTTTAGGGTTTGGGAGTGAAAATAAACACTCCGAGTTTTATAGGTTCCCCCGTGTTGGCTGCTGTTTTCCTTCCCAGCTGCTGCTCAATCGGGTCTTTCATTCAGCAGCCCGTGGCCTCTGAGGAAGCCCTGGGCAGCGCCCTCAAAGCTCAAGGGATGTTTATCTGGGTGGAAAGTATGACATCTCCCAGACCGGTGCCTGCTGACCCTGCTGCATGATCCACACGCTGAGCTCCAGCTGCCCAGGCTACCTCTGGGGTCCTTAACCAGCTCAGTCCACAGAAGACAAACAGCCTTCTACCCTCACCCACACACCACGCCGCTAAAAGGAAAAAGACTGGTCTGGGGCTCAGTCCATTTCTACAGTCCTCAGTGCCAGCTCCAACGTCAAAGTCCTAGACACAGCCACTGTAGATGTCTAACTGCCCCCAGCCTGCCAACGTCGGTGTGCAAAGGGCTCTCTCAGGACCCGCTCCCAAAGCCCAGGAGGGAGGTACTCTAGATGCGGGTGCTTAGCTGAGTGGGGCAGGTCACTGAGAGCCCAGGAATCTGGATGGGAACTACAGCTTCTGTGCCGGATAGAGAGCTTGGGCTTAGAAGGACGGGCAGGTAACTACAAGCTGCGCAGCCATTCTGTGACCAGAAGGCCACTCGCACGGAACCCAATCCTCCTTAACCGTAGGTAGGTACTTGTGAGGGAACCACTTTGGACTTAATTCTCAACTCTGTCACCTGTCAGCTCTTTCAACTGCAAGCAATTTAGGGAACCCACCTGAGTCTCTATTTCTTTACCTATGAAATAAGGAGATGGGACACCTGGCTGGTACACAGGTGCTCCGTAAATGTCTGCTCTTCCAGATGTCCAGTGCTGAAGATTCCGAGGGATATCTGGACACCTCATTGTGTGAGCACCCAGCTGGTGGGAAGACTGCCACAGACAGACCACAACTGAGCCCCACAGTGGACAGGGGCACAGAGAAATATACTAGGGAGGTGCCAAGCACTGGGGGAGCCAGAGGACATGTGAGCTGGGTCCTGAAGTTGAACTTGAGGAAAAAATGCATTCTAGGCTGAGAAGGCATTAAATGCAAAGGTCAGGCACATGCAGGAGGCTAGCAATTGTGGATCGAAGCTGGCGGAGCTGGGGCTCATGGGTAACGGGTGCAAGCAAAGATGAACCTGGTGAAGCCACAGTCACCACACCTCAAAGCTTTGCCTGATGGGGCAAATACGACAGGTTCATCTGTGACGGTCTATGCTTCAAAACAAGGGAGGAAGAAGTCCAGTTATGCTTGGGGCAGTGTGGAAGGCAACAAGGAGGGTAGGAAACTGAGTGACCTGGATAAGTGTGTTTCTGAAGCAAGGATGCATGGAACTGTATAGCCAAGTCTTCCATAAAGAACCCAGGCCAGGCAGGCAATATAGGAGCTGGGTCTGGGAAGGCAAGGGCCTCAGGGAGCTGGGCCTGGGACGGTAGGAGTCTCAGGGAGCTAGGTCTGCACAGAGTGACCTACATAGAGAAAGACATCACTAGAGATCGAACAAAGAATGGCCCCTGGGAAGGAAGGGACAATCAGCTAAGTCATTTCAGGCTGAGGTCTCACATGAGAGGTAGCTGCCCTGAAGAGGAAGACTCATCAGGACCTGGAAACAGTATCCAAAACTCACTGAAGTCAGCCACTTAAGGATGCTGCAAGCCACAGCACACACTTTGAACCCTCCCACTGGGAGTTCCAGCTCCTCCCCTTTTTCCACCTACCTGAGAAGGAGTCTTTGTCCATAGCTGGCAGGTCTCGGGCCTGGTACAGGTAGCAACGCAGATGGTAGCGATTCCCATCTTCGCTCAGGAGAAAAAAGATGCCATGTGATCAATAGGGTTGCTAAGGACTGGAGCTACAGAAAGAGGAGGGTCTGCCCTGGGAAGGTCAGCACACTCTGGCTGTATATGGAAATGGCAAGGCAGGCAGAGCAGGCCTCTTCCAGTCAGGATTCTAGCCCAAAGGCAGCAGCTTGCATCCTCTGAGCCCATCCAGTCCCAGGGAGAGAAACAGCAGAGGAGGGAAAGGGAAGCCAAACTCACAGTGAGAATGACCTGACTGCACACATCCCATCTCCAGCTCACAGACGCAAATGCCCACATGTACACAGGCACACATACCAAAAGACCTGACTGGCCTGGAAGCACACAGTCGGTCCTATAGAGCCTCAATATATACACTCCTGACTATGGAACTCCACTCCAAGTGTGATGTCATGCGACACACTCAGATGCCACCAACTGTAACTTACAGTCAAAGATGCAGGAGATCGTGGGTCTGTTAACGCCAAAGCTCAGGGTAGAAACGGACATGGAATCTTCACTCCGGTCATCCACCATGCCGCCCTAGGGACACAAGGCTTATCAGGGCACAGCAGAAAACTGACCCTGAATTCCTGCTCCTGGCAGCCCCTGGATGCCAGTCCTCTTCTGGATACACAGACCTCCGAGGCAGAAACAGCTCTGGGTGTAAATCCTTCAGAGGTTATGCCTGAGAGTCAGACCAAGTGATTTGCCCCATCTCTCCCACCCGACACCAAGGCTTGCTTTCCTCAACCCAGGCCCGGGCTTCAGTCAGGTCATGCTCCCCACAGCTGCCCTTCACTATTCTTAGGACAAGGTCTTCCCCTGTCCTGTCCTTGCAGAGGGCTCATGCCACACATTCAAGAGGAACATGCTCCTCTTCGGCTCCAGGATAAGCATCAATGCCCACCTGCAGCTGCATGGGCTCCGAGTCTCACCACTGGACACCTCCCTGGCAGACAGCGGAAGTGCAATGGCACCCCTCCACTTTCTTTGGTCACAGTTTTTAACATGGCTCTAAAACAGGATCACCTAAGTTCTAATGCTGCCTGTCACTAACTGTCCCCGTGATTTCATACAGGTTGCTTGACTCCTCCAAATCAATTTTTTGTAGATTAGAGATAATTATACAGTGCTCAGTTCAGAAAGTTGCTGTGCCTGTTAAAGATAGACGAGTAGTTCTTAGAACCCCACCTGGCACAGTTTGTTAGCACGTCACTGTCCTAAGGAAGTTAGGCATAGGCTGTGGGGATGGATGCCAGAAGCTATGCAGTGTGGAGCTGTGCAGTGTGGAGCTGTGCAGTGTGGAGCTAGGCTGGGGGTGGTATTCATATATATGTATATATGTGTGTGTGTGTGTGTGTGTGTGTGTGTGTGTATCGTACATTTGTTCAGAATTATTCCAGGAGAGGTTCAGTCAGTAAGATGCTTGCTCACACACATGAAGGTGTGAACTTGATCAATAGAACCCACGTAAAAACACCAGATGTAGTAGTCCACATCTGTGACCATAGTGCTGGGAAGCAGAGACAGGAAGCCTAGACTAATTGCAAGTCCTAGGCCAGTGAGAAACTCTTTAAAAACAAGGTAGGTGGCTCCTAAGGAACACTCCTGAGGTTGATTTTCAGACTATACACATACACACACACACACACACACACACACACACTACATATACATGCGCACACACACACACACACTACATATACACGCACACACACACTACATACACACACACACACACACACACACACACACACACACACCTTGATGCTCCTACCACTGCTGAGTGGGGAGCAGGGAACAAGCTTTTCTGGGGATGGACAGTACAGGACTCCAGCCCCTGTCCTCAGCCTAGCCACACACAGGTATCCTACAAACAGGCATGGTACTGGGTGAGCACATGCAGTTGTGGAAGTGGCCACCTCACAGGACCCACAATGCATCACTGTTTGCTGACCGACCATACACACACTTTGTGCCTCCCCTCCCAGCCCCTTCACAGCGCCTCTCTCTGAGCCTCTGGCTACACTCTCCGGGTCCATATACAAGCACTGGGCCTGCAGCCTGAGATCAGAAAAGATCTTCTCCTCCCTGGCACTTACACAGGGGCTGGGCCAGGTATCCCAGGCCTGGCTCAGGGCCTATGAGAATTCTTCTACATGGGACCTGGGTTCCCTGACCTATCCTACCTCCTGTCAGTTACCCCATATGGTCCCTAGGGCCCCAGCCATCCCCATCTGATCTGGGACCACTGTGGTCCTACCTTCCACCTTCTCCTGTCTCAGGGTTTGGGCATTAATGGGGGAAAGCACTTCAGAAGGCAGAGCAGATACACTCCTAGAGCCAGGCAGAGGGACAACCTAGAGCCTAGCCTGGCTCTGACCCACCCACTGGGCAGCCACACACACACACACACACACAGAGAGAGAGAGAGAGAGAGAGAGAGAGAGAGAGAGAGAGAGAGAGAAGGAGAGAGCTGGTCAGTGTCTTTCCATCCCACGGCTGGACATCACCCTAAACAGATCCCACTAATGTCTGGGAACAGAGGGGAAAGCAGCCCTCCCTACTGGACTTCAGCAGGCACTGAATTGGCACTTTAGAGTGCTGACATCCCAATACTAGCATCCACTCATGTTCAAACAGCAGGGACACTCTAATAACCCTTTCTCACCCCACAGACACCACTGAAGCAGCTCTCATCGCCTCTCAAAGGGGCCAAGGACACTCAGTCTAAAACATTCCCTCACAGCATCCTCTCGCACCCTGAAGGGATCTTACAGACCTCGATACACCAAATATTCCAACCAAGGTCAGTGTGGAGTCTGGGTACCACAATGACCAAGCACCTCCAACGGCGCTTGGCACAGACAGGCCCAGGGACATCCACTGAGTCGGTGGCTCTAACTCGGGACAAGGCTGGCCCTCTCCTGAAAAGCACCTTTCTCCACAGGGGAGACTGGCGCTGAAGCCATTCTCAGGGACACGCTGAGGGAAGGAGCCCAAACAGGCACCATCTGAGGCTGCATGTGACAGGAGGCACGGCAGTGCTGGCACTGGCCGGCTGATTGGCAACACCCTGCCTTCGCCACCACCACTTCACAGGACCCAAATCCAGGGGCCATTCCCAGAGCTGGATCCTGGGAACTTTCAAGTCAGAGGACAGAAACCAGGGCAAAGTTCCGTGTTCTAGGTGATGATGTTCACTGAGGACCATGACCAGGCCATGCGCAATTACAGTAAGCCAGGCAGACCAGCCCTGTGCCTGGAGTTCCCAGAATGAATTGAGGAAAGGCAGCTGGCATGGCCAATGGTGAGCTCCTGCGATCCTCACTCTCATCCGTGAGAAATGCAGGGAGTTTAACCTTGGTCATATGGCCACTCTGCACTGGGCTGTTCCCAGCGGTGAGGCCTCTGGTGTCATAGGCATGTTTGAAGCATCCCTCGTCACCTGGCGAGGTATCAGTACCACTCAGTTATGACTGCCAAAACGTCTCCAGACACTGTCATGTGTCACCCAAGGGTGGGGTAGTACCCCTCACTTAGAAACATTGGTTAAAAAAAAATTAAATCGATAACGTACCTACAGCCCTCAGTAGGTACCTGGCGTTCAGTGTGTCTACTTAACTGACACTTCTCCAGGCCTATGTGAAGCAGTTCCTCACCCAAATCTCCACTCCTTCCCATCTAGTTGTCTTAAAGGCCTTGCACAGTTTCTTCCTTCCGCCACAGGATCTTTGCACTGCCTGTCCCTCCCACTCAGCGCATCCTCCCTGCTGTTCTTAAGCTCTCCCTCTGTTTTAGTCATTGCAGAAGCATGGGCACTTCGTGACTGTCTGCCTTGAGCAGTTCCCTGCCTAGCCAGTCGTCTTCTGAAGGGCAGCGAGCAAGGCACGCACGACCTTTCTATCCCACGTCCTCAGCCCTCTACCTGGCCCTGAGATGACTCCAGAGAAGGAAACCCCAGCAAGTCCTTGCCTTGGGCAATATGGACAGTTCGGAGACCAAAATCCCAGGCAGGAGGTAGTGACTTGTGTGGCTAACAGTGTTCCCCTCACCTCAGGAGTCCATGGCCTGACTGCCACAGGAGGAAACCCCCACCCAGGGTCCTTTTTTAACCAATAGGCTGCTCTTTATGTGGAAAGGGCATAGAGGACTTTTGGGATGTCCCTTTGGAAAAGGCTTCCTGAAATGGGTACTGAGTAATTAGAGATGGCAGCATCAAAGAAGGGCTCAGCTGGCAGGTGAGGAAAATTGGGAGGGGGTGCCTAGTAGAGTCCTGTAAACAGCCAGGCTCCATCAGTTGCCCCTGCTGGGGTCTCTGCCCGTTCACCCCTCTCTAACACACTCCTGCCCAGCCCTGTTGGCCGAGGGCATTGGGTTTCCCACAGCCGCATTCTTCACTCCGTAGCTCATGTGGAGACTCCCAGGCTGGGGCTGGCAGCCATGCCGTCTGTGGCCACACACTGTGTCCTAGGGCAAGCTGTGTACGGGATCCTATGGCTCCCTCTGGGGGGGACTGGGTGGCCTCCAACCCACTGCTGCCCGGCAGGAGGCCATGGATCCCTGGAGGAGCCTGAGGCAGTAAGAAGGAGAAACTGGGCCTCAGAGATGCATGGAGTGCCCCCAAATGTCCCTGAAGAAAAAGTGAAGCCTTGTTGGGCCTGCCCAGGGCTGACCTCCAAGGCCCTCAACCAAAAGGAAGCAGGCAGGTTCTGGGGGGAATGCCTACAAAAGGGATCCCCTCCCTTATCCAGATGAGATAAAGACCTAGAAAAGGCTCAACACCATGCTTGAGGTTCCTTCAGAGTGACACACCACCCACCAGGAAGGTTGACTGCTCCAGCTTCCAAAAGGAGCCTTGAGTGAGTTCCCTGGAGAACTCTATCAGCACCCATGTGGGGCGGTGGGAGGGGAAAGCGAGGGAAGCTAGAGGCAGGCAGAGCGACCACAAGCTTAGAAGGCTGGGACAGTGCCCCAGATGCAACACCATGGCTGCCGGGAGGAATCAGTAAGGCCTTGGGGGCTTGCTGGGAGCATCAGGGAGACCCCAGCAATCTCCCCTGCACTGGCCAGGTCAAGCAAAGAGGTGCAGCCTACCACCAGTGACTGCCATCTTCCTCCCTCCAGGGAAGACCACTCCCACCACAGGACAGGAGGCAGAAGCAAGAAGAGCCTGGTCCCTGGGAAGGATCCTACTAACAGGAACTAAGCATTGCCCACCCCTCCATTCATGCAAATACGACCGGAGACCCCAATTGTTCCACAGCCCAGAGTTGATACGGGTTCGGGACTTTGCAAGGCAATTAATAGACAGGAGAAACTCTACATTTACAACTCGAGAAACTGCTATTTTTAGAACAGAGGTGGTGGTGCATGCCTATAGCCCTGGAACTTGGAGCCAGGGGCATGAGGGAACAGGGGTTCTAGGACAGCCTGAGTTAGCATGAGACTGCCTAAAAAGACCAAAGAAACAAAGAAAGAAAACACACACACATATGGAATTGCCCCAGTAGAAATCAGCATGTGCTCTAAGTCTGAACTGGGAAGCCTGGCGTGGCTTTTTCTGGAGAGCTGGCAGCCGAGCATTGGCCAGCACAACCCTCTAATGACCCTCTGGAGCATCACCATCTTCACCCTCTCCTCATCCCCAGCTCTGCAGGGACAGCGAAATAACACGGTGATGTGAGACAGTCTTCCTTGGTTTGCATTTGAAGACAGTTCAAGCAAGACACGTTCTCTTCAAAATGGGTTCCTAACGGAGCTTGCCTCCCAGGGCTGGTTAGACTCGGTGGCCACAGGTACCTGTGGTGCATATCCTAGCACAGGACATGAGGGATGTCCACAGCAGCTAGGGCGTCCATACCTGTACCACTGAGGACTACACAGGCTCTGTCACAGATACAAGGCTCGTCAAGGAACAACAGAGTGGCAGGCCATCCAGAGGTGACACTGGCTATGGGACAACAGAGGTTTATTTGTCAAAGCAGGCGTGGGTTAGATTTGGTCTATGGCCCACGGTGTGCTAACCTTGCTCTATGAAGGGAGGTTATTGCTTTTGCTGTGTCGTTATCTTCCCCATCTGACAGTGACAATACCATGACAGTTTGTCTCTTCCCTGCAGTTAAATGGTGGATTCCCTAACAAGACCAGGGTCTCTCTTCCAGAAACCACCAGTGTTCAGAGCACCTAAGTAAAGTGCTGGAGAGGCTAAAGAGGGCTGAGTGCCAGCTTAGGGTAGAAGAAGTCATACCCAGGACTCAGAGCACTTCCCTAGCTGCCACCACTTACACAGAAGCCCCCAACAAGACAGCAGGCCAGACCAAGGCCTGAGAGGCCTGTATAAGAGGGAGTAGACTGGAGATCTCCCTTCTCAACCAGGTCTTAAGTAGAATAGCAGGCAAGGGTGCAACCCCATTTAATTTGCAGCTGGAAGAAGGGTTTGGAATCAGCCGCTTAAGTCTTTACTGAAGTCTTTGCAAAACTACTGCCTGAGCGCCCCATGGAGCTGGGAGGGCACCAGGCAACACGGAGAGTGCACAGTGCCACGTGTGGCTGATTTGGACCAAGTGTCCTCTCTGCAGAGACATCCAGCACAAGTTCTTTCCTGTGCCAGCGGCCTCAAGAATTTCAACAAGTGTCTGTCCCACTTTGTCTGGAAGTGCCTTGGTTCCTCATGCCTGGTTTCTTAGAATGACTGGGAATTATGTCCCAGGCTGTGCTTAAAAATACATTAGGGATGGAGGATCCTAGCTTCTCAAGTGCAATGTCATACCTAGGGGCTCCAACTGTGCAGGTACACTCACTTAGGACCTCAACATCTTAAAACCCAGGTTGGAGCAAGACAGATACGGGGCCCACACATTCTAGGACACAGTCAAACTGTCCTCTCTAGCGGGAGAACAGGAGGGATGGGGAGATCTTTGTTTGAGCGGTGTGCCAGTCCTCAAGCCCCAGACAGCACAGTGTCAGGTAGGGAACAAGGGCTTACTTCAGGTGATCCGGGGATGGGCTCGATAGGAGGAGTGCTTGCCTAGCATGCACAAGGCCCTGGCACTTCAGTCCCCAGCACTGTGTAAAACCATAAGGGACAGTGCACACCTGTAATTCCAGCATCAGGGAGGTGGGTCAGGTCAGAAGATCAAGGGCATCCTAGGCCACATAGTGAGATCAAAGCCAGTCTGGAATACATGAATCCCTGTCTCGAGAAAGGAACTTGGGGACAGATACAGAGTGGCCCTCCCATAACTCAGCCTCCCGCAGCCAACGATCATAGCTACCCAGGAGGCAACTCTCTGAAGGATGCCTTGCTCAGGGGGAACAGATCTGGGAACTGGGCTGGGGTAGCAGGCACACAGTATGACTTCATCCAGGTCCAGAGATGGCCCCACCCTGGCCAAGCCTTGTGGGACCTCAATTCTGGCCAGCTCAGGTCTTCAGTTTCTTCATATCGGCACTGGTCTTTCCATGACCGCCCTCTCCAGTCCTTCCAACTCACAACTGCCCTTCATGGACAACAGCCCAGGGTGGTGACCCCTGTCTCTAAGGGTTCTTACTATTTGGGTCTCTGCTAGCCTATTGTAGGCTTCCTGGGTAGCAGCTTCCCTGGGTGGAGAGATGTATTCATCACATATAGCCGCCCTGAGGAACTGACTGCCTGTCTGAAATGCAGGGAGCAAGGATAACCAAGGATGCTACCCAAGTGCCAGCCTCCTGACACTTCAAATTTTCTCTCCATAAGCCACCTCTTAAAAGCCCTGGCTGAGGCAGGAGAGATGCTTTGCCCTAGTGAAAGAGAGGGTGAAAGTAGTAGTTGGTGATCTAGCCAAGAGTCAGAAAGTGCCTGAGGAGAGAGAGGAGGGCTACTGTATACCCTAAGTAGGTTCTAGGACAGACACAGCAGCATTTCAGAGCTCAAAGAGCTGTCTGTGGTGACAGTGACATCACTACCCCATAGCTGCATCACCCGATACAACAAAAACTGCTTTTTCTTATTCTGGTTACTTCAGAAAAGAATTTAAAGAGCGATGTGTGGCACCTCAGTTGTCCCAGCTGTAAGATGGGTTAATGTCAGAGTCAAGTCTCCCAGGATGGCTGTGGGATACAGGGCAACATGTAAACCTATCTGCTTGATGGTTAAAAAGATTTAGTAATTCTCTCTTGGGGACTTGAATGCCCTAGAGGAGTAGATAATGCCAGAGGCCTAATACCAGAATTTAACCATCACACAGACATATATACAGAAGCATCAGCAAGTATCAGATCTGCCAAAGGGCAGAAGAGAGAGAGAGAGAGAGAGAGAGAGAGAGAGAGAGAGAGAGAGAGGCATTCAACTTCCCAAGGCTCCTACAGCCCCAAGGCTCACAAGCACCTTTGAATGTGGAAGTCCTTCTCAGCTCTAGAAGGCACCAAGGCCGCCAGCACACACTTCAGGCCTGTCTCCTCCCTTCCTCCCTTCCTCCCTTCCTTCTTCCCTCCCTTCCTCATTCCCTCCTTCTCTCCCTCCCAGCCAGGCTGCCTCTGCCCCTCTAGCAAGGCCAAATGCAGAGGCAGGGTTTGGAAAATCCTCGTGCCTGGAGGGCAGGCCTAGGGCAAGGGTGACAGTACAGATTCCGTGAGCTCATCCCCAGCAGCCGTCACCAGAGTTCCCAGAGAGGCTGGTGGCGTCAGGAGGGGGTAACTGGGTGGGAGCCGGGTGGTGGTGGCTGTGGCGGCAGCAAGGGGTGTGGGGTAAGGAGGAGGCTGATGGAACTCGCTATAATAGTGGCTTTGTACTCCGATTCCCAGCTCCCTGGGAACGCCAGGAAGATTATGAAACCCGGTGTCTTTGGGAATGCCAGGATATTAGCTGGAAAAAGAATAATACGAAAATAAAATAATGCTCGGGATGGAGACAGCAGACGCTTAGCAGACTGAGCCAGGGCCTCCCGCTCTGAGGAGGGAGCCAGGCTTGGCCCCTGCTGCTGGTGCTAACGAGCAGACAGGGCCTGCCTTCCAAGGAGACGATTTCCAGAGGGTGCTGGCAGGCCAGGGGAGGGGTGGCAGGAGGCAAGGCATAACCAGGCCTAGTCCTGGGGTCCAGACATTCGAACCCCTCAGATTCCCAAGAGGTTCCCTCAGCCCCACCCACAGACATTCCCTGGCTCTTTCAAGGTCTCTCTCTATAACCTCCTCCCAGCACTCTCCCCCTCAGCATGGTCACTCTGGAATAACTAGAACAGCAAAGATATAGAAGGTTTATTTGCAGTCACACACGAAACTCTCTCTTTCAGCCCTAAGTCCCAGAGGAGCTCCCCCGTGGACCACGCCTCTAGCATCAGACCCACAAAAGGGCAGAACGAGCTATCTTATCTTGTCCCCATCTATGCCACACACCCAGCGTCTCTCAGGAAAGCATCTAGATGGAGGCCAATGTACTCCATCTTCTGCCCTCCATACTCAACGGAGCCAGTAGCAGCAGCAATAGCAGCTCATTACTTAGGACCTCGTTAAGGGTAGAGATTCTTGAGCCCCACCCAGACACGGCCTCAGAGTCAGCATTGTCACAGGTCCTTAACTGACTTCTCTGCTCATTAGCCAGCACAGTCACTGCTAATCCTTCCAGTGATGCTAAGATGTGGTCTCTTCCATGAGTGACGTAACAGAGTCCCAGAGGCGTGGGAGGCAGAAGGAAGAGCCAGAGTACCTGGGAAGCCTGTCACATGTACACCAAGTGCAGGTCAGACATTAGTAGACACCAAGAACCAGCAGTGTGGTACTGGTAACAGAACACCTGACAATCTATCCTGAGATACAGAGTGAGCATGAGTCCCAGTCCCTGAGCTAAGACACCAGCATGTACCAGGGCAAAGCCAATAAGTTCAGAAATGGAAACGCAGTCCATCATTTGGCCATGCTGGAAGCAGGTAAAAGTGACTGTAGAAAAGAAGTATGGTGTGGGGTCACGTGTCTGTGCTGGGGCTGGGGATTCCATATGCTCAGTGGTCCAGACAGTTACTATCCAGAAGGATAAGAGCTCTGCCCAGAAAGAGAACTCCTAAGGACACTGCAGAACTCTGGGGGATCCACCCAAGCACTCACAGACTTTCTCCCTCAGATTCTCTGGCAGCCATGTCCCCCAGGGATACAGAGGACTTCCTGAGGTGGTTCCGTTCCATGTATCATAAACTAATCACAAATGGGGGCTGGAGAGATGGCTCAGTGATTCAGAGCATCGGCTGCTCTTTCAGAGGTCCTGAGTTCAATTCCCAGCAACCACATGGTGGCTCATAATCATCTATAATGAGATCTGGTGCCCTCTTCTCGCCTGCAGGCTCACATGCAAGCAGAACATCGTATACATAATAAATAAATAACATCTAAAATGCTACTAATCACAAGTGAATCAAAAAATTCATCCACCCTCCCATGCCTGTCAACTTGACATTTGACGTCAGTGGACCCCCATGACATGCTCTCCCACAAGCAACAGACTAGTCAATGTCTCTGCTTCTGGGAAATATCATCACTACCATGTCCCATTCTCCCAGTCTTTACAAGGGGAATCTTGGCCCATGTCTCCGAGCCTTGCTTGCTTGCCTTCCTTCTCCAAATCCCGCCCTGCTCTAGCACCTGCCTTTGGCCATGTGTCTGGGTACCTCTGATCATGTGTCCTGCCCCTCCCAGTTGACACTCAACCCCAACTCCTCCTGCTTTCCTGCCCTGGCCATGTTGTAAGAGGACCGCTAGTGTGTTCCTGCCTGCCCAGACCCGAAATAACCACACTCAGCTTAGTTTTCCTCACCTCGCTGTTCCCCTAAAGCTCTGCTATAGGTCCAAAGCAGTTCCTTTGTTAACCAATGATACGGCATACAGAGGGGAGTCTCACATCATGGCCACCCGGCAGACTGCCACTAAGTCTACTTTCCTCACATAGTTACATCGAATGCCAGACTTCCCATCTACACTGCTGAGCCTTTGACACCCCTATATGTCCCTCTGCCAATCCAAAGATCACCTTGGTCCCACAGCTCCTGCCCCACATGGAAGTCTTAGGCCTGGATTTTCTGATGGGAGGTTATCTCTCTCAGTTACTTCCCATAGCTGCTTGATTCATGATCCCCAAGCCCTGCTCCAGCCAGAGCCTGGCCTCTGCTCGACCATGCCCTTGGCTCCCTGGTACCCACTGAGAAGAGGCCTGGATCTTCCCTCCAGAACTCTCTGCTTACCACTATTTCCAGTTTCTTTTCCTTTTCAGAAGTTCCTCTCTCAAACCTAGTGGTACTGTATCACAGAGCCCAGGTGTGGCCATTCAGAGCTTTCCACCCCTCACCCCAGGCACAGGGACTGGCGCAGGCACACACGACCAGCTGGAGCCATTTCCTTCCTGGAGTTAAGCCACTCTGGACTCTCCATATGTGGGGAAGGCAGCATGCCTTTGTCCAGCAGGGTGCTGTGACTGTCGGGATGTGGCATGTCTTCTGCCACCGTCATTGCTACCAAGGAGCAAAGAAGCATGAGAAGAGGCCGAGACAGAGGAATGGGTCCCAGGGACGTCCTGAAGACCTCAGTTTCCTGCCACCTGATTCCTGCTTCCCCTCTGGAGCACTTTTCAGCCGAGTGAGACCCAAAGCCCCCTTGCTCATCAGCCCATATGAGCAGAGTCTCTCTGTAGTGTTCGCATTGTTTTCTGAGACAATCTCTCCCTAGAACCTGGGTCTCAATGGTTAGGCTAAGCTGACTGGCCAAAGAGCCCCAAGGATTCTCCCGCCTCTGCTTGCCCGATACTGGGAACGCAAGCACATGCCACCACACCTGGATCTTTTCATGTGGAAGCTAGGGATCGAACTCATAGCCCCAGGCTTGTACTCAGCCCACTGAGCCATCTCCCCAGCCATGAGTCTCTGCCTAATGGGAATGAATTGGTCCCTTCAGTGCTTGCCTGGCCTTCCTCAAGTTCTTCCACTCCAACTTCCAGCCTCAGCCACAGGACCCTCCCTAGGCCCTGCCCAGTGCCAAAACCAGGCCAACACAGGACAAAGACAACCACACACAGCCCTGCTTCCTGAAAGCCACAGAGTTATCTCACTTGCTCCTGTCCTGGCTGACAACTGTTTAGTGGCCCAGAGCCCAGGATGACTGCTTCCCTCAAAGGGCTTTGTTTAGGAATAAAAGGTTCTCTCTACAAGCCTGTTACAGGCTGTCACCTGGCCTGCAGGGGCTTTCTTCCCCCTGCACTACCTGAGACGAAGGACCTCTGTGGCCAGCCTCTGGGGGTTGGGGGGAGAGCACCACTGGCTTCTACCTCCTTCTCTGTTTCTATTCATCACATCCTGGGCCCACTCCTACTAGACTCTCCCAGACCTCACAGCTGCTTTGACCCACAGATAAGCACACATACACGGATAAGCACACACGGATAAGCAACCTTGTGTGCAAAGGCTGACAAGACCTGCTTCCCAGGTCCACACCCCAGAGTACCCACAAAAAAAGTGCATACATAAAACCAGCTGTATTTCAGAAGTGGTGGTCCATCTCCAGGAGTCTCTAGACTACCAAAATAGAGAACAAGCTGTCCGCCAAGCCCCAAATGGCCCTGCTCCGATTGCCATCATCTCTCCCTGGGGTTCACCACCCTGATCTTGACTCCAGTGCTACTGACTATAGAAGATGACACGGGGGAACAGTAGTCATCCAGGATTTCCCTCTCTCAGGTATGTCTCCCCCAAACCCTAGCAAAGCCCCCACCATGGAGAACTGTGTCCATCAAGATATGCCAGCGTCACCAGGCCTCTCTGGCCACTCCCAGACCTCTCCCATCCCTGCCAGGCTATCTCTGCCGGAAACTCTATGTCCTTGGGCTTTGCTGTCTGGTGAGCCACTCAGAGGCCCAGATTACCGCTCATCTTCACACTCAGAGAAGCAGTGGGTCTTCCAGTGTCAAGAAAGAAGCTGCCTTGTTTTAGGAAGACACCTAGAATGCTGCTCACTCTCCCCACAGGCCACCCCACAGGGACCCAAGCCAGGATGGCTGGCCAACGTTCCATCTGAAACCATGACCCTAGGGATTCTATGCCTGTCCCACATCAGCCTTGGAAAGGCGAGCTGCACCCCACCCAAGCCCAGCCAGATGCGACCCAATGTACCAGGGCCCCCTCGAGGGCAAACACAGCTGCAGGTCCGGTCTTTTCCAGTGGCTCCATGCGGCGGCGCCAGCGGCGGCGGCGGAAGGCATCTGTCTTGCGGTACTCCAGGTGGAACTTCCAGCCAAAGAGAGAGGCGTACTCCCAGCCCTCGCCCTCAGCCTCTGCCTGCCTGTGCTGTAGGAGAGAGGAGGCAGCTATGAGGGAGAGACAGGGCAGGATTCCAAGGGGTAAACCTGGAAGAACCACCTGCAAGAAGGTGGCTTGGAGTAGCCTTGAGGTAGGAAACCCAGGAGAGAAAGGAGACTTCCAGGCCACAGGGTAGCTGAGGAGGCCAGCAGGGAAGGTAGACAGCTAGCTAGGTAGGGAGCTAGACACCGGGTTTCAGGCTGTTTATTTGAACTAGGGGTGGACTGCCTGAATCCAAGCTTTCCTGTCATTTCCTTTTTCTCCTTCACATCCCAGCTTCTAAACACAGAGATGGGTCTGCAGTTCAGAGGCAAAATGAAGAGCCTGCTTCCTAAGGTCAGACGACTTCTCCCCGGGAAGTGGACCTAGACCAACTGTGAGGCACCCTTTCCTGCAGGAAGCCTGCACGTGTCTGACCCCAGGCCCTATAAGAGAGTGACATGGCACTGATGTTAACTATCAAGTCAGGCTGGGAACCTAAGCGAGGCCCACACCTCTAACAACTGGGCATCTTCCATGCAGAGAAAGAATGCCATCCTGGTTCACAGTGACTTGCCCAAAACACCACCGGTCCCCAGACCCAGACAATCCCTCTCTAGAGTTGCTGCTCTAAGGGGGAAAAAGAAAGCCAATCCCCTAAAGACTCTCCCATTTAAAGAGTGGGAGAGACCTGGTTCTGCTACTAAACTCAAATGTGTTCTTAGGAATGAAGGATAGATGACCAGAAGACCTGGGAAGGCAGGTTCTGAGGGGCGGGGGCTGGACATGAGCGTGTGCAGACTTTGGGACAAGTGCATGTGCTCACATGTGCTCACAAGAAAGTACTGTAGGCCTGTCCTGTGTTCCGTGGTGTCCTTGGGTGAACACTGATGGCTCTTCTCTGGTCTCGCGCTAGCCAATACACTCACACTGTGGCCTATCACCGGCAGCCAGAAGGGTGGGCAGGACCCAGCCCATCACTACTCAGCCACTTCTCTGTGGTGCAGATGTCACAGCATACCCACCAGCCAATAGCCAATGGCAGGCAGCTCAGGTGGTGTGGACCCCATCTCCTGCCTCCCCTTGCCTTGGAGCCTCCATATCATGGAGTCTCCCTTTAGGAAACCAAGCGGAAAACACCGCCTTTGGCATCCTTGAGCCTTTGGGGACTGTAAGTGACGGTACTCAGACATCCGTATGTGTTCCATGTATATGGAGGCATCTGTGAGTGCCACGTGTGATCTGTAGAGGTTGATGTGATCAATTTGCTTCGAGTGTGGTCTGTGCACACTGTGTTACTCATATTTTCAGTGTGGTGTGTATATGCGCCCAACTGATCTGCTGGAGACCCGCCAGTGAACTCACTGGGTCTTGAGGTGTTTTGAATGAGAATGCCCCCCAGGCACTATCTGGGGAGGGTCAGGTGGTCTAGTCTTACTAGAGAAACTATGTCATGGGGGGTGGGATTTGGCTTTAAAATCCTCACACCACCTCCAGTTTTCTCTCTCTGCTTCACGCTTATGTTCCAAGATGTGAGCTCTGGGCTTCCTGTTCTGACTGCTATGCCTGCTCATTGCTGCTGTGCCTCCCAGCCGTGCTAGACTCGAATCCTCTGGAACTACAAGCCCAAACCAGCTCCTTTTCTCTAAACTGCCTTGGTCATAATGCTTTATTCATCACAGCAACAGAAAGCCACTAAGACAGGTCTATGTGCCCGTGTGCACTCTATGCACACTCAGACATTTCTAGGTGCACTGGCCTCCTCCATCCAGAAGCCCCACTCCCGCCCACCTCCCCTTGGCTCACCCTCTTCAGTGCCTCCATCTGGCTGAGGTCCCTCCTGCGCAGCCGGACCCAGCGCCGACGTCTGTGAGTGTAATACATCTTCTCAGCAGGGACCCAGTGTTTCGGCTTTCGGTCTGGGGGGATGGTGATACTGTACTCCCAGCCTAAGGGGTGGAGTAAAACCTGTAAATCATTGTCAGCAAATCCCCATCTCTCCTAAGCTATCTCTCTCTCTGGGGCATGCGCAAACCCTGAGCAGCTAAAACTCGGGGCATAAGTAGAAGCTTGAAGTGGAGGCCTGTTCAGGAAGTTCCCAGGTGAAGTAACCCAATGAAAGCCAGGCAACCACCTGGGGCCTTCAGCGGTCTCACTGACACAGCTAGGAGGTGGCCCGGCTGAGACCCCAGCCTCTGTGTTCCCACCTTGCTCATCAACAGCCCGATTGAGGTCTGTGGACCATTCTTCATCTTCCCACTTCCAGCCCAGCGGGCACTCAATATCATCCTTTGGAAGCACCTTCTCCCCATTCTAGAGATACAACAGGCAAGTGTGAAAAGATACAGACTGGGCACCCACATGATTTGAGAACACCATCCTTCTGGAGCACAGAGCAATTAGGTCAGCAAGTAGGAAAAGGGGAAAAGTCACCCAGGCTTCTGAGTCACAAGCTCTTCATGGGACCAAACGTCCAGGACCCCGAGGAAAGCATGCACCACCCACCTGGAGCACCCCTTACCACGTCAGTGTAATTATCGCTCATATAAATCCATTGGCCTCCAGGTAGCCGGGTCTGGTTCTCAAAAACCTCCTCCACAAAGCTCAGGTGGCCAGCATCAGCATCATGGAGCAGGCTATTGGGGAGGACAGGCGGAGGGTCACTGAGGACACCCCAGCCACCGTTTGCTTCCAGGAGAGTATTACACCTCAGCCCAGCTGCACTGTCAACCTCACCACGACACAGTTAGAGGGGGTAATATAGAGAGATGGGGACGGAGGGTGAACAGGAGGCTCAGAACAGGTAGGGATGCTCACGGGCCATAGAATGTGCCACCCAAGCTGGCAGTGTTTGCACACACATTTAATACCAGCACTCGGGGACAGAGGCAGACAGATCTCTCTGAGTTTGGGGCCAGTCTGGTCTACAAGAGCAAGTTCCAGGACAGGCTCCAAAGCTACAGAGAAACCCAGTCTCAAAGAGAAAAAGAAGGAGAGAGAGAGAGAGAGAGAGAGAGAGAGAGAGAGAGAGAGAGAGAGGAAAAACATAATGTGTCACCCAAGGTAAAAGAAGAAAAGGGGGACCAATAAGAGGCACCAAAGCCCAATGGACAGTACAAAGAAAATACCATCAAGCAGTACATTAAAGATTCAATACTTGATTCTGTAGTATATATCAAACTTTTTTTTTAAAGGTACTGGATGTCATCCAGCTATAAAAAGTGTAGAGAGTGGCTGAGGCTGCACAGAAGGATGCACAAACTGAGATTCAGGGAGCAGGTGAGCTGCCTGGAACAGGAATGGTCATACATGTGCAATGAGAGGACTCTGTGTATCATAGGGGACAAGGCACATGACTGGGCGCCAACTCTAAGGTATGCTTCATAATAAAGGACTCTGTATATATGTATGAATATGTGTGTGTATACAAGCACATGGCAGGTATAGGTTTGAGTGTGCGTACATGCACACAAACTAGGGCATCCATGTGGAAGTCAGAGGACAATCTTGGGTGTCAGTCCTCACTTCCCACTTGTTTGAGATGAGGTCCCTTGGTTGTTTACTGCTGAGTCTGCCAGGCCAGCTGGCCCAAGGCCCTCAGGGGATTCTTCTGTCTTTGTTTCCAACTCCTCACAGGAGCACTGGAGTTATAGACAGGCACTGTACTGGGATTCATCACGGGTGCCAAGGAACTGAACGCATCAAGTCACTTGTGTGGCAAGTGCTTTGTCCACTGAGTGTCTCCCCAGCCACACGCAACATTTTATTTCTGAGTGTTTGAGCTATTCCTGGTGAAGTGCCAGCCCCAGGGGAGTCTGAGCAGCTGTGACCAGCTGTGCCCAGCTAGGAGCAGGTATAAGGACTCACAGAGTTCAAGACTTCAGAGGATGGGCTGGGGAGAAATGGAAGCTGTGGTTGGACACCCTGAGACTACCACTCACGTCTTATCTGGACAGACGAACCAGTCCCCTGCCCAGGCCCAGCCAGCGGAAGGACGGAAGCTATCCTTTGGTAGCTTGATCTTGCCTGTGACGTCAGAAAACTTGGGGTAGGTGAGGCCTGTTGTGCCCCAGTTCCCAACCAGCGCCAGCTTCGTCTGGTTCTCATACTGCAGACCAAAGAAGAAAAACCAGTGAGGGGTCACGCAACTCCAGGATTCAAGGGCCAGTAGGCAGGCAGGTACTCACCGTTTCAGCAAAGACAGAGAGTTTCCCCTCAGCAAACTGATTGAATTCTTTCTCATCCACAGAGAGCCCGAACCAGAGTTTGACCCGGATCTGCACAGGCATTCGGGTCCTAGGCACGCCCTCCATGGGATACTGGGATCAAAGAAACACAAACACTCACAGCCCTGGGCATAGCAGCTCAACACCCAGTCAGGTGTACCCTGTTGGAGAATTACACCAAATATCATAGAAATGGAATATAGAATCAAAAATCCTGCTCATCAAAAAAGGCTATAGCAACCATGTAGGAGCCTTTTACAGATGGGATCATGTACAAGGTCTCTAATAGCCCTTTCTGCCACTATCTTCCTACTTCTGTCATCTGAGAGAACTTTCTACTACAATGGCAATGGCTCAGATCTGCAAGGTCCAATAGGGAAGCCCCTCGCCATTTGGCAAGTGGCTCATGTAACCAGGGAACTGGGATTTTCACTTTAATTGTCATTAACTAATTTAAATAGCTATGCAAGGCTGCTGCGCTGGACAGCACCATCCTAGAAACAGAAGAGCGGGGACCCAGCTCCAGAAGAGGAGCAATTAAAGGCACTTCATTTCATTTTTAGTACTTCATGCTTTGGCTAGACGTGAGCACTGCATCTAATGTCCCCACAATTTCAAGTGCTTATCAGCACGTTAACCGCTCCTTGCTGTTCAGCTATTTTTTATCCCAAAGGTTTCAGAAGCTCTGCCAAATGGAATAACCACAACAACCCAACATTTAAAAACATATATATGTTCCCTAGGATTACTTCACCATTTGACTGAAACCAAAGGTCAGATTCGGCCTTGGGGAGTGGAGTTCCTCCCTCTTAAAATGACACCCTGTCCCCTAGAGGAGACACCGTGGTGAGAGATAGCTCACTGAGGAAGAGCAGCAGGGAGTCTGGGTGGGTTCAGAACAGGCTGAGAAGCTAGGGTGGGGGTTCCCAAGCTGGTGGGGAAGGCCCGGACCCCGGGTGGTAGAGCCCAGACCAAGAGAAGGCTTAGGAAGTGGCGTCGACCATTGTTGGCTGACCCTATCCCATTCCTCAACCCAACTCCTCTCAGTCATTCTTCGGAGAAGTATGGAGGCACCTCTTACCCCACCAGGGTCCAGGAACTCCCAGTGGTGTTCACTTCAGCTGTCCCCTCCCTCAGGGTGGCTAGCTGTCCTTTTCCCTCCAAGCCACCAACCCTTGGGACATGGCAGGAATGCCTGCCTCCTCCCTTTCTTCCCCCACCTCTAGCTCCCCACCACCAACCTCCCCCAGACGGGGCCAGCCTGCCCAACCCAAAATAGCAACAGCAAATAAAGAAATGTCTAGTTTGGGGCTCCTCTCCTCTGTGGTGCTCACTTTTTCCAGCTTGGGTTTAAGTTAAGGAACACCAGTGTTTGCTTGGTCTCTGCCCGCTGCCAACATTTTTGTAGCGCTTGCTCAGGAGCTACTGGCAAGCTCATGAACTCAGTGGGGAAGACTTCGAGAAACAATTCTGGATCTTTTTTTTTTCTTTCTTTGCTTGGAATCAGGGAACATTTTCAGTTCCCCTCCTGGAGGTTTCAGGGCGAATAGGTCAGAACTGGAGGGAGAGATGCTCCAAAGTCTACCAGGCCTGGCTACAGCCTGCCTGTACTCTCAGCACCCGTTGCCTTGCCAACCCATTCCCACACTCCCTCCCCTTCCACATACCACACACACAAGGAGAGGGTCAGCCTCGGAGGCCAATCTGAGGCCAGAACTTGAGGTTAGGATCAAACAAAGAATGTGCCTCAGATGGTCCAGGAGCAGGTGATCTCACACACACACACACACACACACACACACACACACACACACACGACCCCATACCATCTCCTCTGAAAGGTCACTCTCCCAGCATACTGATATCTCAGGCATGGCTGTCTAAGTTAGGGTTACCATTGCTATGATAAAATACCATGACCAAAAGCAACTTGGCAGGAAGGGGTTTATTTGGCTTACACTTCTATATCACTGTTCATCACTGAAGAAAGTCAGGGCAGGAACTCAAATGGGGCAGGAACCTGGATGCAGGAGCTGATGCAGAGGCCATGCTGGCTTGCTCATCATGGCTTGCTCATCCTGCTTTCTTACAGCTCCCAGGACCACCAGCGCAGGGACGGCACCATCCACAATGGGCTGGGCCCTCTCCCACCAATCACTAAGAAAATGCACTATTGGCTTGCCTGCAATCTAATCATATGGAGGCACTTTTTACAAAAAAAATTGAGGTTCCCGCCTCTCAGACGACTTTAGTTTGTGTCAACTTGACATAAAACTATCCAGCACACTGATCTATAACAGTGGGCTGTACAGAGAGCTTTGGTGACATGCCCAAGGCCAGCCAGAACTGCAACCAGCCTGTTGCTGGTTTACACAGGCTGGACAGCTAGAGCCACCCCAAGGGGCAACAAGAATGGCGGATCAACAGAAAACCGTGGAGGCTAGCAGCCAGAAGATGGTTCTATGGCTCTACTCAGAAGGGTCAAAGCTGGGATATGGCCAATGATGACCTCTTGGAAGCTTGAAGATAGGAGGTAGCAAGTAAACAAGGGAATAGCTGCAGTAGAGAGCTTGGGAAAACGGGCAAGGCTGGAAGCGGGGCAAGCCATGTAGGCTGAAGAGGCCTTGAAAGCACAGCCATTAGAAGCAATGAGAAGTGGTAAGAAACAGCTGACTCCCCGGCCACTGGGAATGGCTGTACACAGAGAAGTCACCTCATGAGGGGGCCTGTAGTCCAATCCTCTGGCTGAAGCCATGACCAAAGCCGCTGGGGCTCTGTGTCTCAATGCTCACCTAGAGAAGGTGATGGGAGCCCTTCCACAAGAACCCACTCCCATTTCCCCCATCAACTGCTCCTGAGACTGTGGGGCAGGTCTGGAGGCCATTGAAGAGGTTGGGGACCAGTCCCATGAACCAATGAAGTCTTGGATATACACATAAACACACACGCGCGCGCGCGCACACACACACACACACACACACACACACACACACACACACACACTTGAGGCCCTTAATTTACTTCTTTTTTTAAACGGGGTCTTATGTAGCCCAAGGTGTTCTCAAACTCAGGATATAGCTAAGGATGATCTTGAACTCCTGATCCTCCTGCCTCTACCTCCCAAATGCTAGGACAGGCAAGTGCTACCACACTCTGTTTTCCTAGTTCACTTCCAAGCTTACATTCCAGGTCCTACTGACAAACATGCTAGACTCACGGAGCAGGGCCTGGAGAGTTTGGGAAAAACTGAAGAAAAAGAAAGGTATTTTAATTGGGCGTGGCAGCTCATGCCTTTATTCCCAGAATCAGGAAGCAGAGGCAGGTAGATCTCTGTGAGTTCGAGGCTAGTATTGTCTCAAAGTGAGTTCCAGTCTCAAAAAAACAAGAAAGAAATAAAGAAAGAAAGAAAAAAGGAAAGAAAGGAAGGAAGGAAGGAAGAAAGGAAGGAAAGAAGGAAGGAGGAAAGAAGGAAGGAAGGGAGGGAAGAAGGGAGGGGAGAAGAGAGGGAAGGATGGTGGGAGGGAGGGAAGGGGGAGGGAGGGAGGAAGGGAGGGAGGGAGGGAGGAAGGAAGGAAGGAATTTTTCTCAAATACCCCTCCCTTCCCAAGATGAACATCTGAGGACTTTCAGATAGTTTTCAGAACCGGGCTGAATGGGGAGTCGGGGGAAGCTGAAGAAAGGCCTTGTGTTGAGAAAACGCTATGGTGGCCCTGGCAGAGAGAATACTCACTTTAAGGAAGATGGTCTGGAGCTTTCCACAGTTCCTGCCGCAGTAGCTGGGGCCCCGGCGGGAGAAGAGGACTTCATGGGTGGGCACCCGTTGGTAGGCCACACGCTTATCACCCTGCAGCATCCAGATGATGATATCCGGCAGGCTGTTCTGGGGCTGGAGCGGGAATGGCAGCCAAGGTGGGATGGTGGCATGCCCAATGCCACGCCTGACCTCTGACTCAAAGGCCACAAAGTCTTGCCTCGCCCAGCTCCCAATGCTATCCTGGCCACTCAGGGCCCTGTCTTTGGCCCCAGCTTCCAGAGGAGGTCCCACAAATGTCTCTTAGATGCCCATAGGTTTCTGCGAAGATGCCCCTGCTTAGAGCATGGAGTCTAACTCTTAAGTCATGTGGAAGGTGGGCTCTGCCCACATGAGCCTCCTTCCCCGTACTATCCCTAGGACCCTAAGATCTGCAGGCTTACAGGAGCAGATGCCACCACTACAGGGGCTCCTCACCACCTTTCCAAGGCTCCTCAGAGAGAGAGAGAGACCCCAGACCTAGGGCTAGGAGCTGGGAGGATTTTGAGGAGGTCTCTTCAGCGCTTGCCCACCCCAGCCATAGAACAAATTCTGTGAAGAGGGGAGGATGAGAAGTAAGATTCCAGAGGCAGCCAACGACCAGCCTGGGGCACAGTCCTCACCACTATGAAGATATGCCCGGGGAACTGGCCATGTGCCTACCACCCTGCTCAGGGAAGCTCTAGGGTTCATCAGCCCTTCCCAACCAGCCTTTCCCATTGCCCGTCTACAGTCCTCTGTTCCAGACACATGTACCCTGCACATGTCTGGGCACCATCCCTTCTCACCATTCTCCCTTCCTACAGACAGGGACTAGTGGGCCAGGAGTCAAGCTCCTGGGAAGCAGGCTTCAACAGGAGACCTAGAGCCAGGCACTCTGGGTTCTGGTACTAGCCTTGCTCTGACATCCGTTGGGGCACTAGGCCATCTATTGAGTACCTACTGTGTGTCAGGCTCTGAGTTGGACCCTGTAGCACCTAGTACGTATGTTATTGTGTCCCACAAATGAACATACTAATGCTTGTAAGGTTAAGTGACTGGTGGGAGGTCACCCAGCAACAGACCCAGGATGTATCACAGTGTAAACATTTGGTCTACATTCCAGGAGGGAGGAAGGCTGAAGAAGAAAGGCCCCTCAGGATTCATTACCTCCTCAGCCAGGGCACGGAGACGCAGAAGCCAGTCCTCAGCCTGCTCCAGGGCAGTGGGGAGCTCACTGTGGCCGAGCTTCAAGGCCAGGGCAGCTTCTTTGATCTGGCTCAGGTGACGGCCACGTAGCCGAAACAGATATTGATCAAGGTGGGTGGCAGAAGGTATTTCATGGATGTCACACAGGGGCTGGCTAGGAGAGACAGACAGGTGGAGTATGCTTGTTCACCAGGGCTCCACACACTAGAGACAGGTGCGTGTATGCAGGTACACACAAGTGTGTATATTTATAGGGTCCCTGCTCCTTTAAATATAGGTTAGGAGCCTGCTATGTGCTCACCTTGTGGCCTGCCTGTTCCAGGAGGTCTCCCACGCACACCCTGGCCCTTCTACTCCTACTCTGAAACATGCCTCTTTATTCCCAGGAGTTCCTTTGGGGACTCACCCCAGCCTCCAGTCTGGTGGGCTTTTTTGTATGAGCATCCCCTCTCCAAGTTGACTGCAAGCTCTCAGAGGACCAATAGGGTCTCTTTCTTGCCCCCTTGTGTTGTCTAGGACAGAGGCCAGAGTCTAAGTTGCCCCACAGTAAAATAAATCCCTTCTGTGTTGGGCGCACACTTTCTCCAAGAAAGAAATTTATGGACCCCTGACTAGCTAGCTACTGCAGACACTGTGGGGAGGCCAGCAGCCATGAATACAGAAGCATCCACCCTGGCTGCCCCAAGACGGCCCTCCCAGAATCCTGAGCTTTGGAAAGTCTTCTGAGCACTGCTGGGTACGGTACTGCAGCCCTCAACTAACAGCGCTGAAGCCCAAGTGAGGGGTAAAATTAAACTCCATCGTGTGGAGGAGCAAAGATCTCTAATCTCCGACCCATCACACCCGGACGCTCTAAAAGCCCCGCAGCTGGACGCTCCACACCGTTCCAGAGCTGGGTGTGCACATTCAGAAGAAATGCTAAAAAGGGGGGGTGAGCTCCAGTTCTCCCTTCCCAAGCAGGACCCTCCAGCTGGCCCAGTCCTTGCCCTCAAACAGGACATTCGTCAATGCTGCGCCAGGCCTGCTCTGCGCTGCAGCAGCCCCCCCCCCCGCCCCCTCCCCGCAGCGTCTGGACTCCCGGCTCCCGGCTGATTTATTTTTTCTGCCAATTTCCCCGAGCTATGCAGAACCAATTACCGCCGGAGCGCCACGGCACCGCTCTGGCAGGCCCTCGGCGCGCTGCGTCTTTCCTGTTATTTTTTTTAATTGAATTTTTAGGGTGGGGGGAGCGGGTGCACGAGCTCCATCTCGGGGAAACTTAAGCCCCGGGGCCCGTCTCAGGTCACGTACTGCACACCCTGTGGTAATATAATATTTACTGCCCCGAGGGTGCCGCGGACGGCAGCCCCAGGCCGGCGGCAGCGGGTGGAGGCCTTGCATGGTGGGTGAGGGGCTCTGGTGCGCAGTGGAGCAGAGGGCTGGAGAAGCCAAGCCAAGGTCAGAAAACAGGGAGGACCCTCCAGCAGACCACCCAACCAAAACTTCCCAAGACTAGCTCAGTCAAGAGCAGTCTTTACCACTCACAAGACGCCCTGGCTTTCTCCCACCGGCAGGGAAGTTCAGTACAGGGGTACAGAAAGCAGGGGAGTCTAAGAAGAAGATTGCATCCTTAGCCCTCCCTACAGATGGAAGCCAGGCCACACAACACACGGAACAGAGTTGGCTGTTCACCAAGTCACCACCTGTCCCTGGGGATCAAGTTGGTGACTGTATCAGGACCAATCCCCCGGAGAATGAGCTGGATTCATTCTTGAGTTGAGCTCCATGCTGAGTTCAAAGAGATGACCCTCTCATGAGGAGAAACTGAGACAGCCTGCCATTCCCCGCAGGAGCCGCCTTGGAGTTTTCCCTGGAAAAAGTGGCCCTGGTCTGCACCTGCAGGGCTGACAGGAGCTACTCCCGTGTAGAATGCTAGGAAGGGCTAATGGAACAGCATGGTGGCAGAAAGTCATACACAGAGGCAAGGGGTACATTATAGGGTGGGGAGGGGCCAACATGCCAGCAAGGACTCATAAGGCATGAGGCTATGAGCCACCCTGTGGGGAAAACAGTCCTCTCCAGGGTGCTAGAGAAGGGAACCAGGGGAGAGAGTGAGGAAAGTAGGGTGGGAGGGTGGGCTGTAGAGGGAAGGGAGTGAAGGCTGTGTGAGCTGATAAGGTTTGTGCTGTGATCTCTGAAGATGGTGAACCCGTGCAGACAGGAGATGCTGATGGAATGTGGGGGGGCATGCATGGTCTCAGACACAGCCTGGCCCAGGACAGGACAGACACAGGGAAAGGAAACACAGTGAGTCCAGAGATCAGAGGAGAGGGCTTTGCTACATGAGTGTGGGGTTGAGGGGTGCGGAGTGGAGGGAACAGGGGGTTCTAGTGAAGCGCCCTAACTGGAGACAGTAAGGCTGATGGCAAGTATTCAGCCCTGGTCAGTGACACCTGCTCATGCTAAAGCCTCGGGCAGCATGGTGGCCTCAGGTAGTTCCTGGAGGGATGGATCTGGAGTCTCTTCCTTGAAGATTCTGTCAGATACCCAGAGAGGATGGGAACCCACCCGCACTGCAAACTCCTGTCCTGAACTGGTGCCCCCTAGAGGCTGGGTATCCCCCTACCCCCAGGAGAGTAATAGAAGAACCTGGCTTGGAAGAGTGTTTCAGACAAATCCTTCCTGAGAGGGCACTGAGGTCTGCCTGGAACCAAGTCCTACACCCTCCAGTGTCCCAGCACCTCAGACTCGCCAGGGATCGGGCCCCACCCATTTCCAAACTCCCAGACCCACAGACTCACAGCTGTCATGAGCAGTACTGCGGGGGCCCGTGTTCTGCCAGCCACTGTCCCAGAAGGGGCATCACTGGGCATGGCAGCCTCTCTGTAGGCATTGCCAGGGTGCAGTATGCTCTGAGAAGGCACCCCACCCAAGGACCCCTGCAAGCTGATTGTGCCCCTGTGTGCCCCCCAGCACCACGTTCCTTCCACCTCCAGACCGAGACCAGCTTCCTGCTGCCTTGTCACCCGCACCCTGCTTTCCTCCTGCTATACCCCTCAGAGAATGGCCTCACAGCCCACCCTAACTGTCGTGGCCACAGCTAGGGAATCAGGCTGGGCCTTTCCTAGGCCCCTAGTTCTAGCTGTGACAGAGTAGCACAAGGACACTCTCTCACTTGTTTGACCTGTGAATCTGGGTGTGTCCATCAAATCCCTGTGTGCCTCAGTTTCCGTATTTGGCCGTCAGAGAATGGTATGGCTAGAGCTTTATGATTAATGAGTACACACAAACTTCCCAGCACAGTGCCCATCATGAAGTCTATGGTGCCCTCGGCTCCCTCTGCATCCCTCTGCTCCCTCCGCATCCCTCGACTCCCTCCGCATCCGCCCTCCCCAGCACCTTTGCCTTAGCCGCCTGTATCTTAGGTCACTTAGCAGTCCTTTTTCTCTTCTCTTGTCACCCTGAAGCTACAGCAAGCATCTGACCCAGGGGTCTCCTTCCTCAACATACCCAAGCCTGAACTTTCTTTGGCAGAGCCCCTAAAGCCTGCCCCCATTAGTCATCAGCTCTCCTCGGTACCCCTGGAGACAGCAGGGGTCTCAGAACTTTATTCAGGACAAGGCACGTGGGTCTTGGTCCTGGTGGTCTCCTAGGCTCCACTTCCTACCTGCCCTACCATTTCCTCCAGGCATTCCTTCTTTGGGAGGATTCCACTGCCAGCTGCATCTGCTCCAAGCTCCCACAGACACCCCCCCCCCACTCCCCGTCATACCTAGAGGGCTCAAGGTGTGCCCTTACCAGCACAACTGGGGCTGAGCTGGCTTCAGGGAGGTATGGAGAATGGAGGAATGACCTGCCTGGGGCAGAATGGGGTGGGGGCTGTTCCTTTGGGAACAATTTATCTGGTAGAGGTGCACTTCCTAAGCTGGACATACAAGTACCACCACAGTTATGGGTCTCTCATGGTGAGGGCATTCTCTGATCCCTTCAACAGGGCTCTCAGTTAACAGGATGGTGGGGGTGGCGACCCTCATACTGAACCCCGTAGAACGCATAAGAGTGGATATAACCAAGTCCATTTCGTAGCTGAGAAACCAAGGCCCAAAGAAGCAGGGCTACTGAAAGCCACCAGACTGTGGTGAGGGGCGGTTTCCTTGCATTTGTCACTGTGGTAATCAAACTTCCTTACTAGTCTTCCCCATGGTGACAGTCTTTTATTAATCACACTTCCTTACTGGTCTTCCCCACAGTGACAGTCTTTTATTGATCAGATATTATTAAGTAATCCTTCTTCATGCCAAGTTCAACGTCAAAGCTCTCTTCGCAGTGACTACCCCTAGCCCTCCTGGATGTGGAAGAGATGCTGACCTCCATTCCTATTCTCCCTCACCCCCAGTCCCCCCTTTCCTGAAGCTGACAATCAACCATGTGCAGTAGAAACCTAAACAGAAACCGTGGTCCCTGACAACATGGCCTTGGGGGAAGGAGGGGTGCCCCCACCCCAGCTTCTCCTGGAGATTCCATCAGGGAGCTATGAGGTCGGGGATCAAACACACAATGCTTCCCATTCAGGTAAGCTGGTCGCCCAGCCCACAGCTGCTGCTGCTGCTGCGGGGAGATTTATGACCTGTTCTAAACGTCACCTTTTCAACTCCCGGTGCCGGCTCCACCACCTCTGGGCTCAGCACTGGCCAGACTGCTGGCCAAGCGTGGCTGGGAGACGTGCCTCTGCTCACCACCACACACGAACACTCCTGAGGAGACGGGCTGAGCTAGGAGGGGCATCGGAGGGTGCCAAGTACCCCCTACCTGCAGTCTGCAAGAAGCTCGTCTGTCAGCTGAGCCACCAGGGCGTCCATGTCCTCAGAGGAGCACTGTGCCTTCAGAGCCAGGTGGACCTGCTCCAAGTTAGCTTCCTGTGGAACAGGCAAGTCTAGGTCAGGAGTGTCATCACGGAGAGGGACCCAACCCTCAGGCCCCATCACTGAGCCAGAAGGAAATAGATAATATGAGCAAGATAAAACAAGGCCAGATGCAATCTGCCAGCACCTTTCAAGCCTAGAACCTTCCAGGACTCCCACCCGCATCCTCCACCTCAGAACCCCGGTCTCACACATGGTCACAGGGGTCCCCTTGCTAGCCAGAACTTCTTCACAGTCTGAATGCATCCCATCCCACCTGCCACCTTGAGGCCAGACCTGACTGCCCACAGAGGAGTGGATCTCTCTGAGACTCCTCTCTCAGTCCTTTACGGAGTTAACCACAGGTAGATTCAGAGCTAGCCCGTTGTCTCCTCCAGCAGCCATGGAGCCACAGGGACCAGACTCTCAGACCTGGCTCTCTTGGAGTCCCATCTGATCCCTTCTCTTGTGCTTCTCTGGGCACTTTCCCTATGCCTGGGCCCGGAGCTGAAATACCTGTCAGGCCCCCGGCTGCCTCAGTCCTCAAAGCAGCCCCCTCCACACCTCAGTCTTCCAGAGTGCATGATGTGTGCCCCACCCTGGGGGAACCTCAGCCCTGCGGCCTTCTGAAGCGATTACGAGGGATACAGTGGCGAGCCGAGCGCTGGTTCTGCAGTCTCTACTCCATGTTCTTCCACTGGCAGTAGCCGCCCATCACCACCAACCGCCAGCTTCAGGGACATCACCCCTTCCTTGCCTTCCTGCCTCCTTTCCAACTGTGCTCCTCAGTTGTTCCCAGGCCTTGTCAGCCCTTCCTCCCCGCTGCTGGCCCTCATTCCTGTTGTGTGGCCATTCTGTTCTCCCTTGGGTAGACTTGAAAGTGCAGAGCGGCTCCCAGAAGCCTCCGCTCAGCCCCAAATCAGAACTCCTCCCTCACTCAAACCCTCTGCTCCTCTCTCCGGGTTCCCAGCTTTGGACCCAGATCATTTCTCTCAAAGCCCTTCATCTCCCCCAGACCAACGCATCAAGGCCTCGCAGCTCAGGTCCCACAATGCCCTAAAAAGTCACCTTCCTCCCATGACCCCCTGGCACTGGGACCCATCCTCCCGAGTCCTTGCCACGATATCCTCGGTGAGGTCCTCTTCCACATCCTCCCATTGCTCGCATGACATACTCTTGATGTTCCTTAGTTGCTCCCCTCCATACTCCACACCTCCCCCTCAGCACCCATGAATGCCACCTGGAGCTCTAGCTTCTGACTTCTGGCTGGAAGCTGGAAGTTTCTGGCAAGATGATGTATGTGGTGTAAGAGTAAAGAGGCATGTAGTAATAAACACCAGCCATACCCTGACACCCCAGCAATCTCTCAACTCTCTGTCTTTCAGTCATCTACCACATCTACCTGGGGTGTCCCCAGCACCCTTGATACCCATCTTCTCTCAAGTCTGCGGATGCTTCTGGCAGGGCTAGCGGTCAGGCCCCACGTCTGCACAGGATCCCACTCACCAGCCGGTCAGCGATCCTGAGGAGCTGGTTTTGCGTCTCAATTCGATGGCTGATGTCTTCCCAGTATGAGGACAGGACCACCACTGGCTTCACATTGCCCCAAGGCAAGTAATAGTAGTGGCACCCTGCAGGGAGGGGAGGGGCCTGAGCAGTGGACAGAGGTCCGGGACAGTGAAACATGGCTCTGCAAAGCTCGGCACTCAGGCCGCTGGGCTTTCAGAAAGAAAGCCTTTGAAAGAGGACTTTGAGAGAGGACTCAAGGTAGACACATCCTACTCGCCTCTCCCTTTAGGTGTGTGTGGTGTGGCTGGCAGTCCCTAGACAAGGTATCTGAGCACACTTTATCAGGGGAAAGACTGCTGTGGCTCTCACATCAAAACCAGAGGACTGATAGACTGCCTCTGGGAAACCCAATCTCACATCTCCAAGGTCTCCAAGCCAAGCTCCTAGACCCCGTGTGTTGATGGAGATGGCTCAGGACCAGGGCAACTCAGAACCTGCTGGACTCCAATCTGGGGGTACAGCGGGTCCCCCAAGAGGAGTATGAAGGGCAGCACCAACAGTAGAGGAGAGGAATCCCCGAAAGGGTTGGTGTGGTTTCCGTGGAGGCAGAGTTTAGGCTTTGGTGTCTGTCTTATGACCCAGGTTCCTTCAGCCTCACCTACCATCAAAGACTGCCCGGCTGTACTGGGTGGTAGAGGCCAGCGGCAGGCAGGTGGTGTCGAATTTGTTTCCATAGTTCCCAATGCTGACCTCGAACTGGATGGCATCATCCACATCCTGCAGCATTGTGGCCGAGTAGAAGGCAGCAAAGAGAGAGTATTTGCGCCTCCGGAGGTATTTCTGCGGGCAGAGTGAGCAGGCTACAGGTCACAAGGAGACAAGCAGAACGGACCCCACAGATGTCAGCTCCTAGCCATGACCAGCACCCAGAGACTCCTGGCTGGGCAGAGAGTGGCTGATGATCCAAAGGAACAGCCTCCAGACTTGGCTACTGACTGAACAAACTCATTCCAGGTCCATGCGCATTCACTCCTGTTTCCTAATACAATCTGCTCCTCCAAGGTCAGACTGCTCTTTAATCCAAACCAGCATCGATGGCACCACCATGTCCACAGAGCAGGGGCTCCCGCAGTGTTCCTCGGGGCAGCCTACACCTCATCTGCCCCTTAAAGGGGCTGAAAGCTCTCAACGATCATGCCCTGCCCAGAGCTACACACACGCACGTGCGCACGCGCGCACACACACACACACACACACACACACACACACGCTCGCTCACCAAGCATCCTTGCAGTCAGCATAGGCAGCCTCATGCTCAGAATGTGTAGTTTAAATCAGCCCCTCCAAGCCCAAGGCACGGGGCTAAGACAGTGTAAAACATTCATGTGTCCTGACATGAAACACCGTGATTATATAGTCACCTTCTTGGAAAGCTGAGAGGAAAGCAGCTGAAAAGTTGGGGTTTGGAGCATGTGAATGGTGATGACTGATCACACTTACTGTATGCCTACTGTGTGCATACATCAAGTCTTACTGTATGCCTACTGTGTGCATGCATCAAGTCTTACTGTTTCCATCTCCAGCTCCTAAGGTAAATACGACTACAGATGGAAACTGAAGCAACTGGCAGGTAGGAGGGCCAGCGTGGAGACCCGAGGTCACTAACTGAAGTGTCCAGATGATCCTGGAGACTACACTTTGCTCTGGTATTTCTTAGAGTCTTCATCTATACACGGAGTTAACAGCAGTTACCTTGCAGCCTGCTGCATTTGCAGATGTCAGTGGTAAATGGTGTTGAACTGGTCGTGGCTAGCCGTTCCCACCGCATCCTTACGAAATAGTGTTTCACTTTGTATCGAGCTCTGAGTTCCTACAATCCTTTCACTTTTCTCTCTTAACCCTCAAAGTATCCCTGGGGTGGGTGTCACACTATTCCCACCTCACAGCTGAGGCACAGGGGCCCTGAGAAGTGCCGCCATTGTAAACACGGGTCAGAACCGAAGAAGGCCCTCTACCACGGTCCTTAGCGGCCTCATCTCTACTCCCTACAGGGACCCAGCTGTCTCCCAGAGCAGTGTCTTCACCTCCACACGCAGGATATCATCAGCAGCAAGGTCTTCCACCTTCTGCTCACTGTGCTCCACCAGTTTGGTCTCTAGCGACAGCAGGAGCCTGCCTCTGTAAGCCACACCTTCTCCCTGCAAGAGAAAGTCCGGGCACCAGTGAAGGGATGGGGGCCGAGGGACCACAGCACATGGCAACGTAATATAATTCACCCCTACAGAATGGAATATACCAATCCTCCAACCCAGTCCAGGGGGGTGACACGTGAGAGAGATGGGCCTGGGTGTCTTGGGATGGAGACAGTGATCAGGTCCGACTGGCCCAGGATAAAGAAGCCAGAGGGCCTAACAGAAGAAGGTGCTCTGAGGGTCTGTCCAGGCCTCCTGAGGCCCACGGGTATCATCTGGGCCCGGACTCTGCCAGGCCAGCCTGGAGAGCCTTAGGGGATGCATGTGGCCACTCACCTTTCCTGTGTTGAGCTCCGCATAAGGGTCTGGGAAGCCCGTGAACTCCCGGGGACTGCCATAGAGGTTCACATAGCAGGGCCCGAAGGTGGGGAGGAAACCCAAGTTGTCATCCACTGGAAAACACAAGCAGGAATCAGAGAGGTGGTCCTGTAGATCTTCCGGACACCTTCAGATCTGATCCCATCTCTAGCCCTCAGTTGTCCCCACAGGCCCCAGATACGGCCCATGGACATGTATAACTAGTGATACACCAGCAATGACTGTGACCAACTGCTCTCTCAAGGCTCCTCAGTATGCTGAAACAAGGCTATTTTCTAGTATGTTATTAGTCCTATTTTACAAATGAGGAAACTGAGGCTCAGAGATGTGACTGATCACAGGATAGCAAGAAGACAGGACCCAAATGGTGTAATACACTCAGCTGATCTATGCACAGCCTTCCCTCTCAGGCTTTGGGGGAGGAGGAACAGAGGTGATCCCAGAGTCAGGTGACCACAGAAGCAATGTCCCAGGGACCCCTCCCTCCCTACACACACACGCGCACGCACGCGCACACACACACACACACACACGCACACAAGCACACACACACATGTGCGCACACACACACACGCACATGCAAACACACACACATTTATTGTGGCAATGGGAAGCTGGAAAATGGATAAAGGAATCCGTGATGTCTCTCATCATCCCCACCTCCTAGGAGATGTTCTCTTGACAATCTCACAGCTGCCCTTCCAGGGACAAGACCTCACTGGCCGGACTCTGAAACCCTGCAGAGGCAGGGTGTTCCTTTCAGAGGACATTTCCAAAACGCTCAAGGCAGTACCGTCACCAGGCCCATCTGAGTGTCTCTGTCCACACAAGAATGAGCCAGAGCAAGCACCGGGAAAAAGCTTCTGCGGAGACCTGTCCAGCGGGCTGTGTGGCTGTACACTTTAAGTCACGCCGCTGAGACAGTGCGGGGAGGAGGGGCAGCTGGAGCTAGCCTGCCCATTACCTTTCCACATATTTCCTCCTCCAGACATCAGAGCAGACAGGATTTGGCTTTGAGAAGCAAAGGGGGAGGCCTTGGAATGATGGGACTCGGGGGAACCACTAGTAACTGTTTGTGTCAATCATCACCATTATGATTTACCTTGTAAATTGTGTGTCAAGCATTTCTTATTCCCCTGACCACCTCCAGATCCCCGAGATCCTCGCAATCCCCCTGGCCAACTATGCCCCTCCTGCTGGAAGCATCAGCTGAGGCAACAAGCCTAGGAAGGGCCTGGGAAGCTAGAGGAATAGGCCCTAGAGCGTCAGTTATCCGGTGACTGAGACTTGCCAGTGGTCAACTCGGGGCCTGGCAGCAGCTCAGTCCCCCTCATCCAAGTCATAAAAGTCCCCTCCAGCAGAAACCCCAAGGTCCCATCCCTTTGTGGTCCCCTAGGTGACAGCAACGTACGGTCAGTGGCTTTCGGAGGCTTGAGTACACCTGCCGGCTCCTCTGAAGCATAAAGAAATGGAAAAGGGGTTAGGGTGGGCGTGGCTTGGTGGAGAATGGTTACATGAACAAGATGGAGAGCTGGCAGACAGACACTGTGAATATATAACAAAGAAGGGCACACACCCTGCCCCCCCCAACTCCAACCAGGCAGCTCTCAGCACCTCTCACATGAACTTCCATTCAACACACTCAAGAAACAAGACGCCGAAGAAAATATGCTTTTTCTACATTATATACTAGTAAATTAGGAGGCGTAATGCATAGAAAGAAACATGAAAAGAGAAACACGAAAAAGCCATTGTGGGCAAGCAAACATTCTGGGCTCCAAACATCAGATTGACACTTGGGGTCCAGCACACGGAAGGCCATTCAAGGCACAACATCTCCACCTAGTGGGAGTATCTAGTATTGCAACAGACCACAACACATTTAATCAACAGAAGCCACCTGGGTCTGGCTTTTAGAACCAGCGGTTTCAAGGAAAGATAAGAGACAGATGTTGTCAGCTAGCACATGTATACACACACACACACACACACACACACACATATATATATATATATACATATGTATATATATACATGCACATGCACATATATAAGCCTATGCACTTGTAATAAAAATATTTTAACCCTTTTATGTTCCCATAGATTCATGAGGCGCTGCCAGAGGATGTTCAACAAACATGCAACATGCAACCCGGAATGGCTTATCATGCTGCAGTGTTAATCAAAATACATTTATTTGTTTGGGGCTGGAGAGATGGCTCAGTGGTTGAAAGAGCTGACTCTTCCTGAGGACCCAGGTTCAATTCCCAGCACCCGCATGGCCACTCACAACTGCTCGTGGCTTCTGACACTCAAAGCAAAAAACACCAATGCACATAATGTAAAAATTTAAAAATGTATTTGTTCTCTCAGAACCCTGAAGCTGTGACTTGGACACCCTGGGTTTAATGTGGCCCAAGTTAACTCTTCATCCAGTGTGGCCCAGAGAATCCAGGTTGGACACTCAAAAAAGGAGTGTGGAGGAGGAATACGCTAATATGTATGTATGTATATATATATATATATATATATATATATATATATATATATATGGTAAAGACAGCTGGAGAGGTGAGGCCAAAGGCCCTGGACTGGCCCTTAGATCTCTGCAGCCAGATCTTGGCTCCACTGCTGGCTGGTAGAATCAGTGTGACGGAGACTGCGCCCTGTGAAGATTTCCCTATAGACTGAGCCGGGACTTTGGGACAAGAGAGCTCTCCCCCTGACAGGACAACCTACACAGGCACAGCCATGGTCCCCAGATTCTACTTGAAGCTCCTTCTAAATGATGCTCAGCAGGAGGGGCCTGTTGTCTTTAACTAATGAAACCAGGGTCACAGATGTGACCCCTGCACGCTTCTTTCCAGAGACTGACTTTTACTCTAGCAACCAGTCAGAGGCAGTTGTCTACCAGTCCCTCCAATTGTCTACCAACACCTGCTGCTGGCAGCCAGAAGAATGGCCCAGGCCTCCTTGTTCAATTGCGTATTTGTTCATTTAGGAACCATAGGCAGATATAATAGGGGGCCTTCGCACGGCCCTGCTGACGTCTTAAGCCGGTGCTTCCCAACTTGAGAGCCCATCACAAGTCTCCCAGACCATGGTTCACCCCAGGTTCTTGCCCCTGTGTCTTCAGACAGCTCATAAAGTCAAGGGCAGGGTGAGTAGAGAAGCCACCAGACACAAAGCCTCTATTTAGTCCTGGCTGTCCTTCTGCCAAAACACAAGTGTTCTGCTGTGTTTTCCCTGAGCCTGGAGAACTGGGCCCAAGGAAGCCCCAAGGCCCAGATGAACACGCCCAGCTTCTCACCGTGAGAGTGAAGCCCATCTTCCTCACCTGGGTGAACTGGAAGGAAAGAGCAAGCTGCCAGCCACAAGTCACAGCTCAGCAGGCGGTCCCTAGGGGCACATATGTACCCTGAAGAAGCCAAGCCATTACCTTTTCAGCTAGCCCTGCCAGCTCCCAAGGCTCGGCAGAGCCCCAAGTCCATGGATTTGGCTGCCTGACACCCGCCTGGGCCAGGCAGGAGGGGAAAGGAGAGATTGCTGGGAAAATCACCATCATCCATAGTCCAAAGACAACTCTGGTTTCCTCGGTGCTGTTCTGTAGCACGGTGCTCATATGGGTGAAGGTATCAGAGGTGCCGCAGGTGTCACGGGTCCCCTATGCCTACCACCTTTCAAAAGAACTGCCACATCTAAGGAGAGTGCATACTCCATTTTTTAACAAAAACAAAGTCTTCCCTTAATACTGGTGCACAGGGTCCAAAGAATACTTCAGTGTGCCCAGGCAAATCTATGGGCAGAAGGGCTTGAGAGGCAGTGTTAGGTCTTGTCCTTACTGGGGACAAAAACAAGAACACAAAAACAAAACTCCATGCTGAACCAAATCTTCTGGAACCTCAAGGTGGGAAGAGAGAGAAAGGGGTTGGTTTGCTTGGTTTGTTGTTTTGGACACAGTCTCGACCAGTTAGCCAAGGCAGGTCTAAACTATGCAACCAAAGACGATTTGAACTTCTGATCCTTCCAACTCTACCACCCAACCACTGGGCTACCAGGGGCATGGCACCATGCCCTATTTGTGCGGTGCTGGAAGTGGAACCCAGGGCTTCCTGCATGCTGCCCAAGCACTCTACCAGCTGGACTCCATTCTCAGCCCAGATCCAATTTTTATAGTACAGTTTGCATTGTGTTCTGGGAGAAACGAGAGAATAAGACAGTGCGCTGTCCCGCCACAGTCAGAAGGACAGAAGAGAAGAGAAGAAAGTGGCGGGAACATGTTCCCAGCAGGGCTTCTGGCTAGGGAAAGACAATTAGCCAGGAGCAAGGCACGTGACACCCTTTAGTTAGACAGATCTTCCACCTGAGAAAGGGGCCCACCTCTGTAGGAAGGAAACTCAGAGAACCTGGGAAGTCCCAAAGAATGACCCAGTTTGGTCAATAAATTTAATTCTAGCTATTTTGCTGCACATTCCAGAAGCTGGGTGCAAGAACAGTCAGTGGCTCAGCCTTTAGAAGCACATTGGGTTGCTCATGACTTGAGCGCCATCTAGTGACCATGGAAACAACTTTCTCACCTCATTAAACCTGGGTCATAGGAGGCTGGTTACAGGACGCAGTGGTAGCCTCTTTGCCAAGCTTGCCCGAGGCCCTAAATTCAATTCCCAGTACAATAAGCAAATGAACAAGTAAATAAATCAATGGCACAATAAAAAGAAGGCCAACAGCCCACCAAAAATGAAGGCTGATTTGAAGGAGGGCCTAAACTCTCATCAGGTGGCTGAGGACAGATACAGCTGTATCATATCAGAAACTTTGCCCCCAAAAAAAACACTCAAAAATGCCATACTGTGCCTTGACCATCGTTAGTTCCTGTATTCAGAGACAGAAGCAGTACCCAGTCTGAACGCTGAAGACTTCTGGCATACTGGGTGGCCATAACTTCCTCGGTATCACCACATAAGATACTGTCTCTGTCTTGGTGCATCTGTCTGTCCGTGCAAAGCAGTACTTCCCCAGACCCCTGACCAGCTCCCTGTAGGAGACTGCATCCTGGGAAAGAGGCCTCATAGCTAGGAAGGAAGGAGCCTCCATAATAGCAGAACCTTCTAAAAGTATGCCTGTATGTGCTGGACGGCTCAAAGTATCAGTGAGGAAGTCAGACTGGCAGATCAGCGCTAGACATTGGGGGCAGGGCACCGAGTTCACTTGCTAATTCTCAACCTTGGTGTGTATTTGAGAATTTCTGTAACTAGAAGTCTCTGGGGACTGGGGATATAGCATGCATGAAGCCCTGTGCTCCGTCTCCCACACTACATAAACCAGCATGGTGGCACATGCCTATAATCCCGGCACTTGGGGAGGGGACTGGAGACAGGAGGATCAGAAGTTAAAGGTCATCCTAGTGAAGTCAAGACCAGTCTGACACATGGGACCCTTTAAACTAATGACAACAACAATAATAATAATGCCACATATACCTTTAATCCAGGCGCTCAGGAGCCAGAGGTAGACAGATCTCTAAGAGTTCGAGGCCAGTGGCTTCCTCTGACCACTGTACACCCAACACCAGAGGAGTTTCAAGTTCCAGGCCAGCCAGGGCTACATAGTGTGACTTTGTCTCAAAAGATATTTTATTTTGAAATGTTTCCGAGGAGTTTAAAGAGAACACTGGGAATGAGGTCCATGGGCCACCAAAGCTTCAGAGTGGCAGAGACATACAGAGACCCTGCCTTGTCTGCGAATGCCCTTACTGAGCATGCTCTTTAGAGACCCTGCCTTGTCTGCGAATGCCCTTACTGAGCATGCTCTTCAGACAGTGACTAGCAGTGAGAGAGGACGGAATGCCAGGCAGGGGCTCTGCTCTCCACAAAAGCCTGCATCTCCAAGAGGGGCAGCGGCCTCAGCCATGGGGACACATCTGTAAGGCTCTGGAAAGCCTCCATTTGAATGCTACAGGAAAGAGCTTGGGGTTCTCAAGTTCAGGCAAGAAGACAAGGAGATGCAGCCTCTTGGGATAGTTTCTGTGGGAAGACAAATGGGCAAAGAGGGGCAGAACTGACGCAGAAAATAAACAGTGGTTGGTCCTGAGGGTGAGGTAATGACGTAAGATCTGGCTGCCTCTGCACTGAGTCGCAGACACCAGAGGAGCTGGGAGACAGAACTCCGCTGGACCCCTAAGAGGGAGGAGGTCAGGGAGCCCCACTTTAGAGAGAGGAGGCTGAATGACTCCCCGGCTGGCTGCAGAGCCAGAGCTTTCCATCCACCTTCAGGTGTCCGTGGCAGAGGCTAGAAGAAGAATCACCAAACTCAAAACCCCTATCTCAGAGAAACTTCAACCAAGAATCTACAAAAGGTGTCCTGCCTAACCATGGGCTTCCAGGACGATGGTGACACCACAGTGATGTCATGTCTCAGTTTGTATGAGCACACTCAGCGAAGTTCACACAGTAGGAGCACACTCAGAGAAGTTCACACAGTAGGATCGCCCGACAAACTGTTTCTTGGAAATTACAGATAAATGTTGCCTGGCCAGCATCTTCTAGATGCATCCGGAATCTAGTCAGATTCACACCCAGGAAATGAAGCAGACTTTTCTCAGAAAACACACCAAAGCAAATACAAAGTGTATTACATATTGAAAGGGGAAAATAAGCCTTAAAAGTAAAGTTGGTAAAGATTTGGGATGTAGTTTATTTGGCAAAGCAATTGCCCAGCATGCACAACACGCTGAGTTCTGTCACCGGCATCACAGATACCAGGTGTGATGCTGGACACGCGTGTCCCACACTTCAGTACTTGAAAGGAGGATCCAGAGTTCAAGGTCATCCTTGTTAACAGAACAAAGTCAAGGCTAGGCTAGACTACGTGAGACTCAACTCAAAAAGAAAAAAAGGTTAAATAAAACCCAGAGGTTTGCCAAATATTTATACAAGGCCTATAAAGCAGAAACCAAACTTTTGTTATTTAAATAAGAAAACTTTAAAATAAGCATAAGCTAGTTAAAAATTTTGACAAAGAAATAGTAAAATAAATCTAAACAGGCAAGGCAGTTTTAAATCCCAGCACTCAGGAGGCAGAGGCAGGTGAATCCCTGTGAGTTTGAGGTCAGCCTGGTCTACAAGAGCTAGTTCCAGGACAGCTAGGACTGTTACACAAGGAAACCCTGTTTCAAAAAACAAAAACAACAACAACAACAAAATCTAAACAGAGCTAAAGAGCTCAGAACTGAAATGTCCAATAAGGTTTTTGTTTTAAAAGCTGAGAGGCTGATTGAGGGGGCGAGGAGAAAATTCAAACCCGATAAAGAAGAGAGAGAGAGAGAGCTCAGGTAGAAGAAAGTGCCTAACCTAAACCCTAGAAGTCCCTGGGAGAAACACTGCAAACATATTTTAAAGCCTCAACATAATGCATGCTTTTCTAGGAAAACATAAATGATCAACACTGACAGGAGCAAAAATACAAACCTAAAAATAGCAGTGATCACAGAGAAACTGAAAAGTCTGTAAAGAGCCGTCAGTACTCCCACCCAGAAAGGGCACCAAGCCCACATGGTTTTACGGGTGAACTGTTTCAAACCCTCAAAAGATTACATTCTATGTTATATAAACTGTTCCCAGATGTTAGAAGACTTTAAATCTTTCCGATTAATTTTACAGAGTCAGCATAACTCAGATACCAAAAGCAGGCATTAATAAGAAGACCAACTGAAGATAATAGAAAATCAAGGGCTGAACTCAAGAGGCACTGGAACTTAGGAGGTGAGAACAATGGCATTTGGAGACGTCAGGAAGAGAACAGTCAAAACACATTGCTGACATAGCCAAAACACAACTTTGAGGAGGTGATGGTAGTTCACTGTCTTACTGAGTAAGAGATTAATAGATTTGGCTTCATGCAAATTTAATTTCTAACTGTCAGAAAATATTCAAATATAACTGACAGGAATTGCTTATGAGCAAGCTCAGAGTTAGTGCCCACAGTCATGGAGAAAAGTAAGAAAAAGAAAAACAATCAGAAATACAGACCAGGAGTATGTGTTTATAGCAGAATAACTATAATATAGATGTCAAAAGTTCAAAATGTACAATTGGTCCACTTCTCTAAGTCTCAATGAAATGAAAAGGATCGTATTTACCTTCCAATTAACAAAATTCTCTTTGGTATTATTTTTGAAATTTTTGTTGTAACTTCATTTGGTTTGTTTGATCTTTTGAGTGAGGGCCTCTTGTAGCCCAGACTACCCTCAGATTCACTTTGTAGCTGAAGATGGTTTCGAACTCCTGATCTTCCAGCCTCCCCCTCCTGAGCTCTGGACATGCACCACCGCTCTCAACTCCGTGTTATTTTAGCCATGTTGAACCAGTGTCCCATCAAGTGTATGCGAGTTATTGAGCATAAATTAGTTCAGCCTTCTTGACATGCAACTTCAGCATTGACAGAAAGCCTTAAAAGTGCTTAAAATTCTTTGACAGCTTTGCCTTTAGACCCATGCATGAGAGAAAACTTGAGAGCACACAGTTGTTGCTCAGTGGCAGAGCACTTGCCCAGCACATTTGAGGCACTGAGTTTGATCCCCAGCAGCACAAACCTAATTTTGTTTTCTTCTATTTTATGTGCATGCATTTCCCCGCATGTATGTATGTGCGCCACATGCGTGCAGGTACTCTTAGAGGCCAGAAGAGGGTGTCAAGTCCCCTGGAACTAGAGTTACAGGCAGTTACCTAATGAGCAACCTAATGTGGCTGCTGGGATCCAAACCCTGACTCTCTGCAAGGGCAGCAGATGGTCTTAACCTCTGTGCCTCCTTTTCCAGACCCCTGTTGTTGTTGTTGTTGTTGTTGTTGTTGTTGTTGTTGTTGTTGTAACTATGTACAGCATGGAACTCAGCTACAACAACACTTGTTACAAAGTTAGCTATAAGGTAGAAAAATCAGAGATGCCTGAGTACTCCATATTAACTAGCTCAACTGATCATGCGCACTCACAATGGAACGCGCATTTCTTACAATTGTAGTCTAAGGGCTAGGGATGTAACTCAGTTGATAGAGTACTCAGCTGGCACGTGCAAGGCCCCGGGGTCAATCCTAATACTACCAAAACAATATGTTCTAGAAGCATACTTCATCACAAAACAAAGGACTCAGCTTAATATTGCCAAGAGACAAAGAAACCAATGCTCAGACAACTTAGGTTATGTGATGATAAATGCCTTCAGATCACTAGCTGACACTGGGTTCCATTTTAGTAGACCAACAAAAGCCACTGAAATATAAGAATCACTGGGCACTCATGGCCAGAGTAGAACCCAGCACGTGGTGCCCCCTGCAAGACTGAGGGGACCCCTCTGGACTATCCAGTGTGTACCCTCCACTCAGAGTGTAGCACCCTAAATGGCTGTAAGTGAGCTATCACTGGGAAACGGATTGTGGAGCCCTTACAATCTCCCGTAGCCTGCAGGCTCTCCTATCTTGAGTGAGGAAGGACAGACACGCAGAGCAGGAGAGACATACCTTCTATTTCTCCTCCAGGGGCAGAGATTTTCGACATACCCAGGTAGGTGGTAGCCACAGTGTCGTTGTGAGTGAGGCGGTCCCTAGAACAAGGATGGAAAGAGGATGTGAATGGAAGTGGCAGATGCAGCACACAGCCCACTCAAGAAGGAAGTGACCCTGGTGGCACTAGGAGTTCAGCCTTCGACCGAGGCCTGGGGAGCCCAGGAGGAAAGAGAAAGGAAGCTGTTCAAGACACCTCGAAGGCAACTTGTTCATCTTAACAATCTTCTACTCCGTATCAGCTGGCTTATGCGAGGCCACCAGCCCAGACTAACAGGGAGGAGGCCAAGGCAGGCAGAATGAGCGGCAGGAGGCTGCTGAAAAGCGCAGTCTCCAGACCCAAAAGGTCCCGAGAGCCCAAGAAATGCCAAGATCCAAGAAGCCATCTCTGAGGCCATGGCAGGGTCTAGTGTCGGTGTGCAATGCCTTGGACAGAATCTTTAGCTGGGAAGCATGTCCTGCAGGAGTTTCAGAGTTGCTTAGAGTCCAAATATATTTTACCATCCGCTGTGGAATGAGGAGACAGGTGCAAAGGCAGGCAGGCCCTTCCCCTCTCAGCCAGGGGGTGAGGAGCAGAACCTGGACTGCCACCCCAACTCCCATTCAGGAATCATGTTCCTTGGCAAGGTCAGGAAGACCCCTTTCCTGCTTTCTTAGAGGAAGACTTCTCCGGTCCCAGCCAGTGCAGGGGCCTGTAGGCAGGCTATCTAGGAACAGTAACTTGAAGCCCACAGAATCCTGTGCAGACCCTGCCTCTGAACTCCACACATGGATAACAACGAATGGAGATCACTAATGTTGGCTCCAGGCCACCTATGTCACCACTGTCTGAATCTCCAGCACCCAAGTAAAAATCCAGGTGTGGCAGTGCCTGGCTGAGGGGATTCTGAGGCTTGCTGGACAGGCAGTCTCGTCTAAATCACAAGCTGCAGGCCTAAGGAGAGGCCTGATGTAAAACGCTAGAGAAAAGTTGAGAATTTCACATCTGGCCCCCACATGCAAGTATACACATAAGTGCGTGCGCACACACATATGTGCGCGCGCTCACACACACACACACACACACACACACACACGTAATCCATCAGTCAATAAAGGGGTCCCATTACTTAGCTTTCAGGATCCCCTCATCAGCCCTAGCAGGTAAATACTACTGAGTGCCAGCTTCGGGTGAGGGTACTGATGTCAAGATACTTATCAGAGGGCTGGTGGGATGGCTCAGCAAGCAAAGACACTTGCCTTGCAAGCCAGGCAACCCGAGTTTGATCCCTGGGGACCAAACAGAGGTGAAAGAAGACAGTGGACTCCACAAAGTTGTCCATATGCCTGCCATTGCATGTGTGCTCACATACAAACAACACACACACCCACACACACACTAAAATAACATCTCAGAGACAGGGCTGAGGTAAGACACTTCTGGTGTAGAATCCAGAGCCCTGGCCACCCCCACCTGTCCCTTCCTCTGAAGGGTGGACCTGGGCTTCTCCACCTAATGGCTGGACCCCAGAGCACAGATGGCTATGTCAGGAGACTTTTTTTTGTGTGTGTGTATGAGAAGAGAAGACTCCAGGCTTCCACAGGCAGAGGTCATGGGTTCTGAGCAACTTTCAATTCAAGGGGAAGACCCATAGAAAGGAATCACCGTACCAAAGGTCAGCAGTGCCACGTTGGGCAGGCCCTGGATCCCTCAGAAAGCTTCTCCAGTACGTTCCAAGCCTCTTTATGGTGTTCCTGGGCTTCTTCCTCACCGTGAACACTTTGGTCATGGCAGATTCATCCCACACCACTTCCAGACACCAAAGGCATGATGATTTCATTGTCCTCTTAACCCCACCCCCACGAGATGCCCCAGTCTCTAGCCCTTCCTTCCTCTTTGGATTTCCCAGAAAGGAGATTCAAGGTTTGGCTTTTGAAGTCTCCCCCTGACAGGAGCCGCGTGAGGAAGATGAGTGGCCTGGCAGCCCAGATCTGGACGGGATTCCTGGTACACTGTGTCATGAGAAAACTTCCTAGAGGTGACTGCACCACAGCTGACGTCACATGCCCCCTCTTGGTTTCTTGCCCTGACGGGAATCTAGCCCAGCGCCTCAAAGACGCTAAGCTGGGTGCGTTTTTTAAACATTGTTAAGTCCGTCCCTTAAAGAGGACTGGGAGTCTGACTTCTGGTCTTGTCCAAAAAGAGAGGAGGATAAGACTGCTTTGTTGTTTCTATGGAGGGGGTTTCTGCTAAGGAGGCTTTTGGAAAGGTGTGTTGTCTTTCTGACGTCTCTGTGTGTTTGCCTGAACAAGTTTGCATGCACCACATGAGTGTAGTTGCCCACAGAGGCAAAGGAAAAAAAAAGGTGTCGAATCCTCTGGAACTGGAATTACAAACAGTCGTGAGCTGCACACTGTGGGTGCTGGGAACTGAACCCTGATCCTCTCCAAGACCAGTAAGCACAATTAACCGCTGAGCCATCTCAGGGGGGTTTTCAAAGACTCGAACGGAAGATGAAGTTACAGAGCCGCGTGGACTGCATCACGTGTCTGAGATTCAGGTGGCGGCAGAAGTTCATCTGTGTGCTCTGGAAGAAGGGCTTGCTGGATAGAAACTTCCAGCAGTGGCATGCTTTCTGGCCTGGAGCAGGGTTTTGAGGCTTAGGGCTTGCTTTTGGAAAACAGCAAGTCTCAAAATAGACTCACAATAAAAGTGCCACTTCGACCCAAGCCAGAGATGCAGCCACCAGATTCCGTAACGTGTTTGGATTGTACAGTATGCTGATAGCTTTGACACAGCTCCAAGGGAGTCAGGCCAGGCACAGACACAATCCACGAGTCAACCGCACCCACATGCATCCACACAGATGCACACACGCACAAACATGCACACTGGGCTGTCCCAGTCAGCACAGCGCAGTCACTGCCAGCTGACATGCGGAGATGGCTCTGGGAACGCAAAGTGTACCTTTCCACCAAACCGCTTCCCCTTCCCCAAGCCCATACCAGCCGTGGCGGCCCTCGGGACCTCTCCCTGCCCCCTGCCCACACTCCTTTCCCTCTAATTCTCTCAATCTGTTTTCTTTAGGCCTGGGGAACTGGCACACACTTTAATGGCTCTGCGGCCTGGGGTTTTTCCCCTGGTCTCTCATTATCCTCCTAGTTGGGGGTGCCATGGGCATGCAACTGAAGGAGAATGGCCGGGGAGCCACATGATCAAGACTTCTGGGGGCAGAAAAAGGACAGCTTGCTCTTTGTGGAAATCCTGGGGTTCTGAGCTTGTGGGGTTTGGGCCCTGATGTCCCTCAAGCGTGAGAGAGGTCGCCTCCTTGCTGCTACTGTGAGAGACAGCATGGTGAGGATAAGAGCACCAGCTCTGACTGAGAGTCACATCAGGCCTCTGTGACTTCTGAGCTGTCACCTCAGGCAGGTCAATTGGTTCTTCCTCCCTGTGCCTTCCTCTGTGACGTAGGACCATGCCATCTTGTCGGGGGGTCAGATAAACTCACACACATGGAAAGAGCCCACTGGACACAGCCCTGGCCTACAAGTTGGTGATCCACAGTGGTAAGATTCCAAGACACTCACAGGCTACTTTCCCAACCTGTTCAACACCCGCAATGATGACCCCTATTCAGACAATATAACCCACACCCCCAACTTGGGGGCTTTGCTTCCATTCCATCCCACAGGAACAGAACAGCTGGTTTGGCCTCTACCTCTTGTATGTGGCCCTTACTGATGACTTGGCAACTTCTGAGGAAGCCTCCAGAGGTGAGTTCCTCACCGCCTCCTGGCTGTTACCTACTTATCTGCAGTCAGTGTGGCATCCCAGCTCCTGATTGCCCCATAACTGCCCACGGCCCTCGTATCTTGCCTTGACACATTCACTCTCTGACATAGCAGCAGCCCAGGTACATGAAAATGACAGACAGAAGAACTGATGGAGACCACCCCCTCAAAGATCTAGAACTTACCAGTCCATGACACGAATCCTCATTTTTTCGCACATAGAGGGAAACTGGGGAAGGAAAGGGAGCCAGATGAGAGCAGAGTTAAAAGAAAACAACCCTTCACCGAGCCGAAGAACTGGGGGACGGAGATGCTCCGCGTCCCACCAGGACCACTCACCATCGCGGGCAATGTGATGTTCTGGTTCCACTGAGGGTTGGCTGTCTTCTCCAGGATCTTGCTGCAGAGCTAGGAGACATGAAAGATAGGAGTAAGGGAGTCTATGTGGACCTTTAGCTTTGTGGTGACCAATCCACCCAGAAGCCATTCTCTGCCACACTAGCTGCTCTTCTAGCTGAGCCTGAGACCCCAGGTCTCAGGGCCTGTGTGGCAGGCTCACAATCAGGGACGCTCTGTACTGACAAGGCTCAAAGGAAGAGAAGACCCAGGATACAGCGGCTAGTGCAAATGCTGCAGTCTCATTGCCCTAAACCACAGCTCTGCCTGGACTCAACCACACCCCCACCTCCCATTAAGGTCAGGTACCCAGGCCTATACATCAGCACTCAAGTGAGAAACAGAATTCAGTGGAGATACAAACCCCATAAACCACTGGGGATGTACAAAGTGGTAAACCACTCATCCAGCATGAGCAAAACCCTACATTCAATTCCCAGTTAGGAAAGAAAGAAGAAGGAAGGAAGGAAGGAAGGAAGGAAGGAAGGAAGGAAGGAAGGAAGGAAGGAAGAAAACTTTGAAGACACAGCCTGCCTCAGACAAATACTACCTGAAAAGTATTTGTCTTGTTACAAACAAGAAACGTATCAAGAATGGAAAGTGCTCCAAGTCAGGCCTCCATGATGTCCCAGGGCAGCCTGCACCCACAAGTGTGGAAGAAGGCAAAGACTCAGTTGACCAGATCTCAGTGAGTAAAATCTTTGCCACAAAAGCATGAAAACTTAGGTTCTATGCCCAGAACCACATAAAAGCCAGGCATGCTAGCACACAATTGTCATCGCAGCTCTTGGGAGGCAGAGGCAGGAAGATCCCTGGGGTTCCCTGCCTAGGCAGTCTAACCAGTCCCAGGTTCAGGGAGAGACCTTATCTCAAAACAATATGATGAAGGGCTGGGGGTGGTGGCAGCACACACTTTGATCCCAGTACTCAATGCAGAGGCAGGTGGATCTATGTGAGTTCAGGGCCAGCCTGGTCTACAGAGCAAGTTCCAGGAGAGCCAGGGCTACATAATAGAGAAACCCTGATTCAAAAAATTAAATAAGGTTAAGATTTATTGAGGATGACACCAACATACGCGCGCGCGCACACATACATACACACACACACACACACGAAAACAAACAAATAAATAACAAGTTTTAAGAGGCTCAGTAAGTTTTGGAAGACAAGTAAGACCATTCCTAGCAATAGTGAACAGGCTTCGCTTACAGATTTGTCACATGCAAAGCAAGAATTTTATTAAAATGCATTATCTCAATAATGAGTATTTGAATTAAATCCAGGACTTTGGGTTCCCTGGGGTGAGGGCTCCGTCTCTGCCCCCATCTATCCAGTTCCAGCCCCTGTTCACATTTATCTTCCTCCCTGTAGACGGAGCCCAGTCATAGGCTGCCAGGGTGGGGCAGAAGAGGTGTTAGCGGAGGAAAGAGGAAGAGCGGACAAGCAGCAGGTAAAGGAGGACTGACATTTGCAGAGACGCGGCCACCATCATTTGGGAGCATGTGAAGGCACTGGACCAGAAGTAGGCTGGAGAGTTTCTACTCCCACCCCAGACCTATAAATGCCTCCTTCTCCCGACACCCATGTCAGCAAAACTGCAGGGAAACCACACTCTGTATTTTGCTAGTGACAGAAAATGAAATAGTTTGACTCCCATGGGGAGGCAGCTGAGAGCTACCAAACTAACTCATTTTTACCTGCCAGTCCTTCCTCCAGGTGTTCTCTACAGAAACACCTGTGTGATCAGAGTGGCCGTGTTTACTGCAGCATGGCTAGAGCTGGAGGGATCTGGGACAAGCCAGGTATCCACCAACAGAGGGTGAGTTAAAGAAAGCATGGCCTACCTACAGTGGAGTGCAATGCAGCTTCCAAAAGAGGAGACCCTATGTGCACAGAAGAGAAAGAAGCCTTGTTTCTATTTTACAGCACAGAGCAGACAAGTAAGGATAGAGCAGTGAACAGTGCACAAACACAGACTGGGGCAGCAAAAACTGAGAATCCATGCTCACGTTCGATATATACATAAGGAAACCAAAATGTGATGAAGGAAACTCATCTGTGAAGGAAAGAAGAGGGTTGTTGAATGGAGACCAGAGCAAGGGGAGATGATGGTGATGGTGATGATGGAGATAGATAGATAGATAGATAGATAGATAGATAGATAGATAGATAGATAGATAGATAAGATGGCCAACCATATATAGAAGATGTAAGCAGTATCTAATCAAAAAGTAAATATAAATTTTAAATAAAAATGAAAAAATTCTCCGATATACACAGTGGGAGGCCCTACCAACACAGCTTCTTGGCTTTAGCCTTTACCAAGAAAGTTTATGACCTCTGACCTAATAATAATCCTTGTTCTAGAAACTTTCCTGTGGAAAAGCAGAACTTGGACAAAGACTTTTGTCTGTATGCTGACCCAGGTATTTACTAAAAAGTAAAAAGCTGAAATTGCATCCATACATACAGTAGGATCAGCACCACTGTGCATTCACCTGACAGAGTGGCAAGCTGGGCTGTGTAACCTGAGGGAAGGCTGGATGATACGAGCTGTACCAAACTGCTCACACAGAGCTGGGTCTTGCTTCTCGCAGCATCTGCAAAGTCACGCTGAACAATCAATCAGGGCTACCAAGGCATCGTCTAAAGGAAACGGGCGGGGTTGTTACGGCTCACCCGACATGTTTTCCTCTGAGATCCTCACAGTCTTCCTCTGCATGGCTCTGTTGCAGCAGCCCTGGTTTAGCACACATTGCTGACACCAGGCTCACCGCCTGCCTGCAGCACGCCTGAGCTGACACCAGGCTTGCCGCCCACAACCCTCCTGAATTAATCCCACGTGGAACTGGTTTATCCATTTCACACTTGGGGAACAGAATTACACTCTGAAGTCACTGAAACAGGAGAACCCTAACAAAAGGAGGAAGCACCTCTCTCCCCAAACCTGGCACTAAACAGATGAAGGAAAGGCCTCATGTACAACATGACAGTCAAGATGCCAAGGCTGAGCCCCACTCGCCTTTCAGTCACAGGACTGAGAAAAGGAAAGTGAGAACCACAGAGAGAACAGACCAGGAACATGGACATTTTCATTTCCTTTTTTCTGTTGTTTTGTTTTGTTTCTCTTATTTTTTTCACAATACAATAAATGAGTTTCATTCTTGGATCCAGAAAAAAAAAGTCTAAAGCATCTGTCCTGCCCGAAAGGCCTCTTTCCTTGTCCCATACCATTCCCTTGAGTAGCTCCACCCACTGTGTAGTTGGCTACATCTTGGGTAACAGTGCCACCAAGTGTCCTTAAGCAAAAATGCAGAAACATCCAAGTGTGGTTGGATGGACACTAGCAAAACCCTAGGGCTTGCAAGTAAAGTAAAAGCTTAGAACCAGAGACAGAAATTGGGAATGGTAAGAATGGGGTGAGAATGGTGGGAAGGTGGGATGAGGGTCGGGAAGACGGGAGGGGATGAAGGTCGGGGGAGATGGGATGGGATGAGGGTCAGGGGAGGCGGGAGGGGATGAAGGTCGGGGGAGGTGGGATGGGATGAGGGTCGGGGGAGATAGGATGGGATGAGGGTCAGGGGAGAAGGGAGGGGATGAGGGTCAGGGGAGAAGGGAGGGGATGAAGGTCAGGGGAGACGGGATGGGATGAGGGGGGGCGGGAGGGGATGAGGGTCAGGGGAGATGGGAGGGGATGAGGGTCAGGGGAGGCGGGAGGGGATGAGGGTCGGGGGAAGCGGGAGGGGATGAGGGTCGGGGGAGGCGGGAGGGGATGAGGGTCGGGGGAGACGACGGGATGGGATGAGGGTCGGGGGAGATGGGATGGGATGAGGGTCAGGGGAGGCGGGAGGGGATGAGGGTCAGGGGAGAAGGGAGGTGATGAGGGTCAAGGGAGACGGGATGGGATGAGGATCGGGGGAGGCAGGAGGGGATGAGGGTCGGGGAGACGGGAGGGGATGAGCACAGGGCTCAGGGCGGAAAAGAGGGCGGAAGGCCTAAAGACCACAGAAGCAGTTGGCTGCCCCTCCCTGTCAGCTCACTCCTCAGCCCCCATCCTCTCAAACAGGACCACAGGGTGGTACCTGCTTAAACTTTATCTGGTCTCCCAAGCCACCCCTGCTAGACACCAGCAGTCTAGTGGTGCAGGAGAATTGTCTGTATTCTGTCAATCATGTTTTAAATAAACGCTGATTGGCCAGGCAGGAGGTGTAGGTGGGAAAACCAGACAGGAAGTGGAAATGATGTAAAGAGAGCAGGAGAATTCTGGGAAGGAGGAAGCTGGTTCCTCCCACTTCTGCCCAGATCACCGAAGCAGCAGGATGTGAGCTGCCCCACTGAAAAAGGTACTGAGCCACATGGCTAAAATAGATCAGAATAATGGGTTAATCAAGATGTGAGAATTAGTTAATAAGAAGCCTGACCTAAAAGGCCAATCAGCTTTATAACTTACAGAGATTTCAGTGTGGTTGATTTTCTCTGGGGCCTGCCGGTTGTGGGGTACCAGGCGGGGACAGAAAACACAAACAAGCAGGGCCCTACATGTTACAGTCTAGGAAGATCAGAAAGCATCAGATAAGTAAAGGCACAGAGAGATCACGGGTGCTGGTGACATGCTAAGGACAGGGACCACAGCGCGCTCAGCCTGGGCACCAGGCAAGTACGCGACCTGAAGGAGAGGGGACGGAGCTGCTGCTGCAGCACGCTAGAACCATGGGTAAAACAACCAAGCTTCCTAGCTGACAGGACCTTTCCCGACTGTCAATGGAGAAGTCAAATCCTCAGCCTTGAAGCACAGAATTCCAGGAAAACTTGATTTCCCCACTTCCTCCATGCCTCCTGCCATTGGGAAGGCCAGCTCTGAAGAAGTGCACACAGACCCCAAGCCCAAACCAACTCCTGCCTGTGATCAGCAAGGATCTGCAGAGAATAGTGTCACCTCAGAGGGATCAAGCTGGCAAGCTAAATAACTGGACACTTTTCCTGAGTCTCTGTATTAGGTTCTGGAGGGTGAGGGGGTACCACAGAGGCTCCCACAGCCAACAGGACAGGGGCAGGTTGACATTGTAGCCCAGTTAGGAAAGTGTTCATCTAGCACACATGAAGCCCTGGGCTCCATCCTTAGCACCACATAAACCTTGAACTCCAGGGGTGGAGGCAGGAGGACCAAAAGTTTAAGATCATCCTCAGCTTCAAAGTTCATTCTCATCCAAAGCAAGTTCTAGGCTTGCCAAAATCAACCCTCATCAGGAAACTTCTCTTTGTCACAGATGGAGACCATTAAAGAAAACCACAACCAATCAAAATGCAGAGTTGTGGAGTCCAGGCCCAACTGAGGCATCATCAACACAGCTTCCAGGGCTCGGGATCATTGCCGAAGAGCGGGTGGGAAGATGTAAGAGCCAGACGGGGATTTCACTGTGAGACTGTGTCTGCTAGGAGTGTCAAAAGCTATGCCCATGAAGTCTCACCAACACGACTACCTAAACATGACCTGAATAAGAGTGACACATGCTAACATGGAAAGGGGAAAGTCCATGAGGCCTCAACCCTAGACGAAGAACTACAGGCAACTAAGGAATGCTGGGATGCAGATAAATAGTCTTTCCCAGGAAAGAGCATACTGATTGGTTATCCAAAATTGAGGCCATGAATTTGAAAGAGGGTGGTTTGTGGGAGGTTTTGGAAGAGGGAAAGAAAAATGAGAAATGATGTAATTATACTATAATCTCAAAATTTTTTTAAAAAGATATGTATTTTTAAAGTCCAAGGAGAACTGGCTCAGAGGGAAAGAGGGCTCTCTGAACATTTGTAAGAACCTGAGTTCAAATCCCCAGCACCCATGTAAAAAGCTAGGCTTGGCTGCAAGCACCTATAACCTTGGCCCTGTGGAGGACGGAAACAGGAGGATCACTGGGGCTCAATACTGACAACCTGCTCCAGTTTCAGCAAGAGATTCTGATCAAGAACAGAAAGCAACAGAACAGGAAACCCAACAGCCTCCTTCAGCCTTTGTGCATGTTTAAGGACAGGCAACACACACACAAGTTCATTCATGCACATTCAAAAAAATTAAAATTTTAAATAGAACAGAGAGCTAGAAATGAGAAAATGGGCACTGGGTAAACCCCAAGCAGTGACTTATTCAGGCAGAGGTCAGTGGACACTTGGTGCATCAGGTCAGAAGGTACTGGGACATTGAACATCCCCAGGGAATCAAGATGTCACCCTAGGAGTAGCTGTCAATTGCAAAGAGGGGCATTTACCTTTATACAGGTTAGATCAGAAGGTAGAGGACTAACCAAGGGGGATGGGACACAGGGCACTGTGGCTTTCTGTCGTGTTGCAGCACAATGTAGGGAGCACAGCCTGTGGTGAGCTCCAGGCAAAATCCTTCGAAGGTAACCACCCACCTTCAGTGCCCAGGAAATACAGAAGCCAAAGGAGTAAGGAAATGCCAGAGAAAACAATCAGAAAACTCCAGGATTTGGAGAAATGGCCTAGGTTCTCCAAAAAGTCCCTGTCCTGCACTGGGAGATGACAGAGAAGTGACTGCTGTGTGATCCTGAGAGAGAGAGAGAGAGAGAGAGAGAGAGAGAGAAACTGGCTGTGGAGACACCGTGGCTAGGAAGGGCTGGTCCTGGATGCATGGCTGAGGTTGAGAGCTAGACTCGGCATGTGTTTGTGAAAGAGGAAAAGAGGATTAGAGGCCAGCCCACATACTCCACCTTGGACGGTGGAATCCTTAAGATGGAGTCTCCTATGAGGAAGGTACCTAGGGGGAGAGTTTCTCAAAAGGGCCCCAGGTAGAATAGATCAGAGGCATGAGGATGTCTGGCAGGGAAGAGAAGAATCAGCCAAAAAAGAGCTATGTGGAGTCCCTTGCAGCTACGCTGCACTGGAGCCTGGGTGTGGTCACAGCTGCAGGAGATACTGTGATACCTACAAAAAAAATTGCTGAAGCTGTGGGGTGTGGGACAGGAATCAACAGGGACAGGTGCTACTACCTGGGCAGGAGGGTGAGCTGCAAGGAGGAAGGGAGGAACAAGTGACCCCTTGGTTGACCAGCAGACACCTTTCTCTCTCTGCCTTCTGCCATAACTGTGTGAAAACAATTACTATGCTTCCTCACACATTGAGGAAGAGTCTCCCTGCCTTGACAGATGAGTGGAAATGAGAACGTGGTGCAAATACACTGGAGTTCTACGCAACCTTAAAGAAAAGGAAATCATGGCGGTCAAAGGAAAGTGGGTATAACTGGACAGCACTATTAGGTGAAATCAGCCAGACTCACTCGGAAAGACAAGCGAACCACGTGTTCCTTAAGTTTAAAATGAGGGGTGTGTGTGCATGTGCGTGCGTGCATGTGCATGCATGTATGTGTGTGTGCGTGCGTGCATGTGCATGCATGTATGTGTGTGTGCATGCGTGCGTGTATGTATGTGCGTGCGTGCGTGTGTGTGTGTGTGCATGTATGTGTGTGTGCATGTGTGTGTGTATGTATGTGCGTGTGTGTGTGTGCGTGTGTGTGTGTGCGTGTGTGTGTGTGTGCGTGTGTTGACACATGACCCGACAGCCTGGTAAACTTTGTTTGATCCTCAGAACCCATAGGGAAAGATGAAAGCCACCTCCACAAAGATATCCTCTGACCTCACACACACCATGGCGTGCCTGCCCAAACAAACACATATCATGCACACAAACATTTTTTACAGGCCAACAAGACGGTTCAGCAGGTAAAAGTGGTTGGCGCCAAGCCTGGCAACCTGAGTTCATCTGAGAGAGAATGAGCGAACCAGCTCCCATAGGTTATCCTCTGTGCACATGTGCACTGTGGCTGTGCCCTCAACCCACGAACACATACACATAAATAAACAAGTTCATTTTTTAATTTCTGTCTTTATGTATTTCACCTCTTGCCCCCACACGCTTACTCCATACTCCCAAATCCTCCTCTCTCTGCCACCATCTACCCCTTCTCTGTCCACCCATCCTCTCTGTTCAGTCACAGCTACTTACAGCCTGGACATCGGGGCACACCTGTCCATTTTCAGGGGGGAGCAGCCTAGAGAGCCAACCTGGGTATGTTGCTTCCAGAGGCCCCTCTTCTTGCACCTTTGCCAGGGGCACCCTGCTCTGTCTGGACTCTCCACCCCATGGCCTTCTCCCTCCTACAATCCCCCTGGATGCCTGCTCCTCACCATTTTCCCAGCAAAGCTGACTTCCACGAAGGGATCCACCAAGTTCTTCTTGTTGCTGTCAAAGCCAAAGATCTGCTTGACGTTGTCCATCACAGCATCGTCCACTGGAGAAGAGACACATCTGTCACCGCTTGCCCATGCCTCCTCTATACCTAATGTCCCCACAATATATGGGTCACTGCCTGTCAGCTCTCCCTTCTTGAATCAACTGTCTTATGTCTCTGCCCACCTGCTAAGCCTCCTAGGCCCCCACCTGCTAAGCCTCCTAGGCCCCACTGTTCCACATCACCTTCTTCAATGCTAGCCTCCAACCCCCTCCCGTCCCACATCACTTCCTTCATTGGTAGCCTCTAGCCCGCTTCCAGCCCCAGCTATCCCTGTGTCTCCAGGCAGTATCAGGACAGGTTGTGGTCCTTCATGAGAGAGTCAGTTCGGGCTCCCCATGAAGAAGGATCTCAGAACAGCAGCTTAGAAGCAGTTGCCCCTCCCCAAACACACACATCTGTCACTGTCCCCTCACATCAGGCTTCAGAGCCTGTCACATGTAGTGACCGACTGTGGGGCTGATTCAGTGGAAACACTCTGGGTGCCTGGTGGCGTTAATATCAGGACCACAGTGGTTCACCCATAGGCCATCCTGTAGGGCAATCTTACTTTAAATAGAAAATTAAAAAGGTCCAATGTATAGTCTAAGACTTCCCGTTTCCATAAGACCACCAGACCAGGCTAGGGAAAGCTTGAGCGGAGCTACTGGGCAGTTGTTGCTCTCAAGGCTGCGGCAGCTACCCAAGACCTCCTGCATGTATTGCTTTCCATTAGAATCCAGCTGCTCTTGTTGAGTGCAAGCGTGGGGCTTTGGGTTCAAACCTAACACCACTGTTAGGAGGGGTATATCAAATAAGGGCTTGTAACATCAGCCAGACAGCAAAAGGCAGGGTATCACCGGCAACACTAACAGATCCTACGGGAGGAAGCCGGATCAAAAGGAGGAAGGGAATGAACAGCGGGGTAGTCCCTGGGGATAGCGGCCTAGGCCTCTCCTTTCCCCATGAAGTAGACTGTGGTTCAGGGTCCATGCTCTAAACCGCCAGGCAGGAGCCTCTTGTCGGCCTCCAGAAGGGGCGCCACACTCACTCTGCGGTAAGTCCTCAGCCCGGAAGAGTTTCAGACAGAAGTGGGCTCCACGAAGGGCAACACCAGTGGGCCTAAGCAGGTTGCCTTCAATGTCCTCCTTGTCTTCAGAAGGGTCCTTCCTGTCCAGCTACAAAGAAAACACACAGGATCCCTCACCAGACCCTGGATACCATGGACTCCAATGAAGGGTCCTTCCTGAACCTCTTAGGCCTTCGATTGGCTTAGACCTCAACAGAGCAGTGGGGACCATGACACACACACTCCCTAGTTGCATGGTGGACCATCTTCAACACTAACTGTTGTCAACAGGCATACACGGCAGGCATCCACGCCAACTGCGAGAGCCCCCTTTCCCGGGTACTCCACCCCCACTCCAGTGAGACAGCAGTTGGTAATTGCAACTGTTTGGATGCTCCATCTGCAGGGGTGTGGGTTCACTCACACAAATATTGACCCAGTGACCCCGGAGTCAGCATGGTGCTAAAGGGTGAGGCACCCCAGTTAAGGTGGAGTGAGGCTCTGCTTCCTAGATCTCACTCCTTTGCAGAAAGAACATGTAGCTATGCAAACGAAGGCAGCAACACTGCACAACGGTAAACATGGGCCACCTCGTGGCTTCTTGGGGCAGGCCGGTAGGCAGTGGAGGGACAGGAAGAAGTGAGGTCAGCCTGGTCCAGCAGCCTACTGCTTGGCAAGCTAACCAAAAAGGCTGTGGCCTGCTGCTTGCTCGGCCTGTCTCCCACGCCGAACCCCACTTCAGCATCTGTGGCAAATATTTGCGAGGAGCATACTCGGGAGCAAGTGCCCATGAGGGAGACACTCCTCACCTTATTCATCTCAAATTAGAAGAAAATATTCATCTCCTCTAATTCCCTGTGTCTACAAGGAGGGGAGAGCAGCCGGAAAGACGGAGGAAGAGGGCCTCCTGGAAGAGGAGGACTGAGTGTGTGGTTCTGGGGAAGGAGAAAGAAGGTGGAGTACAGAAGACAGGAGGGAGAAACGAGGGCGATGAAGAAGGGACGGCTGAACCAGGTGGAGGAGAGAGGGGCACAACACGCCCATTGACAGTGGAGCGAGAGAGAGGGATGGCCCGTGGCTCCTCTTCTGAATGTGGGGTGTACTTCTCTGTTACCTCCGAGTTCATGAGTGTTTCCAGGCTAGCCCATTATTCTAGCTCCTGCTCCAACAACCTTCAAGAGGCTGAGCTGCCCTCCTCTCACCCCCTCCACCCCTCCTCTCTCCCTTACTCAGTCTCCAGATACTCTGCAGGCTGGGCCTCCACCTCTCGCTGCCATTCCTGTCCTGCCCATCTCCACACTCCTGCACAGCCGCATGCCTCCTCTTGTGTCATGGCTACTGAGAGTTTTGAAAACAACGGCCTCACCACACAGCCCTCACCCTAACATGGTGTTCTACGTATACTACAGGATTCTGCCGTTTGCAAGAAAGTCCAGACAGTGTGGCCTCATCATCCCAGCTAGTGAGGGAGCCTGAGGCAGAAGATTCATAAGTTCAAAGCCTGGGCTACAAGGCAAACTAAGGCCAGTCTGAGCAACTTAGTGAGACCATGTCTCAAAATAAAAGGAAAAAGGAGGGTTGGAGATGTAGCTCAGTGGTAGAGCGCTAGTCAATGCGTGCACGGCCTTGGGTTCAATCCCCAGAAACACCAAAAACAAAAACAAACAAACAAAAAACATTTCCATTTAAGTCCAATTAGTTCCTCATTTGTCCTCCATAAGGATTTGAGCCTCTTCTCAAACATGCAAGATGCTGACATTTGCCAACTCAAACCGCCTCTCACTTCATCCTCCCTGACAGGTCAAGATGATCACAAAATCTCCCCAGGCAGAAAGTCAGGCCACGACCGAGCGTTAAAAGAACAACTTGGCTTTGGCCAAAGGAAAACTAGACATGCATGCCCTTTGAGAAGGATGTGTGATGCTAATTAATAACAGCTCTTTCCAAGCAGCAGAGTTTCGAGTGGTTTGCTCGTTACTTATATTATCTGCGTGTTATACAGCTCTCAGGATCACCATGCACCCCTTTCAGAGAAGAAGACACCAAGCCAGGGGTTTTGTATGGCGTTGGACCAGGTGTTGTGAGGAGCATACTCACAGGAGCTTCGTCTCCGGGCCCTAGCACACACAGGCTGGCTTTGAGGTAGCCTCTGGCCCCTGCAGAGAAGTCATCTGGGTCGGAGAGCAGCAGCCACTTGCGGAGATAAGCGTGTCCTGCAGGAGAGAGAGGAAGGTCCTGTCTGCCGCGTTTTAGGAGACCTGACAGGAAGAGGGGCCAGACTTCACACCCCATGGATGTGTGAAACCAAGAGCTCTCCACAGGATGTGCTGGCTCCTCAGCAGGGCCAGATTTCCTGGAGTATTAAAGACACCACGACACCATCCGTGACTATTGATATTGGACAATGAGTGTCTCGGAGATTTTCTTTTTTTAATTGAGAATCTAAAAGTACTTTGGACATTTGTGTGTCAGAGAAGAGAACTTCTACAAGAGGTAATAAAAGCCAAACACAGGCCTTTTCCCCCCATTTCTTTGGTAAATCACCAGGCAAACAAGGAAAAGCATAAAGTGATTCTGAGCCATAACCTGGGATAGTCACCCCTGAAGAAGCCCAATGACGATGCTCCTGAGGGCTTGCTTTGCATGGAAGAGAAATCCCTGCCTTCCCTTCCAAGTGCAGACCCTCTCCCCTCCAAGTTCAAAAGCACCAGGAAGAAAAAGGGGAGTTCCTCCCCCCCAAAATGAGTGTCTCCAAGCAGCTCTAGGACCAGGATGCCAGGATTTGGCCAAAGGGATAGAAACTCACGGGCTTCTCTGTACACGGTGCCCACATCCATCTGAAATAGAGAGGGGGCATAATCAAACAAAGGATATTTTGACTTCCTGAGTCCCCTCCTGTACTTTGCAGAGGGTCTTTTTCTCTATGTGCCTATTGTATATGTATTTCCCAATAAATGCCTTTCTTCAACTTCTAAAAAACAAAAATGGCAAACCAGAACACACGTATATACAAGCAAAGCACAAAGCACAGACCGTATGCAGGCAAAACACCATATCTATAAAATGAAAATAAATAAATTTTTAACAGATTAAGCAATCTATCTAAGAGCTGAATGGATAGCTACATAATGCCATTTAATATATTTTTAAGATTTATTTACTTTCATTATATGTGTATGAGTGTTTTGCTTGCATGTATACCTGTGTACCACATATGTGCCTTGTGCCTGTGGAGTTCAGAGAAGGCATCAGAACCCCTGGAACTGGCATTACGAATGGTTAGGAGCTGCCACGTGGATGCTGGGAATGAAACCCAGGTCCTCCTCAAGTGTAGTAAGTGCTCGTAACCCCTGAGCCATCTCTCCAGCCCCAATTTTTTGTTTTGTAAGATCTGTTAAATTCACCCTGGGGTTTCCAGGACTCACTAACTTAGAGGTGGACTGTCTATTGTCCAACTCCTGGCCACCAAGAAAAGTACATAGGCCAGGGCAGGCTCCTTCTCCTGGATACCCATGAGAACTCCACTCCAGACCCGTGGGAAAGATAAAGTCAGGGAACAGAGCACTGCATCATGAGAAAGGGTGGTGGGAGTGAAAATGATCCCCACGACGCATATATCTGAATGCTTGGTCCACACTTGGTGGAACTGTTTGGGAAGGATTAGGAGGTGTGGCTTTGTTGGAGGAGGTATGCCACTGAAGGTGGGATTTGAGGTTTCAACGGCCCAAGCCATTCCCAATTCACTCTCTCTGCTTCATGCTTGTAGATCAGATGTAAGCTCTCAGCTACTGCTCCACAGCCATGCCTGCCTGCCTGCTGCCATGCTCCTCAACGTGATGACCATGGAACAACCCTCGGGAACTGTGAGCCCAAATTAAATGCTTTCTTTCATAAGTTGATTTGGTCATGGTGACTTATCACAGCAATAAAAAGTAACCAAGACACATGAGATAGCCATGGGTATGGACTGGGCTGCTTCCCTTCCAGGGTGCAGAGATAAAGGGGATCTTATTAGGGGGGGTTAATTCCCTCTGCTGGAGACAAGTGTAGAGTTTGCTCCCTCTCTGTCACACGCTGACCTCAGAAAAATGGGAGTGTAAGTACTTTCTCCAGCTCTTTGCAGTGTATCTTTTCAGAAAGGAAGTTAGCTGAAGCTGTGGGAAACCATTCAAGGACCCAAGCTCCACTTCCAAAGAAAAATATAAAGGAAGGCCAGAGACATCTGGGAGCCTGACCTTTGAGGGTACCAAGCTCCAGGATGTCACAGAGGGAAAAGATTTGCTTTTAACTCTGAATAAAGAGAACTAACTCACACAGATGGTCACCCTAATTTCCACAGGAGCCTAGGAAGGACTCTGTGTTAGAGTGGGGGTGTTGTGCCTGGATGGGGGTGTGGAATATTCCTTTACACTGTATGAATATGTGTCACTGTGATTGGGTTAATAAAGAAGCTGACTAGTCAATAGCTGGACAAGTAAAGGCTAGACAGGACTTGCAGAAAAAAGAAAGCCCAAAGAAGAGGAGGAAGGTCTTTCAGAATTGGGAGGAGATGTGGAGAGAAGGGGATGAACTTGTCATACTGAGAGCAGAGCATATGTGACAGAGCATAGGTAAGAAATAGGGGTTAATTTAAAATGTAAGAGTTAATTAGTAACAAGCCTGAGCTATTAGCCAAGCATTTACAATTAATATTAAGCCTCTTAGTGATTATTTGGGAGCAGCTGTTGAGACACAAAGAAATTCTGCCTGTAGTGGGGGTGCCACACTAGGGTGGAGTGCTGTGCTGGTGTGAGGGTGCTGTGCTGGGGTGGGGGTGTTGTGTTGAGGTGGGGGTGCCACACTGGGGTAGGGGTACTGTACTGGGATGGAGGTACCATGCTGGGGTGTGGTGCTGTGCTGGGGTGGGGGTGCCATGCTGGGGTGGGGGTGCTGTGCTAGGGTGGGGTGTCATGCTGAGGTGGGGGTGTCATGCTAGAGTGGGGGTGCTTTCCAGCCCCTTCCCTGACTACAGAAATGTGATTGAAGGTGCACTCCACACACTTGACTCCCTCTGTCTTCCCAGTCCCAGACACTGCCTATCACACACATCCCCTCCTGACAAATGCGTAATTAATAATAAAAGGGAGGCCACACATGGTGGCTCACTCCTCTGTACTTCCAGCTTGCTGGAGGTTGAGGCAGGAAGATCACCATAAGTTTGAGGCCTGCCTGAACTATAAGAAGAGAACTCTTCCTAAAATAAAATATTTTATTTCTCTACCTTTGGTGAACGGTTTTCTGAGTTGGAGGTTTGGGGGAGATGGGTTGAAACTAGATTTTCCCAGCATAGCCTGGCCCTGTAGGGGAAGTGAGAACTGACTGCTTCCAAGTAAAGAAACAATTACCCGGAACTCGCCAAGGAGGGCATCTGTCCTAAGGGAGCGTGAATCCACCACCTGCAAAGAAAGAATGTCTTCCTGTGAGAGTATGGCTCTGACCAGGCCCCTCCCAGACAACAGCAGCCAGCAGCTGGAACCATCTCCATCCCAGAAACAAAGTTCAGCAATGTCTCACCTCACAGAGCCCTATGGGTAGATACTAACATGACCTCCACCTCACAAATCAAGGGACAAAGGCACAGGGAAATGACAGAGCATGTGCAGAATCATATGGGAACACAGCAGAGGTGGACCCAGACATTTAACACACAACCCTTCCCAGCAGCATGGGGAAATCTGAGACCACAGAACAGACAAAGAAAGCAAGCCAAAAGCCAGGCGCTCCGGGCCTCCAACCTGAGGCACGCGGGTGTTTATCTGACACTGGCAGAGCTTCTGGGAGTCATCCAATCACCCAAGAGTCAAGCTTCAACCCCCCCCTCTCTCTCACACACACACACACAGACTTACAGGCACAAGGGCAGACATGTCTGTGAATATCGCATCACACAGCCCATGAAGAATACTTTGATGACTGAGACCTACCGTGATGAAGATGGGCTCATCAAACAGCTCCGAGGGAGAGTCAAATACGTTGAAGAAAAGAGTCTGTTGGTCCAGAATAGAAAGGGGAATCAGTGTCTCTGACCCTCAGGCTAAGCAGAGGGGCTGTGGACACCCACCAAGGTTCAAGCCTGAGTTGAGACTAGTGGAGCTCAGCTGACAGTGCCAAGGTCTAGGAATCTACTATGCCTGGCTGTTCCATCTCTACTTCACAGAGGGTAGCATTTCAAGGGCAAGGATGTTTGGATTGTGGGGAGCAGGGCTCTCCACGTCCTCTGATAATCTACATTGGTCTTGGCTCACATATTCAAAGTAGGCAGCACAAGAGAACACTCTTGGACACATGCCCTGGTATCAGCTCTCTTGATAATGGCCCTCTACTCAAGGGCTATCACTGTTCTGCCTGATGCCCGAGGGCATTCACCTCATTGAAGAGTGGACTGTTTCCCTTCTGGATGCGAGTCCGCTTGGTCTGGCCAGCAGCTGTGACTTTGACCACAGGCTTGATGTTCACCCCAGGCAGCTGACGCCCCTCTATCACCTGGACTCTGATCTGAAAGTCAGGAGAAGGGATAAGCAAAAAAAAAGAAGGGAGGCCACCTGCTGGCCCCAAGAGTCAGGAGCCTCAGGACCAGCTCTCTGATGACTTCTGGGAGAACTACCAAAAGCTGCTAGAAAGAACACCACAAAAACAATCACATTTTCTACCAACCTCCTCCTTGCATCTAGAAAAGCCCATAGTTTCTCATAAGAACTGTGGGACACCTCTAAGCACGCTACCTACATGAAATCTCCTGGGACAAATCCAGCCCTACTTTCCTTAGGACAGGTCCCATCTGAGACCCTATTAATGCCTACCCTATTATTGTTATTGTTTTTCTAAATAGGTTACTCTGTCACTAGACTGGCCTGGTACTCAGTATGTAGCACAGGTTAGCCTTGACCTTGGGATGATCTTTCTTCCTCCTGTTGGACACAACTCCTCAGACTCAGGCAGCTGGTTCAGCAGCTCTGAATGGGGACAGAGGTCTACTTCTCTGAGAACCTTGGCTGGGCCTGATGGCCATACAGACCTAAATCCAGTCCTGTGGAAGCAGAGCTGGAGGATCAAGAGGTCAATGTCATTCTCAAGCACACAGTGAGCTAGAGGCTGGCCTGAGTAACACGGGACCCTGTCTCCAAAATCCAAAACCGGGCCAGGGAGATGGGAGAAGAGGAAGAGCAGAAAGTTGTCCTCCAGCCTCCACACATGCTGTGGCACACGCATGTGCAGACACGCAGAGACATAACACATATGATTAAATATATAATTTTAAATTTTTTAGATACTAAGCCAGAGAGATGACCCTGTGGGTAAAGGCATTTGCTGCCATGTCTGACAGTCTGCGTTCATACCCCAGGACCAGCTCCCACAAGCTTTCCTCTGACCGCCACACTTCTCACAGGGGCACTTGTATGCTCCACCCCGATACACACAATAAACAAATAAATGTCACTAATCTTGGGAAAAGCTCGGAGGACCCTGATGTTGCTGCTGCTGCTGGAGCTACTCATGCCTGCCCTTGCTGGATGGAGAGCAGGGAGCCAGCCCTAGGCCAGGTACCCAAACAGAGGAGATGCAGAGCAAGGCTAATCTCATTCACTCATTGTTCGTTTGTTTGTACATCAGACTCCTGGAGACTGGGCAGAGACATGCTCTGAGACCCCAAAACACAAACTCCCAATTCAGCTGCCAGCATCCAGGGCAGCCTAGCTTCTTCATGGGAGGCCTCCGGAGCTCCAGCAAAACATCCTAAGGCTAGTCAACCCAGCCAGGCCCAGGATGCTAGCAACTGCTGATGGACTAAAGGAGGAGACAGGGGTCACAGGGGCCCCCCTTTATCACCTGGAAGTCCTGTGGCTTGTCCGACAGCAGCTTTCTAGGTGGGGCAGAGCTTCTTTTTCTTTTCCCCCCTGGATGGTGGGGAGGAGGGTGGGAAGGCAGCTTCCTGGGTGTGGTTGGTCCCCTTGGGCCGCCAGCACCACTCTGATCCAGGAAGGGCTCGGCTTCATCTCCAGTCAGCCCCTGGTCCTCAGGGTCTTCCTCCCCTCCTGTGTCTGTGGGGACAGGTGCCTCATGAGCATGGTGTCTCGCTGGCCCTGCTCTGAGGCCTCATCCAACAGAGGAAGGACCAAAGAGCATGCATGCTGTGACACCACTCCCTAAGCCTGCCCGCCCGTCCCCAGGATGGATGAGGTCAAAGAGGGACAGCGGCAACGCTGGCCCCTTGAAAACAGAGAGTAGTTAGTCAGCAGAAAGAAGACAGGATGGCCCTGACCCACCCTCCCCAGCCCTGAGGACAGGCCTTTCTGGCCTTGCCAGAAAAGACAGTTACAGGTGGTAGGGTCTGGCCGCGTCTCACCCGTGGGGGCCGGCCACTTCTTCCCAGAGTATCGTGTGTCCATGGTGCTGTCACTGAGCAGGGACCAAGTTTCAGCCCGGCTCTGTCCCCCACCTGGCATGCAGCCGGGCATAGCCCAAGTGGGGAGAGGCAGGAGGAGCTGGGATGAGAGAAGCCCATCTTCTGCAGCCCCACCCGCGCCTCTGATATCCTCACCCACCCAGCCTGGGTGGGTACCATGCTCAGAACTGGCCAGCTCTTCTCATTACCAACCAGGCAGAGCTGGGCACCTCCTCTGATTGGTCAAGCTCAGAGCATCTGGGGACCTTTGAGCCTCATCCCTCCCCCAAACCAGAATCAGCCCTAGCCATGAGCCTAGTCCAGCTAGCTCTGGCCAGTTCGGGATGCCCAACCCAGTGATCTCCAGGCCTGGGCAGTGCTGAGCCAACAAGATTTCCCGCTGCCTCCCTCTCCATAGAAACCTACACAGGACAGGCTAACAAGACAGGTTTCGGGTTACCCAGGGAAGGCAAGGGCTGCTCGGAGTTTATAACTTGCTTCTGTGCCCCTCCCCCATTTCACCAGAAGATAAACTCTAGAACCTTCTCCTAAGCAAACGTTCACTGTCTCTTCTCAGCTGCTTCTAACCTGGGCTGCCCTGTCAGGCTAGCTTTCCAGGCCCCACTGGCCAGTCAGGCTCCTCCGCCTGCATCTCCACCTGAGGAGCCCAGCGGAAGCTTGAGGCAGGCACAGGACCTAGCCAGCTCACTCCCTCAGTCTGCTCACCTCACAGATCAGCACCTGTTCACCCAGAATAACCAACCAGCCCAAAGCCACGCTGCCCATTGTCAAAGGCAAGATGGAAACTCATGTCCCTTAACTTTGGCTCAGGGCTCTTTCATGGGGTGGGGGTGGGGTGAGTAGCTCTTCCCTTAGAGTCTATCACTGCTGGGTGCCAGGCAGAGAGCATTAGGCCACACTCATCTCTAGAGCTGGGCAGTGGAGAGCACAGACTAGACCCTGCCCTTCCCAGGCGTCTGAGATTTGGGGAATAGGAGTCTCCATCCTAAGCCTCGTTAGGGAGCTGTCTCCTGCCTCTTCTTTTCCACCCACCCACCCACCCACCCACCACTTCTGTCTCCACACCAGCCATCTCCCAACCCCAGGATTGAGGAGACCTGTTGGCCATCTTTTGGGGGACCCTGCCCTATCAGGGGGTGGGTAGGCTCCTCACCAGCCACCATGTCCATGTCAGGCAGTGTTGGAGAGGGTGCCAGAGAAGCAGGTGGTGGGAACAAGGGCACAGCTCCTGGGGGTGGCGTGTAGGACACCTGCAGGACCAGGGAGGCCTAGAAGAGATGGGTTAGCAACGGGTAAGTATGCAGGAGAACCGACATCCTTCCTCCGCCATCCTTCCTAGCTCTCCCATCCCTCTCCATGGTTTTGGGCTCTAACAGGGTCAGGGTTGCAGGAGGCTGTAGTAAAGTCACCCAGGAACCTGCAAGCAAAGCCAGTCAGTTATGAGCACATCATTTTGGGTCAGCTTCCCTCATTCAGGAACTGTGAGACATGGAACAAGTTGTGTAACCTCACAAAAGCTCAGTTTCCTTGTTTGTAAAAGAAAAAAGGGGGCATTCTCAGGGCAATAAGTCTCATGAGGCTGAAATAGGATGAGGGATCCCACCTGTCCTACAGGATTTGTCTGGTTTGGGGAAGAAGTCCCCCAACTTTCTGCTCACCATCACCCCCATTCCATGCAGACAGTTCAGCTGGGCACTGCTCTGCCCCAGCTGCAGCTCACCCTCAGGTGCCACTCACCATCTTACCCCGCCCCCCGGAAGCTGTTCCCTGCCACATCCTCACACAAGGGAAGAGACAATGGCCACCCAAGACATGGAACAGATCTCTCCGTCTTCTCTCATTCCTCCCATGTGGATATAATTCCCTCTGTCTTTCTAAGGTTTATTCAGGTCTGTTTTCTACGTCCAGGGGTTTTGCCTACATGTATATCTGTGTACCGTGTGTGTTCAATGCCCACAGAGGGAAGAAGACAGCACTGTACCCTGGGATTTAGAGTTATAGATAGTTGTGAGCTGCCATGTGGATGCTGGGAATCAAACCCAGGTCCTCTGGAAGAGCAGACAGTGCTCTTACCCACAGGGCCATCTCTCCAGTCCCTTCACCTCCACCTTTTAAACAAGTAGTTGACAGCTTGGTATAGACAGCAAGCATTTTTCCAAGATCTGGAAAATCCTTTACAAATGTTTACTGACATACTCTTCATCTGAGAGACTCCAGGAGGGAATACTGGCCACAATAACAGTGGTGAGTTCTTGTGAATTGTGAATAATCAGTAGTGAGGAGAGCATCCAGACACCTAGGGCAAACCCTGCCCCGAGGTTGAGAAGCTTCCAGCTCCCACTGTACCCAGCTCTCGGGTTTTCATCGTACAGACTGGGGGCCAGGGACAGAAAGACAGACTAATAAAAGCAGGACAGACATCAGCTGGGCTCACAACACTGAGGAAAGAGCCCAGAGGCAACTGGCACCCTTTTAATCCCGCATTCAAGGCTTGGATGCTACTAGCCCTGCATGTTTGGAAGCTACCACCAGGTGTCGCCGCTTGAGCATCGCATATTAACATCGTCAGCTGGTACCTTAGAGGGAAACAGACTCCTAGGCCCGAGAGTCCTCCCTCCTATGGCTGAAAATCGGCTTCAGTGAACCTGGGCACCTGGATTTTTCACAACTGGTTATCTTTCCTCTACCTCAACAAAAGCCAAGCTGCGCTCTTTGGAGAGATACCTGTACAAGATAAGCCTAGACCATCTTTTTGTTTTGGGGAAAGCAAGGAAATTCTCAATAAATTACAAAAACATCAAAAGAACAAGAAGAAACTGCAGAGATGGCTCAGTGGCTAAAAGCCCTTGCTGCTCTTCTAGAGAACTTGGGCTCAGGTTCCAATAATAAGCACGAAGCCCTGGGTTAAATCCCCAGCATCGTAGAAACTAGGTATGGTGGTACATGTCAATCTAACCACAGCGCTGATGGGGTAGAGACAGGGAAATCCCTGAAGCCCAGCCACAGCCATGGTCTTCAGGTACAGTGAGAGACCTTGCCTCAAAATAACAGGTGGAGGGTGAAGGAGAAAGACAATTCAGCATCAACTTCTGGCTTCCATTGGTGCACACAGATGCACATGAACAACTACATACAACATACACAACTCATGAGATTCCAGGAGGTCTATGGCCCAGAAAGTCCAGATCAATATTGCTGTCATCCCTGTCAAAGCTATGCTAAAGTTACGTTGGAGAAGGTCTTCAACTCAAAAAATACACTCTGGTGTCTAGGATGTTGGGCTACGAGGTGGTGACGCAAGCCCAAGTGGCAGAGGACACAGAGTTCTTTGAACTGCTCTCGGAAGCTTCTCTCCTCTCTCCGACAGAATCTCTCAATATGTTGCTCTGTATTCTAGGCTGGACTTGATTTTACTATATATTTCAGGCCGACCTCAAATTCACAGCAATCCTCCTGTCTTAGGCTCCCAAGCTCTGGAACTGCAGGTTTAAACCATCATACCCAGGTTCTTTGTTGGTGGTGGTGATGGTAGTGGTGTGTGTGTGTGTGTGTGTGTGTGTGTGTGTGTGTGTGTGTGTGTGTGTGAAGGTCAAAGTCAACCTAAGGTATCACTCCTCAGGATCCATCAATCTTGTTTCTTGAGATAAGGTCTCTTGTTGGCCTAGGGTTCACCATTAGGCTAGGCTAGCTGGTCAGTATGCCCCAGAGCCAGGATGACAAGCACATCATTCCTATCTTACTTAATGTGGGTTCTGGGGATGGATCTCAGGTCCTCACTCCTCTGACTGAGCCATCGCCCCAGCCCAGCTTCTACTCTTAAATCATTTCAAAATAAAGAAAATCTGAGCCAGGTGTGGTGGTGCACACCTTTAATCCCAGCACACAAGGGGCTGAGGTAGGAAGATCTCTTTGAGTTTTGAGTTCAAAGCCAGCCAGATCTACATATTGAGCTTCAGGTCATCCAGGGGGCAGTGTAGGAAAACAGGGAACTGATCACCTTAGGAACCTAATTCAACAAATATAAAGTCTACAACTTTCACACTGGCTCCCCCCACCCCAGCCAAGTCCAGGCCCAGTGCAAAATGAAATATGCAGGCCTTTTTAAAAATGTTATCTAGAATTTCAAGGTGGTAGCAGCAGAGCATTAAGTAAAACCTAGGGCCCTTCAGAGCCATGCCTGGGAGGGGTGCCTGCTTGGACCAGCCCAGCCCAGCCCAGCTTCACATCTGACAACAGGCAATGACAGCCCTGCCTGATGTATTTCGCTTGTCATTCATCCATTAATTTAATCATTCATTTAAAAAAACAGATATTGTGCACCTTTTGGAGGCCAATGGTGCTGCTCGAGACACTGGGGATGCTCCCAGGAGCAAAAGGCTTCCACCAAACAGCACATCATATCCCAGCAAGAGTCCCCACTCAGAGGTCCTTTCCACCTGCCTATGCCGCTCTGGGATGTCAGTGCTATTGTAGGGATAGACATCTGTTCCTGGACCTTCTCCAAGAGATGCGGACTTCATCCCGGGGAGCAAGGAGGGCTCCTAACCTCTCCCTGCCTCCCCTTACCTCTCCCTGCCACTCCTCACCTCTTCTCACCTCTGTGCAGACTTAGCTGGTGGCTCACTAAGCAGGGCCCAGTCCTCCTCTCCATCCACGACCTCTGGGCTCTCATGTACTCAGAGCGGATTGCTGGTAAAGAGTTGTGAAGCTCACGCTCTATGGGCAGCCTGGGGTCTCAGGCCAAGGGAAAGGAGGCAACAGGTTCTCAGCTAGTGAGCATGAAGTACAGGCAGAGTATGGGAGCCAGAGCAAGGGCAGGGTATGCAGATGATTGCCAGTCCTCCTCGGCCCAGTACACAGAAACCTGGATGAACGGTTCCATCCCAGGACAGAATGAGTTGGGAAGGAGCAAGTATAGAAACCATCAGTGTCATAGACACTGGAAGCTGGAGTGGAGAAATGTAAACACCTCAGCATGGAAGTAAGACCCTTTGATGAAAGGCTGTGGGGAGGAGGCAGCTCTGACCCGAGGGGTAACAGCAAAGCACCAGACAGATCCCTGACACGAGGGCTGATCATCACAGAGAACTTGGCATCTCAGCTTCTCTGATTCTACTCTGGTGCTCCCCTGGTGCTCTCCTGGCACCCCCTGGCACTCCCCTGGTGCTCCCCTGATGCTCCCCTGGTGCTCCCCTGGCACTCCCCTGGTGCTCTCCTGATGCTCCCCTGGCGCTCCCCTCATGCTTGCCTGGCACTCCCCTGGTGCTCCTGTGTTACTCCCCCAGTGCTCCCCTCGTGCTCCCCTCGTGCTCCTCTGGCGCTCCCCTGGTGCTCCCCTGGTGTTCCTCTGGTGCTCCTGGCAGCAGAGTCAGCTAGGAATCTCCTCAGGGTCCCAGAAGAGCTAGCTGCAAAAGCCTCTCAAGGCCTCCTAGACTAAAGTACTAACTGACCGGAGAGCTCGAAGGGGAGGCAAGAGGTGACTCAGGAGGTGTTTAAGGCCATCTCAGAAAACACTGCACTATAGCAAAACAGCATCATTGCGCACCGTCCAAGACAAGATGGAACTCTACAAGGAATGACATGATCTGGGGCAGGATGGCACTCTGCCTCGGGAGCCAGTTCTGGAATACAGAGGCTAGGGCCATTCAAGAGCCTTCCTCTCAAAGAGTCTTAAGATGAACTGTGGGTGCTAGCCCCATTTGCACACCTGGTCACTAGGACCCCCGCTGCTCTCTTTTCCCAGTGAGGACCCAGTGTAGTCCCATTCAACCCAGTCCAAATGAACCCCTTCTTGACTCTCCCAACCAGTCAATGACCTGTCCCCTTCCCCCATCCCCCGATACACACACACACACACACACACACACACACACACACACAGCCTGTCTGTGAGGGCTAACAGTCCACAGCCACACGGGCTTCACTGGGAAGAAGTATGTCCCAGTCAGCAGTGCACCTGTGTATCCTGGCATGTAGGCAGACCCAGAATTCTAGTGACCAGGAAGAAAGAACCCTGTGGTGTATATTTAGACCACTAAAAATAACAGGAGGCCAGCAAGGAGCCCTGGGAATGGGCTGTGTGGACTAGGAGAGCATGGGAAAGCCGGGGAGGGGTTAGAAGGACAAGAGAAGGAAAGGAAGGGGTCCTGACTGGCCCCAGGTGTCTCCCTCCCTCCCCTGGTGACCTGTGACCCAGATGACTCAGAGGTTTCCCATCTGGAGAAATGGGTTGACAATGCAGAAGGGCAGTCTGCCAGACAGACTACGGAGCCAGTCAAGGCTGACTGGAACACAGAACAGGAGGTGACCAAATGGACCAGACTCAGACGTAGCCAAGTTGGGGTGTGGCAGGCTTCATTGAGACCTGCATATCCCAACCATGAGTCCCTTCTTACACCCTAAGCTATAGCCAAGGAGACTCAGGCTTAACTCTCAGGAGCTGGCCCCTGACATGAGGTACAGGCAGGGGCCCAGCAGGCCTCAAACAGAAGCTGGGTATAGGCAGAGGAGTGCAGGCATTTACCCCTGTGGGTTGCTGCTTGGTGTCCAGCAGAGGTGCGTTGAAGCTGGCAGACAGGCTGGGAGTGGCAAGGACCTCCTGGAGTGGGATCTTGGCTTCCCCCAGGAACCTGAAAAGAAGAAGGCAAATGGTGAAAACCAACCCAACGTTCCTGGCTCTTCTACGACCCCTCAACCCAGTTACAGCCCATCTACCTAGGGCTTCCCCTGCACCTATGGTACCTATGTAAGATGGTTCCCATGGTACCATCTTAGGGAGACCAGACTCCTGAAGAAAACTCTTAGGTAAAAGAGAGAAATCAGAGAGACTTGCCTTTCCCCAAGCTCACTTTGACCTCCCTCTGTCCAGCCTTAGCCTAGCCATGCTGCTGCCACCTGTAGCAGCATCTTCCCATTAGACAGACCGTTTGTTTACTTACTTAAAGACAGGATCTCATGTAGCCCAGGCAGACCTCAAATTCACTATGTAGCTGAGAATGTTCTGTAACGTCTTTCCTTCCCTTTTTATCTCCCAAGTGCTAGGATTACAGATTCCCCACCACACCGTGTTTATCCAGTGCTGGAGATCAAGTTCGTAGCTTCATGTGTGCACTCTCTCAACTCAGCCACACCCCCAGTCCTGCCATCAGACCTCAACCAGGCCAGCCTCACTAAAAGACAGAGGGGCAGTTACCCCATCTTCACACCTTTGCTGCTCCCACATCAGACTGTCTGCATGGGCTTCCCAGGAAGCACAAGATCAATTACGAATTGGATGCAAGGAAACTCCTGTCTCAGACCCAGGAAGAACAACTGTGGATCTCAGAGACAGACCTCTTCACCGGATATACAGCGCACACACTTGAGACCACACTTCTCACTGAGGGAAGAGACTACTATAAGCATGGGCTCTTAGGAAAGAGTGGGCCACTGGCAGGATGGCCAAGGAAGGCTTCAAGCGGTGCAGAGGGGTAAGTCCCACACCATTCATTCTGTGCCTCTGAAGTGGCAGCAAGTGGCTTGTGTCACCTAAAACCTGTCACTGGGGTCTGCTGCAGCCTCTGCTTGCTCCCTGGGAACCAGGATGTGGGTACAATTCCTCATCAGTCCTGGGGGACAGCTATGGGGACACATTCATCATTGCTTTTTCTTTTTTAGTTATTTCCCCTAATGAATAAAGCTAGCCCAGTATCTGACACCATCCTTTGCCTGGTCTCTGTAACAATGGTGTCTGCATATGGATTTAGATGGGTCCATGGAGTGAAACTTGTAATCTTGACCTAATGAGCTGAGTTTTGAAACTCTACGCTAGTGAGGTACCACCTCGTCTCCACGAGGATGGTATTTAAAAATATGGGGACTTCTGAAGTTGTGCTGAGTGTGTTTGCCTTATGAGAAGTCCAAGAGCCTATAGGGACAAGAGTTAGGAAGTTCTGGCTTAAAAGGGATATGTGTAGGTGCTAGGTTGAAAAGCATGGACTTGCAGTGGTTAATATTGATTGCCAACATGATAGCATCCAGAATCACTCAGGAGACAAACCTCTGCACACAGCTGTGAGGGAGTTTCTAGACTGGGTCAATTGAGATGGGAGGACCCACTTGAAATGTAGGTGTTTCCATGCCATGGGTTGGAGTCCTGCCACATAAGGAAAAGGTGAGCTGAGCACCAGCATGAATCTCTCCCTGCTTCCTAACTATGGGTGTCATGTGACCTGCTGTCTCAAGCTCCTGCACCATGACCTCTTGCCATGGTAGACTGCACCTTCAAGCCACGACCCAAAACAAACCCTTCCATCCATAAGTAATTTTTTTCAGGCATTTTGTCATAGCAACAATAAAATTAACTAATGCGAATGGCTATTATAAAGAAGGAAGGAGAGAGGGAAGGAGGGGGTGTGGAGAAATAGGAACCCTTCTGAGAATGCTGCTGGTCAGAATCGGGGGGTGCTATGGGAGCATTAAGCATAGACATAAATCTCATCTCCAACCTTACTTCTGACTCCAGAGATCTGCACAGCATGTTCAAGCAGCAAATGCTCAAGCATTATAAGATGAGAGGGGCCCAGAGGTAAGTCAGTTGGGAGAGTGCTTGCCTAGGATGCACGGAGCCCTGGGTTCCATCCCCAGGACCTGGTAAACCAGGCATGGTTGTTTGTGTCTATAATCCCAGCAACAGGGTGTAGAGGCGGGAGGGCCAGGAGTTTAAGGTTATCCTCCATTACATGATTTTGAGACCTGCCTAGGGTACACAAGACATTGTCTTTAAAGTGGGGGGGGGGTGGAGAGATGGCTCAGTGGTTAAGAGCTCTGATTGCTATTCCAGAGGACCAGAGTTTGATTCCAAGCACCCATATGGAGGTTTACAGCTGTCTGTTACTGCAACTCCAGGGGACACAATGCCCTCTTCTGGCCTCAAGGGTCCACACATGCAAGTGGTACACAAACATTCATGCAAGCAAAATGTATATACACATAAAATAAAACCGAGTCTTAAATAAATAAATAAACAAAAATAAAAGATAGGAGCAACCAAATCAGGTAGGTGGCATATTATTCAGTGTGAAAGAATTTCTGGCCCTTCTCTTGGGACTAGTACTGGGAGAGCTGTAGCTCCGTAGCTGAGCATTTGCCTTACATGCATGAGGCTACTCGGTTTAGTGCCCAGTACTGTCCAAAAGTAATAATAAAAGAATAGTGTTGAAGACGCAGAAGGACAAATGCCATTTGATCCCAGTATACAGAGAACCTAGCCAATTCACGAGCACACACACACACACACACACACACACAAAGTGAGCAGGGAGGAAGGAAAGGAAGGGGTTCAGGCTTTCTGTTTGGCAGAGGGAAAGGACCCAAAGATGGATGAGTGTGAGAGTTGCACTAAACTGTGCATTTGAGGTTTGTTAAAATGCAGTGGCATCATGGTGCATGCTTTTGGACCCAGTACTGGGAAAGCAGAGGCAAATGAGTCTCCATGAGTTTGAAGCCAGGCTGGTCTACATAGAGAGTTCCAAGCCAGGGCTACACAATAAAAACTTGTCTCAAAATGAATTAAATAGATAGATAGATAGATAGATAGATAGATAGATAGATAGATAGATAAAACTATTTTAAATGGTAGATTTAAAGACCCACACACACTCACACACCTTCTTTATTGTCTTTCTAGCAAGGGAAACTGTACGGTGGCTGAGAGCACACCTGCCCTATGAGGGTGCACATGTATCTTAACATACATAGAAATAAATCGGGGGATGAGCCATGGGTAGCTCAACCATCAGAGTGCCTTGCAAGTATGGTCTCCAGAACCATGTAAAAATGCCAAGTGTGGCAGCACAGGCTTGTAATCTCAGTGTTGGGAAGTGGGGACCAGAAAGACCCCGGGGCTCACTGGCCAGCTACCAGCCAGTGAGAGATCCTGTCTCACAGGAGGTGGTCAGTGTTAACCTGAGAATGGCAGTCACGGTTGCCTTCCAGGCTCCACACATAGATTACACATGGCACGTGCATTCTCCCCACATATACACTGAAATTGATCAATTAATTATAAATAAGTAAGTAACTTATAAACTTATATAAATGAATAATTTTTGAACTCCCTGTCAATAAAATACATGCATTTGCACCCTCATAGGGCAGACATGCTCTCAGCCACCTTACAGTTTCCCTTCCTAGAAAGACAATAAACAAGGTGTGTGTGTGTGTGTGTGTGTGTGTGTGTGTGTGTGTGCGCGCGTGTGTGTGTGTGTGTGCGCTCGCACAAGTGTATGTGTATGAGTCTTTATTGGAGGTGTTTGTATGTATTTATGTGTTGGTGTGTGCCTGTTTGTGTGTATGCACGTGTGTGTGTGTACGTGTGCGTGTGTACGTGTGCATGTGTGTTGCATGCAGAAGACAGCTGTATTGTTGGTCGTCACTCCCACCTCATTTGAGACAGGGTCTCTTGTCACTGTTTTTCCATTGCACTCTCCAGACCAAGTGTCCTTCAAGCTCCTGGGAATTCTTCTGCCTGCCTCTCCCTCCCATCTCCCTGTAGGAGTGTTGGAATCACAGATGTTCAAAATAAGCATCCAGCTTTTACACACGTTCTGAGGATTTGAACTCAGGTCCTCACACTTAAATAGCAAGTGCTTTTACCACTGAGCCATCTCCCCAGCCCTTCTCTTACATTTCTTCATTTATTTTGGTTTTTTGAAACAGTCTCACTGTTTTGAAACATAGTCTCACTATGCAGCACTAGTTGTCATAGAACTCACTCTGTAGACCAGGCTGGCCTCAAACTCACAAAGATCTGCCTGCCTCTGCCCCCCAAGTGCTGGGATTAAAGGTGTGTGCTGCCGCACCTGACTTGACATTTATTTCTTTAAAGAAAGAGTGAAAGAGAGGCATTCCAGTGTCCTAAAGCCCTGTGAAGGTCAGACTTTCTAGAATGTGGACTTCTCTGTCCCCTGGTGCCTGCAGAAAGTTCTTTACTGTAAGCAGGGCTCCTGGAAGGTGTATTCTAAGGACTATCATGGGAGTAGCACTTGTCCCCAGTGTAGTGACAGAAGTATTCTCAGAATCCAGAAGTCCCTGAGACATAAGAAATCAGAGTCACTCTGTCCTTTACGGGAATCCTGGGCAGCAGACCAGGGTGACTTGATCAAGTAGGTGGACAAGCAAACAGCCGAAGTACCCTCCAATGTGTGCAGCGTCTACAGTTGAGACGTCTGGCCTTGGCAACAGGAAGGCTAGGCCCAACAGCGAACAGAAAGCAGTCAGTGAACCAGACAGTTCAGTGTGGTTCTTAGGAGCCTTGGCTAGAGGCCCAGAGTAAAGGTGGACCACCTGAGTCTGGCTTGCTGGCAAAGCCCTCCCAGACAGCAGGGAGAATTCCGGGAAGTGGGCTGGGGAACAATGGCAGGAAATGCAGAAGGAAGTGCCGGCTCCTCCTCTGCCAGTCCTAGCCCTTCCGGCAGCCCCCCAGGGCTGGCTAAGAATGACTGTTATTTCCTCCTCAATACCTCTTTTGGGGCCACCAAATGTGTCCTTGATGCCTCCATAGGCTCTAGGGCCAGTCCCCACTAGGTACCAGGTAGTCCTATATCCCAAGGAAGAAGGCCTGGAGTCTGCCTGTCCAAAGATCCAGGGATCAGGCTCTGGGACAAGTGTGGAAGAGTCAGGGAGGCAGAGCCTCCCATATAGGTGGAAACTTATTGGGGTTGGTGGGAGGAGTATGAGGTTCCATCACAGGCCAGGCAGGGTTAAACCCATGGATTCATCCATTCACTTCTACAAAGGAAAGAAGGCATTGAAGCCCCTCCCCAATTCCCTTCCCCTGAGATTTGTGTCTCAATCTTGGGACACAAACTCTGTCTGTATATCAGAAGATAAACACGAAAGTGTGGGCTCTAGGCCTAGGTGTCTACTGAGCAAGGCTCAGTTGGCACCAACCAACGATCTCATAGGTGGCCTGTGGCATCAAAAGTCCAGTGAGGCAAGAAGGGACCTGGAACCCTGCACAGGGCCAGAGCTGTGGGAGCCAGCTGGGAACGTGCAGAGCCTGGTAGGTCAGAAGCAGCCCAGCAGGCCTGGCCCTGCTAAACACCAAGGCCCTCCCAACTTCTTCCTTTGGTCGTTTCTCCTAGCTCTGTTGTTTCAGAACCACTGGAATGCGGGAGTAGAAGTGTGGGGGCTAAAAGAGACAATGTCACCCCAAACAAAAAGAAGGCAGGAAGGGGCACAGTGGAGTGAAAGCAATTGAGGGTTGACAGGAACACATTTTCCCCTCAAGTAGAAAGAGCTGATTCCCTAATTTATCCATGAATGTCCATGCCCTGTCAGAGAGGTGCCAAGCGGGATCCTCCAAACCTGAGGTTTGAGCAGTATGTGTGAAGGCAGGACCCGGGGGGAAGGGGAGCCTAAGTTTATGCTAATGAGATAGGAAAAAATGGAAACAATTTTGTTTAAAAAAATTGAGTCTTACTACATCGTTGTTTGTAAGAACAAAGCACAAAAGAACTCAGTCAGCAACCACTCAGCACTGTGTAGATACAGCACATCTGTGCTATGAATTCTGCTCTAAAATAATACTTTTCCACAGACAAGTCTCAAGACCCATGGTCAAGGACAAAAACAAAGCCCATAAAAGAGTTAGAACATGCTCCCTACTGTATAAGAAAAGAGGAAACTTGGACGAGAGAGAGAGAGAGAGACAGAGACAGAGACAGAGACATAGACAGAGACAGAGACAGAGACAGAGAGAAACTAAGCGGATCTGCCACAAGACCCAATTATCACATCCCCAGGAACACATCCCCACAGAATACCATCATATGAAAGACACACTTGCCTGTACTTGTTTACAACAGCTAAGCATAGGGTCCACCTAGATGCCTATCTATAGGCAAAGGAATAGTTAAATGTGATATGCACATATGTACATACATTCTGGACTATCAGGCTGTGTTAATGAAATGTTACTCAACCATAAAAGTGAATGTCGTAGGAGCTCAGCAAAACAGACGCACCTAGGGAGTGCTACATTACATTAAATAGACACAGACAAATTTGCATATTCTCACTCATATGTGGGTGCTCAAAGAGTTAATTGTAGGAGGCTAGAGAGATGGCTCATTAGTTAATAACCCTTGCTGCTTTTGCAGAGGACCTGGGTTCAGCTCCTAGTAACCACACGGCGGTTAACAACTGTCCCATAGCTCCATTTCCAGGGGCTCTGGCACCCTCTTCTAGTACCTATTGACTTTGTACACGTGTAGTGTACACATGCAGGCAAAATACCTGTACATGTAGAGTCATTTTTGAAGTTGACTATGGAACTAAGGATAGGCTCAGAGGAAAAAGTGCTTTGCTAACATACTAGAAGCCCTAGCTTTGTTCTCAGGACCATATAAACCAGATATGGTGGCACAGACCCATAGACCCGTCTCTTGGGAGGTAGAGGCAGGGGGATTAGGAGTTCTAGGTCATCCTTGACTACACAGTGATTTTGAGTCCAGTCTGGGCTACATGAGACCCTGTTACAAAAAAAAAATGGATTGGAATGTATAAGATAAGAGTGCTTACTAGTAGTGTGATGGGGAGGAGGGGACAGCGGCAGGCTGGGGGGCAGGAACTTAAACACTAATGGACGTAATAAGCTCCAGTGTCTGTAACACAATAAGGGCTCTACAGTACCTAGGAAAGGGGGCTTAGAGTCCCAGACACAAAGGCATGATAAAGAGGGGGCACTGTTCAATGCTAGTATAGTCTGAGTGTACTGTGTGCCCAGATATCATGCTAGATCTCACAAACATATGTAATTATAATGTGTAAACCATGGGAAGGAGTACAGCTCATTAATTTGGTTGAATTCAACTCAAGACAAAAAAAACACCCACAAAACATCTAGTTCCTACCAACAATGGATGAGTGTTCCCCTCACTCCACATCCTCTCCAGCATAGGCTATCATTGGTGTTTTTGAGTTTAGCTATTCTGACAGGTGTAAGATGGTATCTCAAAGTTGTTTTGATTTGCATTTCCCTGATCACTAAGGAGGTTGAGCATGACCTTAAGTGTCTTTTGGCCATTTGAAGTTCATCTGTTGTGAATGTGGCTGACATGGGGGCTGACTGAGAAGCCATTGACAATGGCACTGAGTCTTTTTTCGTCTGCATGTACTGGCTTTTTGGGATCCTAGTCTGTTTGGATGCTCACCTTCCTAGACCTGGAGGGAGGGGGGAGGAACTTGAACTTCCCACAGAGCAGGAAACCCTGACTGCTCTTAGGACTGGAGAGGGAGGAGGAAAGGGAGTGGGGGGAATGGGAGGGTATGGGGAGGAGGGGAGGATGTGAAAATTTTTATAAATAAATAAATAAGTAAAAAAAAAATCTAGTTCCAAGCTGTATTCATCATGCTTCTGTTTTCTGGTGATTTTTGTTTTGCTTTGTTTACTTGAGATAAGGCCTTACTGTGTAGCTCAAACAGTCCTGGAAATCATGATCCCCCTGCTTCAGCATCCCTAGTACTGTAGCCACAAGCCATGCATGTCCAATGCTTTCCTGTGTCCTTGATGCCCTAACATCCTGAGCCTTGCTGACCTGGAGACACTGACTCTCCCAGAGTAGACAGTCCCTACAGACAGTAAGGGAAGCTCCCCACGGCAGACAGGGCATGCCCTGGGGCACAGCTAGCTGGGTGAGTGCTCCACACACCTCCACTTGCCCTTTTTATGGCCTCTGCCCACGTTCATTCAGCAAATGGCTCTGAGACTCCTGTTAGATCTGACGTCTGGAGGAAGACTTAAAAAGGAGAACAACAAATGCTCACATAGGATGGGCTAGGAAGACGGCTCAGTCGGTACAGTGACTGCTGCCCAAGCATGAGAGTCTGACTCTCAGCATCTGCACAAGCAACCAAGCATGCGGGGATTCCCCAGTCAGCGCTGGAGAGGCAGAGCTTGATGACAGCCAGTGTAGCCAACACGAAGAGGCCCGGGTCAGTGAAAGGCTCTATCTCAGAGAGCAAGGTGAAAAAATGCCTGAGGAATAGCACCCCAAATTAACCTCAGGCTTACACATACACTCGTAACACAGGGAGATGTGGCTCAGCAGTGGGAGAGTTCAACAGGACAGCCCAGCCAAGCAATGGCTTCTTCCTTCCTTCAGAATATACTTCATGGTCAAAATGAAACAAGGAATCAAAAGACCAAGGCTAAGATAAGTTTCAGGAAAAGACTAGATAGACAAAGCCTGGCATGCTCAGAGGAGCAATGTGTGGTGCTCAGAACTGGCACCCCACTATGACGTCAAGAACCTGGGTAGGATGGCTCCCTCAGGGCTGATGGACACGAGAGGAAGGGGTGCTGGAGATCAGTCTACAGAATCCTGGGGAGGCAGACAGAGAAGGAGTCCCATGGTCCCGGAACATGGCTTTAACTCCAAGAGGAAGAGTGCACAGCCATGCACAGTGGGAAATCAGCACCAGGCTAGGCCATGGAGACCCACATGTCCAGAGAGACACCCTGTGTCCCCAGACCCCAAGATAAGCACACCACCTCAGCAGCACGCTGTGATCTTATCCTGAGAAAACACTGAATGATTTCCAAAGAAAGGGGGAAAAAAGAGCAGGTTTAATTTCACACTCACACCCATACACATAACATGGCTCACAACTGTCGGTAATGCCAGTCCCAGGGGATCCAATGTCTTCTTCTGACTTCTGTGAACACCAGGTTCATGTATGGTGCAGAAACCCACATGCAGACAAACATCCAAGGACATATAAAACATATATATTGGTTTTTGAGACAGGGTTTCTCTGTGTAGCTTTGGAGCCTGTCCTGGAACTCGCTCTGTAGACCAGACTCACAGAGATCCATCTGCCGCTACCTGCCAAGTGCTGGGATTAAAGATGTGTGTCACTACTGCCCACAAAACATGTAAGTTTTTAAATAAATTGCCATAAAAGATAAAGAAGGCTAAAATAGCAGATCTTGATGGCCCACACCCAGAATCCAAGAGAGGATTTGGGATCTCTAGGTCATTCCCAGCTACACTGAAAGTTGGAGGCCAGCCTGGGCTAAATGAGACTCTCTAAAAATTCAAACAAAACTAAAACAAACAAACTACCTAACTAACTAAAAACTGGAAAGCTAAAGAAAAATAGCTCAAAATTCAATGTGGGACTCTAGACTGGATCTGGCTCTGGGGGGGAGAGGTGAGTACTGATTTGAGAAGCATTTCCCTATCAGTTAAAAGGATGATATAGACCATAGATTCCATCTATCGAAGCCATTCATGCAACATATGCGGATGCTAATATGGTGTCACAGCTATGAAAAGAAGACATGGCCCCAGTCTTAAAAAAAATCTGCCCTGGAGTATTTGGGGCCAGATGACTGTAATCCATGTGACTTACCTTCAGATGAGAGGAAGGAAAAGGTGGGAGGAAGGGGGATAAAGAGAAACTCAGGACCAACAGAGGCGTGCACAGCAGTGTGTTTCTGAGAAAAGGACATGTGGGTCGTCTCTGTACCAATTCCCGCTATTTTCTTATAATCGCAAAACTATATTTTTAATATTCAAGAAGGGTCAGTTTCTCATCTTTGAAACTAAGATGATGTGTCACATTATACTATATATATAGTATAATTCACAATTCAGCTTCCAGCAACTGGGTCACATCCTCTCATCGTGACTCAGATCCCCTGTCCATCCTGGGGTGCACACACACAGAGGCACACACTCACTGCCTCCTGGACCCTCGGCTGTGCATGCCTGGCAGGGAAGGACAGGAAGTAAGAGATGGCAGGACCTTCCCCGGCTCCTGAACCCTCCTGGCCTCAGGCAGCCTTCCTTCCGGGAGCCAACTCCCTAGAGGTAGTCCAGGGGTAACTCTAAATAGCTTCCAACCCAGAGAAAGACAAAAGAAAGATTATCCTGCAATCCAAGGATGTCCTGGACAGAATCCAGGGCAAAATATAGTTTTTAAAATCCTTGAAAATGAGGGCGTGCCTGGCACTTTTGAGCCCGCGTGGAACAATGGGATGATGAACTCTAAGTATTTGGACCCCAAGCAGCCTCCTAAATCGTCCAGTAAACAGTCTGCAAAATAGAGGTTGATCTTACTGTGCCTGCTGTTCCCAACTCTATAACAGTACCTGAAGCTCTGCCCTCCAGAACACCCTCATGAGTGCCCATCTGAGGGAGGATGCCCGAGGACAAGCCAATGAGAGCAGAGAGAAAAGGTCCTCCATGCTCAGAATGGACCAACCATTTGGATTGCTAATGAGACCCCCAAATGTTCGGAGTTAGAATGGAATCATGAGAGAAGGTCATAGGAACTAAAACCTTGTGTAGACAATCACTCCACGATTTTACCACTTCTGAGGGAGAGGGTGACCGAGTTCAAGGCCAGCCTGGGCTACAAGTAGGATGTTGTCTAACTAAATAAAATATCTAGGTGTGAGCCGGGTGGTGGTGGTACTTGGGAGGCAGAGATAGGAGAATCTCTGTGAGTTCAATGCCAGCCTGGTCTACAGAGCAAGTTCTAGGACAGGCTCCAAAGCTACAGAGAAACCCTGTCCCAGAAAAAAAAAATCCCAGTGTGGTGGTCTGTAATCCCAGCACTCAGGTGTGTTCAGAGGATCATGAATTTGAGACTAGCCTAGGCTACATAGCTACACTCTGACTCAAAAACAAACAAGCAGTTTAAATTCACAGAAGGATAAACACGGAGGGGCACTAACCTTATAAAAAATGTTTAACTGTAAGTCAAAGAAACACAAGCTACAAAATATCTCCTCTTGGCTGTCACATTAAAAGTAAAAAGATCAGCATACACCTTTTCTACACTGCAAGTGGACATGCTTGGTTATTTTTGGAAAGCAAATCGGAAGCATCTCCAAGCTTCCTTCATGCATGCGTACATTTGTGTGTGTGTCTGTGTAGGGGTAAGGATGCACTTGTGTGTACAGGTAAAGGCACACCTATATGACCACGTATTGGTGCACCTATATGACCACGTATTGGTGCACCTATATGACCATGCATTGGTGCACCTATATGACCATGCATTGGTGCACCTAAATGACCATACATCAGCACACCCATATGACCATGCATTGGTGCACCTATATGACCATACATCAGCAAACCTATATGACCATGCATTGGTGCACCTATATGACCATGCATTTGAAAAACAGAAGAAAATTTCAGGTGTCATTTCTCAGGAACTTTCACCTTGCTTTTGTGACAGAATCTCTCACTGGCCTGAAATTTGCCTGAGCAGGCGAGGCCAGGTGGCCACCAGGGCCCAGAGATCCCTCCACCTGTGTCTACCTCCCCAAGGCTAGGACTGCAAATGTACACTGCCGCATCTGACTTTTTATCTGGGTTCGAGGTGTCAGGCTCATGTCCTCATACTGGCATGGAAAACAGTTCCCCAGCCAAACATTTTATATGCTTACTCTCTTTAATCCAATAACCTCATTTCTAGGGCCCAATGCTTAAAATAAAAAAAAATCTGAAATATAAAAACATCAGAATAAAATTGCTCACTGTAAAATCACTTAAAACAGACAATTAGGAGGAGACTGAACTCCAGCCATTAGAGGCACAGAGGCAAATGCAGAGTGCACGGCAGCGTATTTCCGAATGAAGGGCATGGGTGACCTCTATCACTGATGTGGTGAGGTAAGATAAATAACATGTGACGACTGAGAACTGAACGTGACAGTGCGAGGGACACACAGACATGGAAAGTGACAAAAAGTAAAGTGCAGGTCAACACATGCACCAGGGTGTTTGCTTTGTACGCAGGTGTGCTGTGTGTGTGTGTGTGTGTGTGTGTGTGTGTGTGTGTGTGAACATGTGTACTGTATGGGTGGGTGGGTGTGTAAGTGAGCATGTGTACTGTATGGGTGTGTATGTGTAAGTAAGCAGATGTACTGTATGGGTGTGTGTGTGTAAGTGAGCAGGTGTACTATATGGGTGTGTGTGTGTAAGTGAGCAGATATACTGTATGGGTGTATGTGTGTAAGTGAACAGATGTACTGTATGGGTGTATGTGTGTAAGTGAACAGATGTACTGTATGGGTGTGTGTGAGTGAGCAGGTATACTGTATGGGGGTGTGTGTGAGAGTGAGCAGGTGTACTGTATGGGTGTGTGTGAGTGAGCAGGTATACTGTATGGGGGTGTGTGTGTGAGTGAGCAGGTGTACTGTATGGGTGTGTGTGTGTGTGTGTGTGTGTGTGTGAGCAGGTGTACTGTATGGGTGTGTGTGTGAGAGAGAGAGAACAAGTATACTGTATGGGTGTATGTGTGTGTGAGTAAGCAGGTGTACTGTATGGGTGTACGTGTGTGTGTTTGTGAGTGAAGTTCATAGGCTCAGGGAGAATGGAGCAAGACCTAAACTAAGTTTCTAACAATTAATGCTATGGGAGAGAGGGAAGAAATGGATGATGAAATAACTGGCACTTCCCCTTTATGCCTCTTTAATAATGGAGCTTGTACACACACATATGTATACACACATGCAAACATGCACACACATACTCACATACACACATACACAAATACAAACATGCACACACATGCGTACACAAATACAAACACGCACACACTTGGGGGGTTTAAAATATAGGGTACATGTGTGTATATGCTTATGTGTATAAATACACAGACTAGAAGTCAATCTTGCTTGTTGTTCCTCGGGGCACCTTGTTTTTTATGACAGGATTTCTCTCCGGGACCTGAGCTCACTAACTAGGTGAGGCAGGCTGGCCATAGAGCCCACTGTCTCTTGTCCTCCAAGGCTGGGATGACAAGCATGCACCAACAGCAGCTTTTACTGAGTTCTGGGGATTGAACTCAGGTCTTCGTGCTTATGCAGGACTAAGTTATCTCCCCAGCGCATTTCTTTTCTTTTAATGAAAGAACATGTACACATTTGTGTAAGAAGCATGTCAAGGCATGCAGAGCATGCTTGTGGGCTGTGGAATTGATATATGTGTGGATCCTGCTATAACCAGTGACCCCCATGCTCAACCTCCTGTTTTTCCATCCATGGCAGAATTTTGGCAGACACACTGCCTTTCAAACTTCAGCACAACCTTGCCATTCCAGTGTTCCAAGGAGGGTCCCAGACAGTACCAGGCTGGGAATAGCTCTTAATAATGGACTTAAAGCCAGGAGGTGGTGGTGCACACCTTTAATGCTAGCACTCGGGAGGCAGAGGCAGGCAGATCTCTGGGAGTTCGAGGCCAGCCTGGTCTACAAGAGCTAGTTCTGTGACAGGCACCAAAGCTACAGAGAAACCTTGTCTAAAAAAAAAAGTAATGGACTTAAAGGCTCCCACCTCTCCCTCCCTCTCTCTCTCTCTCTCTCTCTCTCTCTCTCTCTCTCTCTTTCTCTCTCTCTCTCTCTCTTTCTCTCTCTCTCTCACACACACACATACACAATTATTTTTAATTATGTGTATATGTGAATGTGAGTGCAGGTGTCCATGGAGACCAGAAGGGGGCATCAGAACCCCTGAAACGAGTTATAGGCAGTTGTGAGCCACCTGGTGCAGGTGCTAGGATCTCAACTTAAGTCTTCTGCTCTTAACCACTGAGCCAGCCCTCTGCTTTTGACCCCTCCCTCACCATCCACCATTCTCAAGCCATTATGCAGATCCTGGACCGCCTGGAAGACCTGGGCCTCTTGCTCCTCCCAGGATGGGACCTTTCAATTCCATCAACACCCTCCAGGTTTGGTGGCAGACACCAAATGGCTCCTCCCTCAGACACTCTGCCATCTACTTCACAGTCCCATCTTCGAGGACTGTATTCAGATCCCCACGGAGCCAAACTCAATGCTATAGTCTTTGCCACAGATGGCTCCTCCTCACTGGCTGTGGCACAGTCAGGACTGTGAAGTAGCACCTCCCGAGTTCCCACAGAACAGAGCATGAAGCCACCTCTGGCACCTATGAGCCAGGATGAGGCAGTCCCTGTTAAAAGCACAGCTGCCAAGAGCAATCTTCCACAGGAGACGGCTACATCACTGAGATTTGAAGCCGTTGGGCACCAGTAAAGTCACACAGAGGAGGGGATGGCTAAGCGCTAACCTGGGTGGAATACCCGTTCTGCAGCAGGACCCTTGCTCTTCCCTCAATACACCCCAAGAATGGAAGCGACAGAAGCTTGGAAAGCACGAGGGACCTGCACAAGGTGATGTGGCTCGCTCCCTAGCTCTTCTCAAAGTCTCAATATCCATATGGGACCAGGTCATTCACCATTCAGCCTGAAATGGGTGTGGAGGAGGAGCGGCTGGAGGAGGGACAGTTGAAGCGACATCAGTGCTTAGGGAGTACTTAAGATGCCTGCTGGACCCAACCAGTTACGGGCACCATGATTAGTGCTCAAACCTCAGAAAGGGTGAAGGAAGGCGGGTGTCTGTGTGTGCATAGGAGCTTCTCCAGAGCCACCAGTCATGAAGGCCATGAGGAGGTGCATGGTTCCCCAGGAAACGCTACTGTAAATACCTGGAGGAAAGGTCACCAAAGGCCATTGCACACATCCTGGCTCTTGGTGTAAACCAGGGTCTCGATCTACACAACTTCACTAAAAAACAAGGGAGTGGCACAGTTACTGGGAGAAAATTACCCAGTAAAAATTAGGGGTCCCCCCTAGGGTTGTATTCAAGATGAACAATGAATAATCTTTCAATACATGTCTGTTCATGCAATATTTCGGGTATCTCTTTCACTTGGATGACCTACGTGTGTAGCAAATGGTTCTGGCATCCCTACCTAGAGCCCAATGGGGCCTGGGGCCACTGAGGTCATGGTGACCTGTGGTCTTACTCTCAGGAGACTCTTTTCTCTCTCCCGTGTTTATATTTGCCAAACATTTAAGTAAAAAATACACCTGTGTTAATTAATTTCTCTTGGGAAGGCACTTCCAGACAGAGCAGTCCAGGTCATTTACTGTGCAGGTCCACACTGTGTTTAGACAATTACGCTGCTTTCTTTTCTGTTTTAACAACTTCTTAAAATTTGTTAATATTGATTGGGGGAGGGGTATGAGTATGCCACAGTCTCTGTGCCAGGAAGTGGTTCTCAACCTTCCTAATGCAGTTCTTCAACCACAAAACTGTCATGTTGCTGCCTCTTAACTGTAATTTGCTACTGTTAGGAATTGTGATGTAACTGTCTGATGTGTGACCCCTGGTGGGTCTCAGTGCACAGGCTGCGAAACACTAGTACAGGGCTAAGAGGAGAACTTATAGGAGTGGGTTTCTCCCTTTCCAGGAACGGAACTCATATCATCAGACTTGGTGGCAATCACCTTCATCAGCTGAGCCATCTTGCTGTCCCGTAACATTATTCCCATTTTATCAAAATTATTTTCACTGAGAACAATTATTCTGTACTAAAGTCTTCCACCATGGATTTAGCTCTCTTATTTTACAGTTTTGGATTTATTTATTTTATTTTATGTGTATGACCGTTTTGCCCACATGTACATATGTACATCATGTGTGAAGAGGGCATCAGATCTCCCAGAAGTGAGTGACAGATGGCTGTGAGCTACCATGTAGGTGCTGAGAGCTGAACCCAGGTTCTCTGCAAGAGCAGTGAGTGCCCCTAACCCCTGAGCTGCCTCTCCAGCCCTGTTTTCCAGTCTTATTTTTTGTGAATATCACGTGTTAGACGATGTCACTCTCTAGCATTTTGAATTACTTTCCATGGAATTATTTTAATTAAGTCTAATTTTCCTAACTGTGAGTTGACAGCTACCAGTAGGACTCCTCAGTCTGTTTCCATTTCTGTAACAATTTTACTATGTGCCCTCCCAGTTTTTCACTTTATTATCTTAAATAACCATGGTTTTTCAGTTCAGCTCCTTTTCTGATTTCATGGTGACTGTTTCACCAATAATCACATGTCTCAACAGCACAAGAGTGACCATTCATGTTTATTTGTAGCTAATCAGAAGCCAGAGTAGGGAGTGGAGATGTGTGTCAGTTGATGGAGTGCTTGCCTGACAGATGTGATGCCCTGGGTTCAACCCCAGCACGAACTGAGAAAAGTAGCACAGCCTGTAACCAGCACTTGGGAAGGAGATAGACGCTAAACCGAAGCATAAATAAGTAAATAACCAGAGAAATTCTTTCCGGGACGTTCTCAGCGCTCTGATGTAGTGGGCCTTCCACCATGAGTGCCCACTGCCTCTTCAGAGCAAGTTCAGGAGGCAAGGTGCTGAGGCCACCATGGTTCCTGCCTTCCTGCCTTTCTTCCTACCTGCCTGCCTTCCTTTCTTCTTTCCTGCCTTCCTTCCTTCCTATCTTCCTTCCTTCCTGCCTGCCTGTCTTCTTTCCTTCCTTCCTTCCTGTTTTCCTTCTTTCCTTCCTTCCTTCCTTCCTTCCTTCCTAGCTTCCTTCCTGCTTGCCTGCCTGTCTTCTTTCCTTTCTTTCTTCCTGTTTTCCTTCTTTCCTTCCTTCCTTTCTTCCTATCTTCCTTTCTTTCTGTTTTCTTCCTTTCTATTTTCCTTCTTTTCTTTCTTCCTTCCTATCTTCTTTCCTATCTTCCTTTCTTTCTAATTTTTTTAAAACTGAAAAAATTATTGTTATGTAATATATTTTAATCATTTTTTTCCTTTCTTATTTCCTCTCAGATTCTCTCCACCTTCCTACCCACTCAACCTTGCATTCTTTTTCTATCTCTCAATTAAAAAACAAAAAAGACAAAACAAAAACCAAACAGTAACAATAAAGTAAAAAAAAATGCACACACAAAAAGTCACTAGAACATAAAAACGAAATCAAAATAAACAAGGAAAAGACTGAAAAGACAAAAAAAATCCAAACAAAGCAAAATAAGACAAAAAGTCTAAAAAAAATACTATAGAGTTCATTTAGTGTTGCCCAACCACTCCTGGACTTGGGGCCTGTCCTGAGGTATGGTTAATATACAACATGAGACCCCATTGGGGAAAAAAAAACTGATTTTCCCTTGCCAACAGGTCAATTGCAGGTAGCCTATTGGTTAGGAGCGGGAATCCATGTTTTCTTTCTTGATTCTCATGGTGCAGGGCTGAGATAGAGCTCAGACATTTAAGAAACATACAGGGTTGTACCATTCTAAAAATCTAGAACTGTCTGTCTGATACAAGAAAACACCAACCACAGGGAGCTGCTTACATTTAAAACAATCAGCGGAAATGAAAACCAGGGTGCGGTACTGCACACCTGTATTCTCAACATTTGGGAAACAGAGGCAGCAAGACCAAGGGTTCCAGGCCTCCCTGGGCTAACTAGCAAGACAGGAGAGAGGAGAGAGAGGAGGAACAAAGCAAAAGACTTGGGGGCGGATGTGCAGAGAGACAAGCTATGCAGATGAATGAGGCCTTAGGGGGATTCTAGATGCAGAGAGAAGGAAGAAGGAAACAGGCTATGGATCTGGTAAAGGGAGCAAAGGGAAGAGAAGGGAGAGAGGGAGGGAGAGAGAGAGAGAGAGAGAGAGAGAGAGAGAGAGAGAGAGAGAGAGACTGGGAAAGGGAAGTCCCACTTAGGGGTAATAGCTACTTGCTTGGAAGAAGGCCCAGAGACGATGGTGAGCTCACAGAAGATAGCCAGGAATCGCAGGGTATGGTTGTAACAAGACCTCTCCAGAGAGCAGCAGGATGGCAACAGTCACCATCCCCCCAGGACCAGACAGTGTGACTGGGGGCACCGAGGAGGAGCACCATGGAAACAGTCTCTGTGCTTGTCTTGGTTATTCTTCTATTACTGAAGAGACGCCATGACCAAAGACACTTACAAAAGTCCATGACCATCGCAGTGGAAAGTATAGTAGCAGGCAGGCAGGCACGGTGCTGGAGCAATAGCTGAGAGCTCGTCTCAATTAGCAAGCAGGAGGCAGTGGCAGCTAATGAAGGACCCCAACTAGTTTTAACCACAGTTATACCGTTTTGCAAAGGTTCACAGATAACTAGCTCAGGACCTCCGGAATGCTGAGCAAATAACAGGCTTAATTAAGGGCCTCCGGAATTCAGGGCCTCCGGAATGCTGAGCAAAGATACCTGAGGTTAGAGCAAAGACAGCCTTATCTGGCTGCAAGACAAAGGATTTATGGACTAGCCATAGAAACAAAGAACGAGAGGATTGCGAGGCCTGAGTCACGTATAAAGCGGGGCTCGTCATGAGTCAGGGGCTGTGCAATCAGACATCTGGTCGCCAGCCAGGAAAAGGGGGGGCAGGATGAGAGGAACAGTAAACCGCTGAGTAGTCCCCTCATTGTTATCTAGGTTAAGAATTTACCACCCTGCATCTCGCTTCTGTAAACCTCGCTTTTTGCTCTCCTATAAAAACCCCTCACCCCCAACCTGCAGGCGCGCAAGTCCTCCGAGAGACTTGGTCGCCCCAGGTACCTGCGTATCCCCAATAAACCTCTTGCTGTTTGCATCCAGCTGCGTGTTTTCGACTGATCTTTGGGCATGGGGTCTCTCCCGAGGGAAGACGCCTATGGGAGTCTTTCACTAACTGTGAACGGTATGAGATTTTGGGACCTCAAATCCCACCTGCAGTGACACACCTCTTTCAGCAGGCCACAAACCCTGCTCCTTCCCAAATAGTTCCGCCAACTGTGGACCAATTATTTAAATATATAAGCCCTTGGAGAAGAGGCATTCTCATTCAGTACTGAATCACTTAACTTTCTTGCCCCTCAAAATTTTAATGTCTCATGGCTGCCCTTGGGACTCCTTAGTATGTTTCCTATTTTAGTCTTAGAATTTTTAATGTTTCTAGGTTTGATTCCTTTCCATTTTTCTTCTGAGTGCACGTGGGGGGGGGGGATGCACTGCCTGGGATGTGTGTATGTATGTGTGGTATGCATTATGTGTACATGTGTGTGTGGGTTCACTGGCTGGGATGTATGTGTGTATGTGTGTGTGTTACGCATTCGTGTGCAGATATGGGTATGTGTATGTGTGTGTGTTATGCATGTGTGTGTACATGTAGGGGGTCCACTGGCTGGGATGTACGTGTGTACGTGTGTATGTGTTATATATGTGTGTGCACACGTGGGGGGGCACTGGGATGTGTGTGTGATATGCATATGTGTGCACATGTGTGTGTGGGTGCACTGGCTGGGATGTATGTATGTGTTATGCATGTGTGTGCACATGTATGTGGGTCCACTGACTGGGATGTATATGTTATGCATGTAAGGGGGCATTGGGATGTGTGTGTGTGTGGTATGCATATGTGTGCACATGTGTGAGGGACACTGGGCTGTGTGTGTGGAGGTTAGAAGTTGATTTGGGGTCATTTCTTCACCCACTCTCCACCTTATTTGTTTGAGACAGGGTCTCTCTCACTGAAACTGGAGCCCCTGTTTAAGTTAGACTGGCTGGCCAGTGAGAGCCAGCCACTTGTTCATGGGCTCCAGCACTGACGTGACAATTGCACGCTGTTATACCCAGATCTACGTGGGTGCTGGGGAGCTGAACTCATGTCCTCACGCCTGCACAGCAAGCACGTGATCTCCATAGCCTCTTTCCCTTCTTTTCTCGTACAAGCTTTTGAGTGTAGTTTCCAGTCCGATCATGAGAGCATCACAGAGTGACCGTGGATGGGCCATGTCCCCTCCTGCTGCTTTGGATGGCTTACCTCAAGCACAGACATTAAAGCTAGCTGGTATGGAGACCACAGACCCCTTTGCCCTGATCGTTCCCTCACGGGATAGGGAGCTCTGTGCTTCTGTAGATCGTTACAAATGTGGGCTTTAACTTTAAACTTAGTCGATTACAATTTAATTTTTAATTGCTAGGACAGCCAAATTAAGATAAATGTTTGGGAAAATAAAAGAAAAAAATTACACCCAAGTGTTTGTAAGACTAAGTTCTGGTAAGTGTTGATGCCTGGTGAACTGGCTATTCCGGATGTGGAGGTTTGAGGAACTGCTTCCCAGCATGCTGCCCTGCAGTAACCTGCTCACATGGAAACTGGCGAGCCAGAGGACACCAACAGGGACCAACGGGAGGGTACACTCATCCTCCCTCAGCAGAACGTATGACCCACAGAGCCAGACAGCCTCTGGGTAGCCCTGAGCCATCCCCTGGACGTCTGGCCCGGCCCATGAACTGACCAAAAGCATGGCCACAATCTCTCCTCTCCTGCTGCCTCTGGGGTCTCAGACTCCTCCCACAGCTCCTAGGAAAGTTCCCAGTACAAGAATGAAAATGAAACTTGCATTTCCTCATGGCCTGCAGTACCCAGGGGGTTCACCTTTGCCTCGCTAAATTCTCAACTCCTGTGTCATCAGAGGAACTAAACTCTGCGGAGTGCCTGGAGGCCAGCTGCCAGAGGCCTTGGGAGCCTCTGAAATGCAGAGATTCCAGAGCTAAGAGAATGAACACAAAGGCCTGCCCTCCAGCCACACACTGCTCCAGCACAGTCTTTGGGGAATGTCATCAATCTAATCTTAAGAGTCTCTGTTTCCGGCCTGTGAGGATGGTGACAGCAGCATCTGGTAGAGAAGGAGCTCACCTCATATCTCAGGCTTACACAGGGCCGGGAACCTAGCTAAGTTCTGTCCAGGGCCAGCTGGGAGTTTTCTCCTTTGCTACCGCTGACCTGGGCTGGTCCAGTCGCTCTCTTCCCAACAAGGCTGCACAACCCTGAATTCCCACATGAACTCACTGTCTTGGCTCCCACACACTGGAACTATATTCCCCTCCAAATCCTGGCCCTGGGTGACTGTGGGCCCTTCTCCAGAAGGCCTTCCCCCACTTCCCAGTGTCCAGAATTGCTCTCTGCCTGGACTGCTGGTCCACCTTTGAGCTCATTGGTGCCTCATGAGGCTCTTGGAGCTGTCTGCCTTTCGCAAAGCATCTAGTTGAGAAGGTAGCAAAGGCCACAGCTTGAATTTATTGATCAATTTATTACTATTATTAATTACCATGTGTGTATGGAGGTAAGATATCATGTGTGCCATGGTCAAAGCACAACGTCGTGAAGTCATTTTTCCAGCTGTGTGGGCTCCAGACATCAGGCTTGAGTGTCAGGGCCCTTACCTAGTGAGAGCCATCTCAAGAGCTGTGGACCACAGCTTCTTAACCCTTGCGTTAGGTAGCATCTTATAACCTTATGTGAGCATGGCAAAATACTTGGCAATGGTAAAATTTTCTAAACCTAGCCAGGCATGATAGGGCATACTTTTAATTCTGCACTCTGGAGGCAGAAGCAGGAAGATCTGTGTGAGTTCAAGGCTAGCGTGGTGTACATAGTGAGTTCTAGGACAGGCCCAGCCATGTAGAGAGATCCTGTCTCAAATAAATAAAGAGGTAGAAGGGAGGGAGGGAGGGAAGGAGGGAGGGAGGGAGGGAGGGAGGGAGGGAGGATAAGTTTCCAAACCCATCCAAAAATTTTGGAGTAAATGTCCCTTCAGGAGACTGGCTTCACTGCAGCCTTGGTTCTGAGAACACAGTGTGCGCACCTTGTACTGGGCATGCCATCATGCCAAGTAAGACCCACAGGCCCTGCCTCTAACGTCTGCGCTTCGGTTCAAGACTGCAGGCTGGAGGCCCCAGGGTTTTTAAGGGTACGTGCAGAGTTTCTTGTTCCTGTAGAAAACGGTAGCATTTCCTACTGCTGTCTTACTAACACTCTTCAGCATGGAGGTGTGGTGGGGTGCACCGGAGAGGACTGCTCGGACACGGTAATGACATAGAAAGTCATCAGCTGACTGGCAGCTACACTGGGTGTTCAGGGATCCCAGTGTAGTTCCGAGCCTTTCTCGGGAGGAGCTTTTAAGCACAAAAACCATGTTCTGGGTTGCATACTTTGATTAATAAGAACAGTCAGCCAGAAACAGGACTACAGAAGCCAAAAGCCAAAGTTAATACATGTAGAGACTTTCCCAGAACTTTGGGCTTTGATGGATTAGGTATTTGTTTTCATTTTGGCAGGTGGTACAGAGTTTTATTTAGCCTGAATGGCACTTCCACCATGGAGTCACTTGTGCTAAAGTCTGAGGCCCTGTTACAGAAAGTACTAGATTAGTATATCTTTAGAATATATTGTGTTCACATGTTTTATTATAATAACTGTTATTTGGGTTACTGACTTGAATTCATCTTAAAAAAAATAGTTTTGATTTAGGATAGGAAGGAATCTCTAACAATTTCCAAAATGGCCCTAGACTTCCTTCTGCCATTTAGCACTTATATAACCATGTATACTTAAGTGACATAGCATTCTCAGCACTGATGGTTCTAAAATCAAAATGTCAAAGCACTCCACAAGACATTGCTCTCTATCTTGCAGTATCAAATACTCAGCCAAGAGTTAATTACTTAAGTAAAACTAAAGCATATCCCTGCTGGGATGCAAATTTGGTTTCATCCTCAATAAATGGTAAAAATTAAATTTAGAATACTTAAAAATGTAAAAAAAAATCTTTTTTGATCTCACTGTGTAGCCGTGGCTAGCCTGGAACTTGCTATGCAGATCAGGCTTGCTTCCAATTCCCTGAGATCTACCTGTTTCTGCCTCCCATGTTTTAGAATTAAAGGTGTTTGCCACCATGTCCAGTTAAAGTAAATTTATTTATGAGCTATTATCAGTAAATATTTATTTACCCACTCTATATTCTTATAGGCCCAAAGTCATATATAAATTTATAAGGCAAAGAAGTCATGACTAGAAAAGACAAGAGATGCACTGAGCGCCCTCAGCAGCAGCCTGGGCTCCCCACTGCAGCACCAGTCCAGAGGCACAGGAGAAAAGTGCCTTCTCCTTCCTCAGGGCTGCCAGGCCATGTACCCAGCACCAGCTCGAACCACAAAGAGACAGCAATGGTTTAGATTTGAAGATTTCAGACTCTGCAGGCGTTCCACAGCCTGAGGCCCTCCCTGGGTTCCTGATTCCCTCCTCTTCCTGAACTTTCCCCTTTCCAGGTTCACTTAACCAAGATTCCCTGCCTCAGATAGGCTGACCCAGTTCCCAAACAAAGACTCCCCTGTGGGCAGGCCTGTGAGCAGCCAGCCAATGCTCCTCAGGGCCAGGTATCAGTCAGCAGCACCAGGCACTGGAGCCCATCCGACACAACTGTGCCCAGTACCCACCAGAGACCACTGACCCCTGTCCTTACCTAAGCACTGTCGCCATAAACCCTCCCAAGTTGTGTCTCTTGGCCACATACAGCCACAGTCAACTGGCCCATCAAGCTCTGAAGGCCTTGCCTACCACTCTGTTGACAAGGCTCAGGATTCCCCCTGACAAGGAAACCACTTGTCGCCTGCCTAGGCAGAGTCTGCTTTTGCCAGTAAGATTTTGCTTGCTTCAGAGAGTTTCCTACCTGTCAACCCAACCAAAACACACACACACACACACACACACACACACACACACGAGAGAGAGAGAGAGAGAGAGAGAGAGAGAGAGAGAGAGAGAGAGAGCAGTCTGCTGCCTGTTATTGCTGTCTGACTTCAGCATCACAGTTCCTACCTCAGGTTCTGCTTCTTCCAGGCAGTTCTCCTCTTCCTCCTCTGCTCCCTCCTAGCTGTAGCTGCTCTTTGTCTACCCACCTCCTGCAGTGTGTATAGCTGCTTTCACCAGCCAGGAAGAGGCAAGGAGTACCCCTCCCAATGACAGGCTCAGGGAGAGGCAGGGAACCTGCTCTTACCTGCTCCCCACAGCCCGCACTGTACTCTTGTACAAAAAGCTCCTGGACACTTGATCCTAGCTCACCCTCCCTCCCCTGCAGCCCGTGCAGCTCTCAGCAACATGTCAGCCAAGTTCCTGAGGCTTCAGCAAGGCTTTGCCCCAGCATCTACCACTGGATTAAGCCCATGAAAGGCAGTCTTCAGTAAGTCAGTGCTGACAGAAAGCACTCACCCTTGGGAGCTCTGATTCCAGGGCATTCATCAAATATTATATGTATATTCATCAAAACCTACCTATACCTTCAAGTCCCAGGTCACTCTTGGGCCCACTCACCTGTTTCTCCCCATCGTCTCATGGTCCTTGACCACCACATGAAGTTCTGAGCCCTGGTCTAGAGGAATACCTTTGAGGTCCCACTCAAAGCCCTAGAAGAAGAGAAGAAAAGGTAACGTAACCTGTAGCCCAGGGTACTGAGCAGACATTCAGAATGGTGCTAGGGGGTGAGCATATAGAAAGGTGGGTGGGTTGGTGGATGAATGAATGGATAAGTGGATGGGTGAGTGGATGGGTGAGTAGATGGATGGATGGATGGATGGATGGATGGATGGATGGATGGATGGATGGATGGGTAGATGGGGGAGTGGATGATGGATGCTTTGCTAGCTAGTTTTATGTCAATCTGATACAAGCTAGTCATTGGAGAGGAAGAAACCTCAATTGAGAAAAATGCCTTCACAAAATCCATAAGCAAGCCTGTAGGGCATTTTCTTAGTTAGTGATTGATGTGGGAAGTCCCAGTCCATTGTGGATGATGCTGCTCCTAGGCAGGTAGCCCTGGGTTCTATAAGAAAGCAGACTAAATAAACCATGGGGAGCAAACTAGTAAGCAGTACCCCTCCTTAGCCTTTACATCACATCCTGCCTCCAGGTTCCTAACTTGTTTGAGTTCTTTTCCTCACTTCCTTCAGTGATGAATAGTGATGTGGAAAGTATAAGCCAAATAAACCTTTTCCTCCTCAACTTGCTTCTGGTCATGATGTTTCATCACAGTGATAGAAGCCCTGACTAGGACAGATGCCCAGATGAATGGGTGGGTAGGTGAGTGAATTAACGGGTGAGTAGATGTAAGACTGAGCTAATGAGTAGATGGGTGGAATGGAAGGGTAGATGTATGGATGACAGGATACTTGCATAAGAGGGTGAGTGATTGGATGCATGGATGGGTGAATACTTGGGTAAAGGGTAGGTGGCTAAGTGGGATGGATGATAGGTGAATAGGTGAATGGGTAATGGATAGATTGATGGTTTTATGGTTTTGTGGGTGGGTGGATGCATGAGTGGGTGGATGGATGGGTGGAAAGGTAGCTAGTTAAATAGATGGGTTGATGGATAAGTGGATAACTAGATGGGTGGGTGGATGGATGGATGGATGGATGGATGGATATCAGAATTCCAGAGCTTCAGAGGTAATGGTAAAAACTAGAGATAACAAAAAGGGAAAGGAAGCCATATTGCACTAGCCTCCTTTCCCAATGCATCGTATGACACCAAAACAAAACAAACAAACAAAAAAAAACAATAAAAATGCCAGGTGATCCTTCAGGATCTTCACACACCAAGATCATATGGCCATCCAACAGCCAGACCCCTGGTGGATGGGATGAGTAAGTGATGAGTTGAAGAAGGCCAATCGGAGGTCCCTCAACCCTCCTCAAAGGGAACATACAGTCTGCACCTGACTCTGTTGCTGTGGAATAATACTCTTGTACACTGTAAAGATTGGTCACTTGTATTATTTTAATAAAATGCTGATTGGCCAGTAGCCAAAAAGGAAGTATAGGAGGCCAACCAGACTAGGAGAATTCTGGGAAGAGGAAAGGCAGAGACGCAGTCGTCATCCAGAAACAGAGGAAGCAAGAAAAGAATGCCTTACTGAGAAAAGGTACCAAGCCACATGTCTAAACATAGGTAAGAATTATGGGTTGATTTAATTTGTAAGAGCTAGTTAGTAATAAGCCTGAGCTAATAGGCCAAACAATTTATAATTAATATAAGTCTCTGTGTCTTTCTTTGGGACTGAATGGCTGCAGGACTTGGTGGGACAGAAAAATCCATCTACACTCTGTCCTCATCTGTGCTTCAGAGGACCACATGGAAGTCATCGCTATGAAAGCTGCATGAGGGGACAGAACTAATGGGAACATCTAGGGGACTTTGTTAATCAGGGAAGTGCTATGGAAAGGAGGTATCTTTGGCCTGTGAGAGGAAAAGCAACAGTCAAGGGAGATCTGGCTGGCTCAAGCTGGGAAGCAGGGAAAAACAAAAGAAAATGAAAGAAAAACAAGCATCTGCCTTCCCTATCAGGATCCACTGTGGGCAGCATCTCGGATATGTAACTTGAGGGCCGGTTTGTTGGGGTAACTGTTCCTGCCCGGTAACTTGTACAGCCGCAAGTCCCAGAGAAAATCAATCACACAGAGATCTCTATAAGTTATAAAGCTGATTGGCCCATTTGGTCAGGCTACTTATTAGCTCTTATAACTTATGTTACCCCATTATTCTTATCTACGTAAGCATATGGCTCAGTACCTTTCTCAGCTGGGCAGTTTACATGTTGCCTCTTCAGTGATCTGGGCAAGAGTGGCAGAGGGACTTCCTCCTTCCTGGAATACTCCTATTCTCATCGCCCCACCTCTACTTCCTGTCTGGTTGACCTGCCTATACTTCCTGCCTGGCCAATCAGCGTTTTATTAAAATACATGATTGACAGAATACAGATAATTCTCCCACACCACGGATAGAGCTGAATTCCTATCCTTCTGAGAAAGCTACCTCTTGAGTCAGGTCAGCCCCCTGCAGAGGTAGCAGAGGCAGAGAAGGGTGGGATAGCGGGGAAGAAACTGGTGTACCTCATTCCACACGGGGTTCACACTGTTCTTGATGACTTTGGTTCTCTTCTTCACCCCTGTGGGAGACAAAGAAGAGAGAGTGGAGACACATCCCACTGGGGCCCATCCACCCTTCTGGGTTCACTTTGGACTCAGTTCCAAAGAAAAGTTCACGAAATCAGCATGGCCTCTGAACACCTCCTAGGAATGCCCAATAGCTGTCATATTTCTTTATCAGCTTTGGGGACCACTAGACAATAGTGTGACCAGAAGGACATTTTTAAAAGGAAAAATGAAATGTTCAATAGCAGGCATAGTAGTGTATGTCTTTAATCTCAGCACTCACGAAGAAGACACAGGTGGACTTCTGTGAGTTTAAGGACAGCCTGGTCTATGTAGAGAGTTCCAGGCCAGCCAACCAGGATACTTCCTCAAAAAAAGAGGAAGAAGTGGGGGATGGAAAGGAGAGAGAAGAGAAGGAGGAGGGGGAGGGAGAAGGAGAGGAGGAGAAAGAAAGGAAAATGTCTGAGCTGACTTCTCATGGGTTATGTCATCATGGACATTGTAATTCCTACCCTCTATTCTCCCAGCTCTCCCCCTCCAGCCCCCCATCATCCATGCTGCAGGTTAACCCAGGCTCCACTGTATTAGACAAGCGTGCTACCACTGAACTACATCTCCAGCCCCTTGGTGACTTTTCAGACCTCTTGTGAAAATGAACACTGAGGGCTGGTGATGTAACTCGGTAAGTAGGGTGCTTATCTCTATGTACAAGGCCCTGCCTGGGCTTAATCCCGAGCAGTGTATACACTAGCTGTGGTGCTGTGCTAGAGCTCAGGGGATAGAGGAAGACCAGCCATTCAGCCAGCCTTAGCTCCACAGGGAGCTTGAGGCTAGCCTAGGCTACCTGGGAGACTGTCTCAGACAATGTTTTAAATGACACAGATAAAACTAATAAACAGGCTCTCTGCTCCTCCCTGTTCTAGAGACAGTCGCTTCTTTTTGTGCAGTGCCAGCCTCGTTCCAGAGACACGATAGTGAAGGTAGGAATGAACGGATTTGGCCGTATTGGACGCCTGGTTACCAGGGCTGCCTTCACTTCTGGCAAAGTGGACGTTGTTGCCATCAATGACCCCTTCATCGACCTCAACTACATGGTCTACATGTTCCAGCATGACTCCACCCACGGCAAGTTCAAAAGCACAGTTAAGGCTGAGAATGGGAAGCTTGTCATCAACGGGAAGGCCATCACCATCTTCCAGGAGCGAGATCGCACCAACATCAAATGGGGTGATGCCGGTGCCAAGTATGTTGTGGAGTCGACTGGTGTCTTCACCACCATGGAGAAGGCTGGGGCCCACTTGAAAGGTGGGGCCAAAAGGGTCATCATCTCCACCCCTTCTGCAGATGCCCCCATGTTTGTGATGGGTGTGAACCATGAAAGTATGACAATTCCCTCAAGATTGTCAGCAATGCTTCCTGCACCACCAACTGCTTAACCCCCTTGGCCAAGGTCATCCATGACAACTTTGGCATCATGGAAGGACTTATGACCACAGCCCATGCCATCACGGCCACCCACAAGACTGTGGACGGCCCCTCTGGGAAGTTGTGGCGAGACGGCCGTGGCACTGCCCAGAACATCATCCCTGCATCCACTGGTGCTGCCAAGGCTGTGGGCAAAGTCATCCCAGAGCTGAACGGGAAGTTCACAGGCATGGCCTTCCGTGTTCCTACCCCCAACGTGTCCGTCATGGATCTGACACGCCGCCTGGAGAAAGCTGCCAAGTATGACGACATCAAGAAGGTGGTGAAGCAGGCATCTGAGGGCCCACTAAAGGGCATCCTGGGCTACACTGAGGACCAGGTTGTCTCCTGCGACTTTAACAGTGACTCCCACTCTTCCACCTTCGATGCTGGGGCTGGCATTGCTCTCAATGACAACTTTGTAAAGCTCATTTCCTGGTACGACAATGAGTTCGGCTACAGCAACAGAGTGGTGGACCTCATGGCCTACATGGCCTCCAAGGAGTAAGAAGCCCGCCCTGGACCACCCACCCCAGCAAGAACACAGCAAGAGAGAGGCCCTTGGCTACTGAGCAGTCCCTGTCCTAACTCAACCCTTGACACTGAGCTCTCCCTCACAGTTTCCATCCCAGACCCCCAGATAGCAGGAGGGGCTTGGGGAGCCCTACTCTCTTAAATACCATCAATAAAGTTCACTGCATCCCCTCAAAAAAAACTAATAAACAAACAGGCATAATCTTCCAAGAAAATACTCCATTTCTCCTTTAAAAATACAAATTTGTGTTATTGCATTTACATAAAATGTCCAGAACAAGCAAATCCATAGATTAGGGGTTTTCAGGGATAGAGTTTGGAGGAGGAGAACTGGGAGTGATTCATAGATATGAGTTTGAGGGCCAATGTTCTGGAATTAGGTCATAATTGAGGTATAATATTTAACCTAAGATCACCAAGCGTGTTCACTTGGTTTGTTCTGTGGTACTGGGAACTGAACCCAGGGTTGTGCTAATGCTAGGCAAGCACTCCATTGCAGAACTACAAATGGCCACGTCCCCAGCCCATTTTTCTTTTTTGTATTTTGAGACGAGAGCACAATCAGTGTCTTAGGATGACCTTGAACTCCCTCTAGAACTTTAGATCCTCTTGTCTCAGCCTACGTAGCTGGGATTACAGATCTATGCCACCTGGCCCAGCTTAATTGGTTAAAACTTGCTCTCCCCTCTGAGACCTAGAAAGGGTTTATGGGAAAGAGGAGACCCAAATAACCCTATCTGACCCATGAAGCTGAAAGAAAGCAGGTAGCTTTGGAGTAGACAACTAGAAGAACTGATGCTATGTCTAAGAGCTGACTCGTGTGACCATAGGTGACAGACGACTCAGCACTTACGGAGTCAGAGCACAAAGGCCTGGGTACCCATTCTTAGCGCAGTGTATGAATGAGCCTTGAAGGAGAGATGGCACAGAAGATGCCCGAGGAAATCTGCTTTGAGGGCAGACTGTGTTCACAGCAAAGCTGGGCCTGGCTTGCATCCCCAGTCTCTGCCGGGGCAGGCAGAGCTGCTCCTCTCAGGGTGATCTCCAGAAAGAGGCCAGAGTCGGTTGACAATATCGGAGTCGCTAAGATACAGGCCTCCCTCCCACACAGACATGTGGGACTACAGAGAACAGTGGCGATGGCGAGGTAGGCCAGAGGAGTTGATGAAGTTGGCACGGCCACTCTGTTCAGACAGGGGCAAGGCAACTACACCTGTCCCGTTTTTCTGGGCAGCGTCCCGAACACAGTGTCTGACGGCACAACAGTGGAAGGAAACGGCCAAAGAACCCTCAGCTTAAAAAAAAGAAAAACAAAAACAACAACAACAACAAAAAACCCTCAGCTTACTCGGGCCTTCAACCCTTCCCAAACAGCCCACAAGATTCTCTGTTTAAAAAGCTATGGTCTCCACTGGACTGCAAGGAACATGCAATCTCCCCAACGATCTAGAAGCATATTCCTGGAGCTGGAGCCTGAGTCCTCCAGAGATGAGCTGCGTCTGGGCTTAGCCAGTCTCCTCGTTGTTCAGCCTGCTCGAGTTTCCATCAAGATTGTGGATGAGGTGAGCTCCCAGCTCCCACCCTCTTGGCGACTGAGTTTGGGAGGTTGGTGGGCTCTGCGGAAGCACAAAGCACCACCAGGCATGTCCTGTTCCTTCTTAAGCTTATGGGTCCCAAAATATCATTCTTCTCCATTACCGAGACTCCTAAAGAACTTTAATTTAAAAACTGAAACTGAAGCAGTGAGAATATTATTTAGTAATCGATTCAGCTGAACATGACTGTCATTCCAGCACCTGGGAGGCTGAGGCTGAGTTCAGGACAGCAGGGACCCGTCTCAATGCAAAACTGGTAGTCAATTTAAAATGCCAGTAAGGGGCTGAGGAGAGATTGCTCAGTAGTTAGAATCAGGTACTACTGTTCCAGAGGACCCAAGTTCTGTTGCCAGCAGCCACATCAGGCAGCTCACAACCACCTGTAACTCCAGCTCCAGAGGACATGAAGCCCAACTGTAGGGACATGTATGTACTCACATACAGGCACACACCAGAGAAACACATCATCAAAATAAATGAAAATAATTAGAAAAAATATTTAAGCCAGTGGTGGTACATGCCTTTCTTTAATCTCAGCACTTGAGAGGCAGAGGCAAATGGGGCGAGTCTGGTCTACAGAGAGAGTTCCAGATCAGCCTTGGCTATCCAAAGAAAACCCTGTCTTAAAAAATTTAAAAATAAATATTTAAAATGGTGATAAGAAACCCAATACATATTAGCACCAGTGGCATATTTATGTGGAAAATAACTTCTAAAACAAGGGAAAACTGGCTGGGTGGCGGTGGCGCACGCCTTTAATCCCAGCACTCGGGAGGCAGAGACAGGTGGATCTCTGTGAGTTTGAGGTCAGCCTGGTCTACAAGAGCTAGTTCCAGGACAGGCTCACTTTTACATTTTTGCAAACCTCTAGAATGTTCAGCTGGGTGGCTATATCTACTCTTGGGTTTATACATCTATTGATGATTTGTTTTGTTTAATAGCTATGAAGAAAATTCAGCCAGATATGTAACTAGAAGTAAAGGAGGCGTGTGTTTTAGTGAACCTGCAGGTAATTGTGAACAGTCTTTTTGAAATTACTCAACAGGCAATAGGTCTTAACTTCTTAAAAACTCTGATGTATATTCTAAAATGAGGTCAGCAAACATATTTATTTTGTTACATTAAAATTAGTTATTCTAACTTTCTCTTTGAAATGAATCTCTTACTGACTCATGATTCTGTAACATTTACATTTGGTATATTTGGTAAAATCAGTTAAACAGATCTTTCAAGTGTTTACATATTTATTTCTTTCTTTTTCTTTTTCTTTTTAATTTTTTTCAAGACAGGGTTTCTCTGTGTAGCTATGGCTGTCCTGGAACTCACTCTGTAGATCAGGCTGGCCTTGAACTCACAAAGATCAGCCTGCCTCTGCCTTCTGAGTGCTGGAATTAAAGTGTGCACCACCACTGCCCAGCAACAGATTTCTTACATAATAACCTCCAATTTATTAATATCATCATCAAGCTCATCAGAGAAACCTATAAAGTGGGAAACTGAGAGAAAGAGGTTACCTATAATTCCATTTTTTCACTAGAAAATCAAACTTCACAACTAGGAACAAATGATAAATGTTAGGCATTGTCCATGCAAGATGAAGGCAAGCCTATTTATATTTTAAAAACAAAAAACTGCCATAATCCTGAGTATAAGCAATCAATTTGCCAGTCTTTTCCTCCAGAAACATAGCATCCCATGACCATAAACTAACCATGACTGTCATAGCTTGTGTCTTAGTTAGTTTCTATGCCTCTAACAAAATACCATGACCAAAAGCAACTTGGGAGACAGGTTTTATTTCAGTTTATCTCTCTCAGGTCACAGTCTGTCAGTCAGGGAAGTCAGGGCAGGAACTCAAGGCAGGAACCTGGAGGCAGGAATTGAAGCAGAGACCATGGAAGATGTTGCCCCCATGACTTGCTTATTCTACTTCCTTATACAACCAGGGCCATCAGCCCAGTGGTAGCACCACACCACCATCATTGGGCTGGGCCCTCCCACATCAATCATTAGTCGGGAAAATGCCCCCTTGGACTTGCCTACATGTCACTTGATATATGTGGATATGGCTTCTTAATTATTATTACCTATTCTCTGATAAGTTTAGGTTTGTGTCAAGTTGACAAAAAAAACCCACCAGGGCAGTTTATAATGACAGTGGCCATGCTGTGCTTGGTATTTCCATAGTCACCATCCATTACATATGAAAAATGTATCTCCTACTTCATGCCACAAGACACCATATTGTATAAGATAATGAAACATTATTAAAATATTATGTGTGATAGTGTGCATTATGTGTACTCCAGGATTAAAATCAAACATGTTTCTGCTTTATCATTTATGTATTTATTTAAGGGACTCCTTAAATAAAACTCTGAATACATGGACATAAAGTATACAGTAGGAAGGATGGCTCAGTAATAAAGAGCACTCGCTGCTCTTACAGAAGACCTGGGTTCGGTTCCCAATACCCACATGGCAGCTCGTAAACATTTTTAACTCCAGTTCCAGGGGATCCAACACCCTCACCTGAGCTCTGCAGGCATCAGGCACATGTGTGGTAAACTTACAAAAAGGCACGCAAAGAGTCACTCACATAAAATACAAACAACAAATACTGAAAAAAACCCAAAGGATGCAATAGACATATACACGTGGGCATCAAAGCCTTGAGTGATGTCAAGGAGCCAGCAGCTTTAGCTTCCCCTGACATGAAGTTAGCAAGGGAAATGTCAACGTGGTGAAAAGGGTGAACTGTTTAATGTTACGGTAGATATTGTTCTGATCTTGTCAACTGATGCCAAGAGTCTTGGGAAATTCATTAAGGTTCCAGCCTCACTTTGCTCATTTGTAAGATCATGGTGATAACTCCACAAAAACTAAGTAAGATAGCATGTATGAGGTACATACCCATACCTCATACCAACTGCCCTGGGCTCATCAAAATCACATTTCCCTCCCTCCCTTCTGTAACTACTCTGATGCACCTCTCCAGGTCTATAAACTCGCTAGCAGTAGCCCATTGGTCATGCCTCAGACAAGCTCTCCCGGATGAATTGTCATCCTGACAGTGACAGAGATACTCTTCTCTCTGGGGCTCCCAAGACACTTGGGACCTCAGCCAGGGCAGCAGTTCACAGTGAGCTTCTCTGTCCACAGTTTGGTGGTTTAAATAGGTTTGGCCCCCATAGACTCGTATATTTCAATGTTTGGCACATAGGGAGTGACACTATTCACTATTATGAGGTGTGGCCTTGCTGGAGGAAGTGTGGACTTGCTGGAGGAAGTGTGTCACTGTAGGGGAGGGCTTTGAGGTCTCAGAAGTTCAAGTCAGCTCACTCCCTACTGCCTGTGAATCAAGGTGTAGAACCCTCAGCTCCTTCTCCAGAACCATGCCTGCCTGCATGCCACCATGCTTCCCACCATGAAAATAATGGACTAAACCACTGAACTGTAAGCCAGCTCCAATTAGATGTTTTCCTTTATAGAGTTGCAATGGACATGGTGTCTCTTCACAGAAATAAAACCCTAACTCAGACACATATGCTGGTGCACTAACTAGGCTGTGATTTTTTCAGAGGACAGACACCACACTTCTTCATATTATCAACCCCAGAGTAATGGTCTGTCCTGCCCTTTAAGAGACAAGCCCTGCCAACTCCTCCCCTGCACTGCTGGGACAGGCAGATCTTCCTTCTGCTTCCAGTCTGAGCCCCTTCATTTCCATCTCTCTCCCAAAGAGGCAGTTTTTGCCTCTTTCCTTTCTCCCCACTTCTTCTTCCCTTCTACCTCTCTGTTTCTCTCTCTCTCTCTCTCTCTCTCTCTCTCTCTCTCTCTCTCTCTCTCTCCATCTCTCTGCTCTTTCCCCTTCTCCCTTTTCCCCTTCCCTTCCATAACCCACTAAATAAATATCCAATCTCACTCTGCATGGCATGCCTATCCATGTCTCTGTCTCTCACCCACCATGTGGCTCCCTGCCCAGGACCAGCAGCGTAGTCTCACAGCGTTCCTATCCATATTGGTCTCTCACCCACCACGTGGCTCCCTGCCTAGGCTCCATGCCTAGGACCCACTGGCCCTCATGGGCCAAGGGCCACTTGAAGGCTCCCTGCCTGGGACTGACTGCCTTCATGGCCCACCGTGGTCTCGTGCCCACTGCAGCCACTCGGGAAACAGCACCATTTAATTTAAACCATAACACCCAGTTCAAAATGAGGTGCTGAGGTCATTGGGCATTAAGTGAGTGGACCCTTTTCTTTCTGAAATTGCTGTGAGGTAACTTCCTCAGTAAGGAACAAAAGCATTGTTCTTGAGGGCACCATAACCTTCCTTACTGGAATGGGACAGTGCAGGTGAATGGAGAGGTCAAAGGAGGCGCACGGGACCAGAGGCACTCTGGAAAGTTCTTTTCTCCATGTTGGCCTAGGCCTGCCTGGGTAAACTGCTGTGTTTCATCAGCGCCACGTTGTCGTGGCTCCCAAGTGAGCAGGACACTGGCTTTGGGGTCACTTGATAAGAACCCTGGGGGCTATGAAGATGGTTTATGAGTAAAGCATTTGTCACACAAACCTGGAGACGTGAGTTTGGACCTCCTAGCACCAAGGTAAAAGTCAGGTACAGTAATATCAATCCCAATGCTCCTAACCAGGAGGTGGATGGTGAAGACAGGAGAATTGCCAGGGCCAGACAAGGTGGAGGTAAGGGCTGACACCTGAGGCTATCCTCTGACATCTTCAGGCATGTGGCACTGTGGCCTTAAAGAGCCTGGTGTTTCTAGGCCAGCAGTGCACGGATCTGGGTCTACTGTAAGGTTTTGAGGGGACAGGAGATGAAAGCTAAGTGTTCACTTCCCCTCCCCTATCAAGGATCTGTTTCCTGTGGCCTCCAGACGTAACATGGAACATTCCACATGCTGCCCTTCTTGAGTGGCCCACTAAAAGCTCATTTCCTAAGAAACTCTCTGCTAACATCATTAGGCAATATGCGTGACAGCCCTGGGCTAAGAGTCTTTAAACCAGTTTCTACTTCCTGTACTCCCTGAAGATAAAGACAACAGAGGACTTGGTGGATTTTATGAAGTCCTGACTAGAAGAGGGGACTCTCAGACCCTTTGGGTGAGCTTGGGAGGAGTCACTTATGGAACTACAACCCCAAAGAAGAACAAGCAGGAGATATTGAGGCTCAGTTGTCAAGTGTTTGCTGCACAAGCAGGAGGACCTGGATTCTAGTCACAGAACACATGTAAAAAGCCAGGTATGGTAGCATGTGCTTGTAAGCTCAGTGCTGGAGAGACAGAAACAGAATTCCCTGGAGCTTGCAGGCCAACCAGCCTAACATAATTGGGGAGTTCCAGGTTCTGGTAAAAGAGACCCTGTCTCAAAAAACAAAATGAAAAGTCCCTGAGGACCAATATCCAAGGCTGACCTAAAACTTACAAATGTGCATGTGTGTGTGTGCAGGTGTGTATGTTTGTACACACGATATGCACAGAAACTCGAACTTTCTTTCTTAAAGGAAAGAAACATTCACCTGCTCATCATGTGGCTGACAGGCACCAAACAAAGGGCACACATCCTTGCTAATCCTGTGCCTGGCTGTTGATTCAGGCCTTGGGAGATAAGGTTTTTCATCTAACTCTAAAGTGCACAGCTCCTGCTGGGAGGATGAGGCCATGGAGGAGCTCCACAGATGCTCTGTGGATGTGCCCAGGATCCATGATAGCTATCGGGAAGCCTGGACTTTGTCCAGACTGTATAGCTCTGCTACACACACACACACACACACACACACACACACACACACACACACACAACCACATACATGCACGAAGGAGGGGAAGAAAGGAAGGAAAGAAAGGAGGGATAGAGGAGGAAGGAAGGGAAGGGAAGATGGGAGGATTGCTACAAGATGCACTATTATACAGTAATTGCTCAGCCATCTTTTCACAAACAACTTATCAGAGTCAGGGGTCCTGGTAAAAGTTAAACCATAATTCAAGGAAATTTTGCTGTTATTACTTTGTGAATAAAGTGGCTTCTTTTGCTGTACATTTTTGCTGTAGTTGACTCCCCTTCTGTTACATATTTGGGCATTAAATTCCACAGTTTTGGATCATTTCCTATGCCTTTAGGTTACATGTGAAACAGTTTCCCACTGCCAGGCCTTCAGTCCTCTCTCCTAGGTAAATTCAGAGATCTGCCTTCCTGCAAGTATCTTTATCAGCAGACATTTGGTCAGTGTTTAGGATCAAGACAAGAGCATTCCATTTAAGATATTCACAGATATCCAAGGACATAGAATTACTAATTGTCCTAGCTGCTGCTTTGGTTTTACCCCACTTAACAGATTCCCAACTCCTTATGCTCACCTTCACCTTAGTTTACTTATGATTTTAGTTCAGAAAATTTACAGCTTGTGCTTTACTCTTGAGGACAGCAGAAGAGATGATTAACTGCAACCCAGAGAAAGACCCACAACACCCGTGATCAGAACGACTGATAACAGCATACCCTGGAACTGATAATTTAGAGGCCTGGGTCTCCTCTTTGTTTCTACCACCTAGAGCAACAAGCATAAAATTCAGACCTAGGCCCGCAGAAACAGCATTTGGTGAATGATCAGGTCCATTAGCTTCCCCCTGACTGTTTACATAGGTTACCTAGTTACCAGGTTCCTCTATTCATGCTAGGAGAAAACAAGTGTTATGCTGATTTAAAATACAATCCATGCCCTATTCATAACTTTACTGAAGATAAACTTTTAATCTAACCACCTAAAAATAAAGCTAGCACACTAACTTCCCCTCCAGAATTCCCTGATAATTAAAGTCCTTCTTAACTTACTTTCTCCACTTAGGAGTTGGCCAGATGCGCACTAGTCACTCCCTCCTTTGAGCTGGCAACCTCGGATCTGCGTGTGTGAGTGTGAAAACTTGTATCTGATTTTTATGGAGCAAAAGAATTACAGCCCTGGAACCTGCTACGGCGGGGAAATTGTTGATTATAAGGGTATATATTACTGTGAACATTTGTAACGGGATGAAGAGAGAAAGAAGAAGAAAAATAAAAGGACATGGATAGACAGATCCTACTGTGAGTAGATTTCTTAACCCCCACTTTAGCCCTGGATGTGGGATTCCCCTCTGTATGTTATGAATATAGTTAAAACCTTCCTTTTTGTTTAGACAGAAAAGGGGAGGTGACATGTAATTCCCCTCTGTATGCTATGAATATGTTTTATTACCACTAGTTAATAAAGAAGCTGCTTTGGGCTTATGGCAGGGCAGAATAGAGCCAGGCAGGAAATCTGAACAGAGATATAGAGAGAAAGTAGGTGGAGTCAAGGAGATGCCACGTAGCTGCCGAAGGAGACAGGTGCTGGAACTTTACCCAGTAAGACACAGCCTTGTGACAATACACAGAATAATAGAAATGGATTAATTTAAGATGTAAGAGTTAGTTAATAAGAAGCCTGAGCTAATAGGCCAAGCAGTGCTGTAATTAATACAGTTTCTGTATGATTTCTCGGGTCTGGGAGCTGGGAAATGAAAGAGCAGTCTCTACCTACAAGCCCCCATTTGCTTATTGTGGAGCCCTTTTTCTGAATCCTGAGAGGAATCCCTAGAAGTCAAACTTTTAGGGTTCCCATTGAAGGAAGAAAAAAAGAAAGGAAGGAAGGAAGGAAAGAAAGAAAGAAGGAAATGAGGGAGGGAGGGAGGGAGGGAGGGAGGGAGGGAGGGAGGGAGGCAGTGTGATTCTGGATGCAGGGTACTGGAAGGGTCAAGATCACAGAGGCAGAGGAGATGGTAGTTGCCAGGGTTGGGGACAGAGAACTGAAGTATTTCCTGGGTGTGGCACTCTGGAAAGTGTACTAGAAATGGGAGGTGGTGATGACCGCACAACTAAATAAAAGGAGTTTTCTTTGTTTTGTTGAGTTTAGTTTTTGTTTGTAGGTAGATCTTGCTGTTTGTTTGGAGGGAGAATGTGTGCTAAGGAAGAAACCCAGGACTAAGTGTATGCACGCTAAGCACACAACATACCACTGAGCTACACTCCAAATCCCGTGAATGTACTTAACACCATGCTGAGTTTGAACTCACAGAGATCAGTCTGCTTCTGCAAGAGCTAGGATTAAGAAATGTGCCACCACACCCGTAACTATATATATTGGTTTTTCGAGACAGGGTTTCTCTGCAGCTTTGGAACCTATCCGGGCACTACTGGCCTTGAACTCACAGAGATCTGCCTGCATCTGCCTCCTGAGTGCTGGGATTAAAGGCCTGCGCCACCACCACCCAGCTATGACTATACTTAATACCAAATGTAACCCTTAAAATTGGTTAAGATGGTAAATTTAGTCAGGCATGATAGAACACACCTATAATACCTGAATTTAGGAATCAGAGGCAGGAAGCTCACCTGATCTACCTGAAGCAAACCTGATCTACATAGGAAGTTCTAGACCAGTCAGGCCTACAAAATACTAGACCTTGTCCCCACCCCACCCCCAAAGAAAGATAAACTTTATATAATATGTATCTTATCTCAACCTTTCTAAAGTCCTTGAGGAAGATGGTGAGGACCTGGGCAGTCGGTCTGGGGGCTACCAATCAGGATCAGGGTGGACAGAGGGAGGGGAAGGTTCTGACCCAGAGAACACATGGGCAGTTGCAGAGAACCCCCGCCCAGAGGGAAGGCAGAGGCAGCAAGGAATTGAGTATTTGGGACATGAAGATCCTAATGGTTTATATATTGACAGCCGACCTGACAGGATCTAGTCTCACGCTGGGTACAATTTCTGGGCATGTCTGTGAGGGTTTTCTAGGTTAGGCTGATTGAAGAAGCCCGACTCTAGCTGCCAAACTGAACAAAAAAAGAGATGAGATTGCTAGCTCAACACCAGCTTTTATCTCTCTCTCTACTTCCCGACTTCTGACACAGTGCGGCCAACCACCTCAAGGCCTTGTGGCCATGACTTCTCTGCGGTGATGGATTGTAGCCTCAAACCGTGAGCCAAAACTTCCATAAGTTGCCAAGTTGCCAAGTATCTTGTTGCTGCAACAAGACAATTAAGTAATACAGAGATGAGTCATGGTTCCTTCTGCTCTTGAGTCAGGTAGCAGAACTTTTTGGCTCCAAGGCTACAGAGCTCCTAATACCATGGCAGCCTTTTGTTCATCCCACAAATAAATGTTGTGGGCTTGCTACATGCCAGTGTTCTCCATTCCCCTTGGTCACAAGTCAAAGGAAACAATAGGAATCCCAGTGTAGGTAGACCACTGGCAACAGAAGAGAAAAAGACCAGCCTAAACCTGATGAGGGACAGCCATCTCCCGTCTGTGGACTCAGGCCTAGGCATCCCAAGACCGACATGACTGTTGCCCCCTCACCAGCAAAAGCACTGCCCTTCCCACCTTCAGTCTCCCCATCTCATAACAGCTCAGGAAGAGTCCAGGAAGAAGCCTGAGTGACGGTTCTGATGGCTGCCGAGAAGCACATTCAGAAAGAGGTGCTCTTCAAACTAAGACGTCCACTTGGAACTGGAGAAGATACTCTTACACAAATTTTCTGGTTGTTGCTTCTTTTTTGCTGTTGTTGTTTTTTGTTTGTTTGTTTGTTTTTCGAGACAAGGTTTCTCTGTAGCTTTTGGAGCCTGTCCTGGAGCTAGCTCTTGTAGACCAGGCTGGCCTCGAACTCACAGAGATCCTCCTGCCTCTCCCTCCCGAGTGCTAGGATTAAAGGCATGCGCCACCACTGCCCAGCTTTGTTGCTTCTTTAAAACAGCCTCATATAATCCAGGCTGGCCTTGAACTTACTTTGTGGAGGTTGGCATTGAACTCTATAGATCCTTGTTGCCTCTGCCTCCCAAGGGCTTGGATTATAAGCAAGCTTCATCACACTCGACTCTGAGCAATTTTTGCAAATTAAAGAAACAAACAGGGGTGCTGGAGAAATGGCTCAGCAGTTAAGAGCATTGGTTGCTCTTCCAGAAGACATGGGTTTGATTTTCAGTACTCACATGGTGGCTCACAACATCTGTGACTCCAGTTTCAGGGGAACCAGTGCCTACCTCTAACCTCCACAGATGCCAGGCACACATATGATTTACAGACATAATTGTAGGTAAAACATACTCATAAGCATATGCATAAACATTTTTGAATTAACTGAAACACCTATGGCAAATGTTACTATTCTTAATATGTAAAGAGTACTTGTAACCAACTTAAAAAACAAATACTATCCACCTCCAAAATGGGCAAATTAAAAGCTAATTCGGTAAGAAATAGATGCTAATAGTTAATCTTGAAATACTAATATTATTTTTTAACACAGGCTCACGGGTAACCCAGCTAACCTTGAACTCTATATACAGCCTAGAATGACCTTGAACTTCTGATCCTCATGCCTCCATTCCAAGCCCTGGGATTATGGATCTGAACAACCACTCCTGATTTTATGCAGCGTTTGGGCATAGAAGCCTGGACCTCATGCACACTAGGCAAGCACTTCACCACTGAAGTTACATCCTCCAGTCCAACAAGTTCTATTTGACCCCTGAGAGATAGTCAGAGATTTACATGGCCCTGAGAAAATAAGCCTGCATACATGGCTGATAGGAGGACATGCTAGGCAAACGGGAAACTCAGCAAAGCCTCAGATGTGGCCACAGCCATGCTGCTTCTGGAACGCATCTTAAGAAAGAAGGCAGTCAACACATGGGCAACAGTTTAGCCATCAGGATAGACTTCAAGTCAACAGTATACTTTAAAAGTTGGATATAAATATTTTTACTATGGTATAGAGCCAGGCACGGTAAAAGATGCCATAATACCAGCAATTGGTAAACTGAGGCAGAAGACTCCTGAGAGTTCAAGGTCAGCCTGGGCTGCATAACAACACCCTGCCTTAAAAGGAAAAGAGAGAAAAAGAAAGGGAGGAGTAATATGATCTAAATGTTCATCAAAAGAGAACTGATTGGATTATTGTTCATCCACCAAACAAAAGAGAATTGACTGAATTAATTATTGTCCATCCACCAAATAAAAACACTCAAGAGACTTAACTAAAGAACTAGGTAGAAGAATAAGAACTGACTCAGAAATTATCCTTGGTTAATTTCTTTTGTTTTGTTTTTTATTATTTTTTTAGTTGAAAATAGATTTTGGGAGGGCTAGAGAGATGTCTCAGCAGTTATGAACACCCACATGTCAACTCACAACTGTCCCTAACTTCAGTTCCAGAAGATCTGACACCCTCACTCAGACATATATACTGTGGGACAGCGGTCTGTACCCTGCCAATTATATTTTAAATAAACGCTGATTGACCAGTAGCCAGGCAGGAAGTATAGGCGGGACAACCAGGCAGGAAGTAGAGGCAGGACAACCAGGCAGGAAGTAGAGGCGGGGCGATGAGAACAGGAGAATTCTGGGAAGAGAAAAGCCCATTTCTCTGCAGTCCTGGTCCCACCACAGAAGAAGCAAGATGTGACTGCCTCACTGAATAAGGTACCAAGCCACATGGCTAACAGACAAGAATAATGGGCTAATATAAGTTGTAAGAGTTAATAAGAAGCCTGAGATACTGGGCCAATCAGTTTATAGTTAATGTAGACCTCTGTGTGATTTCTTTGAGAGTTAATGACTGCAGGAACTGGGTGGGACAGAAACCCCAGACAACACATACATGCAGTCAAAATACCAATATACATAAAATTAAAATAAATACATTCAGAAAGTAGATGTTTTTCATACAATGTATTTTGTTTATTCAAAATTTTCACTCCACCAACCCCTCCCAGATCCTCCACGCTTCCCTACCTACCTTGCTGGCTAGTCTTATGTCCACTTGACACAAACTACAGTTATCTGAAAGGAGGGGACCTCCATTGAGAAAATGCCTCCATAACATCCAGCTATAGGGCATTTTTAAATTAGTGATTGATGGGGAAGGAAGGCCAGGACATGGTGGGTAGCATCATCTGTGCTCGTGGTCCTGGGCTCTAGAAGAGAGCAGGCTGACATGAGGGGCAAGCCAGTAAGCAGCACTCCTCCGGGGCCTCTGCATCAGCTGCTCCCTCCAGGATCCTGCCCTGTTTGAGTTCCTGTCCTGACTTCCTTCAGTGATGAACTGTGCTGTGGAAGGGTAAGCCAAATAACCACAGCGACAGAAACCCTAGGACACCACCTAAATCCACACCCCTTCTTTCTCTCCCTCATTATAAAACAAACAGGCATCTAAAAAACAAAAGATAAGATAAAATAAAAACAAATCAGAATAGGACAAAACAAACAGGGGGGAAAAGAGTCAAAAATGCATAATACACACATATAGATGCAGAACTCACACACTTGCACACACAGAAATCTCATAAAAACACAAAACTGGAAGCCATAATATAATATATAAGCAAAATACTTGTAAGGTGTTTATATATATATGTGTGTGTGTGTGTGTGTGTGTGTGTGTGTGTGTGTGTGTGTATGTGCGTGTGTGTATAATTTCCAGATAAAGCATTATGAGATGAAAAGAAAAGAAAATCCTCAAAAAAATAGCACTGAATTCATTTCAGTGTTGAAATGTTGGCTGGGCCTTGGGCCTGCCATTAAGTGTGGTTTGTACACACAATGATACTCCATTAGAAAAAAACTAATTTTTCCTTTGTGGATGGTTGTCAGTTGGAGATAACTTCTGGGTTAAGGATGGGGGCTTGTGTCTACGTCCCTCTCAGCATGGGATCCCATCTGGCCTAGACCTGTGCAGGCCCTCTGCAGGCAGCATTAGCTTATCTTTGAATATGCAAACTTCCAGGGGTCCTCTATAGAGGAAGGTAGGGGGTCTGGGGGGTTCTAGTGGAGGGCGGAGACAGCCAGTCCCTGTGCCTGGACCTGGGTGACATTGCAAGTTGTTCCACGATGGTATATTCATCACAGCAGAATTTCTGCACCCTGCGCTATGAGTCTGAGGGGCCACACAAACCCCTGCAATGAGCTCTGTGGAGTCTGCATCACATATCGTGCGCTGTTGAGCAGCATTGCTGGCCTCTGAACACTGCATTCCAGCAGCCACCTGCTCCCGCCACAGCGGCTCTCCAGTCCATCTCCCCTGACAGGTGAGACAGAAGGATTCCCTGGGAACAGATTTGCCTGTAAGACCCCCAGGCTGTAAGACCTCAGGGAGACTGAGGGGGAGGGAAAGGGGAGGAGAGGGGACTCAAGGAGCAAGCAAGGGAGGGATGGGGAAGGGAAGCAAGACCTCCTGGTTCCTGGCCAGGAATTCACCAGGTAGAGGACATAGCAAATCCAGGAATGTTTAAACTACAAAGCACCAGGAGACTAATTTTGTGCTGGGATGTACCTCCAGCATCTAGAATGAAAATGGGTACATAATATGTGGTCAACAAATATTTGTCCAATGAGCAAAACACATGAATAGAGGGATATAAATAATTGCATTACAGGATGGAAAATGGTCCAGGGCAGAAGAGAGACGTCAAATGCTGTAAGACAGGAAGCTGAAACTGCTCATTCATACAAATGATGATCAAAGGTCTATGTGGGGCCCAGTTACTCATGGCAATTTTGGTTAAGTAATTAATCAGTGAAAACAAGAATAAAGACTTGACCAGTATTAATTAGTAGCCTGCAGATGAGAAAGCCAGGCTGCTCTGAGTCCAACCTCCCAGAACCCAGAATCTATTTTTGGAGGCAGGTCCTGAAATTACATCTGAAGCTGGAATGTCCAGACGACAACTGCAGGGTAAGGCCAGTCCAGGCACACATATCTCAACCAAGCACAGCTCCTGGTGCAGGCTAGCTTCTCGGCCAGCAGGCCTCTGTCCCTTGCTGCTTATCAACCCTGACTGTGCTCAAAACTCAAGGAGCCTGGTCGGGAAAACCTAGCTGGGCGCCACCCGAAGAGATCTAGATCTCAAGAACAGGAGGCAATGGGCTTGGTTAAAGGTATACCACAGGGTGGAGATTCCCCAGCTGGGTGCTTCATAAATCCTGGGTCTGGTTCTAATGGGTATGCATCAACTCAGCTCCAGATTCCATGGAGAATGCCCCGGGTGCACACAATTATTTCACCTCTGGCATCATCTACAAAATGGCCTGCAACAGATGTACGTTAGAAGCTGATTCTTAGGTCACCTCCAAGATGTTCTTGGGTGGTACCCAGAGTGTTCCTCAAACACACTCTACAGGTGAGTCTCAGGTACCGTGCAGTGTGAGGACCATGCCCAGATTGAAGGAGGCTTGGGTCCAGATGGAGAAAGCCAGAGAATTAACAAGACAGGCAACTGCTCTTAGGAGTCCTGGTGTCTGAAGTAGGGCTGAGGAGAACATGCTGGCAGACCCAGTAAGGGGCTTCTAGAGCTAAGCAGAGGATGGCAACACAGACTCTGAGGTTAACTCCCATCTAGAGATGTAATATGCTATCACAGCCCTTTTTATATGGGCAAGCTAACAGCAAGGCTCCGTGAAGTCCTGAGACTGAGGAAGGATGACAGGTGAGCATATTCAGGGTACCTGAACCAGAGCAACAGCCAAGCAGTGTCTCAACAGTCTGGTCACCTATGTGACGCAAGAGCAGTGTCCATTCTCAGTGCTGAAAGTTTTATCTGGTGTTCTGGTTTGTTTTGGTTTGAACTAGAAATGAAGCCCGCATGCTTCTTCATTCATGTTGGGGAAATGCTCGACCAGCGGCCCAGAATCACAACCAGCAAGCAGGAAGGCCAAGTCTGATGTTATAAAAAACAGACAGACAGAACCCAGCCGTGGTGGCATGTATTTGTAAGCCCAGCACTAGGGGGAAGCAGAGACAGGTAAAACCTTTGGGCTCACCGGCCAGCCAGCTTCGACGACCTGGCAAATCCTAAAACCGTGAGAGACCATGTCTCTAAAATAAAATAGTGATTAGCCCCTGAAATCAGAGTTTATCCTCTGGTATCCTCCCATACATGCGTGTAAGTACACATATGTATACACATACACACATACACCACACAGAGAAAAGTGCTCTACCACTGAGCCACACCCAACAACTGCCCCAACAACGTCTACACAGTGAGAGTTACTGTATAGAAAGTGTCTCACTGTGTCCTTCATCTCTCACTATTATTTGGGGGGCGGGGAGATACTTGAAGAGTGGATGGAAAGCTTGGGTCCCTGATGTCCCCACTGATGTCACAAAGGTTAGCATCTCCGTGAAAAGCCTTGCCGCAGTTCCTTTTCTGGGCTGTTCAATCCCACAGAGCCAGAGTACGCTCCTGCGCTCCTGCCGAGAGGAAGCTCTCGCTCCCTCCTTGGTTATCTTTATCTGCAGAACTGGGGTCCTGACTCACCACCATTGTTCCTTCTCTCGATTTTGACAGGTCCTTCCTCTTCCCTTTCCCCTCCTGAGACACCCTTCCCTTGGGAATCTGCCTGAAACCAGGGTGAAGGGACCTGAGGAGTGGAGGAAGGTGCCGTCTCAACAGAGGTACCCTTTTCTAGTCTAAGTAGCACATATAGAAGTTCAGTTCTTTGACGCTGGAAAACTTCTCTCAAACACTCCTCACACTTCCTGGGTCAAAGCCATATCCATAGTATTCAGTTTCTCCTCCTTCTGGCTGAGATTTGGTCATTCATACGGGCCGAGTTCAGTCACGATTCATGAATGCATGGATGGGACATAACTTTCAAAGCGCACTGTTTAAAAGTTCACAAACCAGTTTTGCGGCCCTGATTACACCTCTACTTTCTGTGTCCATCTTCTAACCCACCCTGTGACCGCTATCCAGGAAGTGCCAGCCTTTCTTTCTTCTGGGTACCAGCTTAGAAAAGTATTAACGGGTTTAGGTACTTCCAGGTTCCCTAAGGTGGGATTTCTGGTCTGATCTGGGTCCACAGACCTAGAAACTGGGTGCAGAAAAACGGATGGTGCCCAAGAGTGGACGCAATGGTTTCAGGGCTCTCACCTCGGAAAATCAGGCTGGCGACAGGGTCGCTGCGCCGGTCCTTCTTCACATTGGGGAGGTTGCTGGCCCTCGCCAGCAGGCAACAGAGCATGGCTCTGCTGCCCAGGAGTGCCGGGCGGAGGGAGCAGGAGCACGGGACACAGCCACTACTACTCGACCAGCCTTCAGATCCGGGATGGCCACGCCAAGAGAGCTGTCGCTCCGCTGCGCCTCCGTGGAGACTTGATCAGCCCCGAGCAGCGAGGCTGAGCTTGCGACTAGGTACTCCCACAGGGCGGATCCTCCCCTCCAGTCCGGCCTGGGTCCGCCCTCAGGGAGGCTACCGGGGAGGAGCAAGGAATGGGACTAACGTCCTGTCCAGGAGAGGGCCCCCAGGGAAGGAAACGAGTGGCGGGCAAGGACAGCGCGGGGTGGACGCCTAAAGCACCATAGGTCCAAAGCGCTGCATGCTGGACTCTAGACTCCTACGGAGCGCACACCGCACGTCCGGTGCACCCAGACCTGGCTCAGAGCAGCCGCGAGGATTTCCTGGTGGCGCCTGGAGCTGTCAAGGTCTGGACTCAAATCATACAGTGTTCCCAGTTACTGTCCATTCTATCTCCTGCAGTTCCCTGCGGCAACAATCTCTGAACTCCTCACACTCCACGGTGGAGAAGGTTGCTTAAGTTGAACCTTAAGTCATCCCAGCCCTTAGCACTCTGCTTCTGTTTTCCAACACTCCAGCAGGTAGCTGGGGAAAGACTATGATCCCTCCTCTTCTTATTTTGAGGGGGTACAGCGCTTTCAAGGGGAAATCCCAGTCTGGGCACTCCCACTCCACTCCAGCAGCCTAAGAGCAGCGTGGCTTGACAGTGAAAACAATCAACTGGAGTGGATGCTGCGATCAGACTGTGATTGTCAAGCTCCTGTCTCCCTCTCCCCTGACAGCACGCATGCACTGAGGACCACACCACTCTACCACTAGGCTAAAACCCCGTCATGTGCTCTTTTCACAACAGTCTCTGAAAGATCCAAGCTTTCTGTATGCACTCTTTCCCCTCTACTCTCTTGAATTATCCAGTCATGCTTCCAAATCTTATCACACCACCAAAACCACAGATCCTGTGGTGAAAATATGGCAAGAAGGAGGAGAAGGGAAGGAGGGAGGGACAGAGAGAGACAGCGACAGAGAGAGAAGTTCACAGAGCAGGTTCTCCATAAATAACTATTTTTAAAAAGAAATGGTTAAAAGCAGACCCAGATCCATTCCTTCTCAGCTTTATTGTCACCACCCTGGTTGATGCCGCTGCTTGTTTTGCCTGAGCTACAGTGACAGACAGACTCCATCCAATCTCCCACCGCCTGCCTCTGCCTCTGCCTCTGCCTCTGCCTCTGCCTCTGCCTCTGCCTCTGCCTCTGCCTCTGCCTCTGCCTCTGCCTCTGCCTCTGCCTCTGCCTCTGCCTCGCCACCACCCTGGTGTACTCTCAAGCCAGTGTCACCTGGTGTCACTCCTTCACTCCAAATCTTTCCACAGCTCCCATCTCCCTTAAAGTAGAACCCAGAGCCCTAGATGGCCTTTACAGCCCTGCCTGACCCATCCGTCTTCAGGCTTGCCGCCCTCCTCATGGTTCCACAAATATGCCAGGCCAGCAGCCTTTGGATCCTGAGAGCTGCTCTCTCTGGCCTTCTTACTCCTGCCTTTCTTTTATGGATCACTCTGTAAGGGCCTCCACTGGCTAACAGTGTAAACCTGCAACACATGCTCTACCTCCTCCTTCACGACATGTTATTATTTGTTTTTTGTTTCTTTGTTTGTTTTTGAAATGGGGCCTCCTGTAACCTAGGCTGGCCTTGAACACTCTTTGTAGGGAAGAATGACCTTGAACTTGTGATCTTGCCTCCCCTTCCTCAGTGCTGGGATTATAGGTATATCTACAATGCCCAGTTTATGCAGTTCTGGAGCTCAAGCTCAGGGCTTCGGGAATGCTAGGAAAGTGCTCTACCAACTGAGCCACACGGCACACCACCCCTCCCCCAAGGCTCCCCGGCACAGTTGTTTCTGGCACCAATCACTAGGTAATCTCTGCTTCTTACTTCTTTTCCTCCCTTCCCATTAGAATGTTGGGTGGGCTCTCAGGTGTGTGGGGAATTTAGCAGAGTCACTGTATCTGGGGTAGAATTAGAGTAAATAGTTTTCACTGTATCCAGGGTAAACATTAGAGTGAATAGTTGTTTTCTAGAAGTACTTTGACCTCAAGAATCATGGAATATGAATCAAAATGAATGAATAAGAATCAAGAATGTGGAAAACAGCGAAGAATCATTGTGGAAAGCAAGGCTGTTTCCCACGATTTGTAGACTTGTTTTTCTGAGGTGGGAGTCACAGCCTTTGCATGATTTTCAGCACAGAACACTTCTGCACACCTGAAACTCTTGGACTATTGTGGATTACAAAAGGTACATAATAACAACTAAAGCCGGTGGCGGCCCACACCTTTAATCCCAGCACTCAGGCGGCAGAGGCAGGTGGATCTCTGTGAGTTCGAGGCCAGCCTGGTCTTACAAGAGCTAGTTCCAGGCTCCAAAATTACAAAGAAACCCTGTCTCAAAAAACAAGCAAACAATAATAATAAGGACTGAAGTCATGTGGGCATGTAACGTTTTCCCTCAGAGAAGCATATAGATCAGATTAGAGCCCTTGGCATGAAAATATACTTTACTTTAAAAAATCTTGGTGTAATAATCAGTAAACATGCCTTTGTATGGTAGTTCAAGGTTCAATTCAGTTTAGTTCTTCAGAGGCTGGACCTTCCTGCTGCCACACAGGCCTTAAAATTTCATCTTGGAGTGACCACTTTCTTTGACCAACCCATGCAATACAGAACACCCTGACAGTAAGGAGTGTCCCTTAAGAGTGGGAGTTGTTAGCCACTGTCGCCTTCTCAGCACCTGGAACAGGGTTTTGCACAAGGCGGGCTCTCTATAAATGTCCTCTAAACAGTTCTCTAGAAGGACACTGCACCCCCGCACTTCTCATTGGTCACCTCTAGCTTATTGGGAATCAGTCACATCCGTCCACTATGGATGCTCAGTATCAGGGAATGTAGACGCAGATGGCAGCAGCCTCATCTCTAGGCAAGAAGAGGAAGGCCCTCAAAAGGGCCAGCAATTCCCATTGGGTCGGGGCATAATGCAGGGAAGGGGAAGAGAGTTGGAGGCCATCCACTTTCCAGAATGTTCTCTAGCTGCTTGAACCCTCTCTTCCTCTCCCTGCCTCTACTCCTCTCCCTTGGTTCCCACTTCTTTCCTAGCAGAACCTAGCTGATTAGATGCCCACCTTTGGCTCCAAGCTGGACCCTGCTCTATCTCCTGCCAGTGGCAGAGTTGCCATGGGTCTGCATCCTACATTGTTATAAGCCTGTGCCCTACGTTAAGGGCACAGGCTTATATTCCTGAACCAAGAAACTGAACTCCCAGTCCTGCTTCCTGGAAGTAAGGTAGCATAGAGGAAATTGCCAGTGAGACCCAAAGGCCCCAGGTACCCTGGGCAGCAGATCAGAGAGAGCGCTGAAACTGCCCAGTTCAGCACAATGCTATGGGAGTGTGCAGTGCACACCCTTACCCAGAATTCATTCTGTCTCTAGTTTTCAGGTGAGTGACTGATCACTTGGAACTGTCATTTAAGTCTATGTGAGCCAACAATGTCAGTTAATTGCAATTTAGGTCAGCCTTCTGAATGCTCATAATGTCGGTAGTATCACCCAGGTTCCACAGGCTCCTGGTGCCATCTACTGGCATCTGCTTCTGCCGGATGACTGATGGCATATCCTAACTGGCCATGCCATGGTCACCCCAGCCACAAATGGCCCATTAACCACACTGCAGTCACGAGATCTTCAAGCATAGTTGGGTCACTGCCCTGATGAAGATCCCTCAAGGGCTTCCTTTTCTCTTGGAATGAAGCCTACATTCCTCTTGTACCAGAGGTTAAGGCCACTCAGGCCCTTAACCCTAGAGCTCCAATTCCAGGGAGTTCTCAGTTTCTTGAACATACCAAGTTCCCCTCCAGCTTGGGAGTCTGCTCACAGCTGCTCTCCTCCTCCTCAGTGCCACCTCCATCCACCCATGGGGGTCTCAGTTCAAGAACCAGTCCCAGGGAAGCAGTCCCAGGCCTCCCTCTAGGCTGGGTCACTCTGGTGAGGAGTCACGTCAGGTGAGACACTGCTCCTTAGTGCTCACGGCAATTGTAAGGAAGACCTATCTACAAAATTGCTTGTTCATTGTCAGAGAGCAGGGCTGGCTGGGCACCCTGGTGTTCCCAGTGTCCTGGACTTGAAGCTATCTCCTGAGGAAGGCAACGCTTTTCAGAGAGGCCAGCATTGCCCCCTAGGGGAAATTTCAGGTACTGTGAGCATTTTTTGAAGATTCCTAGTTTTGCCCCCACCCCTTCTGCATACCCAAGTACACACACACACAAACACACACATGCACACACACGCATGCATGCACCACACACACACACCACATAAACCCTATACGTGCACACACACACACACATGCACACATGCATGCACACACCACATAAACCTTATACATGTACACACACATGCCACACACACACCACATAAACCCTATACGTGCACGCATACACACGCACATGCACGCATGCACCACATAAACCGTATACGTGCACGTTCACACACACACATGCACGCATGCACACACACACCACATAAACCCTATACATGCACACACACATGCGCACACACACACATGCCACACACACATACGGCATAAACCCTATCCTACCATTCTCTCTCCCTGTCCCCACTCTAGTCCACCAAAGTCAGCACAGGAAATCTGTGGAGTATAATGAATATTTTTAGAGGAATATTCCAAGGGGCTTGGGCAAACTGTTGGCCTGTGTCCAAGAGACAAGGATGCCACACGCCTTTTCCACAAACCAGAGAAGCAACATCTGGTGACCCAAACCCTGAAACATCCTGAGGCCTCTTCCCATCTGAACCTCCAAACTTCCTGGTCTTCCTGCTGCTTGCCGCCCAGGACTTTCACAAAACAGATAGCTGTTCCCCTGTAGACTTCACAGCGGGGCCTAGACACTCAGTGGGGTCTCCCGTCAAGGGGATTTGTCTCAGTGATAAAGTTGTAATAGGGATAGGGAGACAGCTTAGGCAGTTAAGAGTTTACCATGAAAATGTGAGAATAGGAGTTCCTTCCTAGAGCCCATGTTTAAAAAGAAAAAAAGCCAGGTGTGTAGAGCACACTTGTTAATCCCAGTACTGGAAGGAATGTGACCCTGCTTATTCATGCATGTGTATAGATGCACACATAAACAGAATGAAACTGTAATGGAGAACGGGGCTTAGACTACAGCTTGTCTCCCCATCCTCCATATCTGTTCTTCCCTCTTCCACTGACATCTCCACAGTTTTACCCGGCACGTGACATCCAGATTGAAACCATATTTCCTAGCCTTCCTTGCAACTAGATGTGAGTATGGGATCAATGAGATAGAAGGAGGAAGTATGTCTGTAACTGTCTGGTGTGTCTTTAAGGAGAAAAAGTGTGCTTCCCCAGGATCTTTTCCTTCTGGTTGGAACACAAATTATGATGATACTGTCTGTGACGATATCACAGGCCATATTGTCAAAGACGTTCCCTGAAGAGAACAGAGCAACAGGCAGAAGGATCTTGGACAACCTGATGCATCAAGAGCTTTCGAACTAGGATTCCCGTATGTCAATGATTACCGTTGTTTCTCATGGAAGCATTAGGGAATCTCATGATACTGGGTATGCATGGATCTGCAGCTACAGAGCAGAGAGCGACCTGTTTACCTACAGGAGGTAGGAGGGCCAGCTAGAAGTCAGTCGGAAAGGACTCATTTGTGAAGCAGTTTGTATAACAAGTCCAGTTTTGTGATTTCATGTTTCCAGACTGATAGAGGTAAGAAAGGAGAAATGAAAAAGTCCTTGTTGGCTGTAGTGATGCCACCCCTCACGGGTGCTGAAGGATAATTCTAAGGGAGAGGATGCAGTCCTATAATTTACCGGACTGAAAATAAGCACTGTATCTCATGCAGGCCCAGGCTACAGATGTGCTGTTTTGGGACAATATGATGTTTCACAGCAAAATTGTGCACAAGTTGAGCATTAGAAGGTTTCCCATACCAATCCCCTCTTACAGATTCCCTTGAAAAATTAGAGAATCTGGCAAAGGAACCCATTTGGCACAAATCTGACCTGTGTACAGGTCGGGGGAGAGGTACACTGCCCCCCACTTACCCAACGGGCACTTGTCTTTTTCTCAATAGACCAGACTAGGCCACCTCACTGGCTAGGCTCCCAACACATAGGGGAGTTTGTAGCCCTGTTCTCTGTAATCTTGGTGGCTCCAGCACCTGGCCATGGATGAAAGTGAAGCTTTCTTTGACAGCATTCTCACGCTGTCTAGAGCATTGCTTCCCCAGGATCTAAGTACCAAGCACCCTGAGGCACAGTTCTGACTTCTGGCTCAGTAACACCACCCTTTAGAGGCATGCATTGCATGAGTTGACAGGACTCCTTCAGGACACATTTGTCAGTCCCTAAATCTTCCAGAAGTATGCATTCTTCTGTGTGTTCTGCTCTGGATGTCCCAATCCAGTCACTACCTTCCTGTTGCTAAGGTGCAAACACCCACGTAGTCCAACTACAACCATAATTATGTGACCTCCAGGAAGAGCGGCTGTGGTGGAAATGATGCAGGCTCCTCTTCTCTGTCCCTCTCTCCCTTGCTGTCTCTCTTCATCCCTCCCTCCCGCAATAGTTCTGAGACTGGGTTGTACCCAAGGCTGCCAGCTGTCTGCACCCCTTTTCAACTTTATTTCAGGAAAAGGGCCCACAGTGACACCACTGCCCTCTCCCCCAGAGTGCCTGCTGTTCTCCAAAGAAAACATATGACCCACGATCCTGGATTAGCGTATCATGTCCTAAGCAGGTCCTTCCACAGGTTTACGAGGACTCTGTGAGTGGGCCTAGCACAAGGACTGAGATGCCTGGAAATCGCACTAAATGGTATCTGGCTGGCCTATCAGACACAGAGAAGGTGAGTCAGGAAAGAAGCTTGCTAAGATGAGAATGTGTCCTTGAGGCCACACAACAGAACTGAGGACCTCCAGACCACTTGCGTGATGTGCAGGGGTTCAGGGCTATTTGCGTGTACAAGTCGACATGCAGTCGGCACCAGAGCCTGCATCCAATCTTCTCCTTCCTCCTCTTGTCTCTGAGTCAGATCTAGATCTGGAAGAAGTCAGTAGAGTGAGTAAAGGTGGTGTGGAGATGACTGCAGCTGTAGCTGCCTGGGCTTGAGAGTCCAACCCCAGTTATCACGGGAGCAAACGTCAGACTAGTCACTTCAGCTCTTCGTGCCTCAGTTTTCTGTTCTGTGAAGTGGGGTGATGAGAGTTGCTACCAGCTGTGCTTGCTACTGGACCAGGACACGGTTTGTGTTACACGTTCTATTCAGAATCATGTCAGGTATTAAGAAGTCTGGATCTTGTCCACAGGATCTTTGTGGGGTTTGATAGGAACACTTTCTGAAAATGATGTATTGCTTATGTTTAGCCGATGCCCTCTTCCCTTCTTTGTGATAAAGGCAAGTTAAGAAGTCAGAACTGGGCGGCCATGATGCACACCTTTAATCCCAGCACTCGGGAGGCAAAGGCAAGAGGAGCTACCTCTGAGTTCATGATCAGCCTGGTCTACAGAGCAAGTTCTAGGACCACAAGGGTTGTACAGAGAAACCATGACTCAGAAAACCAGCCAAGAAGAAGAAGAAGAGGAAGAAGAAATAGTAGAAGCAGTCAGGCCCCTCCACCTTTGGTCATTTGTCCTACACTGTGCTCCTCACAGCCCCGTGCTCCCTTTTCTGGACTCAGCTCTACACTGGGCATTCAGCCTGGTTGGTGTGGGTGGCACATGGCATGCATTCCTGAGCTCTTTCTGCTTTGTGGGCCTCTATGAGGAGATGCTCTGGTAAGTGTACCACCTTGGCAAAGCCCCTGAGTCTTCCAGGCCAAATCCTCACCAGTGAAGGGCGTAAGACCCTTCCCTTCGACCCTTTAGAGCTGACCGAGCAAGGCATGACTACCGTACCACAGACAATCTGTGAGATAGTGTAACCTAACCGTCACTGAAAAGGCAGGGCTAGGTCAGCTAGGGAGACTAGGCTTCCCAGAAGCACAGTTTGTATGTGTCTGCCCCTGGCCAGAGTCTGCTCTGTAATCATTCACCAACCTGGCCCTGAGGAGCAGAAGGGTGTGAGCAAGCTTAAATACTGCAAGGCAGCCAAATTTAGACATGGGTTAAGAGTTTGGCTAGTGCTGAAGGTGGAAGGTGGCCAGGACCTGGGGGAGGGGAAAATCCATTCCCTACCGCTGGACAATGACATCCTGAATTGTGAGTTCCAGCCAGCCTGCTTCTCAGGTTCAGAGCACAGATAAATACACTTCCTTTCTCTAACCGTGAGCTCTGGGCTCCAGGAAAGGGGAACATCCCCAGAGGAGGCCAGCAACAACAAAGAGGAGGATGATGGATGACCTCCTCCCAGTGAGGTTGAGGGAAGGCTTCAGCCAGGCCCCCTGGGGCTAAATGAAGACTGGCCTGCGGCTGCATCAGCTGCACTTCCTCCAGTGGTCTAGAAAACACTCCCATATCATTATCCCTAGCCTTTCTCCCACTAGAGCTCCTGATGCTGCCCTGCGGGTGGGGTGAATAGCAGGCAGAGATTGAAGGGAGGAGGCCAGGGACACTGGAAGGAAATCAGGGCTGCCTGGGTGGACACCAGAGCAGACAAAGCTCCCAAGAAGAGAATCGACTCTAGACCAGCAAAGACACACAGTACTGAGGTGTACCTTTCCAAAGCTGTTTGGACTTCCAGACAGTGAGTGAGGAAGGGGTTCAGAGACTAGCTTAATACCCAAAGAACATGGCTGGCCTTTCAAAATAGTATCCTCCCTTCCCTCAGCCAGGAACAGAAGTGGAGATAATGCCAGTGCTACCCTCTAGAGTAGTGGTTCTCAACCTCCCTAATGTTGACCGTTTAATACAGTTCCTCACGTTTTGGTGACCCCCAACCATAAAATTACTTCATTGCTACTTCATAACTGTAAGTTTGCTACTGTTGTGAATGTAACTATCTGATATGAAACCCCTGTGAAAGGGTCATTCGACTCCAAAGGGGTCAGCGCCCACCAGGTTGAGAACCACTGCTTTAGAAACAAACCACATGGAGTCCAGAACCCTCAGCCAGGCACCTAAACCAGGCCATTGGCTGGTCTGCTCACAGCTGAGCATACAGGGAGGAAACCCAAAAGTCTGCACCCCAACCACACGAGAAGATGACCTTGTCCTGTCTGCTGGGAACACATTGATAAAGCTTGTTTCCAAAGGCGACTAGGGGAAGCTGGTGGACAAGTCAAAGCGTGGGAGAGGGAACACATGTGAAATGTTCTCTAAGTTCTTCAGTCACTCCTCTTAGCACAGGCTGCTTTCCGGGCTGCCCATCCTGGTTCTCGCTCCAAAGATGCACCAAATTCTGCACTCAGCACTGGGTGCTCCCAACACATCTGCATGTGTCCTGCTTGTCTCAAGCCCACCTTCTGAGAGTAACTGCTCTCTGTGGGCATCCCAGACGTCCCATGCACTCCAGGGTGCATCCTTAGTGACAGGTGTGATCCTGAAAGGGGGTGTCCACTGGATGGCCAGGGACTGACTGATACTCTAATCTTCTGGACCAGGGATACAGGGAAAATAGGACTGGACTGGAAGGAAGACTAAGAAGAGAACCTACAGGTGAAGAGTGAAACTGGCCCACTCCTGGTCCCCACATCTCAGATTTGGAAGATAAATCATGAAGATCTCAGCCCTGGTCTGGTCCTGGTGGGGAAGGGTTGTCCTGGGAAAACAGACATGACCAGCCTTCACCTCCTGAAGGAAAAGCACAAGCAGAGCCCAGCTGAAGGTTGTTGTGGAAAGGCTCAGGACTGGAGAGGAGCATGCTGCCTGGTATTAGGGGACCCCAGTCTATTGAAGTCTAAATACAACGCCAGTATTCTGTTGAGAGTGATGAAGAGAGTCCTGAAGATTGGTGATGCTGACAGCTAAACTCCCCCCACCCCACCACCATGTGTGTGTGTGGGGGGGTGTGGGTGTGAGAGACAGACAGAGAGACAGAGACAGAGACACAGAGAGAGACACACACAGAGACAGAGAGACAGACAGACAGACACACACACACAGAGAGAGAGAGAGAGAGAGAGAGAGAGAGAGAGAGAGAGAGAGAGAGAGAGACTGGGATTCCTGGAGGCGTGGCTTTGCTTCTGCCTCCAGTGGCAGCCAGCCTGCTAGTCTAGTTTCTGATAGTGAGCAAAGGCCCAGAGAAGTGCTGGGCTATAAATAGGTGAAGGCCCAGGCCTTCTGGGGAGAGGAGCAGAGACCTGCTAGACAGTGCAGCCAAAAGTGGAAAAAGATCTTTTAAGGAATCCAGAAAAGAGGGGTAGTGGCCCCGTCCTCCTGCTGATCTACCAAACGCCACCCCTGGCTCAGCTGAAACGCAGCCAGGCCACCTCTATCTCACAACCTCAGTTTCCCCTGAGTTGCCCCACCCATCTCCTCTGTATCTTTTCAATATCCAACACCAGTCTGGTAAAGTTAGTCTTTTTCCTGGCTTCCAGGCACGCCTCGATCGCGCCCCGGGATCCCACTCCGGTCCTGCCGGGTTCCCTGACTGTGTCTCCAGCATTCCTACCTGCAAACACAGCGGAGCAGTAGGCGTCGCTGATGTCGGAGTCCGGGGTGTGGACATTCTCCGCGAAGAGAATGAAGACTCGCAGCATCACGAAACAGGAGGGGCAGGGCCAAGGCGCAGGCAGAGGGTCCCCTCAGGAGCAAAGTCGACCTGCCTGGCGGGCTGCCGGCTCCCAGGCGCTGTCCTGGAGAGGAACAGTCTACTCCAGGCGGCTAGGCGAGGACCCCGCCTCCGACTTCCTCACCGGGCTAGTCAGTGGGCTAGTCCGAGTGCATTGCGAGAATAGGGGCTTCTGTTCATTTCCCAACCCCGCAGTCCTACTCCAGCTTCATGAATTTCAACGTCCCGGCCACCAGCTTTCCCAATGACAAGGCACTTTGCATCAGACCCTGTAGCAACCGGCTGGGCGGTGGCCGCGGACGGCCGGAGAAAGAACAAGGGCTTCAGGCGCCCTGTGCAACCCAGATCTCGCTCCCGGACAGAAGAAAGCTCGGCCCCTCCCCTGACCTTCCACCTCTTGCGACCGAGAGCTCTACGCTTGGCTGCGCTTGTCGCTTGCAAAAGTCACCGGGACTTGATAGCTCCTTAGAAGCCAGTCAGCCCTGGGGAGGAAGAGAGGTCCAGAGCATAGAGCTGGGAGCAGGCGCAGGCACAGCAGATGCTTTTTCCCTGAGTCAGAATTTCATTGGTGGACAGCACAGTGACTTTAAAAACTTTGCCTGCCTTCCTAGCTGTAAAAGTAACACATGCTTTAACAAGAACACAACAAAGGAAGACATCTCTGGTTCTTCAACAACAACAGCAAAACTTTATTAAAATAAGATTGGGATATTTACCAGTCTAGGCTTCCCTCTGAACTGACACACACGCGTATAAGTGACAATTTTCCTTGATTACCTGGATCGGTGCTACGCCCTACTGCTTCATGTAATTTTTCTCTTGTATCATTAAAAGTTTTTCCTAAACAGTGTTGGAAAGATGAGATAATAGCTAAACTATTAAGAGCACTTGCTGCCTCTACTAAGAGAACTTGAGTTTGATTCCCAGCAACCATATGACACACCCCAACTGTATTTAACTCTAGTTTTGGGGGATCTAATGCCCTTTTATGGTATTTCCTGGCAGTGCAGACACACGCCAGCAAAACACTCATGCTCATAAAAGAAATCTAAAAACAAATTCTTCATAAACAGCCTGTTCTAGGCCAATGAGATAGTTTATCAGGTAAAGATACCTGCTACCAAGCCTGAGTTCAATTTCTGGGACCCACATGGTGGGATGGAAGACAGGCTCAGCCAGTTGTTCTCTGACCTCCACAGGCGTCAGTCACCGTGTGTGCATGCACACACACACACACACACACATTTAAAACAACCCTTTAACCTTTTCAATGGCTACATAACTGCAGTAATTTCAGTGCACTGGATGCACAAAGCCTCTTCTTGTCATACTAGGCACTCTCCTCAGATACTGTTTATTTATTATAATAGCAAGAATATATATGTTTACATTTTTTTCTAAAGAAATAAAGGATGGGCAGGGTCATGGTGGCCCTACACTTTTAATCCCAGCACTTGGGAGGCAAAGACAGGTAGATCTCCATGAGTCCCAGGCCAGCCAGGGCTACAGAAAGAGACCCTATCTTTAAAAAAGAAAGGAAGAAAGGAAAAAAAGAAAGAAGGAAAGAAAAGGAAAGAAAAGGGAAGAAAAAGAATTTAACATTAGGATATAAGCTTATCTTGAGCTCCCCTCTGCCAGGTTCTCAGATTGAATTACTAGCTGTGACATTATAAAGTTGCAAGATTCTTTTTCTTTCCTTCTTCCTTCCTTTCTTCCTTTCTTTCTGTCTTACATTCCCTCCCTCCCTTCCTTCCTTTCTCCATTCCTCCCTCTCTCCTTTCTCTCTCTCTCTCTCTCTCTCTCTCTCTCTCTCTCTCTCTCTCTCACTTCTAGTACTCATTGTTAGATTGCTTCCCCAGCCCTGAGCAGATCCATCCTCCCCTCCTCCCACCTACTCATCTGTGACTCATCATCTAAAAAGGCCCAGCTGTAGGAGCCATCAGCTGTCTGCAAAAACTCCCCAGCAACCCATTAGGGTGACGGACAAACCAGGGTGGCAAAAAAAGTGACTTGATTGTGATAGCAAATATTTCCCATGGCCACTGAGAATCCTGCTGCAATGTGAGCCTGCAAAACAATACGTGACTGAGGGGAAGAGCAAAGCCAGGGTCCGAAATGCAGTAATTTATATAGGGCTGTAAATCAAGTCTCGAGAGCAGCACTATTGTGGATGATGGGTATGAGCAGAAGTGATATGGTCCCTGTTGTAGGTCCAGCTGCCATCCTCCTCAAGAATTTCTACCTTGAAAACTTATCTCCTAGTATTTTGTTTTTGAGACAGGTTCTCATGTATTTCTAGATGGCCTCAAGTTGATCACGTGACCAAGGATGGTCTTGAACTTCTGATCTTCATACCTCTACTTCCCAAATGCTGGGATTACAGATGCAGGTTGTTACGCCCAGTTTGATGTGGCACTGGAAACCGAACTCAGGGTTCTGCATATGCTGGGCTAGCACTTTACCTAATGAGTTATATTTCCAGCCCACTAACTCCCATACCTCCAAATATGACAGTTTAGAGATATGTTCTTTGGTGAGGTGATTAAGTCAAAATGAGTTCATCGCAGTAATCTCTAATATAGTCTGATTAGTGTCATTTTTTAATATTTGATTTTAATCTTAAAATTGTGTGTGCATGTTATATGCACATGTATTTGGGTACCCAAGAAGGCCATAAGAGGATATCAGATTTCCTAAAGCTGAAAATGCAGGAGACTGTGTATCCCTGATGTGGGTGCTGGGAGTCAAATTCTGGTCCTCTGAAAGGGTAGTACGTGCTTTTAACCACCTAGTCATCTCTCCAGCACCCGAATAACGACCTTCTGAAAGTAAACTTGGGCGCAATGATAAACTCGAGATGTGTGCATGTGGAAAAAAAAAAGCCATGTGAAGACAAGACAGCAATAAGACAGCCAACTGCAAGCCAAAGAGAGCAGCTTCAGAAACCACATTCGCTTCTCAGCGCCTTAATCTCGGCCTTCTAGTCTCTATCTAGCACAGTGGGTCACAAAGTTCTATCATTTAGGCCACCAGGTCACTGCTATCCAATATCACAGACCAAGAAGACCTGTGTAGCCTCTGGCCTCAAGGAGGTTCTACTTCAGTGGAGAAATACGACATGTCTTGGATGATCAAGTCAGTCATATACCAGTTCAAACCAGCAAGTGCAGTTAAAAACCTAAGAGTGGAAGTGGGCACGGGAGCCTTGTGAAGTCTCTGCATTGTGAGTGCTTATAGACAGGTTCTGAAGGGTAGTTAGACATTTACAGAGCAAGACTGAGGTGAGAGCCGGGGAAGGGAGCTCTTCATGAAGAAGAGAGGAAAAGTTCCACTTTAAGAGCTGGAAGGGATGGAGAGAGAACCAAGTCACAGGTTATACGTGAAAGGGTGCAGGAGGGGGCAAGGCAGGAGGCCTGCAGGGCTTGTGGGATGCTGCCAAGTGTGCGGCTCCCATCCACTTTTGAAGAAGGATGTGCAAGAGACCAGAGTGTAAGTGAAGAACCCAAAACTATGGAAGAGTGCCACGTGAAAGATAATGGGGACTTAGATTAAGACTGTAAAAACAGACAGGTGCAGTACAATAAAGTAGAGGGAAAGGGGAAGGTTTTGTTGTTGCTGTTTTGTTTTTTTGTTTTTCGAGGCAGGGTTTTTCTGTGTAACCTTGGCTATCCTGGAACTTGTTCTATAGACCAATTTGGTCTCAAACTTACACCACTGGCCAGTAAGAGGGAAGTTCTGTGGAGTAGGCAACGTAATTAAGTCCATTACTACAGAATTTGGCCATCCTATGTTGCTGAACAAAATAGTTCAGGCTTGGATTGTTTCATTGATTCATCCATCTGTTCCACGTCTTCATCACTTGTAGCAGGCATTTGTCACATTCAGTTTTCATGGAAGGTACTATGGTTCGAGTATGAAACGTCTCTCCAGAGGCTTGTGTGTTGGCACATTGAGTCCCAAGAAGGTAGCACCATTTGGGAGGCTGTGGAACCTTTGGAAGATGGGGCCCAGCTGGAATGAATGAGTCGCTAGAAGGCAGGCAATGGGGTGATAATCTAGCTCTTCTTCCAGGAATTTATCTACTTTCTGAACAACCCATATGTGACACAAATTCTGCCACAAATTCCCACAGGATGGATTTATTTACTGCCACACCTTCCCTGTCATGATGGGCTGTTTTCCTGAAGCCATGAGCCAAAGTAATGTCTCCTCCCTTGAGTTGCTTCTTTTCAGGCACTTGGTCACAGTAACAGGAAAGCAGTAAGTGCAGAAAGGCACCACAGTGGTGCAAATCAAGCACCGTGTGGACTCACAGGTCCTCAGGCTTGGTGAAGAGCACCTTTGCCCTAAGAAGCAGTTTTGCTGGCGGCTGTGGTCTATTTTTAAAGAAGTACAGTTTGAGTCTATGCAGATGCTCAGTGTAACATGAACTGACAGGAGACATGATGGAGGAGCTAAAACTGGATCTGAGAGGCACTCACTCAGTGTGTCTTCCTTTTTTACTGTTGTGACAAAGCACCATGACCAAGGCAGCTTAGAGAAGAGAGAGCTTATTGGGGGCTTTCAGTTTCAGAGTGTGAGTCCATGAGCGTCACCGTGGAAAGCATGGCAGGCAGGCAGGCATGTTTCTGGAGCAACAGCCGAGAACTCACCTTGATCCGGAGGCAGAGAGACCTAACTGGGAATGTTGTCAGCATTTTAAGCAGTGAAGTCTACCCACAATGACACAACTCCTCAACAAAGCCACACCTAATCCATCCCAAACAGTTCCACCAACTGAGGAACCAGGCATCCAAATATATAGCCCTATGGGGGCTGTTTGCATTCAAACCATCACAGCATGCCTAAAGCAATTTGAAAGAATTGTTAAACATCCTCGCCTCCTCTACTTTATTAATACAGCAGGCATTATTCAAGCTTCCTACTTAGCCTAACTTTATTCCTCAGTGTATAGGACATGCTTAATGTTTTCTCTCTTGAAACAAAACTCACTTTCTCTGAAACCATTCAAGCTGAGTGAACAAAGATTATCTGTTTCGTGAAACTGGAATTGAGACCAAGAGACAGGCATATGGCCCAAAGGAGTCGCCTGTATAACAGAGTGGACCAAGTTTCTCAGATAAATAAACTGTTAAGGTGTGAGATGAGGGCAATCAGAGCTGGTGTGGGACCTTTATGAGGCTGGAGCAATAGCTCAGTTGCTTTCAGTATAAGCATGAGGCATTGACCGACACCTCCCCCAGGAACTCACATTTTAAAAGCCACATGTTGTTGTAGGGAGGCCACTTGTTGGTTTCTGGCTGCTCAGCCCCGAAATAATCACACAGAAACTATATTATTTAAGTCACTGTTTGGTCCATTACCTCTAACTTCTTATTTGCTAACTCTTACATCTCAATTTAACCTATTTCCATTAATCTGTGCATCACCAGCAAAGTTTCAACTCACCTGACTCCAGCAGTGGCTCCATGACTTCTCCCTGACTCTGCCTTTCTTCTCCCAGCATTCAGTTTAGTTTTCCCTGACTAGCTCTACTCTATCCTATCACGGGTCCAAAACAGCTTCTTTATTGACCAATAGTGTTTACAGCATACAAAGGGAAATCCCACCATCAACAAGTGATGGCACTTGATTATAATTCCAGTGCTGGTATTTCAGTAGAGATAGTTGGATCCCTAGGTTTGCTAACTAGTCAGCCTAGCCTAAACTAGGCAAGTTCCCATCCAGTAAGAGACATGATCTCAGAAAACAAGGCAGATACCACCTAAGAAAAACCACAGACCTCATACTTACACATACTTAAGATTCTTGTAGCCATTGCTCCTGGGTTCTGCTTTTTACCCCTCCTTGCCCATGAGCACAGGGGTGATCCTTGTGGTACTTATTTGCCCTTTTCAAACTTACCTCCATAAACACCCTTCCCCTTAAACACACCTTCATGCATGGAAACTTCTGCCTCACTTCTTGAAGCTTCGGGTCCAGGACTTCCTGTCACTGTGTAGGGGTACCCACAAGCAGATAAGGAGACATATGATCCTAAGATTTGAATTTGATTCCTTGAGGAACTTTAGGAAATCAGCAGTAGAAGCTACGTGACAGCCAATGGTCAGGCTTTTCCTGGTGGGGGTTGGCGATCACAGCTGTGATCCTGTTGTCTGAGTCCCATCCATTTCCTCTTGCTTTCAGTTCCCAAGCTTGGCTGCCATAGCTACCGTCAGCAGTCTCAATCACACCATGTTTTTGTGATGAGTCCTTATACACTTTGCTTAATCTAATAAAACAGTCCTAGCTTTTAACACCTCTTCGGCTATGAAAGCCAAGGTGTGCTAAACCCTCCGCTGTTCAGTATTTTCATTTTCTTTCCTTTGGAGTTATTAGAATAGGGCAAAAGTGTGGAGCTAAAAGCGCTGATGGAGCCCACAAAACTCCCCAGAGAAAGAGGTGTGTGTGTCTGTATGGTCAGGATTTGGGGGGGGGGGGTTGAAGTTTATCCTTTATCCAGGACATGAAAGAATAACTATCAGTTTTCCATATATGGCTACAGGAAGTGCACTGAACAGTTTTACATACTGCACCATAATTCTGTGTAGAGGCAAGAAGTGAGGGTCTTCTCCTTTTTACCCATCATAAAGGATCACAGCAGACACCCAGACTCCAAAGGAGAGTTTAACAAGAGAAGAAGACTATGACAAATGTATTTGATCATAGTTGGATGACAGGGGAGACATCAGCATGAAGACCAGCATCTAGGAATTGAACTCAGGTTTGATCCCAGGTTATTTTAACGTTTGGGTTCAACAATGCATTGACTGTGGTGTAGAGATATAATTAGATAGTGGAGAGGTCTCACTGCTGTGACGAGATACCAACTACAAGACTTAAGCCAAGCTGGACCAGGCAGGGGAGATGACTCAGCAGTTAAGAACATTTGTTCTTATAGAGGATCCGGGTTTCATTTCCAGCACCCACAAGGCAGCTTATAACTGCCCAAAACTCCAGTTCCATGGGACCCAGTACTTTCTTCTTACCTCTTCAAGCATCAAGCACAGATGTGGTACACAGACGTGTATATAATTAAAAAAAAATAAGACTGGATTTACTTTTAAATTTCATCTATTTGTTGTGGGTATTAGTGTATGAATGTCGTGTACCCTGACATTCATGTGGAGGTCATGGAACAACTCACGAGTCAGCTCTTTCAGAAGGGTTTAGCTCACAGTTTCAGAGGTTAGTCCATCATGATTAGGAGGCAGCGGGGGTCACCACAGCAGAGCAAGTCACATTAGGTCCTCAGCCTGGGAGATGGTGCTGTCCACTTACAGGGCAGGTCTGGGGCTCTTCAGTTATACTTCCCTGGACTTAAATCACGCACACATATGATTTATTTTTCTAGGCACATGCCAATCCAACCAAGTTGACAAGACTAATGGCTACAGAGAGTAAGAACATAATCTAATTCTGAGAGAGTGTGTGGCAACACCCAGCAAGGCCTACCCACTCAGATTCTCCTCATCAGCTCTGTACCACACTCCTTCCTGGAATCCTTTCAGAAATGAGAGTCTTACAACCCACTATAAAAGTAGACCAGAGAATATTTTAAAATTTTATTCAAAATTTAATTTTGTGTGTGTGTGTGTGTGTGTGTGTGTTGGGGCAGGTAGATGCATACCATAGTGCGTATGTGGAGGCTAGAGGATAAATCTGTGGAGTCAGTTCTCCCTTTCCACCTTACCTGGGTTCTGGGGATTGAACTCAGGTCACCAGGCTTGCACAATATATGCCTTTACCAGTTTAGCCTCTCTTCAGCCCCAAAGAACTTCTTTATGGTTAGATCTGTGATAGTTTTCTCATTATGTGACGAAATACTTGACAAAAGCAACTTAGCAGGGCTGGAGAGATGGCTCAGAGGTTAAGAATACTTGGCTGCTCTTCCAGAGGTCCTGAGTTTAATTCCCAGCAACCACATGGTGGCTCACAGCCATCTGTAGTGGGATCTGATGCCCTCTTCTGGCATAAAAACATACATACACGCATACAGAGTGCTCATAAACATAAAATAAATCTTTTTTAAAAAGTAACTTAAAGGTTGGAATGAGAATGCCCACCATAGGAACATATATTTGAATGCTTGGTCCCCAGTTGGTGGAACCATTTGGGAAGGATTAGAAGGTGGGGTCTTATTGGAGGTGTGTCACTGGGGGTGGGCTTTGAGGTTTCAAAAGATTTCAAAGGATTCCCAGTGCAGTCTCCCTGCCTCACAGTTGTGGATCAAGATATGAGTTCCCAGATATTCCTTTGCTCCACCACCATGAACTCTAATTCCCTGAAATCACATGCTTTCTTTAATAAGTTGTCTTGGCCATGGTGTTTCATCACAGCAATAGAACAGTAATTAAGACAACTTATTTTGGAAGGTAGAGACATAAGGCAGCTGGACACACTGTACTCGAGACAGACATAAGGCAGCTGGACACACTGCACGCGAGACAGACATAGGCAGCTGGACACACTGCACTCGCAGAAGGAAGTCTGCATGAGATGAAAGCTAGAGCTCACTTATTTTCTCCTTCATCCTCAGTCCCGGACGCCAGCCCATGGAATGCTGCAGCCCACATTCAGGGTGGGTCTTTCCTCAGCTACACCTCTCTAGAAGTGCCCTCATAGACAGGTCTGGAGGTGTGTCTCCTAGATGATTTAAGATCCAGATAAGCTGACGATGAAGACTAACCACCACAAGTTTCAAAACAGAAAAGGAGAGGAAGATCAAAGTGAATTTTTGGGGCTTCGTGACTGGCTTTGTGGAAGAGGGGTCCTTGTTTCTTTAACATTGGAGAAGAGGAGTTCTAGTTTGGCTTGCCTTAGAGAACAGTGAGAGGTGAGAGTCAGGGAGGCAGAAGGTGCATGCTTATGTGCTATTAACATTTCAGAGCCAGCAAGATGGTTCAACAGGTATCCTCTGACATCCATAAAGTGAATGCTCACACATATACAAACACACACACACACACACACACAGAGTTTACATGAGTTAGAAGTCTCTATCTTTATTATTTTAATTAGTGACCTGTGGTGGGGGAGAATTGTCTGTATTCTGTCAATCATGTTTTAAATAAACGCTGATTGGCCAGGCAGGAGGTGTAGGTGGGAAAACCAGACAGGAAGTGGAAATGATGCAAGGAGAGCAGGAGAATTCTGGGGAGGAGGAAGTTGATTCCTCGCACTCCTGCCCAGATCACCGAAGCAGCAGGATGTGAGCTGCCCCACTGAAAAAGGTACTGAGCCACATGGCTAAAATAGATCAGAAAAATGGGTTAATCAAGATATGAGAGTTAGCCAGTGGGAAGCCTGACCTAATGGGCCAATCAGCATTATAACTTACGGAGTTCTGTGTGGGTGATTTTCTCTGGGACTAAATAATTGTGGGGACCTGGTGGGAGGACAGAAAAACTCACAAACAAGCAGGCCCGACCTCTTCATGTTACAGACCTGGCAGCCAGGTAGTGGTAGCACATACCTTTAATCCTAACACTCAGGAGGCAGAGATAGGTGAATCCCTATGAATTCAAGGCCAGCCTGGTCTACAGAGCAAGTTTTAGGACAGCCAAGGCTACAAAAAAAAAAAAAAAAAAAAAACCTGTCTGGGGGAGGGGAAGGTAATTTTTGCCTAAAATTTTGCAATATTTACACCAATTTATTTGGATAAACTAGCTAAGTTTGTTCAATTCTTTTAAGTGTATGTGTTTAAGCATGCAAGTACTAGGTTTCTTTATGGCATTTTCATATCTTAAGTCATTCTAACTTGTTCCTCTCCCCTCCGTCCTCTCTCATGCCTACTCTGCTTTTGTTTTTCCTTTGGAAGAGAAAATTAACAGAGCTACCAAGCTGAGCAATTTAAGGGAAAATCCAATCATCAAGGCCAATCCATTTTTTAAAATATTTATTTATTTATTTATTTATTTATTTATTATGTATACAATATTCTGTCTGTGTGTATGCCTGTTGGCCAGAAGAGGGCACCAGACCTCATTCCAGATGGTTGTGAGCCACTATGTGGTTGCTGGGAATTGAACTCAGGACCTTTGGAAGAGCAGGCAATGCTCTTAGCCTCTGAGTCATCTCTCCAGCCCAGGCCAATCCATTTTTACGCCTATGAATTCAAGTCTTCTAAGCCCATGTGCTCTGGTCTGGAATAAGAATCTTGTAGTCCAGATATACTGGGAGGAGAGAGGGGTATACTCTTGGTCACCACACCAGATCCCTGTCAACAAGGGATCACTGATAAGATTTTGTTTCTCTGAGTTTTAGTCATCTGTAAGGTAATTATAGTTGTGGTAAAGTTCCTGAAATAGATTACAAAGCACTACTTTAGACTCTTCCAAAATTAGTGATGTTTCTCTTCTTCTGCCTAGAGGAGATTTTTATTCATTTCCTTTTAGCTTCGTTTTTGGTTTTGTTTGTTTCTACCACAACAGGTACAGTGGAAAAGAATTGTGTTCAGAATTGAGTGTGGCAAGAGCCTCTCTGTTCTGAAATTTTCTGAAAGGCCTCATGACCCCTTAGCAAGTAGAGACATGTTCCCTGTTGAGTTGTGAGAACACGGCTTTGGGACTAAGGCACTAAGTGGGCCAGTATTATGCACTGGTCTCCTTTTAAACTGAGTCCATAGGATACTCTACATAGGGTGGAGGACCTACACACACTCACACACATACCCAACTACCTACACTGGGATAGTTACACACCGGGATAGTTATGCACAGACACATACACACAGATAGTTATGGGTGTGCGATTAGGCTAAAGGAGGCCTAGATAGCTTGTAAGAATTATTTAGTGTCTATGAGGTTAGTTCTAGAATGTGTTATGCCAGGGACTCCTTCTTCTTACCTGACCTGGCACTACAGATGAGGACTCCAAGGTTGCCACAGGCCTTCTTGGTCTCAAGGCCTGTTTTTAATTGTATGCTATGTTTGTTTCCAACTACACCTTCAGTCAGCTAAAAGAAGCAACTGACTTTACAGTCTTTGTATAAAATTACTTTTGCTATAGTGACTTACTTAGACAACCCACACATTTGGGTTTCTACAGCGATATCCTCCACTTGGATTTCATTTGTTGATACCAATGATATTCTTAACCGTGATGACAGTACATATGACAGATTACTGTTAGTCACTCTTGGCAGAGGTTGCCACTTCTTAAATACATGAACAAATCAACCCTTGAATTTAAGTTTTTAAAATATTGTTATGAAATAGTTAAAAACTGTTTTATAGGAACCAGGCACGGCAGCACACACCTCGTGTGACCTAGTACTTGGGAAGCTGAGGCAGGATTGCAGCAAGATTGCAGATTCCAGGCTAGATTGGGCTACACAGAAAAACCATTTCTAATGAGTAAAAAATTAATTAATAAGAGACTACAATAAATTACTTAAGCCATGAACGTGATTTTTCTACCTTTCTCAATGCTAACATCTCAAACAACTATAATGATGTCAAGATCAACAGAAAGTACTGGCACAATACTTGTTAAATTCTATTACACAGGCAGTTATTTGTGTGTGTAAAACACGATGCCATTCTGGTGTATAACTCCGAGCAAACATAACCATAACCCAAACAACTTCCTATTGCCCTTCTCAAGCTGCACCCAACTTCTTTCCCATCCCTAGCTGTTGGCAGTAGCAACCCTCTCTTCAGCGCCACCTCACAGTTGCTATAGAAGTGAAATCCCAAAGGTGTGCATCCTGCTGAGAGTGTTTTCCCACTTAGCATAATTTTTTTTTACCTAAATTACCTAAATTGTTGCACTTATCAAGGTTTAAATTTAAAATTGCGGAGTCGAGTCAGGGTCTAGTCAGCCGGGGTCCTTAGGCCCTGGCCGGTGGATAGACAGCCATGGGCCCACCATGTGGGCTTTATTATGATCAGGAAATATGTGGTAGAGAAATGGAAGAGACAGAAGCAGAATGCTTCAAGCGCTGTGGAAAGATGCGAAAAGAAGAAGTAAAGACACGAGGAGTGGACAGATGTTGGAGGCCTGCTTGCCACCTTTGATCATGGTGAAGGCGGTAAGGAGTAGACTGAGAGGAGGGGTCTGTTTGCCATCTGGTGCCATGCTAATGTCCAAGCCAGGCTGCCGTCAAGGGCTGTGTCTGGATCCCTGGTCCTACAGTCGCCAGGGTCTGTGTTGATGTCATAACTCTTGTTGCTGTCCAGTGCCATTCTGATTTTCAGTGGGCTGGGCTGCCTCCAGGTGTCTTTGGGTCCATGAGCCATGCTGCCTCTGGAGCTGTACAGATCTGGGGGCCTTTGTCGCCACCTAAGGCCATGGTGATAACCAGGCCTAGGCTGCTGCTGAGGACCATGTCTGGGTCCGTGGTTCTATTGCAGCCAAGGTCTAGGTTGATGCCCATGTACCATGGTGCCACCAAAGACCACATAAAGCCTGAGGTCTGAGTCGCCTTGTTGGTGTCCAGAGGCCATGTTGGTGCCAGAGCAATCCTGATCTGAGTGGCCGGGGCTACCACTTGAAGTTAGGATGTCGACCAGGCCAAACTCCTGCCTAGGGCCATGTCTGGGTCCATGGCCCAGCTGAAGCTGGGGTCTGGATTGGAGTCTGTGACCCAGGTTCCCACTAGGGCCCACACAAAGGCCTGCTATCTGGACCCGAGCCTGTGGCTTGGTTGGAGTCTGGAGGCCATGTCACAGCAGGGACCTACAGATATGGGTGGCTTGTGCTGCCACCCAGGACCATGATGTCATCTGAGCCCAATCTGCTGCTGCCGAGAGCCATGTCTGGGTTCATGGCCTTATAGCAGCCAGGGTCTGGATTGACATATGTGGCTCCTATTGCCACCGAGCACCATGAGGATGCCCAGCGTCAGATCTGAGTCCAGGTTGGTGTTGGAGGACCATGATGCATCCAGATCTGAGTAGCCTGCGTTGCTACTCAATGTCATTGTGACACTGGAGCCAAAGCTGCAGCTAAGGGCCATGTCAGGGTCTGTGGTCCTACTGCAACCAGAGTCTATACTGATGTCTGATGCTCCTGTTACCACTGAAGGCCTGCAGAGACACCCAAGATCAACAGTCATATCGCCTCTGGGTCAATGGTGACATCCAGACTCAACTGCTGCTGAGAACCAAGTTGGGGTTGTTGGTCCTACAGCAGCTGGGGTCTGTACTGAAGTCCAGGTCCCGCATTGCCACCAAAGGTTACATAGAGGCCCAGGGTTGGGGCTGCAGCAGCCATATGGCCACCAGAACCCTTCCCACCTGAGGAGCCATTCCTTCCACCCATGCCTCCAGGATGTTGGTCCGACTGCACCTGGCATCTGTGTTGATGTCAGTTGCCTGTGTTACCTCACGAAGCCTTAAGAATTATGTGAGATGAAATCAGAAGGCCATGCTGACCTGACCCTGCTCTTCACTGGCCCTGGGAAAGTTGGCCTTGCCTCTCTCTGGACACTATAGCAAGAGAGCCAGCACTGCATTCAGGAGCGATAGCCCCACCCCTCACCACAGGCAAGGGTGAATCGACCCTGTGGGCATGCATGTTGGGGAGCTGACTCTGACGCCAGTGGCCTGGACTGATCAGTTTACCACCCAGGCCCACAGCATCTACCTTACCTAGGACCCACAGGAGTTCCTGAAGGGACTGGCTTTGTGAAATGATTCCCACAAGATCTCCAAGACTAGGGGCAGCCACAGGATATCCCAGAGGAGTTCTGGTGAAGATCTGGTGAGGATGGTGTGCCAGAAACCAGAGGTCTCGAATCAGACCAGTGACTCACTGCGATGAACACTTGCCAGTAAAGCTGATGGGACAAAAAGGTATACTATATGGCACACCGAAGCCTCCATTGCCACCAGACAGATAAAGAGGGGTTGGAGAGGCAGGAAAGAAGCAAAGAGTTTTCTGTTGTTTTTGCTTTGTTTTGATTTTTGATTTTTTTTTTTGTTTTTTTTTTGTTTTTTTGCTTTTGTTCCCTTGCTCACTTTATTTTCTTTTGGGGGAGGGCACAGCAAGGATGAGGGGAGGATCCGGGAGGACTGGGAAGTGAGCAGAATTGGGGTGCATGATGTGAAACTCAGGTTATCAGTATATCAGTTTATCTACAGAAGGATATTTGGATAGCTTCTAATTTGAAACTACTATACAGAGTTACAAAAAAAAAAACATGAATCTGTGTGAAAATTGTCTTCTGTAGCATCCACAGTTGAGTACATGTACTGAGCTGGATGCTGCCATGACTCCAATATGCTTTTAAGGCATCCCCAGTGATTCGTGTTAGAAATCCAGTCCCCACTGTGATATTGATAGGAAATGTGATTTAAGCATAGTACAAAGAGATGAGATCACTGAAGACAATATCTACCAGAGGAATTGATCTACTTGTGGGACCCTAGGCAATGCCTATCAGAGGGTTGTCATATAAAAGATAACCTTGCTAGTAATAATAGGGTCTACCTGCAATCCCTGGGGAGGCTGAAGTAGGACCGAGAGTTTAAAGTCAGTTTAGGTTACATACGAAGACCCTGTCCAAAAACCAAAAACCAGGTGTGGCAGCACATGCCTATAATCCCAGACCTTGGGAGTTCAGGGTCATTTCTGGCTACATAACAAGCCTGGGTTTATGTGAGACCCTGTCTTTCACAAACAACAAAATAGGACTGACCACTGACTCACTGGTGTGCTCATACTTTAGGAGAGATGAGAAGGTCTCTGCATACTGACCTTGAATCTCCAGAACTATGAGCTAAACTTAATTTCTTTATAAAGTACCCAAACACCTTTCATTAACAGAAAAAAGAATATAACAAGTTTGTTTCCTGTTGTTGTTTCTGTTTGGTTTTGTTTTTCTACCAATTTACCAGAGTGCTACTCATTTTATATGCACACCAGCAATGTAGGAGTAATCTAGGGGCTCCGCAGTTAAAAAGCATGGGCTGTTCTACCAGAGAATCTGAGTTTGGTTCCCAGAACCCATGTGGTGGCTCATAACCATTCTTAACTCTAGTTCCAGGGAATCTGGTGACTCTTCTGGCCTTTGTGGGTACCAGGCAGCATAGATATACACACGCAGGCAAACATATAACTAGAATAATAAAGAGTGACTCAGTTTCTCCTTGCTTTGTCAGCACTTACTCTTATCACTACTTTTCATTTAGCCATTTGTATAGGTTTGTGAGGATAAGTCACCATGAGTTTTTTTTTTTAGATTTTTTATGTATATGTTTGCTTGCATGTATGCATACCATGTATATGCCTGATGTCTGTAGAGCGAATTTTAATAGGTCTTAATAATAAAAACCCAGTGTCAGATATAGGAGTTAATGCTGAAAGATCAGAGAGCAGCCAGCCACTAGTTCTTGCCTCTACTGAACCCTCAGACTTCTGGAGGTCTTTAGTTAGTGGCTTAAACGGGTCTGTGGAAACCAAGCTTTCTTCTGCTCTCATTTGCAGCCTGGACCATTTTGCACCAGCCTGTCCCTCTCCATGCTGCTGTCCTTTCCCAGATGAGCAGGAGCTAAGACAGCAAGGAAAGAAATTGCTGTTTTTACTATGCTGGGTTTAAACATGAACAGATATTAAATTTTTCTTCTTTAGTCTGTTGATAGAGTGAATGACACTGACTTCTTGAAATTGAACCAGTCTCACATAGATGAAGTAGCTCATAAGCTGGGCATTTTAAAACTTTTTAAGAGTGGGAGGGTGTTGGGAGGGGGGGCGGAAATGGAAACTTTTATAATTTAATAAAATTTACTAAAAAAAAAAACTTTTAAAATACTTAACAGTTCTCCATTGAAACCACCAGGATTAGAGGAATCTTCTCAAATACATCTTCTAAGCTGCTAAATTTAAAAACAGTTGTTAGCAGCGTTTTGTTACTTTAGTGGCTTCAACGCCTGTGTTATTCCCTACTTCACTCACAGAGCTAGTGACTTGTCTGACGTTCACCAATTTTTATCAGCTTGAAAGAGTATTTTACTTTTTTACTGTTTTTCTATTTTCACTGATTGTTTCTTTGCTTGTTTTGGGTTTAGTCTGCTCAATTTTTCTAGCCCTTTGTACTGGAACTTTAAAGTAGGAACTTACCTATTGTGGTATAGAATATTTGTTTAATTATGTAAAGATGTGTTGTATTTGTGTTACAGAATAATTGTTTACCTATTTAGAGATATTTTGCATTTGTTTATGATGTATTTGTAAAGATGTGTTACTTTTGTTTATGTTGCATTTGTCTAACTATGCAAAGATGTGTCTCTATCTTACTTCGCCTGCCTAAGGTACTTGATTGGTCTAATAAAAAGCTAAACAATTAGGAAATACAGGTGGGACTGGTGAGCAGAGAGTAAAGGTGGTCAGCCTGCCAGGGGTGGCTAGTCAGCAGTCAGGGGCCAGCCTGCCAGGCAGGGGTAAGCCAATCAGACATGAAGGAAGCAGGAAAACAGGATGGATAGTACATAGACAAGATAAATGAGCCTCAGGACAGCACAAAGATCAATAGAAATCGGTTAATTTAAGTTTAAAAAAAAAAAAAAAGCTAGAAATAAGCCCAAGCTAAGGCCATGCATTCATAATTAGTCTCTGTCATGATTTGGGGGGTGGTGGTTCAAGAAAGCCTGCTACGCTCACCTGTTTGTTGAGATCTCTTTTCTCGTTTAAGCATTTCACTATCTACATGGAGTATTTATGTGTTGCTTAATCCTCAAATGTTTAGTGGTTTTCTGGTTGCTATTCTGCTACTGATTTCTAGTTTAACTCTATTATGGCCAGAGAACAAGGTTCATTTTGGTTTGTGTTTCATGGGTACTTGAAAAGATGTATGTTGGGTGAAACGTGCTATAAATGCTATAAATACCATTTAGACACTGTTGACTGGTAGAGTTGCTTTTGGCACAGATCTTAATTTATTATAAGTTACTTTACAAACAATGTAAAAGCTTATAGTTTTTGATTTTTCAAGACAGGGTTTCTGTGTTGCTTTGGAGCCTGTCCTGGAACTAGCTCTTGTAGACCAGGCTGGCCTCAAACTCACAGAGATCCACCTGCCTCTGCCTCCCAAGTGCTGGGATTAAAGGTGTGCGCCACCACTGCCTGGTTTTTTATTTATTTTTGTTTTTTTGAGACACTTTCTCCGTAGTCTTGGGGCCTGTCCTTGAACTAGCTCCTGTAGACTAGGCTAGCCTCAAACTCACAGAGATCTGCCTGCCTCTGCCTCCTGAGTATTGGGATTAAAGGCGTGCGCCACCACCGTCTGGCTGCTGAACTTTCTTCATGTCCAAGCCATTCAGGGAGCACTTAGCACAAGTTATGTTGTCATGTAGTGTTTTATGCTTATGTTCTCATTGAAGTCTCTCGGGACAAAGCATGCTTTATACGCATATGCTCAGTCAATATATACACTTGTATATAAACTTTTAGTTCAGCACCTACCTCAGAAACCTAAATACAGGAGTCATACACTGTTTTAATTATGAAGATTTATATGTCAGAGCCAAGTGATACGTCACAGTGTATGGAACTTATTTGGATCTGGGTTCAGACACAGCTTTAAAAAGTGTAATATATACATTTGTAAGCCAGGGAGGGTAGAAGAACATACAGGAACCTGGAGCTTATTGGCTAATCAGCCTAGCTGAGACAGTGAGCTTTAGGTTTAGTGAAAGAATCATCTCAAAATTTAAGGTGAAGGAGAAAAAATACTCTTCTAGAGGACGCAGGTTCAACTCCCTCCACTTGGCAGTTCACAGTTGCCTGTAACTCCAGTTCCAGGGGATCTAATACTCTCTGTTGGCCTTATATCAAGAAGAACAAACATGTGGTGCATACATACATTTAGGCAAAACACTACAATTTTTTTTCAAAAACAAAAAGAAGCAAAAAAGGTACAAAGCAATAAAGAAAAACACCTGATCTTGACTTCTCCACACATGCATATTTAGGCAAACATACCCCCACCCCAGACACACACAGTAGAAAAAGATCTAAAATTTTTGTTAAATAGGCTTTGTTTGTTTGCTTTGTTTTTTGAGACAGGAGTCCACTGTGTAACAGCCTTGGCCGTCCTGGAACTACTCAGTAGACCAGGCTGCCTCAGTAGACAGAGATCCTGGGAGAATGCTGGGATTAAAAACATGTGCCACCATCACCCGGCTAGGAATATTTTTAATAACATTCATGATCTTACATTTATGGGAAGAATGACAGTATCCAATTTATTTTAAAAAATATTTTATTACATAACATATATAAGTGAGTACATACATACATGAAGGTGCACATGCATGACATGTTAGTGTGCATGGGATGGTCAGAAGACAACTTGTGGCAGTCAATTCTCTTACCATGAGGGTCCCAGGGATCAAATTCAGGTCTTCTGGCTTAGTGCCAAACAATTTACTGATGGGCCATTTCAATGGCCCAGTATTTACTTTTAGGTAATATATAAATGACACTGGAAATGATACAAATTTGTGCATATGAATAACTGGAGTTTAGTTGTAAATGGTTGGTTAGTTAGTACATGGGCATGAGTATGTTAATTTGTAAATCAGCATAAATATCTTATTGTTTGATAGATCCTGTAATCAAGGAATATCAAACTCTAGTCTTGAACTTGCAATATAGCTGAGAATGACCCTGACCTATTGATCCTCCTGCCTGCATTTCTTAAGTGATGGGTTTAAGAGTATTAGCTAACACACTAGGTTAATGAGGTCCTTGGGATTTGAACCCAGGGCTTTGTGCATGCTAGGCAAGCACTCTAACAACTGAGCTACACCCTCAACCCCAATTACTTTTTTTTTTCTCCCCGCAAGACAGGGTTTCTCTTTAGCTTTGGAACCTATTCTGGAACTAGCTCAGTAGACCAGGCTGGCCTCGAACTCACAGAGATCCACCTGTCACTCCATAACATTTTTAAAACACTGATTACAAAGGAGCAGTTCTGGAAAGGCAAGTTTTCACAGAATTTTATAACAGACAAAGTAGTACAAGTCTAGGATTTTATTGTAAAATGGCTAGCTCAGTTGGTAAAGGTACTTCCTGCCAACCCTGAGGACATAAATTCCATTCCTAGGACCCAAATATAAGCCATGGTAGGTACGTATGTGTGCGTACATGCACACACACATACATACATGGATTTAATAAAAAGACCAAATTGAATGTAATCTACTTTTGCTTTGGTGTCTAGATGATGAAATGACAGAAACTAAAAAAGTGAAGCCAATTTAATGCAAATCTCCACCAATAAACTGTTATGAACATGCACTCCATATCCACAGCAGGATTAAAGGACATATTTCAAGATTTTCTGAAAATATCAAGAACAGAAGATTATATGCATATAGATGTGAGTGTTTTTGTTTTTTTAAAAAACAACCTTACAAAAAAATCTTCTGCGTCTAGAATCCCAGATGGGAAATTATTTGTGACACATAATAGTCATTATTGCCAGGCAGTAGTGGCAACACCTTTAATCCCAGTACTTGGAAGGCAGAGGCAGATGAATCTCTGTGAATTTGAGGCCAGCCTGGTCTACAAGAGCTAGTTCTAGGACAGGTCCCAAAGTTACAGAGAAACCCTGTCTCGAAAAGTCCCCCCCAAAACAACAAGAAGAAAACAAAAAAGTCATTATTGGTCATTAGAATTAAATAGCCCCTCCTCATCACTTTTATGCTTTAGCAGTTCCTTTTACTCTAAAGTGAGATTGTCTGAGCTGCTGCTTCTTCCACTCATCATTTTCCTTAATGTTAGTTATACAGGAGAGCTGAGGAATCAGACACCAAACTAACTTCAAGTCAGCAAGTATGTCTGAAGTATGGGCTAATTAGGCAGGAAGGGGTCTAGCACCTATTTAGAAAACACTCAGTTTTTAGTGCCTTTACAATTTCTTACACATTACTCAGATGGTTTAATAATTATATCTGAAAGTTCATTAAAAGTTAAAACTGCTCTGTATATCTAAACTTCCAGAATTTGGCAGGTGCTTTTTACAAACAGGAAAAAAAAAATCCTTCAATTACATTTAAAAATTAAGCCAGGTGGCACACACCTTTAAAAATCCCAGCACCTGGGAGGCAAAAGCAGAATTTTATAACAGAGAAAGTCGTACAATTCTAGGATTTTATTGCAAGATGGCTAGCTCAGTTGGCAAAGATCTCTGTGAGGTTGAGGCCAGTTTGATTCACAAAATGAGTTCCAGGACAGTCAGAGATACACAGAGAAATCATGTCTTAAAAACTAAAAAAAAAAAAAAAAGGGGGGGGGGGGGAGAGGCAGGATTTTACTCAAACTTACCTTGACCAAACATAAAAAACTGAACATATAAGAATCTGGCCTGCATACATGGAAAGCGGAGACAAAGTACCACATCATGCTATTACTTCCAGTAACACATGAAGAACTGCCAAATATTCTAAATCACAGGTTGTAGAGAAGTGCCCTGTCTGTAACTAGAGGCAAGCAAGACTTTACAAATCAACACAAACACAAAAGAGTTGAAATATACAGTAGGAACATTTATTTTAACACTTCTAAAAGGTATCTTTCCATGCCTGATGATTTGATATAAAAATCAAACCCATCATATACTTTTCCCATCAGTTTCTCTACATCAAGGGCGATCAGAAATTTGTACAACATGAATATGTTTCTGAAACAGAAATTACAAATTAAATGATAACAAAAATACACAAATCAACTGGACCCTAAATGAATTTCTAATGAATTTTCTTCTCCTTTTTCCCATCACCTAGAGCTTCTTTCTTCCGTCTCATTCTGCTCCTTTTCCTTTCTTTGCTTGGCCATGAACTTCTGTTAAAAGCAATTTTCAATATGAAACATTTTTTTTAGATGTTGTTTGCTGTATGTGCAATCCTAAATGAATCTAATTATATTTATAATCTAAAGCAGTGTCTTAATTAACATTCATTCCTTTCACTAATCATCCTTCTGATAGTCAATGCTATGTCAGACAGAGTTTATGGCTTGGAGAATTAGTAGTAGACAAGACCAATAAGGTATTTCCCTAAGTGCTAACACTGTAATAAAGGAACTGAAGAGAAGAACAATTGAAATCACTAATAATTACTCGAAAATTATATCAATAATAAAGGAGTGTGGTCATGTGTCTGTTCTTGGGTTTGATCCTTAAACATCACAAAATTAAAACTGTAACTGTGGAACTAGGAAGGTTCATCTTTTTGTACATGTAGGATGGAGTTTGCTTTATTTTTGGTTTCATGAGAAAGTTTCTCTCTATGCAGTCCTGGCTGACCTGAATCACCATATAAACCTGGCTGTCTTCTAACTCACACAGATCTACCGACCTCTGCCTCTCAAGAGCTGAAACTGAAGGCGTGTGCTACCCAAATGGCTTTGGAGTTTGCTTTCTTAAGCAAAGGTCTTTCTTAGCAGTTAATATTTAAGTAGAGACCAAAAGATAGGAAAAACTGGCCACTTGAAAGGTTTGGGAGGGGCACAGAAATAGTAATTAAGGCAATGGCACAATGGTAGTTGAGATCTCAGGTACAAAGTTGCAAACAGTAATGAGAGATTTCAGAGACACAGAAAAGAAGCAGGCCATGCAGCCTTACAGAGCCAGAGTCAGTATGGCTATTATTCCAAGTGCCATATGAAATAGTTGCAAGATTTTAAGTTTTTTTCTAAGACAAGGTCTCACTATATGGCCCCATCTAACTTGGAACTCTGTAGGAAGACCACCCTCAAATTCAAGAGATCTGCCTGCCTCTGCCCCCAGACTGATGGGATTAAAGATGTATGCTACCACATCTGGATCCAGTTGCAAGATTTTAAATGGGGGGTGGGGGGAGTAAAAAGTAGGATCTAACAAGTTAAAGGTACAGAGAAGGTAAAATATGTGAGGGATTAGACATAGAATTAAACTAGCTGGCTGGAAACCCAAGATCTGCTACTAACTAGCTTGGATTTTAGAAATTCATTGCAAAGAATATATGAAACAACCTTAGACATTCAGGAGTAAGAATTACCGATTCCCATGGCTAACAGTAACTCTCTAGAGCAGTATCTCCTTAAACATATACATGAAAAAGGAAGGCCTGTGACTCAATCAGTTTAAGAAACTGACATTTTCTTCTGACTACAAATTTAGAAATCTTAATATGTTAACATGCACAGCAATTTGCAATGGAATATTACGATAAGCAGAGTCTTATATTTTAAAGGAGGTCCACAAGATACTACTGTTTACAAATCTATTCTAGAGAATGCTATTGCTCCAGGAAAAGGAGTAGGGTTACATACTGTGACACGGAAAACCAGGGATTTTGGACTTAAGAGCAATGAACTGGAATAAATACCTAAGTTCTCATAAAGGAAAAGAAACATAAACGTTGGGAAGACTCTTTAAATCAAAAGACAGTGGCATTTTTATGCGTTACCTCTGTATTTTGTTTATGACGTTTGCTCTTGCAGTGATTTGCCATTGCTTTTTCATCTGAGTAGAAGAGGGAGCAAATTGGGCAGAAAAATCCAGCCTTTGGAACAAGGAAGTCCAAATCTAGAAAACAAGAAGAAAGAGAATAATCCACCAACAGTATGTCAATCACTTTTATCATATGTCAATCAAATTTATCTAAATTTGAAGATTGAACCTAGGGCCTCAAACATGTTAGTCAAGTACTCTACCACTTGGTTATAATCCTCCAGTAGTACAAAATATTTATCTTTACTTAAGAATATGCAATATGTATTCCAAAGCCTCCAGAGAAGCCAGAATGCTACTGTCCTGCTGGCTGAAGACTGAGAACAGAAAACAAATATCTTAGAAATACCCTATTAAAGTAGAAGATGGAAAAACAGAAAGATGGGCTGCTAAATAACTAAAAAATTCCCAACTCAGCTCAGTGGTCACGAGAAAAGTTTGCTATGAAAGCTTTTTAGCTTGTTTTGCCTAATTGGAATTTCTGTTTGGGGAAGTATAAATCAGTTTTTATCATGGCAGTAATTAAAAGTACATGAAAGAAAAAAAGAAAGCATATCCCAGCCTTCAAGAATGAAATAAAATATTCGTGCCAGATTAAAAAAAAAAAACCTAGATAAGCTGTATTCAAAATACCAAGCAAGGTTAACTTGTTCACTTTTTATTTCAGAGGAACAAGAAAGAGGAGTATCATTTTACTTTACCTCCCGGCACATCAGGTGACACTGATTTGCCTACAGGAGAGTCTTCGGTCTTCTTGCGTTTTTCATCAGGCTCTGAATCGTTTAATTCAGCTTCTTCAACTAAAGTCATTAAAAAGTTCAAGCAAAAACATGAAGCTATTTAAAATAAATTTGTAGACTTTGTGACGGTAATGTTGGATACTTTCTGATTTCTAAAACTAACTTAAAACTCATGGAACTATACCTTAGTTAATAATGACTCCTTGATCTAAGAAGTAAATGGGTAAATGTTTAGATATATTCAATGGATTTAAAAGAAATAGGGCTAAAGCCATTATAAAATTTTATAGCCAACAACAGGGAGGATACTGAATACAATGACAAGTATATATTGTATGACAATGTTCATGTTCCTTATTTGTATCAACTTATTACTAATGCTGTTCAGACATTGTTTAATTTACTGGCTGGCTGCCTGGAAGCAAACAAAAAACAGTTAATAGATTATTGTTCCCTGATACTGTAACATAGTCACAAATGCCTCTTGCGAATAATTTCCACAAATATCTCTTGTTCTAATGTCACTGTTCCAAAACCTCTCTAAGTTATGAAGAAGGATCTTATATGCCTGCCTTCTGCCTTTCTAGTTTCTTGGCTGGTTATCTGTGAAATTTCTACCATCATCTCACGTTATGTAGTTTTCGTCCCCACCCAAACTGCCCCTTTACCTCCTTCATTCATTTGGAAGGCTTCTTTGCCTTTTGCTGGTTCTGCCATTACAGCTTTTTGTGAGGGTGATGCTTTCCCAATTCTAACTCTCTTCATTGGTGTTTTAGCTTTAAAAAGAAAGCCTAATTTATTGCTCCAATAACAGTACTTAAATTGCTTTAAATTTAACATATTAAACTAGTAATTCTAATATTTGTTCTAAAAACTACCTAAATTTGGGGAGAATGCCTTTTTGTTATATTTCTGAGACAGGAATCTGCTTATGTAGTTGAAGCTGAGTGTTGGATTATAGGTATGTGCCAGCACACCCGGTCAAGAAACCTATTCCTACATAGAAATCTATTTATTTTATTTTATTTTATTTTACTTTATGTGCATTGGTGTTTTGCCTGAATATATGTCTGTGTGAGGGTGTTGGATCCCCTGGAATTGGAGTTATAGACAGTTGTGAGCTGCCAGGTGGGTGTTAGAAATTGAACCCAGGTCTTCTGAAAAAGTAACCAGTGCTCCTAACCGCCCAGCCCCTTAGAAATCTATTTTAAAAAGCAGTTCATTCAAAATAATCTATGTTTCCATTTGTGTTCTGAACACAAATTATTCCTTCCTATTCTTTTTGCAGAGTGGCTATACATTTTTCCCTGAATTGTTATCAATCCAGTGAGATGTTCCTAGTATTCCATTCTTAGTCTGGTTAAAATTTTCAAGGTTTTTCTTTTTTGTTATTGTTTTGCCTCCCCCTACTTCCCACCCAAGACAAGGGTTCTCTGTATAACAGCCTTGGCTGTCCTGAAATTTGCTTTATATATCAGGCTGGTCTTGAACTCAGAGAGATTCACCTGCCTCTGCTGAGAGCTGGGATTAAAGACATGCAGCACACAACACCTAGCTTTCTTTTTTAAAAACTTTGCAAAGTAGATATTCATTAATGCATTGAGTAATTTCATTTGTAACATCTAAGGGAACAAAATAAACTACTATTTGAATTCACTCATAAAGGTGACTTTATTCTATAACAGTGTGTCAACTGGGTTCACAGTTTTCTTAATGGAAACTATTTTTGTCTCATATACTGCAAGCAAGTAAGCTGCTCTATTATTCCAAACAACCAAAATATTACACTATGCCAGATGTGGTGACTCTCACCTGTAATGTTGGCACCTGGGAGGCAAGAATATCGCATGATCAAGGCAACATTTTGAGTTCTAGGCCAAAAAGGGCTACAGTCAGACCTCATCTCAAAAGACCAACATCTGTCAGCTGTGGTTGTTCACACCGTTAATTCCAGGACACAGGAAGCAGACATAAGCTGATCTCTATGAGCTCAAAACTGCCTGGTCTACATAAGAAATTCCAGGCCACAAAGGGTCACACAATGAGACCCTAACTTAAAAGAATATATATAAATAAATAAAGTCGAACAGTACCTCGATAATTTGTTCTCCTGCTTGTTTTATTCTAAACCCAAGTTTAAGCCAGAAGTAGGAGGCAGTGTAATGTGCACACTGGTCTGCTCTTTAAAAGCTTGTTTCCCCATTCATACACACTGTTTTCACTGTGGCTCTGCATTGGCTGCTTCGGTTTGTTTCCTGGTTTTGCCATCCTTTCTTGAGGTATAACAACTTGGGACAACCTGTACTCTGCAAACTAAGAGAAATGTGTGCAACCTGTACTTGTTTCTATGGAAAACTTGAGTGATTATAACTGCTGGCTTACAGAAGGAACATCAGCACGATGATATTACTCCTACTGCGGCACTGTGTTCAAACCAGTTTTAAATGTAATTTCATGAAACAGAAAAATGAACACTTCAAGTATCTACCTGCCGTAGGTCTTTCAATCATGGTTTTCAGATCTTTTGTAACAGTCTCACTTCCTGGACCTACTTGGGAGAAAGATTCAAGTTTTGTCTTCTTTGGGTCCACAGCTCTCCTCTTTCTATTTCCTTTTTTATCTGTATGGTGATCAATTTTGCCTTGTGCTAACTCAACTTTTGAATCATTGTCTCCATCCTCTTCATCTCCAACTTCATCCACAGTAACAAAATTAAGTTCTTCTTTAAGATTTTTAAAATCAGCCAGAGAATCTTCATCCTCTTCTGTTACTTCATCCAAAGTCACTAAATGAAAATCACTTCTGTCATCTTGTATTTCATCTACAGTAACTAAAGTAGAAGGGTCTTCAGGCACCTGGGAAGAAATGAACCCAATAGAGTCCCTTACAGTAGTTCCTTCATCTCTTTTCGAATTTAAAGTAGCAAAAGTTATGTCTGCTGATTCTTCTACTTCTCCAATTTCATCCACAGTTACCAAGCGTTCCTGTTGAAGATCTTGTTCTTCGGCCATGGACAGAACAGTAACATCTTTAGATTCACTGTGGGAAATGCAATCATCTTGGTCAATTAGTTCATCTAAGGTAAGAAGGGAGTTAGAATTTTTTACCATTTCTTCCACATTGAGCTCTTCTTCATCAATGACTTCATCCACAGTGACTAAAGCTTGTGCAGCTGCATCTTCTTCTTCCCCAATTTCATCTAGCGTTACAAAGGACAGTTCTCCCTCAACACTGTGAGGGACAGAGGTTTCCCCCTTTTTCTTTTTTAAGTTAAGTTCGGGGGAAGGAGAAATTTTGAGAGCTTCTTTTCTTTTTCCCTTTAATGGGTTCTGCTTGGCTTGAGAAGGAGTTACTTCTTCTATGACTTCATCCACAGTAACAAATTCATCCAAATTAAATGTAAATAATGGTTCCTGTTGGAAAGTTAAGAAGCAGTACTATAAACTTTGACTGACTGGGCATTATTAGTCACAGTAAACTAATATGCGAATCATCCATGAGAATTTCTCTGTAAAGCCATTTCCTAAGACTAAAATAAATTTAATGTTATATTTCAAAGGGTTCCAAAGTGATAAGACTAGTAAGACAGCTCAGTCGGTAAAGGTGCCTGTCACCAAGCCCAACAACCTGAGTTTGATACCAAGAACTAATGGTATAAGGAGAGAAGTGACTCACGCAAATTGTCCTCTCATCTCCATGTAAGAGCACATACATGTGAGAATATGCATATATAGCACACAAATAATTTAAAAAATAATTTACACTTTGAAACTACATTTAAAGCACTTGTCAAAACACTGTCATACAAAGAATCTACTATTTCACACGTTAAGTATCAAGCAAGTGTTTACTTACTAGACTTCTAAAAGCACCTCAAACAAAAAGGTAAATAATTAACCATATCAATCAGTTTATATATAATATGTATTTTGACTTATAGAATGTTATGAAAGTTTGAAAGTTTTATATTGATAAAATTATCTGAAAAGATTACTAAAACTTAACAGCTGATATAGCTGTTTTTGAAAAAATCATTTTAAAACTGGTACCATAGTAAATAAATTTCCAGTAAGTTTCTGGATTTTATATGCTGTCAATGACCCAAGACTAGTACACACAGCAAGAAAACTATTTAGTCTACCTCAGTGACAACACCAGAATACAACAAGAAGCACTTCACTCCTTATCCTATGCCCTGTATGTTTCACTCTCAACTTCCAGGTTAACTATGAAAAGATAAGTGCAAGCATGGAAGATAGGTAGACACTGCTATGGAAGGACTGATATAGAGAATGTGGATATTTTCCTTTTACCTCTTTCGATTTGGAACTTCTACCAGTAGTACTTTTAGAATTCTTAGTGTTCTGCAAAGCCAATGCCTAAAATATTAAGAAATACAGAAAAACAGAGTTTATACCCAGATTATTAATGTTCTTTAAAAAAGAGAAAAGATAATCAGCAAATATCCAAATATGACCAATTATGCAAATACTTAGCAAATATATAAAACTAAGTCAATAATTATTTAATAGTATAGGCACAGTCAATCTCTAAAAGTTAGAGCTAAATTCAGCTTCCAAAGTCTTTTTTCCTCTTTGACCACAATGTCTAAGTAGGTGCTCAGTGAACTGATAAAAGTTTCAATTTTAGAGGAATAAGAATGCCAAATCATCATCCTAGGAGCCACTACAGACCTTTCCTTCAAATCAGTTATATTTCCGACCAAATTTTAGTTCAGCTACATTTGTGATCAAGTAAGACTTTCTTTCCAAGCATGTGAATAAATGGGAACTTTGAGCTCAACACTCCAAATGTCTACCGGCTTAAATCAATGGAATTGTTTCAGAAAGGGAAACAGAAGCTTGGGACTAGAGTGAAGAGATGAAACTATGAGTCAAACTACACTTCCTACTTCACAGCTATAGCAGCAGAGCTACGAACTTCAAAGACACAAGAGTCATTCTTCTACTCTCCTCACCTTATTGTTGCTGTCATCCCGTTTCATGGAGGGAGGTTTGGTCTCTGTTTCCTGAGACTGTTTTGCTATGTCCTTGTAATCCAGTTTAGAATCCTTGCATTGAAGGGCTGCGATCCTTCCTCTGCTAACACCACTCTGAGTGGGTTTGGATTTACTGTTGCTTTCTGCCAAGTCTGATCTGGTATTTTTAAGCAAACCAAATTCCTTGGCTGAAACTTTCTTTTCAGCAATTATTTGATCTCTAAGCACAGGTTTTGGAAAATTTTTCTGACTTTCAGTTTTTGAAGTTGTATTTTTTGCTTTAGTGGAAGACACCACAGTAGCCTTGATGCTTGTTTTACTATTACATACATTTGATACAGTCGGCACATTAGTTTTACCAGTTTCATCAGGATTACTGCTCTCACCCACTCCTTTATCTGGGTCTGCCTTGAGTACAGCACTTTCTACTGGCTTTTCTCTTATTGCTGCTATAATCTTCTCCAATTTTTCTACAAACGTGTCAGCTTCATTCTTCTCAGTTTTCTCTGTTTCTACTTGTAAATCCATTCTGGTTTCCTCAGTATTGAATTCATTTTCCTCCTTGTCATCCATGCTAATTTTTTCAGAAGTATCCTTTTTGCTCACAACCTTCTCATCCTCAATGTAACTTCCTGGTTCTTGGGTCACAACACAAGCAGATGGCAGTACTTCTGAAACAGTTTCATGTTTGTTCACTTCAGCTATGGCTTCTACTGTGGGTTGTGCAATTCCAGAAAACGATTTATCTGCTTCAGATGGAGAATCTTCTAGAATTCCCTTGATGTTCTTTTCTTCTAAGACACTGTCAGATATTGATAATTCTGTTTCAGGGTTTGTAACTTCTGTCTCTTCCTTCGCAAAGTCACTGGTGTGCATCTGCTGATTTAAGGCAGATTCCTCCATATTTTCGCTGAATAACTCAGTTTTAGCTGGAGTGGATGCTACAAGAGGAATTTCTATGCTGACCTCTGCTCCTTGAGCTTCCAGGTCCAGTGTTTCAATTGCAAAGTCAGACTCATACAAGGCTTGTTTGGGTTCTTCCTTACCAAGTTCTTCCTGCTGCACTGAAGTTTCTGTTTCAATATTGCAAGTAGTTTCTTCTTCAATCTCACTAGGTTTAACAGAGGGACTATCGGCTGCTGTTTGTACCTCACTTTCATCAACAGGACTGTTTTTCAAGTCAGGGCTAAAAGTACTTAAAAACAAACAAAAAGAACACAAAAACAAACAAAAATCAAACTATGATGAGAATTCAACCACTGTAAAATAATCCTGTTGATGCCAACTGTAAAGGTTTTCTGATGCACAAATACTAAGCACTGGGAAATCCAGTCAATCAACATTAAACTGGCTAAGATATTCTGATGGAAATCAGAAGGTAAAAGATCTAAGAGATCATCCACCTTTTTAATTCAAAGGAAGTAATAGCAAAATTAGGAGTGTTGATATCTTCCTTTTACTTGTGCAAATTAAGTGTTTTTTCACTCGTTTCAAGTTTGGACTTGAAAAGGCTGAACAAAAAGACCTCAAATTATTATTAGGCTCTATACTCATGACAGTAACTAAACAAAATGTGCACAGTTCTACAATAAAGCTAGTGATCCTTTCATGGAAATTTAAAAATGTATAGATGAACTTTCATAAAAAGAAAATTGGGATTGCTATGAAGGATAATGCCATTTAAATATTTTGGGTACAAAAGACCTACTTTTAACTTTTTAAAAAAATGTACTTATGGATGATAATACTTCAAGGAAACTTTTCTTTAGAAGGACCTACATAGCTTTTGGAGACTTACAATTTTAAGTAAAACTGTTAGAACCACCTTAACATGAACATACAATCTAACTACCCATAAATTGCTCACTTAGTTATTATATAATATTTTGATTATTCAGAAGAAATGAAGAAAATGAATGGACATTAATTATTTTATGTCATGGTCTTCCCAAACCCACAAAAGTCTATAATTTTATAATTCAGTAACGTTCACAGAAGCAGAACCGGAATAAACTATTTTAAATTAACATTCCACATCAAAAGTTGTCTTGGAAGAAAAGAGTTTTTCTGAAGACTATGTCTAACACAGTCTAAAAATACATTCCCATACTTTTGTTACTAGCAGCAGGTTAGAGAAAGAAACTAGAAAGTGATTATATCACATTAACACATCGTAACAATCTTAACTCATTTTCTTATTTCCAATAAAAGAAAGGATAAGCTGTCATCTCTGACATGCTTCTCAGAGGATGGCCACATATGCTATAGTTCACAATACTAGATAATGTCTAGCTCTGTCCTGAGAAAATACTTTTATTTCAAAGATTTGGAAAAGGTGCTAACTGCGTCCCGCTGGGATCTAGTCATTTCATTAAATAAACTGGTTCTCCCAGAAGAATAACTGTAAGTTATGAGAAATTTATGAACACCAAGGAATCATAGATCCTAATAACAATACATTCTAATTTCTGTGTAAGATATGCAGTATATTGAAATACTTCTATTTGAAATTATTAACATCTCTAGCATTGAAGATACTAGGGGCTCATATTAGGTATCCCAAATTCTTGGAACTAAAGTAGAATCTGTGGTCAGGAACAATATGTCAAAGAAATAACCATGACATTCATACTTATATGGATATTTCTCAAAATACAAACTTTTGAAATTATAAGATTCATATCAATAATAAAGAATAAATTCGAACTCCTGCTTCATTACTGAGTTATATATTAATCCTAAAAATTGATAAATTTAACTACACAGAAACATTTGAGGCTGAACAAACACAAAGATTTTTTAATCTCATCTGAAAGATGTTACAAGACTTTCTCATTTACCACATTTAAAATTTATAAACACTTATTATCATTCAGCCAAAGAGTAACTATTGCAGCTCTACATTTGAAACAGAACACAGGCCTGTTTGTAAAGATGGCTCGATTTCATACTTCTGTACAATTATTTTAAAATTTATTGTTAATTTGCGTGTGTGTGTGTGTGTGCATGCACCCCGTGCCTCCTTGAGTTTATGTGCATTATGTTAGTACAAGAGGCCCTTGAAGGCCAGAGAACAAACAGCACTGGGCCACTGGAGTCAGAACCACAGGCAGTTGTGAGCCTCCATGTGGGTATTGGTAATAGAACCTGGGTTCTTTTCTGCAAGGACAGCAAGTACTCTTAACTGCTGAGCCACCTTTCCAGCCCCACTGTGTATCAGTCTTTAAGAATTATAGTATTTTTTCCAAAGAAATTGTTTTAACAATAAGTATCTGTTTATTGGCTAGAATGAAGGAAAGTTTCAAAGTTGATTTAGTTTGGAATGCCACTGAGAGCTCAAATAAATGACACTAATACCATAAATAAAACGGCAATTTTTGTTTTTCTTTTAAAGAGATCAAAAGAAAACAGTTACATTCTGAGAAACAACACACAAGCAATTCCAGAAAGTACACAGGTATCTAATATCCCATTCCCAATCAGACCAACTGAGAATTTCACAAAAGGCATACAATAGAAGTTAGGCATGAGCATAAAGGATGACACCATAACACACACATCTCAAGACATTTTAGGATGAGATTTAACAATACCAAAATTTAGTATTTATTTGAGAATTCCACCAGATATTTATCAATATTAATGAATAAGGGAAATTTCATCTAGCATCCTTACTTAAAGTCTTAATCAAATTGCAAATAAAAAGGATATGCATGAGGAGAATGAAGGATAATGTAAGTTATTACTAAACTATAATGTGAAGTCTCCTCTAAGCAATCTACAATTAGAATTTACATTAATTAGAAACAAAAGAATCACACTTCAAGATGAACTGGCAAAAACATTTTTAAAAAACTCAACAAAATTTTTGATTTTTTATTGTTGTTGTTTTTAAAGCAAAACAAACACGACCACCGGTTTTCTTTCTTTTTTTTTTTTTTTTGGCGTAAGTTTACTCCAAAAGTAATGTTGTATACTCTGGTTATATCCCACATAATTTTATTCTTATTTTTTTTTCTCTGTAATACAAGTCAGAAAAAAGTGAGAGCAAAATTGGAAGAGGTTTTAAAAAATTAATTTAACAAGACTAGAAACTATCTGTTAACATGTCAATATTTTAAGTCTTGAAAAGAAAAACAAAACAGACAACAAGCATTGTTTCTGATAAAATCTTATAAAATAGAATACACAAAAACAAATTTTGTGGGAAATCTATTTCTTGTGACCAATAGAGAAAACTGTAGGTCTATCCATAGGACCTACATGTGACATTGTTATTTATTAAGCTCTCTGTAGACTTGTAAGTGAGTACTATTGGTTTAAAAATGAACTTTAAGAATTTTTGGTTGTGAGCCTAGCCTTTAACAGCTGAGCCATTAGCTAGGCGGTGTACACCTTTAATCCTAGCCCTCCAGAAGAAGAGGCAGGTCTCTGAGTTCAACACCAGCCTGGTCTACAGAGCTAGTTCCAGGATTGGCTCCACAGCTATTGAGAAACACTGTCTCAGAAAACAAACAAACAAACCAACAAACCAATAAACAAAAGAAAGATGAACTTTTTTTTAAAAGTATGGACTGACATACGCAGCAACCCAGAAATGTTGCTAATGAGTTACCAATGTATTTTAACAAGTTCATGATCATTTTAACAATCTAGAATAGTCTGATTTTACAAAATGCTAGTTAATAAGAAAATCCATAATAGTTTGTGAATCAAATAAATACCTTTTTATTTAAACATTTTCAAATTGCTATTTCAAACGTAGATGACCTTAAAACATAGACTAATAATTTCAAACGTAGATGACCTTAAAACATAGACTAATAAATAGTAGTAATCGATAGTAAACACCATGGCTAAAACAAATCTGTGAGTCAGTAGTTTGAAGAGACTCTGAAAATTAAGTTTTCATAGTAAACACAAAGTAGTACCTTTTTTTTTTGGACAAATGTTCCCATTCCATACTCTAAATGTTCTAAAACTGTACCAACTCTTTAAAAAATACATTGAAAACTATACTTTTAAGTTAATGAAAATTTAAGTGTACGGAAACTGCAGTTTACTATTTTGGTACACAATAAGCTAGCAAAGAGCACATCACACTTATGGATTAAACTGCTCCAGGGTGTTTACCAAGCATAAAGAAGCAACAATTCTATATGTAATTCAAACTTATACATGCAGTTTCTCTAAATAGTCAATAAATACATGAATGAGATTAAATATAGCTACCAACCAAAACAACTTTACACATAAACAAAAGGAACAAGTATGATGGTGCTAGGCTTCCTGAGCCTCCTTATTTCCCAGGGAAAAGTGAGGGCAGTCTGCCCTTTCTGCAGTCCACAACCCAGGATGCCCATTCCCAGCCCCACAATGCAGGACAATCAGAAGCAACAGAGAGTCGTCAAAGCAGGAAGAACTCAGTTTGCTACTGTGTCAGCTTATATATGTTAAGTGACATAATGTGATGTGGGGGTACCTCTAGCCAATGAGAGGAAGCCAAATCCTCCCCCTAATAGGAGGGGCATCTACCTAGTTTTGCTGTATCATCCTCACTCAAATTCGAGCCAGGCTTTTCTCTGTCCTACAGGCCTCCAAGTATAGGCCGTGAACTTGAGCCTGGCTTTTTTCTGTCCTATAGGCCTCGAGGTACAGGCCCTGAGATAATTTGGCCCAACATCTCCCCATTTTGCTTTATATACCGCCCTCTACCCTGGTCACCAAGCCGGAAGAGCCCACCAGGGAGAGAATAAGTCTCAGGGCCACCCCTATCCAGAATTTCAGCCTGGACACCCTCAAACTGAGAGTTCATCCTTGGGATGAGATGTATCGAGCCTACCATAATGTACGTGAAAGGCCATGTTCCTGTTGTATCTGTTTTGAAATCTTTTGAAATCTTTGCTTCAGCTTTTGGGAAAACAAATCAGGTCTCATAGGGGTTCCTATGAATGAATTACTATCTTTTCTTGATTCATCTAGGATTCTTCTGACTATCCCCAAATGGTCAGCATAGAAGCAACATTCTTCCCCAAATGCCCTGAAAATTCCTCCCTGTTTCATAGACAGCAAGCCTTTCCTATTTTGTAAGGTTACCCTTGCTAAGGAATCCAAAGACTTTTGTAAATAATATAATGCAGTCTCTGTCTTTTCTAATTTTGTCCAGCCAGTCTGTTCACATCACCAGTAAGAACAATAGTAATCATGAGCTGCCCCACAGTTTCTAATAGTTGAGGCAGTCCGGTTGCTTCCTGGGCATACATAAAAGGGTATCTGCAGGAGGGCATGTCTCCTAAGGACATGAGAACACCCAGGCTCATTACGGTAAGATGCCTGGGGTACGGTGTATCCCTGAAAGCCTCTGCATTCACGTTTCCCTTTGATCTCCTGAATCCAAACTCCCACAACCCAGCTCCCATGCGCTAAATCACGTAAGTCAAACATCAGGTCAGATCACCATGTTCAGGGTGTCGTCATCTAAGAAGTCTGGTTTAGGATCCCTCCAGTGCCAGCACTGGACAAGACCCACGACACCTTCTGTGGTTGGTGGGGGCTTGCTGCCTGGACCTTGTTCCCCACTCTCCTCAAGGGTTAATCTCCCCTTGGGCAGTGGTTAGTTTTCTTTTCTTGTGTTTGAATTTAAGGGCTGTCCACCATAATCTTTCTTTCTTTATTGGTCATCTTGGTCTTCCCTATTGTCCTGAGGCAGTAATTTTAAGTTACAAGCGGGCAGCCATATAGGTGCTTCCCCTCTGTTTGGGAAGAAACATCCATATCCTCAGCCCTGTGTCAACAAGGGATCTGGGCCCCTCCATTGGGTAGTGAGAGGATCCTTCCACCTAACCTTTAGCCTGGGCCTCATTGGTAGGGATCCCCAATGTTTCTGGAATCTATTTTGTTCACCCGATTTTTGAAAATTTAAAATATTGATGGTTAATAAAGCCTTCTGCAGTTGTAGGTGGGCGGGGGGGAGACTTCTCCCCCTTTTTGTTTTATAGGCATAAAGTAAGTGTGGCAGTAGGTTCACCACATAAGAGCTGTCTGAATAGAGGTTGCAGGGTTCTGGGATCTCTTGTGGGCAAATGCCCAATTATTAGATCATCCATATAAACATATAAGAGGATATTATCTTTGTCAAAATAAGGAGAGGATACTATACAAATACTGTAGGCAAAAGGCCGGACTACTGGCCATTCCCTGCGGAATAATAGTCCATTCATAGTCTATCAGGTTGAGAGGAGTTAACTGTAGGAATGGAAAAGGTGAACTTTTCACAATCCTTCTCATGAAGAGGAATTGAGAAGAAGCAGTCCTTTAGATCAATTACAGTGAGGTGAAACTGGGAAGGGATTGTTGGTATCCAAGGTAAGCCCCTAAAAGAGGCTTAATTCCATACGGGAATTAATTGTTCGCAGGTCCTGTAGCATTCTCCAGGTCCCATTAGGCTTATACGTCACAAACACAGGACTGTTCCAGGGGCTCATCGAGGGCCTTATCCATCTTTCTCTATGCAGATTTCTGGTGATTTCCTTGAGCATCTTAAGTTTAAGTTCAGGTAATGGCCACTGCTCTACTCAAACCAGTTTACCAGGTATCCACCTAATGGAGGGGATCCTGGGGACAGTGGCCTCTACATTTGGGGTTGAATCCAGGTGTCGGGGGGTCTGCCTAATGGCACCTTGTTCAGTTTTATCATAAAAGGCTAGATGGTCAGTGGTAATAACAGCATCCATTTGCCTAACAAATCTTGTCCCAGAAGGTGCACAGATAACTCTGGGAAGATCAGTGGCCTAAATTTTCTTTGTCTCTGTCCAGCCCCACGCAAGTTATGGAACTGACCATTTCTTGGGACATAGACCTTCTCCCAACCCCTGTGGATAGGTGGTAAGAACCTCTTCCTTTCTGAGGGACCGTCCTGTCAGCTCCTATGTCGTTCAGGAAATCTTTGTTTCCCAATGATCATAGTCCTTTGGTTAAGGGGACTGGAAGGTGTCCCCCCCATCCAGTTTAAAGGTTGATTTGCGATGGGTTTCCCATTTATACCAAATTTGGAGCAGCATTCTGAGCCCTAATGGCAGCTAGGGCAGAGAGACAGAGGGGGGTCCCTTTTCACACCTGGGTCTTATTGCCCTTTTGTGGGCAATCGCTCTTAGAATGCCCCAGTTGACCACATAAGAAATATTTCCTAGGTGTTTGCCTTGAGTAATAGAAGAGGCTAGAGTTTGGGTCTGGGCCTGACGGGCCGCCACAAGAGTCTGGTTGGTATGTGATTGGGTTCTGACATTCTGCGATGCCACAACCCATTGACTCATGGATCCTTCCTTAATGCCAGCACAACCCATCCTAGTATCTTGGTTCATAACTTCCCAGACTAGGAGCATAGTAAATTGGTCTCTAAACCCATGGCCGAGGGGTGGGGGGGTGGAGGCAATTTTCTCTCAATAAAGTCCAGAAGCGGCTCTGCTGGTTTTTGCATCATGTCAGCGATAGGAGATTCAGTGGGTCCCTCCTCTAGTGTGGCCCAAGCCTCCAGGCCTGCTTGTCTAACTTGGTCCCAGTATAGAACCACAATTCCAGCTTATTGGACCCCAGTGGAAAAGCCTTTTCCCGTGCCAGTTACCACTGAATAAGTGATAGGAATAGGGGGGTCGGCCGTTTATTGAACTCTGCCCTTTGCAACAGGCCTCCTTAAAGAAGGCTGTCCATTTAACATAGCGGGGTCCCCCACGCCACAGGGTGGCCTTAGCCAGATCTTACCTCCTGAAGGAGGGTCATGGCCCAAGGGGAGTTGGGGCCATACTCGGCTAATGCCTTCCTCAATTCTTTCAGGTCGTTAGATTCCCAAGGATACCAGACTAGGGGGCGATTAGGGCCAGGGGCAACAATAACCAAAATGGCTTGGTGTCTGTAAAGCTTAGCCTTATAGGCCTGGGCATAAGTATCACCAGGAGGCTCCGCCCCATGTTCCTGCAAGAGACTGGTATATTTATTTCCTCCTGGCAAGGATGGAGCCCTTTATTTGTCCCATTCCCCTCTCCATTTTATCCTTTCCAGGGCGGCTGGGGGCATAAGAAGGCGGCTACTCCTTGTCACAGGCAATATCTACTTTCTGTTTTTGTCTTTGTCTCTGCCTGATGTATTCCTTCCCCCTGGGAACATTCTTCAGTAAATTACACCCATTTTTGATCTTTACTCGTCTGTCTCCTTTTCTCCCGTTCTTTTGATTAATTGGTACTTTTGGATTCTTCAGACCTCTCTCGATCTTCAACCTTTTCCTGCTCCTCCTCGCCAGTCTCCTCCCTGAAGTTGCATTATCCATCGTGGGGTCCCACTCACCTTGAAGACCGCTTTGCCCTGGGACCAGTTGCCCCATGTTGGGTGCCAGTTGCTAGACTTCCTGAGCCTCCTTATTCCCCAGGGAAAGATGAGCATGCTATCTGCCTGGTCTGCAGCCCCATGATGAAGGACAATCAGAAGCAATAGGGAGTCGATTCAAAGCAGGAACTCAGTTTGTTACTGTGTCAGCTTATATATGTTAAGTCCTGTGATGGGGGGGTACCTCTAGTCAATGAGAGGCAGCCAAATCCTCCCCCTAATTGGAGAGGCGTCTACCTAGTTTTTGCTGTCTCATTCTCACTCAAACTCGAGCCAGGCTTTTTTCTGTCCTACAGGCCTCCAAGTATAGGCCCTGAACTTGAACCAGGCTTTTTTTTCCTGTCCTATAGGCCTTGAGTTACAGGCCCTGAGATAATTTTGGCCAAAAAGGATGAGAACTTTCTGTAAGGATGAGAAAAGTTACTTCAAGAATCAGATATACCTAAACAATACACAAAAACAGAAGAAAAGAACTAAAAGCAACATACCTTTCTTTTCCTAGTTCTGGATCACTCTCCGTTTGAGCCTACAATATAATTCACATTTCATTAGAGGTTATTCTAGTAAATTTTCACTATTGAATACACTAACTCAATATTTTCAGGTAAAATATAGTTAACAAAAGTAAAAACAAAATGGGGGGCTACTTCTTAAAGAAAATGAGTTAATTTTAGTTTTCTGTATCCACATAACTATTACGTTACAGAAAAAAAAATTCTCATTAAAAACTACTGCTAGGTTACAAAGAATATCAAGTAATGAGATATTTACAAAAACAAGGAAGTTTGTGAATTTTAAAAGCCTGAAAACATGTTTTGCTTAGAATAAAACCAATACACATCTTCCTTGTAGATTAGCTTTTAAAGCCTTGTATTTTTATAAGGAAAACTTTTTATAAACCATCTCATAAGTTGTGCATGGTATAGGAGGTCTATCCTAGCTGCTTGGAGGCTAGAGCAGGTGGATCCTGTGAATTCAGGAACTCAAGACTAGCCTGGGCAACTTCAGAGAAAACAACTCAAATATCCCCTACTTAAACATGCAGAAGTGGGTATGAGCAGAGGGCTAAACTGGTACATGCTCATTGTGCAAGCACAAGATTGAGTTCAGACTCCCAGCATTCAGTTTTAAAAAACTGGGAGCAAAAGTATACTCATAATCTCAGTGCTGGGGGTAGACAGCAGGATTTTGGGGTCTTGCTGGGCAGCCAGTCTAACTTAATCAGTGATTTCTAGCTCAGTGAGAAAACCTGTGTAAAAAAGAAGGTGGAGAAATGATTACATCTACCTCTGGCCTTTACACTGACACAGATACAGACACAGACACACATACACACTAGAAATGCTACAGCAATAATCCTTTTAAATATTATCTGAACACTGCCAAAAAGCAATGTTATGGAACATCAAAATAAAAGACTCAAAGGGTTATTTCAAAAATTAAAGCTAATATTTTTTTTTTTAAAAAAAGGAAGAAGGTTGCAGGGAAAGTAGTAGTCAATATGGAATGTGTGAAGAAGAGGAACTGGAAGTAAATGTGATCAAAACACATTTTAAGAATTTCTCAAAGAAATAATTAAAAACAATAGATCAAAAACAATAGCTTTCAGATTTAAAAAAAAAATCACTGAATGATTTTCAAACTAGGATCACTGATGCCTCTTAGAAATTCTTTTAAAATTTTGCATGTTTGTGTAAGCATGTGAGCAGAGGTACAGAAACAATGTAAGAGAACAACCTACATGGGACGTGTCCCAGGAATTGAATTCAGGTGGTCAGGCTTGGGGGTAAAGTGCCTTTACCGAGCTAGGTTGCTGGTCCAGAAATTCTTCAATTACTGAATATATGCCTAAGGCCTTTGCTTGCCGTTCTGTGTAGAGTATCTTCATATATTCATATAGCTTGCTTTCCTATTTTCTTCAAGTCTTCCAAATGACTCATCTGTTGGGGGTTTTAACTTACCATTTTAATGTACACAATTCCCCATTCATGTGTGTCTTTTTGAAGAGCTGGGTGGGTTGAGGCACGTTTTTTGTGTGGCTTAGGATAACCTTGAACTCAGGATAGTCTAAGTGTTGGAATTGTTGCAAACATCACTGTATCTGACTTTGTAATTCCTTTTATCTTGTTTTCACAGCACTTTTTACCATTTGATATTTTATTGCTTGATGTATCTCTCTCTCTCTCTCTCTCTCTCTCTCTCTCTCTCTCTCTCTCTCTCTCACACACACACACACACACACACACACACACACCTTTCTACAGTTAGTTCAAGAATTTGGAAAAATTAGCAAAAAAGCATGAGTACTAAATATAAGGTCCAATTGTTTACCCCTGCTACTGAAATACAATGGAACTATTTGAAAAACACAAATCTGAATTTGATTTCTTTTAAAGATATATTTATTGTTTTTCTACATACTTTCTACTACACAACTATGTAAAGCAAGAATATGTAAAATTTGTTTTCTTATACAATACACTAAAATATAAAATGAAAAATGAAAAAACAAAAACATTTCCATTCCACGAAGCAACAATGGATCAAAAACAGCACCTTGTTTCCTAGAGATAGTCACAGTAGACATACCAAGTAAGTCTCCACACCCCTACTCATTCTCCCTCCCTCCCTCCCCCACCCCTTCCCTCTCTCTGTGTATACCAGGCTGGCCTCAAAAACTAAAGAGATACACCTGCATTTATCTCTTAATTGCTGGGATTAAAGGCATGTGGCTCCACTGCCTGGTTTATACCAAGTCTCTTTACACATTGGTATCTGAATAAAGTCACATATTTTAAAATTACCAATTTGTCTTGTATACCCTGTTTTTCATAATCTCAAAGCTGTAAGAAAGTCAAACAATTTTTAAAATAATCAATATAAAGAAATATCTAAATTCAGAAGTCTGACTACTATCTGAGCCTACTCTTGAAACTGTATTCATAATGTATCTTCTGAGTTTTTAGAAAATGTCCTTTATGCTTTCTGATTTTTCTTGATTTACTTATTTACTCATGTACATTTACTCATGTATATAACTTACATTTCATGAACATGAGTGCTTTGGCTGAGTGTATGTGTTTGCACCATGTATGTGCCTAGTGCCCATGTAGGTCAAAAACGGCCACTAGATCCCTGGAACAAATGGTTGTGAGTCACCACATGGGTACTAGAACCAAACCTGGTCCTCTGCAAGAACAGCCAATACTCTTAACTGCTAAACCATCTCTCCTGCTTCATCCTCTTGATCTTCTAAAATAACACAAGTTCATTAAATAAATACACAAACAAAAAACCACTTACTTCCAAGTCCATCTTTGAAGATAAAGTACAGGTCAACACATAGTCGCCTATGCTTTGTGGATACTGTTTCAGAAAATTGTACATTGACAGAGCAGATTCAGGACTTTCTAACTGAAGAATCACCTTTAAAAATATTTTTTGAAAGCATGAATTTAAAATTTACACATAGAATTAGGATGTTATCTACTTTTTACTGTATACCCAGAACTGAAACCGGGGACCCAAACATCTATTTACTCACTTATATTCCAAGAAATATTAGTCACAATCATTAAAAAGAGACATTCAGATATATGTTAAATGTATCAACGTAGAACATATGTCAAGTGAAATAGGCCAATTGCAAAACAGAAAATAAAATTCAATTTCTATACGGAATCTACTGTTATTTATAGAAATAGACATAAGGTGGCAGGTGAATGGGCAGGGTAGGTGGGTGGGTAGGATGCTTAGAAGCTATTGTTTAATGGACAAGAACAATTTTAGAAGTCACAAAAAAATTTTTACAGATATGTTTAATGGTACTGAACTGACACCTAAAGATAAAATGGTAAATTTATAATTTAAGAATACATTACAAAGGCTAGGCAGAAAAAAAAGTGATATTTAAAAACTCTTTTCTTTTTTAAAACAGAGAACTAATGTGAAAGGGCTGGAGAGATGGCTCATAACTAACTCATAACTCTAGCTCCAGGGGATCCAACACCCTTTTCTATCCTCCTCTGGTCACACACACTCATGGCAGCACACAAAATCCACAAAAAACTTAAAACACATACACACAAAACAGCCTAAAGATCCAACCAATCAACCAAACAAGCCCAGCAACTACAGGGGATTAATATGGAAAGTTTGAAAAGTTAAAATGTTTATGTGCCACCTGTGCTCTATCTTCCCATCCTACGCAGAATCTTACCTAGAGTGCCAGGCAGGCTCTATTTATCAGTTGAAAAGATATCAAAGAAAATTAGGAGCTAGTTATTAATTATATATACTTCTTATAAGGCAGCTATAGTCACCATTATACCATTACAAACTTGCAATAAATTATGAAATAAATTATTATTTTGTAACAACACAGTAACTTTGATACAAAGTCCTCAGTCCTGCCTTTATAAGTAAAATTCTATTGACAAAAATCTAATTTTTTAATGTAGGCACAGTAGTGTCACCTGTAACCCCAGTAACTCAGGAAGCAGAATTAATAGTGAATAAAATTAAGTATTAGCATGGGCTACACAAGAAAATCTGGTCTCCATCAAAGACTATTATACATATAACAGAAATACATACTAAATATAGAAGGCAAATTTTAAGTATAAACACATCAACAATTTTAAGTACAGAAGCCAAACCATGAAATAAAGTTGACAAACAGATCTAAATCTGTATTTTACAGTTAGAAGGAGGTATTAAAAAATATATAGCATATCTTTCATTTTATAAGGTTAAATAGCTTTGCCATGGTCATAGACAATGCCCTTTGCGCTATATTACATTGTTCTCTCTGTGAATCTTGTTTCTTCTTAAAAGCTAAAGAGAGAGATCATTTTTTTTGGTGGGGGGGGGGGTCACAGTCCATAAGTAATTGTCCTAGTCTGTTAGACTTCTGCTTAGTGGCTGGTTGAATAATGTTTATAGATACTTCAACACAAAAGCCAAATTAGAAGTTATAGACTGTAAGGACACAGGGTTCATTACCTTGTTTTTGTTACTCATGAACACATAGCGATCCACTTTTCCAAACTGATGCCCAACACATAGCACACACTGAAGTCCGTCTTCAGGTACATTGTCAAAATGTACAAATCGGTCGTAAATCTCATCAATATTTGCCTGTATTTTGTTGGTTTTATTTTTTTTTTTGAGACAATGTGGGGGAAAAAAGGATAGGTATCAAATCATAAATCACTGATTAGCACTAATTTAATATTACAGAGGTTAGGTGATGCTTTTTCCAAGAATAAGAAGGACTACATAGAAGAAAACAGGGGTAGGGGTAGGGATGGGGATTGAACCGAACCTCATATGTGCTAAAGAAGCTCTTTATCATTGAATTGACCCTCCAGCCCAACAGTAAAGTCTTAATCTGAGCAATGAATAAAACAGTAAAATAAAATGGGACCTGTATTTCTACTGCGTTTATAAAAAATTCTCAAATGGAACACCACCTATATGGTTACTAACTATGCATTTCAGTGCATAAAAAAATTAGTAAATATCAAGGACTATGAGATCCTTTTCATTTTTACCAAGAACAACCTGATAATCTCAGTCAATTAAGTGTTAAAACTGCTAACACAATTTTAATTCATAAAAAAACCAAATTTTTCAATTAAATCAACAAAAGTATAAAGTATTTAGATATGAAACTCACCTCTGGGTTACTTTCCTGAATCAAGGTTGTAAAGACAGCTTCCTAAAAAGCCAAACATTCAAAAGTAATAGGTGAAAGCTGTCTTATTTACTTGCTAATACTTGGTCATGATTTGTTACACAATGACTTATGCATTATTCAGTATTTCATAAAATCAGGTAGGTAAAATTCTACTCCTTTAGAAATTTCCTCCCTTTTCCCTGAAGATGTTATTTAAGTCTCACCCTATCTATCTAACTTAATTCTTCCTGCTCCCCTAGGTTCATTTAAAAAAAAAAAAAGTGTAGTAATTTGTTACTATCATTAAAAAGAGCAAAAGTGGCACAAGACAAGAATAGCAAAAATTGGCAAAAGATACTTTAAAAGGTTTTGTATAAAGAAAAGTAACTTGGTCTTTATCTAATGGAACTATGGTTCCTAAAATTTTTCTTTAATACTACTGTCATGTATAATAATCCCCACTAGAAAGTTACGGTGACTATCAGGAAAAGGCTTCTGCATTTTGCAAAAGGATATCTGCATTTCCCTTGGCTTTTACGAGATAATACTGTATCCTTTTAGGTAATACAGACCCTAAAATGTTTCTGCATCAGCTGAATTTGAACAGATTCAAATTTCATGTTAGTTTTATGACTTTGTGGTTGAAGCACTAGATGGAAACAAACTGACGGCGGCATGAGGAGCTAGCTACTCTATTACTTGGGCTGTTTTAAGAGATTAAACAATGAGAAACAGGGAGGAAACTTGATTATTTAAAATAGACAATCTTTACTGAGTGACCAAGTGTGACAAATGAGGAGGAAAAATTAAAGAGAACTGTCAGTATTCTGTTTTGACTGTTGGTTTTCAAATAGGATTCCCTCTCAAACCATGAGCTTAGGTGGTCACTAAAAAAACAGGATACATTGTGGTCTAAAAACAGTATGTGACCTAAAAAAGGAAACTAGTTAACAACAAACAAACAAACAAACATACAAATTTGATCTTAATGATTTAGTAAGAGCTAGGAAAAATGATGGTTTAAACCTATTATTTACCTCATCTTTTATGTCCATATCTTCAGGAGCCATACTTATAGAGAGCTGATTTCCATCCATGGATACTGGGAAGCTAGTATAAAATTTTACCATAGAATCTGCAGATTTTTTGTTTATTTCTATATATGCCTTTAAAAATAAGAATTACAAAAATGAAAAACATTAATTCTTCCCTGAAAAGACCTGAGTCTTTAGAGTCAAATGACTTAGTAAGAAAACCAAAGTCATAGAAACAACAAAATTCATAGGCTAAGACTAACATAACAGTAAGAATTAGGTGGATAGGCAATCTTAAGAAGAGAACCAAAATGCATTCTAAATCAACACTGAACAGGCATTTTATTTATTTTTGACACAGGATCTTATTCTGGACCCTACCTAGTTTTATTTCCACCTTAAGATGCCGGAATTACAATAAGACACTAAATTCAATGCAGAAAATGTCTTAACAAGAGCAATTAGCATTCACAGACATTTTATTTTAATTTTTAAAAAGATTCAATACGACATTTAAATAAATAATTTCTTAGATTTAAATTACTTGTCATTCTTACTGATATAATGGTATTTCCAGTTACTCTGCATGGGACATCCATGAACCCATCATCCAGTGAGTCCACACTGTAATTTATGCCCATTAGTCAGTTAATAACAATCTGTTACCAACTGGTCAAATGCAGCACCTATGTTCATACAACCTTTATTTTATATTATGGTCATGAAGTAAAATAATAGTGATATTAGCAATCACGAGTGCAAAAAAAAGTCTTTACAGATGCTTCCTGTAAGTGAAAAGGCAGAAGTGATCAGCATAACAGAGACGATGCATGAAGCCTGTGTAAGTACTCAGTGGGTAAGGGCCAATCTGTGGGACTAACATTGGTGGAAGTAGAAAAATTATTCCTCCAAGTAGCCATCTGACTTGCATGTGCATACTGTAGCATGTGCAATTCATATATGTGTGTATGTATATGTGTATATATACATACAAATAAATAAACGTAAATTAAAAAAAATAATCATGCTGAGTTTGGTAAAACAATTATGGCAAGAAATAATCACAAATCCTTGAGATTGTAAAGCTGAGGAAAGAAATTTGTACCAACTTTGCATTAATACCTCAAACTACCAAAATTACAGTGTGTGTGTGATAGGAACACTTCATTATAAAGGAAGAGACAATAAAACTATATATGTATGAAATGTGAAGAATACAGAATACCTAAGGTTCAGTACCATCTAATTTCAAGTATCAACTAGGGTCATGAAAAGGCAATTCTCATGGGTAAGGAGAGACCACTATTAGCAGAGTCTGGTATTTTCCCATATAATTTTAGAGAAGTATTACATCTCCAAGAATTTAATAATTCTACTCAATACTAAACAAATCTGGGCATATAATCTTGGTTTATTGGCTTAGATGCTATACATATTAAAATCTGTGTTTATTACATGTTTTGGTATTACAATATAAATTCATCAATTTGAAATTTTTAAAAACTCAAAATTTCCCATTTCACTTTATCATACAAAACACTTTAAAGTTAAAGAATGCATAGTTTCTATTTTTATCTTCCTTGAAACTACAAATAACCAACATTTAAAAATAAGTGTTATGGGGCTGGAGAGATGGTTCAGTTCTTAAGAGTACAGGTTGCTCTTAGAGAGGACCCAGGTTTGATTCCCAGCACTCATACAGTGGCTCACAGACTCCTAAGAGGATCTGATGCATTCTTCTGACCTCCACAGGGACCAGTCACACATGTGGCAAATAGACATACATGCTGGCAAAACATTCATACACTAAAATAAAGATATAGAATTACACACACACACACACACACACACACACACACACACAAAGAAAAGCTGTATTACCATATGCTGTGCACTGTCTCTTTAAAAAGTATGTATAATTCAGTCTCTAGTCTACTTGGAGAGCTATATAACTATTATACTTATTTGAAACTGCACATAATTCAACTTGTATTCTCCTTTGTTCAGAAAGCACACTCGCTAATGATCCTGCTCCATGTATCCCACTATTCTTAAAAATCGAATGACTATTAACTTGGCCATATCTTAAGACTTTCTACTCCCAAAGAGTACTTTTAGGTTACATTTTTGCCCCCAGAAAACTCCTCTCCTGTAAGGTTATTATCACAGCACCTCCCACAAGTTGTTTATTAATCAGAAATTCTGCTGAACTGTCTTAAAAAAATAATACTTAAAAAAAGATTTAATTTATCTATGTGTATGTATGCATACTTACATGAGTTTTTATATGTACCATATGCTTGCAGGCATCTATGTGGGCTAGCAAAAGGGTATTAGATTTTTTTGGGAATAGACAGGTAGAATAAAATGAATAACTGAACCGAAGTCCCTGCTCTGTAAGAACAGTGAGTAATCTTAACCACTAAGCCATCTCTCCAGACTTTTATTAGTCTGTTATTTTTCCAATGATATTTAACGGACATTAACCACTTTCTAGACTCAAACTAATGCCAACAACCATACATACATAAAATAAAAATAAATACATCTTTTAAAAATTTAAATTACTGTTTGTGTGTATGAGTGTTTAGCCTGCATGTGTATCTGGGTGACATGTGCTTTCAGTGTCCTTGGAGATCAGAAGACGGTATCTGATTCCCTAGGACTGTAGTTAAAGATGGTTGTAAGCTGTCTTGTGGGTTTGAAATCCAATCAAACCTGGGTCCTCTTAAAGAGCAACCAGTATTTTTAATTTCTAAGTTATCACCCCAGACTCCCGAATAGATAAATCTTTCTCACACACACACACACACACACACACACACACACACACACACACACACACACACACTCTTAATTAGGACAATGCTGAAATAGAAGATACCCGTGCTTTTTCATTTTAAAAATCCTTTAGCTGGGCTAGGGATATAGCTTAGCAGTAAAGTGCCTAGCCCTAAGTTCAATTCCCAACACCTCCCCCACAAGGACAGATGAGAGAGACAGACACTGGTTGGTTGACTGATTATAAATCCAGGTTGTGATAGAGGGATCATGAATTTGAGTTTGTAGTTAGCCTGAGTAAGACCTGTTTCAAAAACACAAAACAAAAATAATAACATACAATAAAGACTTAAAAAAAATCTCTTAGCTTAAGCAAGTTTAAAGATAGTCCCTTAAATCTTTGTTATTTTTTAAATTTCAGTGTTTTTACCAAAATGTGTTTATAAATAATAGTTATCATAAATTCTTACCTTTCTATGAGACAATAAAATTAAAACATCCTTCAAATTACCAAATGGTTTTGCTAAGTTGTAAATTTCTTCTGTAGAATATCCTTTAGTAGGCAAATTAGAAATAAAAACCACACTCATTTCCTTCAAAACAAATTAAGAAAAGTGATTAGCATTCAATCTGTATTTACTACTTGAGAAAAACCAGATATAACAGGAGACTCTAGAACCTCAAATTAAATGCCCAGTGTAGTGGTTTGAATGAGAAAGGCCCCATAGGCCTATACATTTGTTTGATCCCCAGTTAGTAGAATTGTTTGAGAATGATTGTTGGAGAAGGTATGATCTTGTTGGAGGGGTTCACCCCAGATCCAGTCTCACTTTCTCTGCCCATGGTCAGGGCTGTGCCTGCCTGCAAACTGCCATTTTCCCCACTGATGTAGTAGGGTCATCTGTCTATGTGTTACTTTTATTGGTTAATAAAGAAACTGCCTTGGCTTTTGATAGGACAGCAGCTTAGATAGGTGGGGTAGACAGAACAGAATGCTGGGAGGAAGAAGGCAGTGAGGCAGTAGCCATGACTCTCCTCTCCAAGACAGATGCAGGTTAGGATCTTTCCTGATAAGCCACCACCTCGTGGTGCTACACAACAGAATACTAAATATGGGTTAAAGCAAGATGTGAGAATTAGCCAATCTCACAAGGGCTGTTCTCTCAAGAGGCTGAAACTAATGGGCCAGGCAGTGTTTGAATGAATACAGTTTCCGTGTAATTATTTCGGGTAAAGTTAGCCGGGTGGGCAGCAAGAAGTGGCCTGCCGCTCCTTTTTACACCCCACCATGATAATCACAGACTAATCCTTTGAAACTGTAAGCTTAGCCCCAATTACACTCTTTTATAAGCTGACAAGGTCATAATGTCTCATTCACAGCAATGGAAGAGTAACTAAGTCAACCTTAGAATACACAAACTTACAATTTTAAATTAGTAGAATAATTATAGTCATACAAAATTTGTCATCTAGTCCAGGTCTATCAGTCTTCTTTTGGTTGAGCATCTTAAAAGTGACGTTCATATCTCTGACTACAACTCCTTCTTTCATATACCATTACTAAGCCTGTGCCTTGCAATGTGATGTGTATATCTAACATCCAAAGCAATGTGTCTTCTCATCTTCTTGAACAACAATTACTCTTATTTTTAATTTCATCTACCTTAATCCTTATAGCACAAGTAAGTACTTACCATAAGTAAGTACTTTACTGCTTTATTTTGCCCCAATCTACTTATTCTCTAAACTTATTCTTTTATTGCTAGCTTTTTCTTTTGTAGATACGGTAAAATTCAAAAAGCCTCTATGATAAACTTGGCATATTTTGATTTTAGTGACAAAAAGAAAAGAAAACTTGCTAAGAGTCACAGCTTTGAAAAACAAGTGACTAACACAACAGGTTTCTTGGGTGCACTGGTGGATGACTCCTGCTGAAGAGTTTTGTTGGAATGCTGTATTACACTGACCCTACACCAGTGTTTAAAATACCTTTCTTAAAGTAAAACATACTATTTAGTGATTTCTTAATGAGTGGATTATTAGACAAAAATGAATTTAGGCATAGCATGTGAGCAATCTGAAATTCTAACCAATAACCTTGATGAATGACATTTTAGCATACTATTAAACATGTAAGTAAATTTTATGTCCTTTACATAAATCAGAAGGTCAACTTGTTTCTTCAAAAATGTAACACAAACAAAAAAGCCTTGATGTTCAAAATATTCACATATCTTACTTTTCTCAAGGCTAGAAAAATGCACAAATTATGGATGTAGCTTAGCTGGTGGAATGCTTGCAAAGCATATTCAAAACCCTGGGTTTATCCCCAGCAGTGTATAAACTGGGCTTGGTAAAATGCTCCAGTAATTCCCACACTAAACAAGTTGAAGCAGGGAAATTAAAGTTCAAGTCATTCCCTGCAAGATTCAAGTTCAGTCTGGGATACAAAGAAAGTCTGTCTCGACAAAACTCTTCCAGTGAAATAAAACAAATTCCCAATGTGCTTAGGTTCTAGTTCTTTCTTCTAGTTCCAACAAGGTATTTACCCCAAATCCATTTCTCATAAATACACAGATTTACTCAAGTTTTTAAATCAACATCATATCTAGAGAGTTGAAAGTGGCTAAGAATTTTTACCATGCTACAAAGTGAATACAGTTGCTTAAGAGAATTTTATATAAATAAAATATAAAAACTGACCTTGTTCATTGGTACATTTTCTGAGGTCTCCAAAGTACCTTAATACCAAAAAAATAATGAAAACACAATTTTTAAAAGTTTATATGATCTTCAAGATTCTACTTTATTCCATAATAAGAAACAGTATAGAAGTGACACCAGCCTTCTGCCCCTTTCTTGAAAATAGATTCTTTTCTCATACAATATATCCTGGTTACAGTTTCTGCTCCTTCTATGCCTTCTAGTTCCTCCTCACCTCACCTCCTATCCAGATCTACTCCCTTGCTGTCTCTCATTAGAAAAAAAGATTTCTAAGAGATAACAACAAAACATAACAAAATAAAATATAGCAAGATAAAACAAAAACATCACATTGAAGTTAGGACAAGGCAAATGAACAGAAGGAAAAGAGTCCAAGAAAAGGCACAAGATCCACTAGATCACACATTCAGGAGGCCCACAAAAAACACTAAACTGAAAGCCATAATATATACACAGAGTAAATGGTCCAGACCCATGCAGACTCTGTGTTTGCTATTTCAATATCTGTGAGTCCATACGAGCTTTTTTCAGTTGATTTAGAGAGTCTTGTTGTCCAGCTTTTAAAAAATACATTTCAATTATTCCTCATGAGAGTAAAACTTCAGAATTAAACAGAAACAGAATGTAAATCTGAATTGTCATATATTTAATTTTACCTGGGATTTGACCCTACTATTAGAAAAATCAACACATATACAAACATATAACCACAAACACTCTTTTCTTAAAAATACTTTCTTTCATCTTTAAATGTAAAGCACAAAATAAAATTTCGGCTGGCCTACCTGAAGTAGTTTCTTCAGCACTCTTTCCAGTGGCTTTGGCTTCTGAACTAGTCTTGATTTCAGAGTTTGCTGCACAAAACAGACTACTTTAATTTTCTAGGAAAATACTAGTATAATCAAACTAATGAATCTGAACTAGAATTTAAACTAGTAATACTATCACTTCAAGTTCTCTCTTTTACTTGAAGAGAGAGTAAAACCACTCTTTGGAAAACAAAATATTCCCTGTTAGGCTATGTGGTTCTGTGTGTGCATGCATGCATGCAGGTACATGTGCACTTGTGTCATGTATATGGAAGCCAGAGATCAACATCTAGTGTATACCTCCATTGTTATCAAACCTTATATTTTTTTGAGATAGGGTCTCACTGATACTAGAGCTCATCAATTCAGCTAGGCTAGCTGACTAATGAGTTCCAGGATCTGCCTGTCCCCTTATTACCCAACCCAGCACTGGGATTACAGGTGTGTGCTATGCCTGGCTTTTATGTGGGTCGAGTGGGAGGCAAATAGAGGTTTTCATGCTTGTATACCCAACAACTTTTTAACAAGTGAGACATCTCCCAGGCCTCCCTTTGGAACTTTTAAAGAAAAATTTCAAATTATATCTCAAATATAAATCAGGATGATCCAAAAAACAACCCCCTAAGTGATAGCACGTTGTTACCTGGTACAGTCACGAGTTTATTGGAGTCTTTGTTTTTGATAGTCCCAGACCTTTTAGCTTCTAGAGACTTCTTTCCAGATTTTGCTTTTAAAAGTAGAATTAAACCATTATTCTAAGATTAAGGGCCTACTCGTTTAGCATATTTTATATTAATATATCAGAAACCAATAACCTAATCTGAATAGCAATTTATTACATTATTTATTTTCAATTTTTTACAAGTAATATTAAAAGCAAATCTAAGTCGAGACATATTTTTGTGGCTTTAAATTAGTCCCAAGTTTATTTCTCATTTGAAATATAAAATTAAAAATATGTATTTTGACATTTCTACTACGGTTCCTTCAAATTAAACTATTAGAAAAGATAATGTTAATAGGGCCATGCTATTTTCAATGTACAACAGCTATGTTAAATAGCGTTTAATTTCTTTATCAGGGAAATTAATCTGTTTTAAAGTAACAAACATCAGATAAACTGGTTAAGTTGTGAAAAGGAGTATAAAAATGATAGTTGTAATGAGAGAAGGAGGGAGGAAGGATTAAACCATTTAAAAGGGACAATGACAGAGCAATCTATGACTATATTACTGTCAGACCATGCAGTTACACTGATGTGTACATATATTGTATAGCCATAATATATATTAATATAGAAATGTATCTTCAATAGTAAATATTGTTAAAAACCAAAATATCAATGCATAAAAAATCCTATACTGTAAATTTTAAATATTAATGACTCTACTAAATTCTTCAAGATGTTATCAGATACTAGAAATTAATGATTCTAAACTTGGTTTCAATAATGTATTCTTTATATTCATAAAAAAATTCAGTAAAGCCTCTCTCCCTCAGTTGTCTTACCTGTTTTGATAAAAGCTTTACCTTTTGCAGCTACCGTAACCACAGATTTTACAGAACCCGCTGATTTCCCTAAATCACAAAAGCTATAGTCAAAACTGTTTTACTTAAATAGTGTCAATCTCCAAATTACCTTATTAAAACAATATAAGAATAACATATTTTATTCAAAACATAAAATGCTACTATATTTTGGGACATCTAGCAATAATTTCTTTGGGGGAGGGGACATAAGTTATGTCTCTCTAGATGTATGAATCAACTAGAGGCTGAAATACAAAGTACAAAGTTAAACCACAAAGCAATACCATGTTCTCACTGGTTCCAAAAGCAACTATGGAGAACCTCTCAATGTATGATTCCCTAGATCATACCTGAATGAAATCCATTTAATCCATTTTATGAAGGCCACATAAAGTTCTAGTTGATCATTAAAAAAAAAAAAAAAACAACCCACTGCCATACGTGGGACAGGCTCCAAAATTATCAAATAATATATACAGGCTCTTGCTGGTTCATCTTGGTTGCCCACCATAACTAGATAATATGACCCCATAGCCGAAGCCACCACTCATCTTCAAGAAATAAGAGAACTGAAGTTGGAACTGAGCTGAAGAGTTTATCCTTCCTGGTTAGTTTCCCCAGTCTCAGAAAGTACTATGAATACTACTTGCAGAGAAAAGGTACCAACAGTCTTAACCAGCTGTGAAACCTACAAACTGTAATACAATCTTGGAAGGCAAGATGTGCCTATGGGTGCAAGAAGAACCATGTGTTCTTTGAATCTGAGGTACTCTCCATGGGAGGAAATTCACACCTGGTACTGTAAACCAGGGCAGTAACTCATGGCTGAGATGGTTTTAGGGCCTACAGGAAAATTAAATATTGTGTGGCTAACATGGGCCAAACATTCTAAACATTAATATTTATACCATAGACAAGGGTATTCTCAGTCTTAATCAAAAAAGCTAGTCTTTGCAAAGGATAGTATCAAATGCTATTTCATGGCTATACTACGTGATGAGAATAAGCAATGGCTCTCTCCCTCCCTCTCACTTCTCTCTCTCTCTCTCTCTCTCTCTCTCTCTCTCTCTCTCTCTCTCTCTCACACACACACACACACACACACAAACTGTAGAAGAGGATATGCAAAGAATGTAAAAGCCAGAAGAAGGACTATAATATGATATCTTTAGCACATGGGATGGCCACTGTAAACACTATATCATAGCAGCTGAGATTGTATCTATTGGGCCAGTCATTCGTTAGTCATGAACCAGTGAGGGATTCAAAGGACCCTATCCTTCCTTGTTGAACTAACAAGTACTACTGGATTTAATTATTATCACCAATTGTTTACCCACAGAAGCCCATCAAGGCTCCAAAGGATAGGACAAACTAAAACAAAAGAAAAAGACATAGATATAAGAAAGGCAGTGGTGGTGCATGCCTTTGGTCCCAGTACTCAGAAGGTAGAGGCAGGTGGATCTCTGAAAAACGGAATGTCAAGCTTCAGACAGCCAAGCATATGCATACTATTCCCATTAGTCATTAACAGTCATCTCTATTATACCTTTGAGATCTCACAGTGATCCTTGTAACTCATACATTCATACAAGAAGGCATAAAGTGCTTTCTTTAAAAACAAAAGAAAACAAACAAAAAAATAAGAGCATGAGACTGCTTCATAAAACTTACTGTGCCTAATTTATAAATTAAACTTTATCATAGTCAGGTATGGCATACCCCTTTAATCCCAGCACTCAACAAGCCAAAGGCAGGTAGATCTTCTTGCATTTTGAGGTCAGCTTGGTCCTCTTAGGAAGTGAAGCTATCCTGAGATACACAGTAAGACCCTGTCTCAAAATTTTAACTGTATGTGTATAAGTATATATGAATATATATGAGTATATATGGTTCAGTATTATCGGTAATTTCAGACATTTATTATATGCCTTGGAATGTATGAATGTATCCCTATCCATAATAGGTAACTATGACACCAATTCTTAGAATTTGGCACTTAACTAGTGAATTCTTATTAATTTATAAGTTTGCTATTCTGAAATAAACTGATCCGTAGTAAGCCAGAAAAGATTTCTTATGGTAACTCTGCTATTATCACAGATAATTCATGTTGCCACTTATATGAAGATGCTAGAAATTTAAGGAAAAATGCCTAAGGTTTATCTGCAGGAGTTAAGAGATGGCTAGCAGCTTAGTTCATAGTCCAGCTACCACCATTTGTGACTCCCATAAACTTTAAATCAAACTCGTTGTTAAATAAATGAAATTTCAAAATTTCCTAAAAATATATTATCATCTCAGAAGCCTCAGAATACTACATGAAAATTCCAAATCTGTCAATTACAATGGTATTTCCCTTTTTAACACAGAAAAGACGATTTAATATACTACTCTCTACCCTGAATATCCCTTCCCATAACCTGTATTTAACAGAAGTTGGAGGGAAAGGAGAAGAGAGGAATAATACCAGAGTAAAGTGAAAAGAATCTTAATCGTTATTTAAAAACCCACTACAGTGAGCCAGGCATGATGGTGCACACCTATAATTCTAGCACTCGGGAGGCTGAGGTAGGGGATCAGGATTCAAGGCCAGTCTTGACCACATGGCAAGTTCAGGGCCTGTGTAGGATACATGGGATCTTGTTTCGAATAAAGAAAACAAAACACTATAGCTTATAAAAACTATATGTGCATTTATTGAACTAGTATATAAAAGAAAATAAGCCCTCAATGAAAGAGGGAAATAGCTATGATATTCATGCTCAGAAATACTTCTTCAGTTAAATTATTATTTAATATTAGAGTACCATGCATTAAATCTCATTCTGAAAATTATTAAATGACTATAATCACAAAGATTAATAAATATATTTAATAATTATCACATGAAATACAAGCCAATTAATTCTTTAGCAATTTAGTTAATGACTACAATCTTAATAAAAATATACGTCAGGATAGGCAGTGTAGCTCAATAGCAGAGCACTAGCCTAGAACACACAAAGTTGTGTGTTCAATCCCTGGCATTAAAAGAAACAAATAGGCAATATAAAAATAACATACCTGTAAATTTGTTCACTTTGAATGCAGATGGCTTTATTCGTCCAGTTTTGGCTAAAATTATGAGAAAAATGTACTTCAATAACACATTACAAACAAAATTCAGATTTAGGTAAGAGTTAACCTTAATAATTTTCAAAGAGCACTGCAACCTCTAATCCCCTCTGTTCTGGGTGTTATTACTTACAAATATTCTTAGATAAGTCAAAATGCACATCTAGTATTGGGTGGAGATGGGAGGTGGCTCAGTTGACAATATATTTGCTTTGTAAACATGATTATCTGAGTTATATTTCAAAAATACCACATGACTAAAATATCACATGTCCTAAAGGAGGACAGCATTCCTGAGGATGAGACCTGAGGCCTTCAGATTTATATGCACATTTATATGTATTCACACATGCACAAAAAACAAACTTCTAAACTATTCTCCATTCTTTCATTTAATAAAATTTAATATTATCAAACTTTCCTTCAGAAAGGTTATATAAATAGTTCCATTATTATTGATTGAGAGTTGGGTGGCCTCTATTTCCACACTAACAAACTCATCAGTCTATCCTGATAACAAAAGATTATCATCTTTTACCGTGAGAAAGAGCCTGATTCTCTTTTTCTTTAATTTTGCAGAGATACATAAATTTTCACATTAAAAAGTCTCTTGTAAAACAGATGTGGTGGCACACACCTTTAATCTCAGTAGTAGGGAGGCAGAGGCAGGAGGATCTATGTGAGTCTCAGATCAGCCTAGTCTACATAGTGAGTTCCAGGACAGCCAAGGCTATGAAGAAAGATCCTGTCACCAAAAAAAAAACAAAAAACAAAAAACAAAAAAACTAAAACAAATATATACACCAAACCAAAAGAAACAGTAACTGGGTCACCTGTATTAAAGGCTGACTAAATAATGCCTTCCTAATATCATTTTACAAGAAGTTTAAAGTAAACTGACAAAATACATCCATTTGAATGTGTTTTAAAAGTTAACAACTTGGTCTAAGGAGTGGCTTAGTGTGTCAGCATTATAAACATAAGGACCTGAGTTCAGGTCCCAGGGCCCATGTAAAGTTGGATGTAGTAAACATTCATCTGTATCCCATCATGCATGAGGCAAGCTAGAAGAAAGAGAGAGGAGGCTGGTTGGTGGTGGCTCGTGTCTTTAATCCCAGCACTCGGGAGGCAGAGGCAGGCTGATCTCTGGGAGTTCGCCTGTTCTAAAGAGTCAGTTCCAGGACAGGCTCCAAAGCTACACAGAGAAACCCTGTCTTGAAAAACCAAAATAATAATAATAAAAGGAAGAAACAGACAGGAGAATGAATCCTCAGAAGTTCAAAGGTCAGCTAGTCTGGAATACACAAAGAGCAAACAACAAGAGATTCTACCTCAGAACAAGTTAAAAGCAAGGACACATGGACACACAGACACACACACACACTTACTTTACAACTTACCAAAAGAAGCTGAAGTAAGAGTTTTAATGGTTTTTGAAGCATCTGTCTCTTTTCTACTCAAAAGAAAAAAAAATTAGAAACATTGAAATATAGTTCTAACTTCTATAAATTTCTAAAACTGGTTTATGTTCAATTTTATAATTGTGGTGGTTAAAGATGTAGTCCTAAAGATTAAAATTTCTTAACATATATACACATTAATTTTTCACATGAAAACAAAGATTCACTTACTTTAAAGCAGATGCAGATAACTTCTTAGAATCTGATGGTTTCTTCTTCACTTCTTTATTCTAAGAAGAAAATATTATATAGAAAAAATGAGCTTTCCCCCAACTAAAAAAGGCAGTTTACAGAATATAAAAAAAATGCTTAAAGTTCAACAATAAAAATTAAAACATTTAAAAACTTGGAAGTTTAAAATGTTCATTTCCTTTTCCTACTTATATTTCGTTTAATTTGTGATCATGTTATGGTCATTACGACAGTTTCGGAAGGGCTTCTGATTTTGTCCTCCCTTTCTATATACCCACATTCTTTCAACAATATAAATGAGATTGAACTTGCTGTTCCTACTCTTAAAGCTTTTAATCATACTCAGGGGAAAAAAAATTAAAATAGCCTCTCACTTTTTTTGTGTGGAATGCACTTCAAGAACTCTAGTAGATGAAATTATGCACAATATGAAACCATATACAGTTTTTCACTATACATACAGTTGAATGCATAAATTAGGTAGAGTAAAAGATTAATGGTGATAATAGAACACAATATACCACATGTGGTCTCTTAAAACATCATACTGTTCTTTGCACTTCAAAAAATTGGCATATATATATACACCACCAATATTTACCCTCAGAATACTTGAATAAATTAAGAATAACTTGAATAAAAGTATCATGACCTCTTGGGAGAATAGTGTATGCCTTTAATCCCAGCACTCAGGAGGCAGAGGCGCAGAGTCACAGAAGGGATAGGTAGGCCAATCTCTGTGAGTTGGAGGCCTGGTCAACACAGAAACTCACCAGAGCTACAAAATAAAATCCTATCTCAAAAGGTACCAGTGGGCGCCATGCAAGCTTGCAAAGGAGAGATGCAAAAAAACAGTCCTACCCAGCAATGATGCCTCTGAACTACAACAATGAATAGTCTCGCACAATAACCCTCAGGGTGCAGTACTGGCATGCGTATCTTGGCAGTAACCATCAGCTCTCTACTGGACTTAAAACCCATTCAACAAGGTGGAAACCATGCCTATAGTACTGAAAACCTAGCTAACAACTGTTAGTCAAGACCCATTTACTACACCCACATAATCCCTAAAAACAATCTAAACATTTGTCCTTATACTTAGATAAGTGCAGCTATCACCCGTCAAAAAGAAAACTTTTTTGCAATGGAAACAACCATTATAGAAAACCAGAAGCAAGCAAAATGCAGAGTTTGTGGAGACTAGTCTCAATGGATATATCTACAAAACATTACCCCAACTAAGGCTTGGGGAACATTTCAGAAGAGGAAATAGAAGGAAAAATTTAAGAATCAGAAGGATAGGGAATTTGCCGTCAGATTATGTCTCCTAGTAATGTCAGAAGCCATACCCAAAGTCTTACCAACATAACTGCCTAAACATGGATTGATGACACCAACAGACATGCTCAAGTGAACAGGGGAAAGTTTATGAGGTCTCAACCCCAGACAAAGAACTATAGGTAACTAAAGAATACTGAGAGTGGAAGAAACAGCCTTCTCCAGAAAGAGTACACCAACTGGTTATCCAATACAAATTGGTTAGTCCTGAAACATGAATAACAGTAGATAGACTGAGCAGATTATATTTAGGAACACACACATGCACACACCGTATTATATATATGACATATTATATTACATATATATTATATTATTGTATTATATATTAAAATATATACACACTAATAACAGCAAAAAAACACTATAATTTTGGCAATGGAACAAAGATGATCTTATAAAACATGACAAGTGAGAGAGTAAAATGTACAGAAGAAAATACATGCAAATGTATTCAAATATATGTAAATTTAAATAGTTTTACATTTATTTCATTTGTTGTGTCTTTTGTGAGTATGCCTATTCCACAATACATATGTACAGATAATAGGACTGGTGCAGGAGAATTGTCTGTATTCTGTGAATCAAGTTTTAATAAACGCTGATTGGCCAGGCAGGAAATATAGGTGGGTCAACCAGACAGGAAATAGAGGCAGATGAGAACAGGAGTATTCTGGGAAGCAGGAAGCTCCCTCACAGTCCAGTCCAGACCACCAAAGAAGCAACATGTGAGCTGCCCAGCTAGAAAAGGTACTAAGCCATTTGACTAGCATAGATAAGAACAATGGGTTAATATAAGTGATAAGAGGTAATTAGAAGCCTGAGCTAATGGGCCAATCAGTTTATAATCTTATGGAGATCTCTGTGTGATTTTCTTTGGGGCTTGCCAACTTGTTGGGGTACCGGGAGGGACAGAAACCCCAACAAGCAGGTCCCTCCATGTTACAGAATGGTACCCACGTGGATAACTGAATCCACAGAAAGCTTGAGAAAGCTTGGAAAAGAATAGAGTAAAGCAGGTTTTCTTGGTAGCAGCAATTTCTCAGGTCTGCTCTGCTTGCTAGGGAAAATTAATATATATATAACAAAAGAGAGCTTACTGGAAATTTCTAATTCTATAGATATTATCTATGAACATTTACACAATAAAAAAGGGTCTAGAAAAACTAAACTCAAACATTTATATTTTTTTCAAACATTTATATTTATTTCATGTATATGAGTGTTCTATCTGCATGTACACCTTTATTCAAGAAGAGAGTATCAGATCCCACTACAAATGGTTATGTGCCACCATGCGATTGCTAGAAATCGAAGTTAAGACCTCTGGAATAATAGCCTGTGCTCTTATTAACCAAGGAGCCATCTCTCCAGCCCCCTGGAACATTGATATTGCTAAAGAAACCAAAAGGCTGTAGAGAACAGAACAAATTATATTAATATAAAGTTCAAAATTATGGTTCCAGAAAAGGATTACCTGTAGGCAGAGGAGAAGGTTTAAGAATTGGAACAAACCAGTTATAGGGACTTCTACAATGCTTTCAATATTATTTCTAGCAGTTTCAGGTTTGTTAAATTGGTACAATATTACCTTAGTCTGTTGCTCATCACTTAGTACTACACTAGTTGTGATGGCACATATGTATTGTTAATCTGAGAGGCACAAGCCTTTAATCCCAGCACTCAGGAAACAGAGGCAGGCTGATCTATATGAGTTTGAGGCCAATGTGATCTATAAGAGCTAGTTCCAGGACAACCAGGACTGTAATACAGAGAAATCCTGTCTCGAAAAACAAACAAAGTTCTCAATCTTTTGGACCAAGATTTATGTATTTTCTACACGTCTCATACATTTAAAGAGTTAAAGTAACAAAAACATCTAAATTTAATTTACCTGTGCTTTTTTCCTTCCTGGAACACATACTTTCACAATTTTTCCTTTTATTTCAAGAGGAATTATTTCAGTGTGCCTCATGACTGCCGTAACTGCTTTTTTATACTCCATCTCCAAGTAAGCCTAAAATAAAATTTTTGACAATGAAAAAAAGAAAACCTATGTTTAAAAGATCCATTTTATTCATATTCAAAAATGTTTGAGACAAGATCTCTCATCCAGGCTAGCCATGAATTTCTATGTATCCCAGACTGTCCTTCAAATTCTGACCCTATTGTCTCAGCATCCCATAAGCCACCTCACCTGGCTTATATCTCTGCGTTTTAAAATGGACTTAATGCTTTTCTGTGAAAGATAAAACTATGAGGTTATCTCAAGAACTGGTGGCTTTTTTTTTTTGTTTTGCTAACCTATAATTTGATGTTTCACACACAATACATATTTTACACACAATACATATTTAACTTTATATAACTTCTAGACCATTACCAAGATAAGAGATGAGTCCATGGAAGGCTCCTGGAATAGGAAGAAAGGGGAAGGCATGTCTAACTGAACAACAGGAGGGTAGGCAAGATCTGGCTTAGCTTGCTTTAAGTTAGATTTAAAAACAGAGCAACAACAACAACAACAACAACACACAAACACACTTTTTTCACTAAAGTTGGGAACTACTAAACAAATGCTAGCTATTTTTACTGAATCCACACTGACCAAATAATCCTAAGTGATAAGAAATGAGGAATAGGGCTGGAGAGATGATGGTTCAGCAGTTAAGAGCACTGGATGCTTTTCCAGAGGATCTAGGTTCAGATCCTAGTACTTGCTACAGGTACCATACATACATGTGATGTGCAGACTACATGTATAAAAAACACTCATACACATAAAGATATACTTTTAAAAACTTAAAGAAATGTGGAATAAATTACCGGCTTTTAGTTTCCATAGACATCTCTAAGAAATATCCTGGGTCAGTGAAAGTTTTATCTAGTGAAATAAGACTCAGTTTTGGTCTCTAGGTATCACATCTGACATGATCATCAGGATCTTTTCTTATGCTCTCCCTTTGCCTTCCTAATAAGTCTTTTCCTTATGTTCATTTCTTTGGTTTGTAGTCCATGGCATTTAATTAAGATTGCATGCATGAGCATAGGTGGGACATGTTGACATGAGGACCAAACCTGGAGCCTAGCAAACACTCTATCACTGAGCTAAATCCCGAATCCCAAGCCCAAAACTTTTAAAGCCTCCTGCTTAAAAGCAATTACCATGTCTTCTCTTTGCCTCAACTCACAAGAATCTTTTAATCTAGGGTTAGTCTACAATTCACAAATTTTACTAGGAATACAACACATATGTAAACAATACTAACTGTACAAAGGAAACCATTTATTTTATGTAACTTGTGTACCTAAAATCATGTTTATTTTTATAATTTTTAGAAACATAGCAATGCTTTCTCATTTACATCATATCTACCTTCTATATCTCAATGGCAAAATACCTATGACCCGATAAAACTTCAAATAATTATTATCTGGCCCTTTATTGTATAAACATGTCTATTCTCTGGAACCTTAGTCTTTTTTGGGAGTCTTCTGTCAATACAAATACTGTGGAACATTTATGTTAACCGTCAATGAACAATGACATAACAGCACAAGCAGCTAAGATACCAACATCATCACAAAAGCAACAAGTCTGCCTGAAATTTCACAAACGATATATGACTCACCTCATTTCTACAAGGAACAAGAAGGATATCGGTAATGTTCCCAAATGGATGAAATGCTTTTCTAATATCTTCCTCAGTAAAGCCATCCTCTGGAAGTTCAGATACAAGAAGAATTGAATTGGAACTCAAAGACAGATCTTTCCGAGGCCGAATCTGGAATGAAAGAAAATTAAAAACACGTAAGCCACAAGGTACAGTAATCATAACTCCACATATAATCTCTACTACTTATCTTAGTATCTTTATGGATATCTTATAGACATTATAGCTTTGTTCATTCTACATTCTAGTAATTCAAAGGCTGGGCCCCATGTATGCCAGATATGATGGCACAAACTTCTAATGTCAGCACTTGGAAGGATGAAAAGAGGATATCAAATTTTAAGATCAACATGGACATTATACCAAGATACTGTCTTTTAAAATAAAAATGAAGGGCAAGCTGTTTGTCTGTACTGTCCTAAGACTGGGCCAGAAAGGCAGTATTGGTTATAAACTAGAGGACAAGGAGCTTGCATTCTTTCTGAGGAAGATCAAATCGCAGAAAAGTGAACAAGTCATCATCTGTAACTCATAATAAAAGTGTTTTTGTTCAATGTTTATTTAAAAAAAATAAAGAAACAAGGCGGAGTGGTACACGTTTTTAATTTCAGCACTCAGGAGGCAGAGGCAAGTGGATCTCTGTGAGTTCCAGGACAGTATATAGTGCGTTCCAGAACAGAGTTACATAGTCAGAATCTGTCTCAAAACAAAACAAAACACAAAAAGCAAAAAGAAAAAGGTATATTATATGTAATATATAGTATATATAATCAGACAACATATACTATAATACCAAATTTACCAAAAATCAACTAAAAAGGGAAAACTTCTTGAAAATTCTGTTAAGAAGTCCTGACTCAAAAAATCTTACCAGATTAATTAAAATTTTTCCATATACTCAATATTCCTTCCTAATGATCTCAAACTTTTGCAATTACATATTGATTGTTTTAAGGTTAACAATTAAAATATAACCTTTTAGAATAAAGAATACAATTGTTGAAGGTCTTCAACATATTTGGATAATTTCAAAAGTATATATTATAACACCAAAAAAATATTAGGCTTATTAGAGTCATAATGATAGTTTAGATCTAAATAAGATCTAAATTACTGTTAAATAAACAGTAATTCAACAAAAGATACAGTAAAACAGCACCTCAATATAGTAACAAGTAGGTTATAATCAAAATACACCAGTAAACCAGGACGAAAAAACCCACACCACTACATAGAATGTATAAATAGAAATGATCAATTCTTACATTTCTAGCTAACAGAAATTACTAAGACTCATTAATAATGATAACACTCATTTCACCAGTCATATAACTTCCGAAGCTAACAAAAAGCTTCATCAATATATCAGAGCGTATGTTTCTATTCTGAGACAGTGTCTGTAAAAAGCCTCCTGCCTCAGTATGCCTTGCTACACTAAAGGAGCATGCTACTATACTACCGTGACTATGACTTCGTTGGGCACTTTAAACACTAAACATCTGGTATTTCTAACTACATAAAATACTAACACTGACACTACAAGACTAAATTATTAGGCTTTTATCAGTCATAAGAAAAAAATTATCTCTCATCAAATTAATTTAACAAATATTTACTTGAAATTTACTGGAAATGTGACTCCAAAGATCCAATTTTATTTTCTGCTTTTCATAGTAACAAATGCAGGTATACTTGCTCTAATCCACAAAAGAATTACTGACCTTTTGCTGGATAAAAGCACTTTTACTAGACACCTGTTTACCTTCTGGTAAGGTGTCATCTTCAAGAGTCCTAGACTTGTGAGCAGCATGTTCTCCTAAATGTGAGTCACTCTTCATAGAACTTACAGATTTTACTGATGGCTTTGTTCCACTGGCAAGTTTAGGCTTTTGGGCTGGTAACAATCCTTTATCAACTGCTTCTACGTTTTTCTGTTTATTAACTTCTGTTCCATGTACAGAACGCTGTCCCACATCTTCTACTGCCTTTTTTCTATCTGATTAAAAAAATACATATATTCATATATATAAATTAAAAAGAAGCAAAAGGCACATAGCACTCTTATGACAACCCAGCCCTTTTGTATCATCTTTTTGGATCTTATTTTCAAGAGGATGTCATTTATTTATTCAACCATTTATTAAGTAAACATTTATTTAATGAAAGATTATGTTATAAGACAATGTTCATAAAACCATACTATGTGACCTAGTAAATAATTTTTAAAAAAAGAAACTTAAAAGAACCACTTCAAGAAACTACGAGTAACATGATTAAGATTACAGAGCCATTCTCAAGCTTAGTAGAGAACACACACTACATACATGCTGCACACGGGCACACATGCATAGAGTTCTCAGTCTTCAGCTGCTCATTCTTCAAGCTCTATATGCAGCAGTTCCTTTGTTCAGTGAGTTTTCCTTATGTCAACAGTCCTCAAAATTTTGAATGTAGAATCCCTTGGCAAACTCAGGAAGCCAGAGTTTATTTTTGTTATATTCTTTTTATTTAACAGAATTTTAAAACTGCTAAATCATTTATTAATAAACATGCATATTTATATATTTTATAAAAATTAACTACTTATCAAAAGGATAAATGAGTACTATTTAGAAAAATGTGGAATTTTTCTAAACATGTAAACATGAACTTGAAAGAAACCTATCCCTGACTTTTTGTAAATCCCTGCTTCTGTACCCATTATGTATGGTGGATGCACAACTTTGGTTCGAAGTACAAGGAAAGTCAACTAGGACACAAGTATGTTCTTGGGAGAGGAAAAGAACTCACACAACACTGAAAAGACCTTGTGAGATCCTATGGGAGACTTAGGGTTTTGAACTATACTGAGATTAACCAGCTTACATTTTTTAATTATTTCCATTCAATTTCTTAAAATATAGAGTAGAACTGAAGACATGCTCAAAGTACTACTTTAACATGAACAATGGTTTCTTTCATTATAAGCTATGTGTATGTATATGTGTGTGTATGTATGTATTTTAACAAATGAGCTTTTAGAAAGGTCATTAAACAATTATTAAATAATCAAGAGACAATTATTCAAAATATAAGATTGGCCTCAAATTTACTACATGTAGCTGAGAATAACCTTGAAATCTTGATCTTCAATCTCAGCCTCCCAATTTGCTGAAATTACAGGTGTATGCCACCCAGTTTATCGTTGGTCCTTAGTTATTACTTTTTATTCATTTTTGTTGTTGTTGTTTTTGAGATAAGGTTTCTCTGTATAGCCCTAGCTGTTCTGGGATATGCTCTGAAGACCAGGCTGGCCTTGAACCCTCAGAGATTCACCTGCCTCTGCCTCCCCAATACTGGGATTAAAGGCATGCACTACCACCACCCAGTTTTAAAATGGATGCGGATAAATTAAATTTTCCATACATCTTGTCAACTCTCAAATATGAGTCCAATTTCATACAGCAACTTTAAAATTACATAAAATAGAACCATTCATTTCTAAAATTCCAATCAAAAGGATAGCATCAGGATCATTATTGTACCTGATCTCACTGATCTTCTTGATGTCCTTTCAGGGCTAACTGACCGATAAGACTTTGGACTTCTCCTAACGAGATTTCGACTTCGATATGGAGAACGGGATCTGGATCTGGATCTGTATTTAGAAACGAAACTATGGCAAATTCTTGGACTTCGACTCCTTGGTCTATATCTATAACGAGCTGGACTTCGAGATCGATGGTATCTGTGACTTGAGCTTGATCTCCTAGAATGCCTGGGACTGGGGGAATGAGAATGAGAACGTCTTCTTGGAGTTTCATTTTCTTTCCTATTGCTCTCATTTCTAGAGAGGAGAAAACAAAAACAAGACTCAGCAATTCAATGTAGATTTAAGCTATATTAAATAACAGAAGCAGCTTTTTAAACAAACATTTATTTTTATTACTTATTATTTGTAAGTGTGTGAGAGTGTGCATTTATGTCCAGGTGCCCACCAGATCCTTTGAAGATGGAATTATAATTGTTGTGAGCTACCCCACATCAGTGCTAGGAACTAAACTCAGGTCCTCGACAAGAGCAGTTAAATGTTTTAACCACTTAGCAATTTCCCCAGACCTTTTACTGTATTTTGTTTGTTTGTTTGTTCGCTATTCTTTTAGAGATAGGCTCTCAGTATGTAGCCCATCCAGACTAACTCTAAACTTGTGGCAATTCTAGGTCTCGGTCTCCCAAATGCTGGGATTATAGGTGTGGACCACCATGCCTGGCTCAGAAGTAGTTTATTTAAAAGAAGCTACTGGGCTAGCAAACTAGCTCACTGGGTAAAGATGCTTTTGGCAAGCAGACCTGACAACTTGAGTTTGATCCCCAGACCCTTTAAGATTACAGAAAACCAATTCTGGAAAGTTGTCCTCTGACATCCACAAGCACCATGGCACATGTCACACACATTATGTGCATATGAACACACACAAAATAAATGAATGAAAAATGTATCTCCCATTACGAATAGAGAAAAAGTTATCTGAACAGATAGATGATTAACCTCCAGTTTGCTAGAACCCTCTTTTTTCTAGCTTACATTAGAGTATTTCTATCCTCTTCTCCTAAGAAGGTATCAGTTATTTTGCAACTATTTTAAGTTATGTAAAGAATTTAGGAATTTGTGTTTGTTTTTTGAAAAAGGGTTCCACTGTGCAGCCCTGGCTATCCTGAACTCACTCTGTAGACCAAGTTGGCCTCAAACGCACAGAGATCAACCTGCCTCTGCCTCCCAAGTGCTGGGATTAAGGTGTGGGTTACCACCACCCAACAAAAAATTATTTATAGAAACTGTTTTTCAATGACTATTCCCTGAAACATTATGCCATCTAAACATACTTCACTGACTTCTGTACATTTGTGTACAGATCCTAAAGAACTCAGAACTAAGTAAGATAATTCTCAGTATTCAAACTATTTAAATATTAATAATATGCACCCACAAACACAAAATAATAGGATCAAAAATAAAATATCAAGACTAAGCCGGGCGGTGGTGGCGCATGCCTTTAATTTCTGCACTCGGGAGGCAGAGGCAGTTGGATTTCTGTGGGTTTGAGGCCAGCCTGGTCTACAAGAGCTAGTTCCAGGACAGTCAGGGCTACACAGAGAAACCCTGTCTCAAAAAACAAACAAAAAAAAAAAACAAAAACAAAAACAAAAAACCAAAACAAACAAGCAAACAAAAAGACTAAAGTGAAGTGAAGTCCATAAAAGAAAGCACATTTAAATTGAAATAAAAACTCATCAATTTTTTCATGTGCCAACTGTATAAAAATAAAAACAACAGCAGGGTGTGGTGGCATAAATCTTTAATCCTATCACTTGAGAGGCAAAGAAAGGTAGATCTCTCTGAGTTCAAGACCAGTCTGTTCTATATAGAGTTCTAGGCTAGCCAGGACTTTGTCTACAACAAAACCCAACACAATAAAATTAGGACAATTCCAAAACAACTTAAAAAAAATTTATTGTTTACTTTTAAAAGGAAACAAAGTTGTAATAATAATATTAAAAAAACATTACCTTCTAGATGGGAGGATCTCAGGATTCCAATCAGGGTATCTATTTGAAAAATAAACACTATTAATGACAGTTCAAGCAATAATAATCTTTTAATCATTTAATTAATAAAATTAATTATCTAATTAATAAACAACTAATCTTTACCTGAACTGTGTCAGAACTGCACAAACTTAAGTCTATATATAAGTTGAAATATGGCCAACTGGTAGCGACACACGCTTTTAATCCCAGCACTCAGAAGGAAGAGGCAGGCAGATCTCTATAAAGTCGAGGTCAGCCTAGATTTGTCTACAGAGTGAGTTCCTGGATAGTCAGGGCTACACAGAGAAACAATGGCCTTAAAAAAAAAAGTTTTCTTGATAATAACATTTTTATGTCTAATTCACCATCTGATTAAGGTGCCACGCTAGTAGATACATCAGAAAAACATTCACCAAGACTTCAATTTCTTTTAAAGACCTCACTTTTAAAAGTCAAATAAATAGTATACACAAAAGTTTTTTAAGGTATAAAAATATTAGTGTAGGTAGGGGTAGGCAAAGAACAGAGAAGAGAGATGCTAGGCATGGTGATTCATGCCTGCTTTCCCAGCATTTGGGAGGCAGAAAAAGGATAAAGAAAGGCTCCAAACTACAGCAAAACCCTGTCTTGAAAAACCAAAAAAAGAAGAGAAAGTTCAAGATTATCTTCGTGTATATTAGCATTCTTCCCTTTCTTTCTTTCCTTTATATTTAAGATCGGGTTATAGCTGACATGGTTTCTCTTTGAAGCCTTGGCTGTCCTGGAACTAGCTCTATAGACCAGGCAAGCTGGCCTTAAACTCAGAGATCCATCCACCTGTCTCTGCCTCCAGAGTGCTATGATTAAAGGTGGACACCAATTGCCCATACGTTATTAGCATTTCTCATGTGGGTTAAGACCCCTTTGCAGGTTGAACAACCTTTTCATTGGGTCACATAACATATTTACATTGCAATTCATAACAGTAGCAAAATTACAGTTACAAAGAAGCAATGAAAATATTTTGTGGTTGGGGAATCACAACATGAAGAACTGTATTAAGGGCTGCAACATTGAGAGGTTGGGAATCACTAGTTTACATAAGACACTGGCTAAGAAGATAGCTCAATCTGTAAAGAACAGAGTTTGAACTACAAACTCATGTAAAAAGCTAGGCATTATAAGCTGTATTTTTAATATCAAAGCTGAGAACATAGAGATCTGCAGATACCTTGTGCTCATGAGCCACGCAGCCTAACATAACTATGAGACCCAGGTCTTGGAGAGAGATAGTCTCAAAAAAACAACAACAAACTGGGAAGGCTCATAAGGATCAACATCCAATGTTGACCTGTGACCAACATAAGCCTACAAACGCACAAATGCACTCCTCCATTGCGTACCTACTCCATACATACAGGGAAGACAGAGACAAGTATCTTAAAATTTTGCAAAATTCTGGAAGAAGGCTAAAAAGGATGGCTTTTCAAAGTTAAGAAGGCATACTGCTCTTGAAGAGAAGCGTTCACATCAGGTGGCTTATAGCCACCGCCAAGTCTTTCAAGAGGACCTGATGTTTCTGGTCTAATAGGTACCTATACTTAAATGTATGTACCCACATACAGACATATTCATATACATAATTTAAAAACAAAACTCCAAGCATTTTCACACTTTCTGTTGGGACACATAGAATACAAATTGTATCATATGCTTTTAAGTTATATCCAACCGTATTTGGGAAAATATATGTAAGAAAGAGAAATTGAAAGAAAAGATTGCTTTTCTTCAAGTAGCCCTTTAAAAATGTATTGATGTTGGCACTGGAGAGGCAGAGGTAGACATTATCTCTGTGGGTTCAAGGCAATCCTGATTTATATAAGCAAGTCCCAGGCCAGCTGGGGGTACTTGGTGAGAACTTGTCTCAAAAAGAAAAAGAAAATCTATTAACAGGCCTGGTCTTGGTTACAGCTAACATGGTAGAACAAAGAAAACCCTAAGTGGTTCTACTCCAGGAGGTGGTTGCTGCAGCACAGAAGAAATGGAGGGCATAATAAAAAGGAAGAATCTAGAATGATTTCTTTAGAACAGTGGTTCTCAACCTTCCTAATACTAAAACCCTTTAAGATAGTTCCTCATGTTGTAGTGACTTCTAACCATAAAACTACTTTCATTGATACTTCACAACTGTAATTTTGCTGTTATGAGTTGCAATGTAAATATCTGTCTTTTCTGATGGTCTTAGGTGACCCCTGTGAAAGCATCATTCAAGCTGGGTGGTGGTGGCGCACGCCTTTAATCTCAGCACTCAGGAGGCAGAGGCAGGCGGATCTCTTGAGTTTGAGGCCAGCCTGGTCTACAAGAGCTAGTTCCAGGCTATAAAGCTACAGAGAAACCCTGTCTTGAAAAACTAAAAAACACCAAAAAAAAAAAAAAAAAAAAAAAGAAAAAGAAAGAAAGAAAAAAAGAAAGAAAGGGTCATTCAAGCCCCAAAGAAGTAAAAGAGCTGTGGCCCAAAGGTTGAGAATCACTGTACTAGAGGAAGAAACAAATCAGGAAGACCCCTGAAATCAGGTTATAAGTTTGCACAAAAATAACAAGTGGCTGGGTTGTAGTGGCACAAGTCCTTAAACCCAACAATTGAGAGGCCAGCCTGGTCTAAAAACAAGTTTCAGAACAACCAGGCTACACAGAGAACCCTGACTCAAATGCCCCCGCCAAAAGCAATGGGAGTTCGTGAACATTTATTTTTTTCAATTAAAAAATTACTATATGAGTATGTGTGCAGCTGTGTATGCCACTGTACACATATGGCCAGAGAACTTTGTTGAGTCCATTCTGCTTATACCTTTCTACCTTTACATGGCTGCCAGGGATTGAGTTCAGGTTATTTGGCTAGCATGGCAAGCACCATTAAGCATCATTGCCAACAAACCAGCTAGCTGGCCTCCTCATAAACATTTCTAAAGCAAAGATAGTAAGGGAGTGTTTCAAGAATAGTTATAAATGAGTATCTGGAACTAAGGGGAAAGATAAAGACTGAGATATTTAGAAATTAAACATAAAGAATTCATAGCTATACCCTTATGTGTGAAAGTAACACAGGATAGATGTATAAATTGAAGGGGTGCTGAGAATAGATTCTTATGCTTGCTAATACTTAAACAGAAAAAGAAAAAACAATGTAAGAATAAAAAAAAATCGGAGAAAAAGAGGTAGCAGGAACAGGAAGGAGTATCAGAGAAGGTTAAGAAAGCCTGCATCTTCATCCTCAAATTTACCAATCTGTAACCTAATTGTACATAGTGATTACATTAATTTACTAACATTCAAGAATTCAATCTCAGCAGAAAGACAAAAGGTACAAAATGGACTATCTGCTGCTCCCTGAGACACAGTGGCAGAAATCAGAGGGAATATATAGCTGTACTGAATGCCTGGTCAAATTTGACAAAGTTGATATTGTTGCCATCAATGACCCTTTGTTGACCTCAACTAAACATTCTACATGTTCCAAAATGACTCTACCCACTTTCACAGCACAGTCAAGGCTGAGACTGGGAAAACTTGTCATCAATGGGAAAGCCATCTCCACCTTTTAGAAGTGAGATCCCACTAGAATCAAAAGTGGTGATGCTAGTGCCAAGCCTGTTATAGAGTACTGGTGTCATTGCCACCATGGAGAAGGCCCACTTGGAGGGTAGAGAAAAAAAGATTATGATCTCTGCCCCTTCAGCTGATGCCATGTTTGTGATAGACATGAACTGCAAGAAGTATGACAACTCACTCAAGACTGTCAACAATGCTGCTTGCCCCACCAAATGCTTAGACCCCTGGCCAAGGTCACCTACAACCATGCTGGCATTATTGAAGGACTCGTGACCATAGTTTATGCCATCACTGCCACCCAGAAGACTGTAGATGGCCCTTCTGGGAAGTTGTGGCATGATGGCCAGAATAGTATCCCTCGATCCACTGGCATTGCCAGGGCTGTGGCAAGGTCATCCCAGAGCTGAACAAAAAGTTCACTGGCATGGTCTTTCATGTTCTTATCCCCAATGGTCCCTGATGGATCTGACATGCCACCTAGAGAGAATTGCTACTACAATAACATAAAGATAGTAGAGTAGGCATTTGAAGGACCCACTAAAGAGCATCCTGGGCTATCCTAAGGACCAGGTTATCTTGTCTACTGCAACTTTAGCTGCAACACCCACTCTTTCACCTTTGATGCTGAGGGTGGCATTGCTTTCAACAACTTTGTCAAGCAAATTTCCTGGTATGACAATGAATGTGGCTATGGCAACAGGGCCGTAGACTTCATGGCCTACATGGCTTCCAGGGAGTAAGAAGCTCTGTGTGGTGGTTTGAATGAGAATAGGCCGCATAGGCTCTTGTGTTTAAATATTTGGTCCCCAGTTAGTAGAATTGTGTGGGGAAAAGTAAGAGGTGTGACCACTAGAGTAGAAGTGGCCTTGTTGGAGAAGGTATGACACAGGGAGTGGGCTTTGAAGTTTCAAGTACTCACACAAGGCCCAGTTTGTCTCTGTCTCTCTTCTCTCTCCCCTGTCCCATCCCCACCCTCTGCCTATGGATCAGGATGTAAAGCTCTCAGCTACTGTTCTACTGCCATGCCTATCTGCTTCCCACTGTGATGATCATAGACTAACTATAAAACTGTAAGAAAGTCCTCAATCTTGGTCATGGTGTCTCTTCATAGCAACAGAACATTAACTAAGACAACCTGGACCAGCTACCCCAACAAGAATATATGAGAAGAAAAGAGAGAGCCTCAGATGCTGAGGAATTCCTGTCCCAACTCGGCCTCAAACCTTGAGCAATCTATACTCAGTTTCCATCCCAGGTCCTCAAAACAAGGGGAGTGGCCAGGAAGTGATGCCTTTAATCCCAGGACTCAAGAAGCAGAGGCAGGTGGACCTCTCTGAGTTCAAGGCCAGCCTGGTCTATAAGAGATAGTTCCAGGACAGACAGGCTCCAAAGCTACAGAGAAACCCTGTTTCAAAAAACCAAAAAAAGAGAGAGAGAGAAAGAAAGAAAGAAAGAAAACAACAACAACAAAAACAAAACAAGGAGAGTGACTTAGGAAGTCCTACCCTCTTGAATATCAATAAAATTCATTGCACCCACCAAAAACAAAAAACCAGATGATCAACAAATTATCTTTCAGAAAAGTAAATGAAGTCAAAACCCTTGGAAAAGGTAGTTTTATTTGTTATTGTGTGCTTCAAGTGTTGTTTATAAGGTAGTAAGCTGAAATCTGCATTCACATCTCCACAGAAAAATGGGCAAGATAATGGAAAGAATAAAACCTGTCTTCAACCATTGTGGGAAAGGCAAACAAGCAAGGAAAATCAATTAAATTTGTTTGTAATTACCTATTGGGGATTAAGTTAGGAAAGAGACACAAATTAAGTTAATGGAAGATTACATGGCACTCTCCTTTTGGAAAATTAAACATACTTCTCTAGAATTATTTTAAATAAGCAATAGCTTTAAAAAGCATTTTTAACAAATTATCACACTAAAAATATTTAATAGTTACATGTCATCATAGGCCATTTTCTTCTAACTCTGCTGCTTATAAAAAAAACAAAACAAAACGGAAGAAAATGTTCTTACTGTTGACGTAACTGCCGACAACTCTCAATATGGGTGGAAGTATTTTGATGCTGAATCCAGTCCTATTTTAAAAAAAGAAAAGGTTGAAATTAAAACAATCCTCATGCTCACTAATGAATTAAGTTTTTTTTTTTAAATGACAACGGGTATTTGAAAATTTAACAAACATAATTACAATTTAGATTTAGGATTTAGAAACAACATAATTTTCACAAACAAAAATTAAAGTACTCCAAACAAATGCATTTAACCCCACACCATGTTAACACTTTTTTTTAAAAAAGTAGAAATTTTTAAAAATCATATCCATAAACATTCATTCTGAAATGCATACGCATATTTAGACTTGAAGAAAAAACATAAATTCAAAAATAACATCTCAAATATAAAAACATTTCAAAGAACACCAAAAATTCTATCAAGTAGTGTCTCTGAGATGGTGCCTTCCAAAGACAGCAGCTTGGTGACTTACTCCTCTAAAGGTCAAGCAAAAGACACTGATCACCAAAACAATGACTTCAAATGCTAACGGCATTCCAAACAAGGTGCTCACTATATTGGGAAAAAGATGAGTAAAATAGTGGAAACTACCACTGACCAAATCTAATTTATTTTCAAGATTTAATGGAAAGTAACACAGTTTCAAAGACATAGTATCCCTTACACATACAGCTTTACAATTAGCAAAAATACTTCCCTATACATTTTGTTTACAAATAAATGTCCTTAAATTACAATATGTAACAATAAATACCTCCTGAAAGACATATTTGATTAAAAGAGGGGCAGAGAAGAAAGACAAGGAATATAGCTTTGAACATAACAGTCTTCAAGGTGAAATGTGTCTATCGCTCAATGTTTTATTGTTCCTCCAGCATTTGGAAAGGAAAAAAAGAGAAAGAAAAAACCCAACCCTCACTAAATAGCTCTCTGAATTTTAAAACTTCTGAGAAAAACTTTTGTTTTCACTTCAAAAACATTTTAAACAAAAAGTTTAAACAATTTACGAAACAAAGTTTCTACAATTAAACTACAGTTGACATTAATCCTGAGTTCTACCTTGGCAGAAACTGCCTAAAAGTCAAGTTACTTCCAACACTGTGCATCTAAGTTATGATAGACTAAAGGATTTCAATAAACTTCCTGGCTTAATTGTACACTGTAAAAACAAAGTCTGCATAGACTCCTTAGTGCTACAAATAAAAAGCTAAAAGAAACCATCAATCAAGAGTCTATAGCAGTGTCCAATCCAATCCATGTCTTTGATATAAATTAGGTATTGTTTTTACCAGACACACCAGCAGGCAGAAAGTTAGGCATAATTTATTTGCACCATAAAATGTTTTATTTGAATAAGTTGTTAACATTTATAAATCCAGATTGTACCCCCAAATCTGATTTTCAGCTTTTCTTGAAACGCATACAAAGAAATGATAATAATGGATATGCTTCTTTGCAATATCTATATAAGCTGAAGGTGGTAATGCCCTGCTTACTAAGGCACTTTCTCTAATTCTACTCACACATACACACTGTCTTCCAACAGCCATCCTTCTTGATTCACTAAGTAAGCTCAGTAAAGGTATCTATACAACCCCAATTCCTAGACTTCATATCATAATACCCAGATAGCTGCTCAAAAGGAGCACTGACTCTATAGGAAAAATAATTACCTAAGAAGCAAAGACACTCCAAAAACTAAAATAGACTTGGGCTAGCTCTGAATCAGTACGAAAACACCAACTTCTATCAAAGCTTGCCCTTTATCTTCTGACTAGCTTCAATAAAAAATATTTGTTGCCCAATGATCAGAGTTAAATACCTACCTGGACCTACATGACAGAAGGAGAAAGCCTGACTGTGGACACATGTGTACCAACACACACAAAATATATAAATGAGTAAATTGGGGGACTGCCTTGAATCAAGTTATTTCAGTCAGAAGGACATAGGAAATCAAGGCAAATTTTTTTAAAACCTGAACGCCAGTTTGTAAGGAAACAGTCTATTACTATATTCTTAAAAGTGCACCTCAGGCTATAGTTTGAAAGACTCAAATGTAGAAAGCAAAATGTTGTAGGATTTACCTTGTAGGAAAAAAGCCTGAAATTAGAAATCCACAAGTACTAGCTATACATTCCTGATATCACAAATATGCACATACACACAAGGCAATAAAATATTTCACAAAAAACAAGAGGCAACTTGTATATCTAAATTAACATTCACATGCCCATCACTGTCCATCAAGCAATGATGAATTCTTTAATTAGATGAACCCCAATCTGTAATGCTGACTGTTAAGACTGGGAGCAGGGAAATTAAGCATGTGCATACAATGCACATTGGGTGTTAACTCAGCGGCACAGAAGTCATAGCAAACTTGTGGAAGTGAGAGGACAAGCTTAGAGGTCAGTCATAGTCATCATCTTCTACCTTGAGACAGGGTCTCTGCTGTTTTCACTGCCATATACAGGTTAGCTCCCAATAGGAGTGCTAGGATTGACACAGATGCTCGTGCCATCTGACTGACAGGCTTTGACAGACTTTGATCCTGGGGACTTGAACTCAGGTCCTCACACTTGTGTGGCAAATGTTTTCATTCACTCGGCCATCTTCATAGTCCAAAAGAAGTGCTTTTTAACGACTGCATGATTTTTCTCTGCTTTCAAAATTTTGTTTTATTTTATTTCCCCAGGGTTTTCCACCTTACACTTGAATAGCTAGGAAAGCTTTCATTTAAATGGCCTAACCGATCTCCCGTTTTCCTATTTATCTACACTTAAATCACTCTGAAATGCTATCAATGTGTTGCTTCACATATCAAAAATTTAATTAGCTTCTCAAAGTCTTCCACCTCAAATCAGAATTGACAATTGCTTTTCAAGGCCTTGCACATTTATTTCTAGTATGTTCTTCACTGCCTTTTACCAAAAGGCCTTCTTTATGAACTTTTGTCTCTCTACGTGTTGTTGTTCCCATCTGAAATGCCATTTTTCTTCTTTAGAAAAAAATGTCTTCAAACTACTCCATAAAGAAAATAGTGCATCTGGTATAAGCCTTATCTAACTAGACGGAAAATGTTTTCTCAAACCAAAAGCAGATTTATGCTTTTCTTGTTCATCACAAATTGCTAGATACTTTACAGGCATTGTAATTGCTGGCCTGATTGCTACAAATCTGAAATCAACATAGAAACAATATCTTCCCCTAATGTCATGAACAAATGGTTAAATATCACCAAACCACTCTCTTCCCATCCCTCTTCTGAAGAGGTAACTACTGTCTCTCTCTCCCCTCACCCCCTTCTAGTTTCCCCCTTCCTCCCTTTCCCCTTCCCCTTTCCCATCCATAAGCCACTAAATAAACTCTATATACCGCTCCCCAAATCACCAAACCATTTGTTCCTTTTGGTTATTCCACACAGGATTTCTCAATGTAGCCATAGTTATCCTGGAACTCACTCTGTGGATCAGGGAAGCCTCAAACTCAGAGATCCACCTACCTCTGCCTTCCTAGTGCTAGCACTAAAGGTGTGTGCCACAACTGCTTGTTTCTAACTTTGAAAATATCCTTGGGTATCTTTTCTTGATGAGACTGCATAATCTGCTTTACAAAACAAATTTTATATAGTTCTTTATTTCTGCTCACCATCTACTGTAGAATCACATACAAAACTAATCAGTATATACACAATGTATACTTTTTCTAAAATACAAAATAAAACCATCACAAGATATATATTTTTAAATACATTATGACTGATTAAAAGTTCATAATAAATATAAGTGTTAGTGGTATGCCCAGTTACAATAACAAAGAGCACCCAACGCTCAAGTCTAGGGCTAGTTACCGATTACAAAGTGCTATGAAAGAACTATGTTGAGAGCTTTTTGAGTGACAAACAACTCTATCTGCTTTGGTGGAAAAACGTAGCTACTACCATATTAAAATCCAGCATAGGGCTGGAGAGATGGCTCAGAGGTTAAGAGTATTGCCTGTTCTTCCAAAGGTCCTGAGTTCAATTCCCAGCAACCACATGGTGGCTCACAACCATCTTTAATGGGTCTGGTGCCTTCTTCTGGCCTGCAGGCATTCACACAGACATAATAAATAAATAAATATTTTTTTTTAAAAAAACCAGCATATTTGTCTAAAATGGATAGATTGCTGCTTTTTTATTGAACCCAGGGCCTGGTATGTGCTAAACATGTGCTCTACCACTGAACTACACTCCCAGCCCAGAATGATGCTTCCTTTCACTAGTGTTAACTTGAAGACAAGAGCATTCAATTCAGGTTTTCCTATTATTGACTGAAAACTGATAAAAAGCATACAAAGGCAATAAAATGGCAATATTTGCAGGAGAGAAAACAAGAGAACGAAAACCTACACATAAGTAAGCCTCTTCAAGACACCCAAGAAATTCAAGGCTAAAGCTTTAAATTAAAGCTTCTTTTAAAGTACATTCCCTTCTCACCATCATCTATATCTACAAACTGCATTAGTAAACAAAAGAACCAGTGATTCCTGTGCAATACAAGGGGTGGGGGGGGGGTGATTCCTGTTCAGATTTACCAGAGGTTACTATCAAACAGCACATACTATACAATACTATTTATTCTTCAGCACCTATGTAAAATTTTCCTTCTGCCTATACTAACCACAAAGGCATCTTAAGCATATATTTTGGACTTTCCTCTCTCAATTTCCTGCATTTTACTCTATTCTCTATTTTCTGAGCCCATGGCTGGCTCCATAATCATTACAATATCCTGAATAATTCTGTTATGAAGTTATTTTAAAAGTGCCTTCTCAAGAAAAACTGAAAAACTTCTGGTCCATACAAAACTCAGAAACAAAGCAACATTAGTCTCTTTATCTCAGAACAGATATATGCAAGGCTAAAATATACTGTCCTTTCAAAGTGTACATTACAAATAAGACATAATTTTAGTCTAATAAATCTGAAACATACTTTCTCATGTAGCACTGTTATGAGTATACAATTTATTATATAAATTGATGCTGTATAAGTGGGATAACTGAAAGTTCAAAAAAAAAAAAAAAAACGGCAAACCATATAGTATACTAAGTAACAGGAATACAGAAAGCCTAACATTCATTTCAATACTAAGGTTACTTACGATTACAAGTAGGTGCCAGGGTTGCAATCAAAATTAATTAGTCACTTACTTAACGCTTTGGTAATAGCAGCATACATAACAGAATTTAGAGAAAACCTGGGCGCTGAGCATCATTGTACAGCAATCTTTTAAAAACACTCACCTTCAAATGACTACATTCTACGTTACACAGAGAACACAAATGTGGAAATATTCTTGGAGATGCTGCATAATAATCATTCATCATAGAAGGGGTTGGCAGTCTCTTCATTTTCTGGGCACCAGCTTGTGTAAACTTTGGTAGCCACGAAGCTTTCACAATCCCAAACGGAGACCGAATGGGCAGGTCAGCCTCTGATTGGTAACTCTTTTTACTTCCTCTAGGTCCAACATGTGCATCAGCTGAACTGACCACGGGCTTCTGTGGGATCCGCTCTTGCTGGCTTAAAGCTGAAATTAATTCAGAGGAAAAGGATGGCTGGTTCACAGATGGAGGAACAAGAGACTGACTCATTGTCTGGCTAACTGTTTGGCTAAGAGACTGGCTGACAGACTTTACAGGCTCAAGGACTGACTGTCCTGAAATGTGTAAGCCTGTCATTTTGGTTCCACTCTCAGCTGGGAAAAAGGACTGACTTGAGGACTCACCAGGGAAGTCCATCTGACGAAACACATCTTCCACAGGAAACACGGAATTACATGTCACATTTGGAGAGGGAACAGTTGCAGAAGTGTTCTCCTGCGACCGAAATTCATTCTTGACCTCATCAGTTGGAATTTCAGGATCATAAATACGTACTTCAAGTGGATCTTCGGTATAGCCATATTTGCTTGCATGCCCATAATCAATTACATTACTTGAAACTGCTTCTTTACCAAGAGTTTCCTTATTTCTGCTGTGAGAAGGTAAATTAGGTAATCGGCGCCCCATTTTTCGCATTCTTATATCCCTCAATATTAATGGCATATTTTCAGGCGTTAGCTGTTCATCAGGATAGCGACTAAGTTCTTCTAGGTCTTCATTTGATAATCCAAAACTTGCTAAGATACTTGAGGCACTCTCCTTTGTATAGCGGCTCTGTACTTTAGGACTCTGCTCTGTAACCTGGGTTACAGAACTCTGTTTCACTTCCACTGGTGGAGTTATATGAGGCTCATCATCCCACCGACTACTATGAGGTTTCCCCTTCTTTTGTTGTGCTTCATGAAAATCCATTTTTTCTTTGGTTAATCTTGGATCAGTTCGGTGTTGAGTTACCTGAACATTCATTCTCTGTGGTCCCATGTTCTGATAAGATTCATGGCCAGGAAATCTGTGTGGAATTCCACGGGCTCTCCCTGCTGGGTAAAATCTTGGAAGACCCATAGATCCAGGCCTCATAAATGGTCCTGGAGGCCTCATCCCAGGAGGATTAGGTGCTCTCGGCCTTTGAAGTGGAAAGGTCCCTCGAGGATTAAACCTGGGTCTCGACATGGCTACTTTCAAGAATGTCTGATTTAACAAACTATAAGGTGTTGTTGAACCATGTGAGGCAACGACATTCAGCTGCTGAAGCGCCAACTGAGTCTTAATCTGAGCAAAGTGCAAAGGAGATGGGCCCAACAGAAGTGGGTTTGCAATGCCCAGGCTCAAGGGATTCACAAGTGGTGCGAAATTTTCCAAGAATAACACAAAGCTGAAAGTTAAAACACAAATATTAGATCATTTTAACTCAAACTACTTCATGAAGTGGGTTCTACAGCCAGAGTAAAACATTTTGAAATAAAGCCATGATACCATTTGGCACTGCATATACTTCACAAAGTTTTAAATTTTCCCCTAAAACTTTCTCTTCTTTTCTGAATCCAGAACACAAACCCCAAATCTCAAGCCAGAGTTCGTGTATATTGCCTTGCACGATGTGCGGTGCTGTCCTAGGTGCTGAGATGTAATTCACAAGTCCTTTTACATAATCTTGAAAAAGACTTGAGGATTTATTTTGTGGTTTTATACTGAAAAAAAAAAGATGATGGCATTAAAATTCGTAGAAATGCACACAGACTCAGTATTGTGTTATCAAACATAAGAAAATTTAAAGAACTGTAACTTTAAAATTTTATTCAGACCCATTTTTCGAAGACATATTCTTCCTCGGAATCAGTCTTCACATCTACTAAATTCCACATGGCAATTAAACTAAATACTTATATTCCTGATACTGAACAGTCGACTCTGGTAAAGTAAAATTGTGTCACCAAGAATCTAATTACAAAAGTCTAACAAAAGAAGTGCAATGGCATGAAATTCCTTATAACATACAACATAACAAATCGCCCTGATCTTTCCATTGTTGAGAATACAGACAAAATACACAGGTAACAATGATTAACTTTATAGACAATGTCTATAGTGTTAGTTACTGTTCTAAGCATTTAACATGGATTTATTCATTTAGTTCTCACAACTCCCAGAGAGACACATTGTTTTACACTGAGAGATTAAGTAACATAGACATATGATGCTGGGATTTGCATTCAAATCAAATTCTGACTTAATTTAGCCCACAATCCATGCTTACAACCACTAACAGATGTAATAACACTATCCTACAGGTCTCAGACATTAAATTTGCTAAAAGTGGTTGGTTACTGACCAAGTTCTCACATTGCTATACTACCCAGTCTAACCAACTTCAGGGAAAAGCAGTACTTCAGCTATCATTCAGGACCAAGTCAGCAGCCAGAGTGCGTGACTTTCCTCATCCATATACCTAAAGATTTACTTACTTTTAAATATATTCATGTGTTTAATTACATACATGTAAGTATGAGTGCCTGAGGAAGCTAGAGGCATCATATCCCCCTGAATTAATTACAGGTGTTTATGAGCTGTGTGCCACATGGGTGCTGGGAAAACTCGAATCATCTCTGCAGGCCCAGTAGTTAGTTTTATAAGGTTCTGGGGATTAAGCTCAAGTCCTCATGCTTTATTTATGCTTGTTAGTAAGATGAAAATATATTTGGGTAAAGCATTCCCTCTTTTCAAATCCAATCATTTTGCATATTGCCAATTTTCCCCCTGGAGCTGAGACCTAATAAGTACTCTACCACTGAGCTAAACTGCCCAGCACTGCATTTCTTTAATTTTTGTAAAAGAAGATTTTTACATTATTCCTGTTCAAACACCTAAAAGGATCCCATCCTTTTTAATTTTTGTATGTATAATGTCCAACAATCTAGGGAACCTCTCTTTACCACCTTTGTAATTTAGAAGGTTATTTATTCCAGCTAGGCCTTTGCACCTTTGTCTTCCCATTAAAATAACCAACTTGCCCTGGATGGTGACTTATTTGATTTTATACTTATTCTGTATGGTCAGCTTCCATTAAATTTTCCTTGACCACTAAGATCAGGTGAGTCTCAACATCTTAATTATTTCTTGAATCACTTTTGGTATCTCTAGCTTATGATTTGTGCTAATAAAATGCATGCCCTTCCCAACAATGCAGCACCAAGTGAAGTTATATGTTCACTGAAAGACTTTTCTCCCAAGTATATAAAATCCTATTCAGAAGAACCTCAAATTTTTGTTCAAGTATTTAAAAGATCACATTCAAAGTTGTCATTGTTAATGTACATAAATCAGTTTTTTATATTCATCAATCTATGCATGTGTTTGTGTGGATGAATGTGGGATGTTCCTGCTGCATCACATATGTGGAAGTCAGAGGACAATCTCGGTTGTTACAGGTCTTTGCTTTCTACCTTGTTTGAGACAGGGTCTCTATTGTTTACTGTTGCATATGTCAACATATGCAAGATATGTTGTAGGCCCAAGACTTTCTGGGGATACTACTGTCTCTATTTCCCATCTCCCTACAGTAATTCTGAAATTACAGAAGCTGGATACCACACTCAACTTTCCATGAGTTCTGGAAATTTGAACTCAGATCTTCCTGCTTGAGTAGGAAGTGTTTTTCCCACTGAGGTAACTCCCTGGTCCCTCAGATTTCAAGTTAGAATGAAACACAAAAATAAAAATTGCTCAGGCTATGAACTCACCACAGCAAATTCAAAGTCACTATTTTAAAAATGCTATTTGTAACAAACTCCAGAAATCACAAATCATTAAATTAGTTTACCTTTGTCATAGACTCGCTTCTAAAAACAACTTTGTGCTCCTTAAAAAATAAGAACTGCTCGGTAAGCAGTTTTCAATTAGCTATTCTTTTAAGTTTTTTGAGGGTGGTATGTGTGAATATGTTCACATGTACATGGAGGTTGTCCTCAGTCTTTCTCCACCTGATTCATGTTCTTTGAGGCAGGAACTCAACTGGGTAGCTCTAGTTGGCCTCAAACTTGCAGAGACCTGCCTGCCTTACAACAGGCAGACCTTTTTCAAGAAAGGGTCTCTCTCATTATTTTGCAACTCAATATTTTGGCTTTGCCAGTGAGCCATAGGGATTCTCCTGTTTCTGTCTCCCTAGCTCTGTATTTTATAAAAGTCTACTTCTGTACCTGAGTGCTGTGGATCAAACTCAGGTTCTCATGCTTCTTCTACAAGCACTTTATTGACAGAGTCATCTCCCCAGCCCCTATTCTGACTCTTTATACATCATCTTCTCCAGTTGATGAAGACTGCTTTTACACAGCGAGAAGCACTAATTTTTTCAAATAACGTTTCCTCCCCCAAGTAAAACACAAATGGTACGATTTATCAGTCATCTAATTACTATATGTAACTATGGACAATTTTAAGTTGAAAAGAAGTATACTTGAATTCTTTAAAAAGCAAAACCTGATATATTCTTCAAAGTACTTAGCATCTTGGTCTTGTGGTGATATAAATGATACATTTATAGAATACAGATACCAGTTGTTTTACAAACTGTATTCTTCAAACCTCTTAAGGGTAACAAGTGCCCTTAATCAATAAGCCATTTCTCCAGCCAACAAAGTATTATTTTGAACCATGCTAGCTAAAAGCTGCCACTGTATCCCCAGTCTATTTGATGCTTTCGACTGACATTTAGTCTCCATTTAATACTTTTCATAGCAGAATATTAAATGGTAAAATCATTTAAATTGTTTTTCCCTGATGAATGGCAATCTTAAAATTCTTTTCAATGTCCTTTAAAAACAGAAACATTAATCTGAAACAAAACTTCAGTATAATCAATCATTATAATCAATTATAAAAAAATCCTTTTAGGGCTGGAGAGATGGCTCAGCAGTTAAGAGCAATGCCTGTTCTTCCAAAGGTCCTGAGTTCAATTCCCAGCAACCACATGGTGGCTCACAACCATCTATAATGAGGTCTGGTGCCCTCTTCTGGTTTGCAGGTACACATGGGGACAGAATATTGTATACATAATAAATATTTTTTAAAAAGGCACTTTGTGACAAACGAACGTTTAAAAAATCCTTTTAGCAAGTAATAACAATGTCAATAAGAAAGCTCAATGGTTAAGGTACTTGTTGCCAAGCCTCAACTTAAGTTTAATCCCTGGAATCTACAGGGTAGGAGAGATCAACTCCTGAATGTTATCCTCTGACCGCCACACAGAGATTGTGGCACACCCACCCACAAACATATACACAAAATAAATAGGTACATTTAAAAAAGAAGAAAGAAATCAATAGCAGAAATGAGTTTCTTGGCACAAGTATTAAGAAATGGTTACAGAGATTAAAAAGACACTGCCATTAGATCCCATGAAGTATTTCTGGAATATCCACTTTCTTGGAAAATCAAGAACTGCCTATATAATTTGTATCTTTCAGAAGGAAGGAGGGATTGATGTTCTTTCTAAGTATCAATAAATATAAAATTTCTTAGACTCTAGATCACCAAAAGTTAGCCAGTCAGATCATGATGGCTCTACTAAGTTGATTATGAAAGAATTTATATCAAATCCCACACTTAGGGCAGTGAGATGGCTCAGTGGGTAAAGGTATCTGTCACACAAACATGATTACCTGACTTAGATCCTCAGAATCCACGTAAAGGTGGAAGTACATAAAATAAAGCTGGCTTCTAGCCTCCACCTGTATAATCTGACACATGTGTCCACACACATACATATTAATACATTAATTTTTTACAACCTTACACTGGAGACTTTATAGAGTTTCATGTTTTCAATGCTGTTTAATAGTCATCACTTGAGATAAATCCCTGAAAGCAAATAGTTCCTACAACACACCGGTTTACAGATTAAGCCTTAGAACAGAACTAAGAAGTAACCACATTTCAACAAAACCTACATTCTCCCCCTCACTGTTCTTTTCATACTGTATCCCAAATAATAAAATAAATTTATTTTACAGCTTTTTTCTAATTATTAAAAAAAATGTTCTTTATCTTTCATCAAAAGCAAGGAAAAAGAAAAAAATACCCCATAGACACCCAAAGAAAAGTTTTCTATAAACTCATCACAAAAGGAAAATATTATTTTAACATTCTTTTTCTAGGTCTATTACCTCTATCTTACTTTATGCTGGTCTGTTAGAACACAACTACAAAATATATCGATTCACTTTGGCCCTTAGGAACACAGCTACGACAATAGTCACTTAATACAGCAGTCCAACTGTTTATTTAATTACAAAAATAACATGCATTCTGTGCTTTCTTCCATCTGTTGACCTCTTCTAACATACAGACAGATCCATTCAGACAACTCTTTAATGTCATTAGTTCTGTTGTGTTGTGTTGTGTTTCTTAAAAGAGGCACAGTCACAATTTAAGTGTTTACATGTTTGACTTAGATTAAGTATCATGTTAGATGCCAAACTGGCAAAATGTATCATTTTTAAGGAAATGGTTAGGCAAACACAACCAAAAGCACTACCTGGCATCATTAAAAGCAGCACTGACATTCCTGCTACTTGAAAAGATGGATGAATGCTGCGGCCGGGGGGGGGGGGGGGGGGGGGGGGGGGGGGGGGGGGGCGGGGGGGGGTGCGGGACTGAGACACCACGAGGCTTCTTTTCAGGTGGAAGAACAGCAACCTTTATTTTGCCCAGCAACCTTTTATACCTCTATTCTTTATGTGGAACACAAACATTCTTGTCAATTACAGACCATAAGGAAGTTCCCCTGCCGGTCAGGGTGAGTGAGGGCAGCTGGATCACAACAGATGAATATCATGGCTTCAGATCTAAATTTTAAAACCAAAGATGAGGACTGGAGAGATGGCTCAGCAGTTAAGAGCACTTGCTGTTCACCATGCTCTTCCTAAGGACCCAGGTTTGATTCCCAGCACCCATGTGAGGCAGCTCACAAACATCTATAACTTCACCTTCTGAGGATCTGATGGCTTTTTCTGGCCTTTTCAGGCATCTGCACATACATGACATACAGACACACACATACACATAAATAGATCCTTAAAAGATTTTAAAACAAAACCAGCTGGTACCATGCAATGCAAGGGACAAATCACCATTAGACTAAATATTAAAAACCCCAAATAGAAGTAAATCTAATAGTTATTCCTAGGAAAAGCTTTTTGAAAAATTAAGTATAATAATCAGATAACTTTTTTACTAAAAAAAAATTCTACATTAATAAATGTATCTCCATAGCATAACAATGATTTGATGATAAAAGATACTCTCCTGAAAACAGGCAGATAGTCTCATCTACCTTGCTGTCCTTAATAAACATAGTACATTAGGATTGGGACAATGAATCAGTAAATATCAGGACCTGGATATGATTCTCAAAGCTGGGTGTAGTCATGCACTGGGGAGACAAACAGGCAAATCTTTGGGTACTCACTGGCCAACTAACTTGTTAAGTTCCAGATCAGTGAGAGACAAGGTCTCCAAAAAATAAAAATACTGGGCTTGAGAGATGACTCAATCATGTTAAGAGGGTTTGTTACACTGCACAAACATGAAGAAAGACCTGAGTTCAAATGCACCAAAGTCACACAAAGGGGGGGGGGCATCCCAGTGCTGCAGAGAGATAGATACAACAGCATCATTGGAACTTGCTGGCTACTAACTTAATTCTAGATTCAGCTAGACCCTACTTTACTGGAATAAGGTACAGAGTGATAAATACAGGGCACACAAAAGTAAACAGCAACTGAAGAACATCCAAAGCTGTTCTCTAACCTCCATTCACAAACACACACACACACACACACACATGTACATACAGACACACAAATAAATGAATTAGCTTAAGAGAAACTACCTGATTCAAGCTGGAATAAAAAAATCATCCCTGGGATTACTTAGTCAATTACAAATGAAAAAAGGGGTTAATGTTTATAAAACTCAAATGCTGCTGAGAACTGTATTTACCACCTTACTGAGAAAGCAAAAGCACTAAAACAAGACAAAGTTCCCACAATGCAAGGAAGTAGTATCAAAAGGTAAACAACACTGAAGGTTTGGATGCCCAGCTATAGTTGCTTCTGAGATGCAACTGCACCCTTGTCCACCGACCTTGTGGTTATATACTTCTCTCATGTAGAATATGGACCAAAATTGTTTCCATCTCCCCTAAGGGCTTTGGTTACAACATGCTGAAGTAAGAATACGTAACTAACTATGCCTTAAAGTGTCAAAAACATTAAGCTACAGAAGAGCACATAGAGCAGTGGTTCTCAACCTGTGGTCCATGACCCCTTTGGGATGGAACAGTCCTTTCACAAGAGTCACATATCAGATATCCTATATATCAGATATATACATTACAATTCATAACAGTAGCAAAATAGCAACAAAAGTAATTTTATGATTAGGGTCACCACAACATGAGGAATCATATTAAATGGTCAGAGCATTTGGAGTAGTGAGAACCACTGATATATAGAGTATCTTTCTTGGGGGCGGGGGAGGAGAACATTACTTATGGTTACAAAACACAAGAGTGATAGTAGAGAAAATCAGTTACTCATAAAATGTTAAATGTTAGTAATACTAAGAGGACATGGGAACATTTCAAGTAGGACATCTTTTGAATGGTTTTGACCTCAGGAGGCATGTGAAAACAAATCAATAAGAATGGAAAGGGAAAAAAAATACCTTTATCTAAACTAAAAGAAAATCGGCATAGTCATATTTTACACAAATAACCACAATCCACCTAAGGGGAAAAAGAAAACTAATCCAAGTAAGTCATGAATTCACTATCAATTTAAATATTCTTTTCAGTAATATGGACAAAGCAGTTCCAAAAAAGTTTATTGCTGCTGAACTGAACAAAAGTAAACGTTTTCATGGTGTTTGAAATCAGAGTTCTCACTGTGGAAGACAAGATATACAAATAAGAAGTGGGAGGAAGCAAGAATGAACTAAACAGTAATAAAGTACAAAATACTGGCGTCTATACTAACAAATTAACCAATCAAAGAGAAGGGGAAGTTCTTTGGAGAGAAGGTAGAAAATGAAAAGTCATCATTTTAAAACTATCAGTTGGTGTGGGAGAATTGCCTGTATTCTATCAAACATGTTTTAAATAAACGCTGATTGGCCAGGCAGGAAGTATAGGCAGGAAAACCAGACAGGAAGTGGAGGTGATGCAATGAGAACAGGAGAATTCTGGGGAGGAAGCTGATTCCTCCCAGTTCTGCTCAGACCACCAAAGAAACAAGATGTGAGTTGCCTCTCTGTGAAAGGTACCGAGGCATGTGGCTAACTTAGATAAGAATAATGGGTTGATAGAAGTTATGAGAGTTAGCAAGAAGCCTGAGTTAATGGGCCAATCAATTTATAATTAATGCAGACTCTCTGTGTGATTTTCTCTGGGACTAAACGGCTGGGGGACCAGGTGGGACAGAAACCCCACAAGCCTGGCCTTCCCCACTACAATTAGTAAAGAATATCTTAGAAAAAAGCCAGGCAGTGGTGGCGCCCCGCCTTTAATCCCAGCACTCGGGAGACAGAGACAGGTAAGGATTTCTGTGAGTTCAAGCCAACCTGGTCTATAAGAGCTAGTTCCAGGACAGGCTACAAAGCTACAGAGAAACCCCGTCTCAAAAAAGCTAAAAAAAAGGGGGGGTTGGAGAGATGGCTCAGCAGTTAAGAGCATTGCCTGCTCTTCCAAAGGTCCTGAGTTCAATTCCCAGCAACCACATGGTGGCTCACAACCATCTGTAGTGAGGTCTGGTGCCTTCTTCTGGCCTTCAGGCACACACAGAATATTGTATACATAATAAATAAATATTTAAAAAAAAACTAAAAAAGGGGAAAAAAGAAACTTAGATAAAAATCCGAGCAAGTGTTATACACAGAATGAGTGGGTGATGTACAAGACATTTCTTTGTTTTTCAAATGTCTCTCTCAGCAAACAATTTAACCAACATATGATAAAACAGCACCACCCATGAAGGGTTGATGAACATATGCAAGTGCAAGTCAGATCTGATACATAACACCACTGTGTTTAATCAAGAATATCAGACGAATCCAAAAGGACAAATAGTCTATGAAAGCATTCCAGGTTAAGCAAGTATAAAAGAGACATGACAACTACACGTAGTATCTGGCCCTAGACCGATCCTATACTTAAGTGAGGAAAAAAATCTATAAAGAGCACTAATGGGTGAAGCAACAAACCAGATTACAGACTAAAGAATATTATCAGTTCAATTTAAATGCTAAGTATTTTAGAGATAAAATAGCACGATGTACAAAATGTAATGTCAAATAATGAGAGAAAAGAAAAAAATTCATTTTCTTGTCACTCAGAGCTTAAATTCACTCAAAACTAATGATCCAACATTTTATGTCCATCACTGAACTGTATAACTTCTTAATTGTAACCTAGGTCAAAAAGATTACATAACAAATAAAACACAAGGCAGGTAAATTGCAATATAATGAAGAACATTAGCTGCAAATTTTATTTGGCCCTTCTTTTTCTACATCATGTACTCTCCCTAACTACTGACTGTTAGTCAGCCAGTTACAAAATCCATAATAATTTAATCTTTGGGGAAATTTCCACTGATTCGGACATACCCTCCCAAGCTAGGAGGAGTGCCAATGACTGATTTCATACAAAACTGGTTCACTCCCATTAAGTAAAACTTAACACATTCAACAACTTTAGAGAGGTAGCACACACACACAAAAAAATGTCTAAAAACTTAGACCCTAACAAAACATATAAAAGAATTTTGATCATATATTCAGTGTTTTCCATCCTGATTCTGCTGTTTATTAACAATGTGGCACTAAGAAAGCAGAGTGTAATTTGAAATGGGAATTTAAAGAGCCATTTGCTATTCTCGCAGAGGAACCAGGTTTAGTTTCCAGCACCCACATGGTGGCTTAGAATTGTCAGTATCTCCAATTCCAGGGGATCCAAAGTTCTCTTCTGGCTCCCTCAGGTACTGCACACACGGTGCACAAACATACATTCAGGCAAAACATTCATATACAAAAATAAAATTTAAGAAACCTCAAGAATATGCTGTAAAAATCAATTAATATTATAAATCCTGGCATGCAATAGGTACTCAACATTAGGTAAGTAAACAAAATGTTTTTAAGCAGATAGGGGGTTCTTTTATTAAGTTTTTAATGACATATGGGCAACTCCTGAAAACGCTGAATCAGAAACACTGAGTTTACACTCCTGCCTTTCTCTCAACAATTCCTAACCTAAGATCTAGCAGGAACATTTCTATCCACTAAGTACGTATTTAAAGTTACATCAAAATGCAAATGTTGATGAGGCAAGGGCCTTACTTATCTATTTAATGTATAGAAACAGTGTTTCTTGAATAAATAAAAAGTAGTTGAAGAACTTAAAAACAAAGAGATATATCAAGCAATTACAACAATAAACAAACTGCTCCAGTTACAAATCTATTTAGATCTTGACTTCAAAAACTTTAATAGCGCAGATGTGGTAGAGGGGAAATTTCAATACCGTCTGAATGGCTGATTATTAAGAAACTATTATTAGCAAAAATAAACATTTATTAGTAGTTGTTACTAATGATTTTATATAAGCAATTTTACCCCTAAATATTTTTTTTTAATTTTGATCTGAGTTGTTGGAACTGATATTAGATACCAGACCCAGAGCCTTTAATCCTGGCACAGGGAGGGAGAGGCAGGTGGAGCTCTGTGAGTTCAAGGCCACCTTAGTCTACACAAGAGTTCAAGGCCAGTCAGAGTTATAAAGATCACAAAGAGACCTTCTCAAAAAAAAAAAAAAATCAAAACAAACAAGAAAGACTTGCTTAAAATAGGGTAGAAGTAGAAACTTGACAAGACTGACCATTTGTTAGCAATTACTGAAGTTGGATGATAGTTACATGGATAAGTCATATAATTCTTTTTTACTTGTGATATTTACTTTTTAAAAAAATATTTATTTATTATGTATACAATATTCTGTCTGTCTGTATGACTGCAGGCCAGAAAAGAGCACCAGACCCCATTACAGATGGTTGTGAGCCACCATGTGGTTGCCGGGAATTGAACTCAGGACCTTTGGAAGAGCAGGCAATGCTCTTAACCCCTGAGCCATCTCTCCAGCCCCATATTTAATTTTTATGTAATAAACAAATTAATCTGGTAGCAGACGTTCATAAACGAACATCTGAGAGGCGAAAGTAGGAGGACCTAGAAGTTGAAGCCAGTCTGAGCTACATAGAGGATTCTGTTTTAAAATACAAAAATAAAATTCAAACAAAAAGATTAGCGATTTTCACTAAGCAGAGACAATTTAAAAAGGTACTTGAAAGCTTAATAAAAATAAAACTAAGAAAATAAAAAATATAAAGACTTACTGTAGGACTGGACCATAAAGTAGTTTAGTTTCTAAGGGCTGAATAATAATCAAAATATATATGCCCCAAGATAATCACTAAGATCACGTATGTACCTTGAAGCTATCTCTCCTGTGCTCCCCATTCTTATCAATCCAAATTTATTATTCTTGACCCTCAGGGAGTCCATGTGACTATGGGTTTTAATTCTACACCTTATCTTCTCTCATTATTCTTTACACTATTCTCTTCTGATTTTTCTATAGTCTTTCCTCCCATCTGGATTTTCAACCACAAATTTCAAATGGAACAAAGCTAAAACAACAAAAAAGTTGAATATAAATGAGGACTTAGTAACTTAGTCACAGCAATTTTTTTCCTTTTGCTGACCTCTAAACTATCACATTTCAATATTCATTAGCGCCTGTTTCCTTGAAAAACAACCCAAACTGTGGGGGTACCTATATATTAGAAGTACTGCTTCTTTATAGCTTTCATTAAGAAACTGGACAGTCTTATTCAAGCCTTACAACGGCAAGGCACAGTGAATTAAGTAGTTCAGGCTCTGACACTTAGGAGCTGAGTTCATGTATTCAATACTGATGCATCCAACACATGCCAGTTACTTAGACACAAAGAGTAACAAAACTGTTTAATTATTACAAAGCAAGCTCAAGTCAGCAATTCCAGCACTTGGAGTTATCACCCTGCCTAGGCCTCCAAGCCCAAGGGCACCCTCCTCCAATCTACTTAATGAGTTCTAGGATAGTCTGTGCTACCAAGCAAGATCTTGTAAATAAATAATCAACAAACTATTACAACAGATTCTGGTAAGTGAAATAAAAGGAATGTATAAACTTGATAGACGCAAAATATTGTCAAGTTTGATAACTTTCAATTCCATTAATTTAATCTAAATTCGTTTTTTAGTTGAAAAGGAGTATCTATAGGTTGCAATTTTCTATGAGACGATATTACCTAATCACGTTAAATTAAAAAAAAAAGTACAGCTGAAATTTATTAAGAAACATCTATGGATAGGAGCATTCCATACTCCATCTCAGTGGTCATGCATATAAAAAGAAATCCCAAGAAGCAAGTAGTGTTACTTTACAAATAAGAAAACAAAAGTTCAGAAAAACTAAAGCAATTAATGTCTCACAAACAACAGTAAGAACATAACCGATTTGAATCCATAACTTCTGGTTCCAAAGCCTATTCTCTGTACATTAAACTCATTTTTGTCTATTACATAAAAATTAAAATGTCAAAAATATCCTTAGAAAACTCTTAAGACATCCAGAAAGAAGTGACTGCGAAAACATTTTTTTTAAAACTAGAATGTAAGCACATGCCACAACAAATGCAAAAACTAAAATAAAATTAGTATAGAAGGTAATACATGTGTGTCAAATGAATACATTTTAAAACAGCTTATCAAAAGAAATGAAGGTGATTTCTTTCAGCTGTTTTATCTTTACCCACTGGTTTTAACACAAATAACAAGGCAGGGAATGGCCTAGCATATAATATTTTGGATCCCACATATCTGAAAGTACACATTACAGAATATGGGAATATAAAAGTCAAATTTTATAAAGCAGAATGCAATACATGCCCATTAAATCTGAATTGTATAATCATTAACAACATTTTGAAGAACGTAATAAACAAGTTTATTTTTCTGTGTCAACGTCCTTATATTTTTTGTTGAAATCTTTTTCCAGTTTATCATTTTAAACTTGTAAACTGAAGCAGTTAACACAACTTCCTTGAAAAACGAGTTAGCCCTTCATACACAACGACGGGAATGGGGTGGAGATTTTGTGTGTGTGTGTGTCTGTGTGTGTGTGTCTGTGTGTGTGTGTGTGTGTGCGCGCGCGCGCACGTGCACAGTTTTAAAACTGATTTAGGAAAGATGAATTCGCATGGTTAAATGGATCCTGGTAACAAGTTTTTTTTCTTTTTTCTTCAGAACTTTTCACACTGAGTATTCCTTTCAGAATTCCCAAACTGCCAAAGGGTAATTTTAATACTAAATAGCTCAAGGCTACAATCATTGTCTAGCTCAAAGATTTGGTAATACTGAGACTCCCTCACAGGCAATTACTTCAAATAACAAAGGATGTCTGAAACATCCTCGGGGATGAGAGTCAGTAGTATAGACATCTTCTCTTGGAACAAAACAAGCCTAAGCTGGAAACCACACCAACACTGGCAGTTATTCCTGACGTGCGGTGTTCACGACTCCTCTTAAGAATGTGGAAGTGTCACCGCCATTTACGACATCCTAGAGCCGACATTCTCGGCTTCGCGGCTCACTGGGGCGCTTGGTCCTCAACACCGCACGCCCCCACCTCAGCCCCCCTCAAGGACGCGGTTCCAGCAGGGATAAGGGAGCACGCGGCCCACAGGGGCTCCGAAAGGCGCCAGAGCGCGGCGGCCGCCCCGACCGCCTCGCTGTCAGGTCGGAGGAGCGGCAGAACCGCGGTGCAGAGGAAGGGGCGGCCGGACCTCCCCGAGGGCGCCGCCCGTTCCTCCGCAGGGCGGCGGCATCTGGCGGCTGCGCCCAGCGGCACTGCGGCGCGACGGTGCGGTCGGTGAGTGGCGAGGGGAACGGACTACGGCCGAGGCCCACCCAGGGGTCCCTCCGCTCAGCCTGCCCCCGCCGCCGCCATTTTGTGCGCAGCCGCTGCGACACATACAATAGTCGACCGCGACCTCAGAGGGTCGGCTCGGGGCCTGCGCCCAGGGCCTCTGCCTTCCAGCCCACGGCTCCCCGCAAGGCAGCCGTCCTACCTATGCCTACCGACTAACAGCTGGGTCTCATCCGTGCCCCACACAGTTTAGCACTCGGCCTCCAGTCACGACGACGAAGCAGCCACCTCCTCCATAGGGCTACACGCATGCGCATCTTCTCTTAGCTCCCTTGTGCCCTCATCGCGCCTGCGTGCCTCGGGCCAGGCGTTCGCTGGAGACGCTACCCGGGCAGGGCCGCACTCTGCCAAGAGGGGGCGATCGCCTGATTTGGCTGGCCCTGAAGCTGTAGCGGTCTGGGTACCATCATTCAGGTTCTTGCCCGCCACCCCTCCCCCACCCCATCCCCCATCCCGCAAACCATGCTGGTCTTCAAGCCTCCTCTTTGTCATGAACTCTTTCCTGATCATTATTTCCCCAGAATCACAAAGTAACGTTCACGTTGCACTTATTAGCATAATAATATAAATATGTTAGGCATCCTCAGCCTTCATCTCTTAACCTTTTTTTTTCTTTTGAGATTTCGGTCTCATCATGCAGCCCTGGATGGTCTGAAACTTCCTATGCAGACTAGACTGGTTTCAAACTCAACAGATTTCACCTGCCTCTGCCTTCCAAATGTTGGAATTAAAGGAATGTTCCACTACACCCAGACTTGTTTCCCTACCTTTTAAAATGGGAAATTAGAATCGAATGAAAACTCACCAAGATAAAAGCCTAACATTGGAAATCCTCTTATGTAATTTCACAATTCAAACAAACAAAATATCTGGGTGGAAAATATTTATCTTGATTTTTACCCATGAAAAATCTTGGATTAAGAAAAAATTTTTAAACCGTCTCTTCAATGCCCTGTCTTCTCAAGTTGACTCAATTATGCCAATGGAAACAGGCACTGCAAAAAAATAAGGCAAAATTCAACCCTTGCCAACTAGGTAACACGCAGTGACACTACCTACCTACTTTGAGACTTTCACATCCGTTTTACAGACCACAATATTCACATCAAAGCAAGCATAGGAAGCCTGGCTTGGTGGTGAACACCTTTAATCCCAGCTCAGGAGTCAGAGGCAGGTGAGTCTCTACTAGGCTAGCCTGGGTCTACAGATTCCATCTCAAAGGCCAGTCTGGGATATACAATGAGTTTGAGGTCAGGTGAATGAGAGGGTGAGTAAGACACTGCCTCAAACAGGAGCTTCTTTAATACCTTTCTCACATCTAGTGACTTGACTTCTTTTATCAGAAGATAATTCTTTAAAAAAAAAAAAAAGCTTATTTTTGTCAGGCATGGTGACACACACCTTTAATTCCAGCACTAGCACTCAGGAGGCAGAGGAAGGCAGATCTCTGTGAGCTCAAGGCCAACTTGGTCTACGTAGAGAGTTCAGTAATGGGAACTGAACTTGAACACTCTGGAAGAAAAACAGTACACATTCTTAACCATTGAGTCATCTCTCTAGTCCAGAAGATAATAGATACAAAGAATATCTTCTATGTATGTTGATGGTATAGAGGTATGCCTTACAAAGAATATTTATCTTTTGTTAAATTTAGTTTAACTCCTTTAATAGTCTCTCTCTCCCTCTCTCTGTTTTGTTTTTCGAGACAGGGTTTCTCTGTGTAACAGTCCTAGCTGTCCTGGAACTAGCTCTTGTAGACCAGGCTGGCCTCAAACTCACAGAGATTCACCTGCCTCTGTCTCCCAAATGCTGGGATTAAAGGCTTGTGCCATCACAGCCTAGCTAACTTCTTTAATATTCCCTGTCTCTGCCATTATAAACTTTAAATTTTCATGCAATCAAATCTATCTGTAGGACTCAGCCATGACAAGCTCAACAGAGGCCCAAATCTCAGTAGTTTACCCTAAGGCAATACCTGGTTCCAAGAAAGCCCACAAACAGAGACCACCCAGGCACCACCCAAAAATAGACCATCCAGAGGAAATTCCTAATGTTCCAAACATTGTAGATAGGATCACCGGTCAACACACACCCATTGCTTTTCACCAGGACATCCCTAGATAAATGTCAGCCAATCAGGGGTCCTGAACCTTAGAAATCCCTCACCCCAACCTTTGCTATTATAAAAACTCAATCTCAATTGAGCTCAGGGTTCTCTGATTACGCAAATATGTTGGACATACAGAGAGTACAAGTTTGAACTTGAATAAGAATAAAGACTCTTTGCTTTTACATATAGTACTCATACTCCTAGATAGTTTTTGGGAGACTCTGTGATCTGGGCATAACTATCTTTTTTTTTTCTTCATGACTTCTGCATTTTCTCTGTAGTCTAGAAAGCCTGACTCTATCTCTTATGTGGTGTTTTGAATAAGAATTGCCCCAAAGGCTCATATATTTAAATGCTTAGTTATCAAGGAGTGGCACTATTTAAGAAGGATTACGAGGTGTGGCCTTGTTGGAGGAAGTATGATACAGGGGAATGAGCTCTGAGGTTTCAAAAGACCACACCAGGGGAAACATGTCTTGCTTTCCCTCTCTCTGCCTATGGATCAGGATGTGCCTCTTAGTTACTGCTCCAGGCACTGCCTCTGTGCCTCCATGCTCCCTTCCATGATAATGGATAACCCTCTGAAACTATAAGCAAGCTTCCCAGTTAAATGCCTTACATGGTGTCTTTTCACAGCAAGAGAACAGTGACTAAAACTGAAGCTGGTAGTAGGGACTGGAGTATTGCTGAGACAAGCCTGACCATATGAATGAATATGAAAGAGTTTGGGATTTTAAACAAGAAAAGTGGTTACATGCTTTAAGCAGGGCTTACTGGGCCATACTAGTAGGATCATGGAAAACAATACTGAGGGCAATTTGAGCTATGGGGGTCCAGTTAAAGAAGTTTCAGAGGGGAAGAATATTAGTAAGTGGCCTAGAGACCCTTTTTGTGATATTGTGGCATGAATGTGGCTGCTTTTTGTCCTTGTCCTAAAAATCTTCCTGAGGCTAATCTGAAGAGTTTTGAATTGATGACATTGGCAGGGAAGATTTCAAAACAGCATAGTGTCATGTAGTTATTAGTCTAGTAATCATTCTTATTTAGATCCATAATGAAAAAGAGCAAGCTGGACAAAGAGAAATACAAAATGTATAATTTGAGGTAAAAAGGAGGACCAGGAAGCATAATGGAACTAAATCCAGCACTCAAGGAGATAGAAAGTTTAAAGAAAAATCTGATACTAAATGGGATAAAGGGTGTGGCAACCTCAGGGCAAGGACCTACTCAACTAAACTTCCAGCTTATGAAAAGGAATTAAAAGAAATCTTAAACTGGTAGATTTAAGTTTAACTGCGGCAACAGAAAACTGCGGCAAATGTAATAGAAAGAGGGAGACAAGTTCCAGTATCAGCAAGGAGCAGAACTAGGCAATGTCAGTCACAACAACATGGTTCTGATTTTAGAGTTAAGGATATAAGAAAGGGGTTATTGAATCTCACTCCATGTCTAAGAAAAGCTCCTGAGGCCAGGCTTATGTCAGGAGGTCCAGAGAGGTCATTTCATGAAGAAGCTGTGAAGGCAATGCTTGAATTTTGTTGGAGATGCCAAAGTCATAGAATGCCTGCCAAGGAGACCAGCAGACCAGGTATGGAACCAGCCCAAGAGAGAGAAGTGTGTTGCAGTCAATAAACCTGGAGGGAGATGGAGTTCTAAAGAGCGTTTTGACACTGAACATGGAGATCCAGAATTTGGTACTTACCCTGCTGGTTTGGGGTCTTGTTTTTGGTCCAGTATTTCCTCATTATGCCCCCTTTATTCCCCTTTGAAATGGTAATGTATATTCTGTGCCATTGTATGTTGGAAGTCTGTTATCTGCTTTTTTGTTTTACAGGGGGTTACAGTTGAAAGATTGCAATGAGTTTCAGAGACTTTGAACTTGGGATTTTTAAACAGTTTTGAGACCGTAACAGACTATGGGAACTTAGTTGGACTAAGTTGGACAGAATACATCTTTACATTATGACATGACTACAAGCCTATGGAGACTATAGAGAGTAAAATGTGGTGTTTTGAATAAGAATGGCCCCCATAGATTCAAATATTTGAATGCTTAGTCAATAAGGAGTGGAACCCTTTGATAGAATTAGGACTAGGAGGCATGGCCTTGTTGGAAGAAGTATGTCAATGGGGGTAAGCTTTGAGGTTTCAAAAGCCCTGCCAGGCACAGTGTTGCCCTCTCTCTTTGCCTGCATATCAGGATATAGCTCCCACACTTCTTCACCCTCCTGCTGCCATGCAACCTGCCACCTTCCTTTCTGTGGCCATGGTCCCTGCCATGATGATCATGGACTAAGCCTCTGAAACTGTAAGCAAGCCCCCAATTAAGTGCATTTTTTTATAAGAGTTGCCTTGGTCATGGTGTCTCTTCTCAGCAACGGAATAGTAACTAAGACACCTTAGAAGACCAAATTCCCAAAAATTATATAAAAGTCTCTAAATATTTCTAAATTTTTATTTACAACTGTCCTAGTTACTTCTAATGGTCTGTTTGACAGAGCCTTAAGTCATCTGAGAGCCTCACATGAGGAACTGTTTACATCATATTAGCTGTAGACATGATGAAATAGCAAATGACTAACAGTTTAAAATGTATATGGGGGTGCACATGTGTATGTGTATCTGAGTGAATCTCTCTCTCTCTAGACTGAGCATTCAAAATTAATAAGTCTCTGTGTCATGACTTGGGAGCTGGTTGGTGGCCCAAAAGAAAAGCTTGGTGCAAAGTATCTTTCTTATAATTGATAAAGAAGAGCCCTGACCACTATGGACAGTATTATCCCTAGGCAGGTGGTTCTAGACAATATAAGAAGGCTAGCTAAGCCATGAGCAAGGCAGCAAACACTATTATTCTATCATTATTTTATCCAAATTCATGCCTCCAAGTTTGGGCTTTGATATCTTCCAGTGATGAATTGTGACCTGGAAGTATAAGTTTAATAAACCCTTTCTAACCCAAGTTTCTTTTGGTCATGGTGTTTGATCATAGCAACAGAATGCAAAGTAGAACACCATCATAACTTTCTTGCCTATGCTTAAATATTTGATCAATATAACATTTTTGAGATAAGATCTAGCTTCATTTTCTTAAAAATGAATAAAGTCAGTCCCAAGAATTTCAAGTTTTAAAGGCATACCATCCTTTCCTCATCTGATTCATATCTTCTCTTTAAAATAAATAAATCATCCTCCCGTGGGCTCCATATTCTGGACCACACCTTCAGCAGAAGACGCTGGGTAAGACAACCACCCACTACCCATTAACAATCCTTAAAGCTCATCCAACAACCCCAAACTGAACACTTCCCCTGGGCTCCATATTCCAGTTCACACCTTAGGCAGAAGAATTCAGCTTTACTGGAGGCCACACCAGTCCTAGGGATACCAGAGACCAAGCTAGCTCCCAAAACCCCAGAAGTACCACAGATACATGGAACCCTAGAGGCAATATTGGCACCAGAAACACCAGAGGTCACACAAGAGGCAAAAATCTCAGTGGAGACACCCTACTGGACCTGAAGACCCCCTGGTCACGAGAATACCAGTCCACTCAGACAAGAAGGCCAGAGAGGAAACAGAAACCAAAGGGAAAAAACATTCATCTAATAAAATAAACTCAAAAATCAGCACATAAACATATAACGAACTCAAACTCAAATGACTAAAGGCCAGCGTAAGAACACAATAACAACAACTACGGTACTATAGTACCATCAGAGCCCAGCTATCCTACCATAGCAAGTGCTGGATATTTTAACACAGTTGAAGCACAAGATAATGACCTTAAGTCCAATCTTATGAAGACATTAGAGACTCTTAAAGAGGAAATTAATAAAGCTCTTAAAGAAATCCAAGAAAATATAAACAAACAGGTGAAGGAAATGAATAAAACCATTCAAGATCTAAAAAATGAAAAAGTGTTAACATGAGGGCTGGCTTGTTGGGGTATCTGTCCCGCCCGGTACCCCACAGCTGGCAACTCCCAAGGAAAATCAATCACACAGAGATCTCTATAAGTTATAAAGCTGATTGGCCCATTAGGTCAGGCTATTTATTAGCTCTTATAACTTATGTTACCCCATTATCCTTATCTACGTTAGCACATGGCTCAGTACCTTTTCCAGCGGGGCAGCTTACATCTTTCCTCTCTGGTGGTCTGGGCAGAACTGGGGAGGGAGCTTCCTGCTTTCCAGAATGCTCCCAGTCTCTTTGCTCCACCTCTACTTCTTGTCTGGCTTTCCTGTCTATACTGCCTGCCTGGCCAATCAGCGCTTTATTAAAATATGATTGACAGAATACAAACAATTCTCCCACACCAAAAATGGAAGCAATAAAGAAAACAAGCTGATTTGATACTAGAGATGAAAACTCTAGGTAAGCAAACAGAAAGTACAGACACAAGCATCACCAACAGAATACAAGAGATGGAAGTGAAAACCTTGGGCATAGAAAATATGATAGAAGAAATTGATACAATTGTAACAGAGTCCTGCTGAGCTGGCACATGACATACGGTGGTCAAGAAAATGTTAAATCTAAAAAGTTCCTGCTGTGGTTTAAAGAAAATGGCCCCCAAAGGGACTGGCACTAGGAGGTATGGCTTTGTCGGAGAAGGTATGGCCTTGTTAGAGGAAGCGGGCTTCAAAGTCTCATATATGCTCAAGTCATGTCCAGTGTCTCAGACCAATCCTGTTATTTATGAGTGAAGATGTAAAAACTCTCAGCTCCTTCTCTAGCATCATGTCTGTCTGCACGTTGCCTTGCTTCCCACCATGATGATAATGGACTAAACCTCAAATAGTAAGCAAGTCACCACAATTAATTGCTTTCCTTTATAAGAGCTGTCATGGTGTCTCTTCACAGCAATAGAAACCCTAAGACAGTCCCTAACAAAAAACATCCAGGATACATGGTGTACTATGAAAAGACCAAACCTAAGACTAATAAGAACAGAAAAAGACTCCCAGATCAAAGGTCCAGAAAATATTTTCAATAAAATAATAGAAGAAATTTTCTTAACCTAAAGAAAGAGAAGTCGATAAATCTACAAAAAGAACACCAAATAGATTGGACCAAAAAGAAAGTCCCCTGACACATAGTTATCAAAACCCTATGTACAGAACAAGGAAAGAATATTAAAAATTGCAAGGGGAAAAGGCCAAGTAGCATAAATGCAGACCTATCAAAATTACACCTGATTTCTCAACAAGGACTCTAAAAGTCAGAAGGGCCTGGAAAGATGCCTTGCAGACTCTAAAAGATGGCAGATACTAGCTCAGACTACTATACCCAGCAAAACATTCAATGATCACAGATGGAGAGAATAAGATATTCTGTGAAAAAGTCAAATTTAAACAACATCTATTCACAAATCCAATCCTACAAAAGATACTAGAAGGAAAACTCCAACCCAAGGATGTTAACTATACTGAAGAAAACAGAAAATAAATAATTTCATACCAGCAAAACCAAAAGAAAGGAAGTGCATACACACACTCACACACACACAGTATCACAAACAACATAAAATAACAAGAATAAACAATAACAGGAATGAACAATCATTGGTCATCAATATATTTCAATATCAATGTTCTCAATAAGAAGACAATAAATGCCCAATAAAAAGACACAGGCTAAAAGAATGAATGCAAAAACAGGATTCATCCTTCTGCTACATACAAGAAACACACTTCAACATCAAAGTCAGACATTACCTCAGAGTAAAGGGTTGTAAAAATATTTTCCAAGCAAATAGACCCAAGAAGCAAACTGGTATAGACATTCCAATAACTAACAAAATAGAATTCCAACCAAAATTAATCAAATTAGATGAGAAAATATATTCCATAGCCATCAAAGGAAAGGATACTTTATACTTATCAAAGGAAAAATCCACCAAGATGAAGTCTCAATTCTGAACATTTATGCCCCAAATGCAAGGGCACCCACATTTGTAAAAGAAACGTTAATAAAGTTTAAATCACACATCAAACCCCATATATTAATAGTAGGAGATTGAATACTCCACTCTAACCAATCGACAAGTTATCTAGACAGAAACTAAACAGAAAAATAATGGAACTAACAGATGTTATGATTCAAATAAACCCCAAAACAAAAGAATATACCTTCTTCTCAGCACCTCATGGGACCTTCTCCAAAACTGACCATATATTCAGTCACAAAGCAAATCTCGACAGATATAGGAAAAGTGAAATAACCCCCTGCATCCTATCCAACCACCATGGATTAACGTTGGATTTCAACAACAACAGAAATAACAAATAAGTCTACAAACTCATGGAAATTGTATAACTCTCTACTGTATGACCACTGGGTCAAGAAAGAAATAAAGAAATTAAAGACTTCCTAGAATTCAATAAAAATGAATGCACAACATACCCAAACTTATGGGACACAAGGAGAGCAGTGGTAAGAGGAAAGGTCATAACAATAAGTGTCTTTATAAAGAAATTAGAGCGATCTCATACTGGCAACTTAATGGTACCCTTGAAAGTTCTAGAACAAAAAGAAGTAAACACACCCAAGAGGAGTAGATAGCAGGAAGTAATCAAACTCAGGGCTGAAAACAAGAAAATAGAAATAGAACAATACAAAGAATCGATGAAACAAAGTGTTGGTTGCTATGGAACACTCCCTATGTACACTGTAAAGATTTGTTACTTGAATTGGTTTAATAACACAATGATTGGCCAGTAGTCAGGTAAAAAGTACAGGCAGGACAGTCAAACTAAGAATGCTGGGAGAAAGAAAAGAAGAATCAGACAACAGTCAGCTGCCAAGGAAGCAGGACATATAGAAAATGAGATAAGTAGCCATGAGCTACGTGGCAAAACATAGATAAAAAATGTGACTTAGGTTAAATGTAAGAATTAGGTAGTAACAAGCCTGAGCTATCAGCTGAGCATAAATAACTCATATTAAGTATCCAAGTCAGTTATTTGGGAAGTAGCTGCCGGTTCTTTGAGAACATGAGATTGAAAAAAGGAAACTTCTATCTAAAGTTGGTTCTTTAAGAAAATCAACAAGACAGACAAACCCTTATCCAAACTAACTAAAGGGCAGAAAGAGAATATTCAAATTAACAAAATCAGAAATGAAGTGGGAGACATAACAACAGACAGAAAGGAAATCCAAAAAAAATCATTAGGTCTTACTTCAAAAACCTATATGCCACAAAAATGGAAAATCTAAAAGAAATGGACAAATTTCTTCATATACCACTCACCTAGGTTAAATTAAGACCAGATAAATAATTTAAATAGACCTATAACTGCCAAGGAGATTAAAGCAGTATTAAAAGTCTCCCAACCAAAAAGCCAGGTCCAGATGGTTTTAGTGCAGAATTCCACCAGACTTTCAAAGAAGAGCTAATATCAATACCCTTCAAATTATTACATAAAATAGAAACAGAAGGAACATTGTCAAATTCATTTTATGATGCCACAATAACCCTGATACACAAACCACACAAAGACTCAACAAAGAAAGAATTACATGAACATTGTTGCAAAAATACTCAATAAAATACAAACAGAATCCAAGAACCTAACACAAAAATCATTTACCAGAAATGCAGGAATGGCTCAACATATGAAAATCTGTCAAAGTAATCCATCATATAAACAAACAGAAAGAAAAACCACATACATGATCATCTCATTAAATGCTGAAAAAGCCTTTAACAAAAATCCCATACCCCTTCATGATAAAAGTATTGGTGAGATCAAGGATACAAGGGACATACCAAAATATAATACAGGCAATATAAAGCAAACCAACAACCCAAATCAAATTAAATTAAGAGAAAATTGATGTAATTCCAGTAAGATCAGGGATAAAGTTGCTCACTCCCTCCATAGCTATTCAATATAGTACTGAAGTTTTAGCTAGAGCAATAAGGCAACCAAAGGAGAGCAAAAAGAAATTTACTAATTGGAAATTTACTAATTGGAAAAGAAGAAGTCAAAGTATCACTACTTGCAGATGATATGATAGTATACATAAATGACCCCAAAAATTCTACCAGGGAACTCCTACAACTAATAAACACCTTCAACAAAATGGCTGGACACGAGAGTAACTAAAAGAAAAAAAGAAAAAGTAGCCCTCCTATATACAGGAAATCAGGGAAACAACTACTCTTTACAAACAATATAAAATATCTTGGGGTAACTCTAACCAAGCAAATGAAAGACGTATATGACAAGAACTTCAAGTCTTTGAAGAAATTGGAGATGATATCAGAAGATGAAAAGCTTGCGCATACTTGAAAGACCCCCAGAGTTGGGAGACTCTCACTCAAGTCTCAGAATAACACAATCCCCCAAGAACTTATGAGAGACCATCCTTGCTGTAATCACACGAGGTTTATTGACAGGAACCAGTTCACTGGGGCCGAGATTCATATCCCATGCAAGGGTAGAGGAGTCCGGCCCCAAGTATCTGGGAGGAGGGGTATTTAAGGGAAGAAACCGCAATCCATAAGGGGTAGGGAGGGCGTCATTGGAAGATTCCGAAAATACCAGTGATAATCACAAAGGGCTAACTCCCCATTTCTCAAGATTATTCTCAAGATTATAATCTAACTTTGTGGTCAGCCAGTTCCTGGAACAAAGTCACTGAACCAGCTAACCTAGATTTTTGGCTCTACTCTTCCTGCTAGGGGGTCTAGATTTATCCTGGTCTTTCATACTCATGGAACCATAGGGTTAACATAGTAAAAATAGTCATCTTATCAAAAGCAATCTAAAAGTTCAATGCAACCCCCATCAAATTCCAACACAATTCTTTACAGACCTTGAAAGAACAATACTCAACTTCATACAGAAAAACAAACAACCTAAAATAGCTAAAACAATCCTATACAAAAAAGAACTGCTGGAGGTATCACAATCCCTGATTTCACACTCTTCTACAGAGCTATAGTAATAAAAAACAGAATGGTATTGGCATAAAAACAGAAACATTGATCAATGGAATCAAATCAAAGAACCAAACATAAATTCGTACACCTATGAACACCTCATTTTCAACAAGGAAGCAAATTATACAATGGAAAAAAGAAAGCATCTTCAACAAATGGTGCTGGTCTAACTGGATGTCAGGGTGGTGCGGGAGAATTATCTGTATTCTGTCAATCATATTTTAATAAAACGCTGATTGGCCAGGCAGGCAGTATAGGCGGGAAAGCCAGACAGGAAGTAGGGGTGGAGCAAAGAGACTGGGAGTATTCTGGAAGCAGAAGCTCTCTCTCAGCCATTCCTGTACAGACCACCGAAGAGGCAACATGTAAGCTGTCACACCGAGAAAGGTACCGAGCCCATGTGGCTAACATAGATAAGGATAATGGGGTAATATATGTTATAAGAGTTAACAAGAAGCCTGACCTAATGGACCAATCAGTTTATAACCTTATGGAGTCCTGTGTGTAATTTCTCTTTGGGATTTGCCGGCTGTTGGGGTACTGGGCAGGACAGAAACCCCAACAAGCCAGCCCCCTCATGTTACATATGGCGCCCAGACGTGGATAACTGAATCCACAGAAAGCCTGAGAAAGCTTGGGAAAGAATAGAGTAAAGCATGTTTTGTTGGTAGCAGCAATTTCTTGGGTCTACTTTGCTTGCTAGAGGCAAGCAAGCACTCTCATCTGAGAGAGGCTTCCTGACTCAGCTTTAGCTGCAAAACCTTGCAGCTCTTTAAAGAGGTCCTGCCGTGAAGCACTTAAACCGTGTTGATGAAAAGCAGAACACATGCTTTTCGGTTTTCAGTCGTAGCAGGAAAAACGCTGCGCTGTTTTAAAATGCCGGCTTTCTGGGCTGTCCTGCCAGGGCAATCTCTGACTCTTTCAGGCAGGCAGTCCGACTGAGTGTGGTCTGTGAGCAGAATGCTGCAGCTTGCTTGCTAGCAAGGACCTTGAAACGCCATAGAGTTGTGGCAGTAAACATAGCTCTGGCTGGTACCTCAGCCACGAGGATTTAGCCGTCAAAGCCACTGCTCTCCATATTGCTTAGTAAATTAAAGGCTCATGTGGTCAGAAAAAGAGAGATATACAGTAAAGAGAGATTCAAAGAGGAAGAAAACCTCTAAATATTTTACAGTGTGTTAAAAATATATGCAGGCTAAAAGTTAAAGTTCTTAATGTAAAAAAAAAGGAAGAAAGAGAGTAGTTAGGTGTGGTGGTACACACCTTTAATCCCAATGCCCTGGGAGGTAGAGGCATATTGACCTCTGTGACTTCAAGGGACAGAGGTAGAGATTGACCTCTGTGACTTCAAGGTGTGGTAGTGCACACCTTTAATCCCAATGCCTGGGAGGCAGGGACAGACAGATCTCTGTGAGTTCAAGGTGTGGTAGCATACACCTTTAATCCCAGCACTGGGGAGGCAGAGACAGGAGGATCTCTGTGAGTTCAAGGACAGCCTGGTCTACAGTTATTCCAGGACAAAGATATATACAGAGAACCTGTCTCAAAAGCAAAAAGTAAAAGTAAAAATAAAAGAAATAGAGGTTAAAATAAAGCCACATAAAGATGGAAAATGCACAGAGAATCTTCATACTGTATGCTATTATGCTCTCTTTAAATTGTTTGATTGTTGAGGAAGGAGCAACAACTGCTAAAAGACTTTTGTTTATAAATGCTGCTGAACTAACCCAAGATAGAAATTTTGAAAATACCTTGGCTTCAAAACTGAAGTCAAAAGGTATGTTACTTTGGAGAAGAGATTTTGCTTTTGTTTCCACAGAAAACGAGAGTCTCTGGATTTATTCAGAGTTAAGAATAATCACCTTTGACCAAGGGAGGCCACCTGAAAAATCTCCGATAGGAACAGATGGCCCAGATGACAGAGGTCTACATCCAGAACTGATCCAAGACTGCTGCCTGAGATGATCGAGACTCACAGGATACTCCAGTCATGACTTGATTATAACTCTAAATTTTCTTTAGGTCCCCTTAAGACTATCAGCGCCCCCAACCAGCAGGAAGTAGCCTGAAATACTACGCCCACATTCCCAACAAATGGATTATGGGTATTTTCCTTTGTTTAAAAAAAAAAGAGAGGGAAATGGTGCGGGAGAATTATCTGTATTCTGTCAATCATATTTTAATAAAACGCTGATTGGCCAGGCAGGCAGTATAGGCGGGAAAGCCAGACAGGAAGTAGGGGTGGAGCAAAGAGACTGGGAGTATTCTGGAAGCAGAAGCTCTCTCTCAGCCATTCCTGTACAGACCACCGAAGAGGCAACATGTAAGCTGTCACACCGAGAAAGGTACCGAGCCCATGTGGCTAACATAGATAAGGATAATGGGGTAATATATGTTATAAGAGTTAACAAGAAGCCTGACCTAATGGACCAATCAGTTTATAACCTTATGGAGTCCTGTGTGTAATTTCTCTTTGGGATTTGCCGGCTGTTGGGGTACTGGGCAGGACAGAAACCCCAACAAGCCAGCCCCCTCATGTTACAGTCAGGGTATAGAAGAATGCAAATAGACCCATATCTATCACCCTGCGCAAAACTCAAGTCCAAGTAGATCAAAGACCTCAACATAAAACCATACACTAAACCCAATACAAGAGAAAGTGTGAAATAGCCTTGAATGCATTGATACAGAAGACAACTTCCTGACTAGAACACCAATTTCACAGGCAAAGATCAACAATTAATAAATGGGACCTCATGAAACTGAAAAGCTTCTGTTAGGCAAAGGACACCATCAATAGGACAAAACAGAAGCCTACAGAATGTTAAAAGTTCTTCACCAACCCCATATCTGACAGAGCACTAATTTCCAAAATATATAAAAAAAAACTCAAGAAACTAGATATAAACCACCAAATAATCTAATTAAAAATGGGGGTACAGATCTAACCAGAGAATTCTTAACAGAGGAATCTCAAATGACAGAGAAACACTTAAAGAAATGCCCAACGTCCCTAGCCATCAGGGAAATGCAAATCAAAACAACTATGAGATTCCATCTTACACATGTCAGAATGGCTATGATAAAACAAACAAACAAACAAAAAACCCACAAGCTCATGGTGGAGAGGATATGTAGTAAAGGGAACACTCTTCAATTCCTGGTGGGAATGTAAACTTGTACAGCCACTTTGGAAATCAATATGGCAGTTTCTTAGAAAATTGGGACTCAATCTACCTCAAGACTCAGCAAATACCACTCTTGAGCATACACCCAAATGATGCTCCACCATACCACAGGACCCTTGTTCAACTATGTTCATAGTAGCTTTATTTGCAATAAGCACAAACTGGAAATAATCTGGGTGTCCCTCAACAGAAGAATGGAAAAAGAAAATGTGATACATTTACATAATGGAGCATTACTCAGCTGTTAAAAAGAGTGGAATCATGAAATTTGCTGGCAAATCGATATAACTAGGAAAGATCATCCCAAGTGAGGTAGCCCAGACCCAGAAAGACAAACATAGTATGTACTCACTTATAAGTAGCTATTAGCTGTTAAGTAAAGGATAACCATGCTACAATTCTCAAACCCAGAGAAACTAAGTAACAAGAAGGGTTCAACAGGGGATGTATAAGTCTCACTAGGAAGAGAAGAAAATAGAATAGAGATCACCTGTGGACATGAGAGAGGATCTGGATAGGTATGGGCTAGGGATAGGAAGAGGAGGGATCAGGTCAGGAAAGGATGGAGGGAGAAAGTACTGTGAAAGACAACTGGAATCATGGGGCATTTCTGGGATGAGTTATAAACCCAGTCCAATGGTAACTCCCAGGAATCTATTAGGGTGACCCTAGCTAAGATTTCTAACAATGGGAAATGTGGAACCTTGCTGTGGTCTGCAAGAAATCATCCAGTGAGATTTCACCTGATAGAGCAGAAGGCTTACCCACAAGAATGAGTGCATTCTGATGGAGATAAACCCAGTTCACAAGGCACTATCAGCTGATTCTTACAGTAGATCTCTTGTGAAGCTATAAGCACTCTCCCTTGGTGCAAGATTCAGCAGAGCATGGCTTATTGGGCATGATTCTTTCCCATGTACTGGTATATTAGGTCACACACTCCTACTCTGTGGGACCCCTAGTAAGAAATTTAGTTACACAGTCAACAACTTTTGTAGGCCCATATTTCTATATGGTGTGGCAGCCAGGGTTTGAAGCCATAGGCCCCATCTGAGGTGGTCACGTAGCCCTGCAAACAGGCTGCACTGCCCTAACAAAGGGTCAGGATGTTGTTGCTCCTTTCTTAGTAATTTGGAGGATGCCTGATAGAGATGCTAATTCAAACCTAAGTGACAGCTAGCATACACATCAGACAGGTAGTTGTGGACATCACTGAAAGCCATTCACCTGGTTACCTAGGAGACAGAATGTAATGTATTTCCCCTAAGTTAAGTTTTGGTATAAAGACTGGAGAAGAAAATGAGAGGAATTCTTCAGGATATGAACTCAGGACTTCATGAGGGACCACTGAGAAACTCCCTCCCAATAAAGCCATGCAAGTTATGTCTTTATTTCCGTGCCTCCATGCCAGTCCAGAGAGATAGTTTATGTTGGGGTCTGGGTTGAGAGACTTAATTGAGGATCCGGGCTGCCACCGGAGCCTGAAAAACCTTGGTTCCCACATTCTAATCTCCACTTTTTCCTTGACGTACATTAGAATCCACCTCCCTGCAACTCTCTTCCATTTGGCAGGACATACAGTCAGGAAGTGAGTCTTTCATATAGATCACATTTGGGACCTTCAAAGATAAAGGGACATCCAAGCTCAGAGAATTGCCTTTGTTTTGCATGTGTATACAAATTAGAAACTTTACAGAATAAGAGGAGAACAACAAGAGAAAAATAAAGAAACTAATGCAGAAAAGTACATAGTGGAGCATTCATTTCACTCTCAGATCTGAGTCCCGTGCTTGTTGTGAGTCTTCTTCTGAACCCTGAGGAGACACTGAGGCTGGCACTCAGAGGTCCCTGATAGAACCTAAACCAGTTGTCTCCTGTAATCAGGCAAGACTTCCAGTGGAGGTATTGGTACCCCAACCCAACCACACAACCTTCAACTTATAATTTGTGCTGCCTACAAGACATGCTTGGGTAAAGATGGTGCAGAAATTGTGGGAGATGACATGGGATTCCCCTCTGCATGCTATGAATATATTTTATTACCATTGGTTTATTGAAGAAGCTGTTTCTGCCAATGGCTTAGTAGAGTAAAGGCAGGCAGGAAATCGGAACAGAGATATAGAGAGAAAGTAGGCAGAGTCTAGGAGACACCTTGCACCTGCCAAAGGAGATATATGCCAGGCACCACCCAGAAACTTACCAGTAAGCCACAACTTTGTGCCAATACACAGAATAATAGAAATGGGTTAACTTAGGATGTAAGAGTTAGTTAATAAGAAGCCTGAGCTAATAGGTCAAGCAGTGTTGTAATTAATATAGTTTCTGTGTGATTATTCGGGTCTTGGGCAGCCAGGAATGAATGAGCAGTCTCTGTTTACAGTGGCCAGCCAATGACTGGTCCAGTTTGAGACCCATACCATGAGAGGCAGACCACCTCCAACATACCTGGAGGGCCAGGACCCAAAGGTTAGATATCCCAGAGACCTAGGATAAAACCAAAAGAAAATAAAAAAGTTGATGAAATGATTCCTTTTTTCTGATTTATTTATTTGTTTGTTTTAAAAATGTTTTTCTTTTTTTATTTATTGATTTTTATTGAGCTCTGTTCCCCTCCCTGTCAACCCTCTCCCAAGGTCCCCACGCTCCCAATTTACTCAGGAGATCTTGTATTTTTCTGCTTCCCATGTAGATTAGATCCATGTATGTCTCTCTTAGAGTCCTCATTGTTGTCTAGGTTCTCTGGGATTGTGATTTGTAGGCTGATTTTCTTTGCTTTATGTTTAAAAACCTCTTATGAGTGAGTACATATGATAATTGTCTTTCTGGGTCTGGGTTACCTCATTCAAAATTATATTTTCTAGCTCCATCCATTTGCCTGCAAATTTCAAGATGTCATTTTTTTTCTGCTCCATTGTGCAAATGTATCACATTTTCCTTATCCATTCTTCAGTCGAGGGGCATTTAGGCTGTTTCCAGGTTATAGCTATGACAAACAATGCTGCTACGAATATAGTTGAGCACATGTCATTGTGGCATGATTGAGCATCCTTTGGATATATATCCAAAAGTGGTATTGTTGGGTCTTGAAGAAGGTTGTTTCCTAATTTTCTGAGAAATCACCACACTGATATCCTGAGGGGCTGTACCAGCTTGCATTCCCACCAGCAATGCAGGAGTGTTCCCTTTACTCCACAACCTCTCCAGCATAAGTTGTCATCAGTGTTTTTTATCTTGGCTATTCTTATAGGTGTAATATGGAATCTCAGAGTTGTTTTGATTTGCATTTCTGACTAAGGATGTTGAACATTTCCTTAAATGTCTTTCAGCCATTTTAGATTTCTCTGTTGAGAGTTCTCTGTTTAGGTCTGTATTCCATTTTTTATTGGATTATTTGTTCTTTTGATGACCAGTTTCTTGAGTTCTTTGTATACTTTGGAGATCTGACCTCTCTCTGATGTGGGATTAGTGAAAATCTTTTCCCATTCTGTAGGCTGTCATTTTGTCATGTTGACCATGCCCTTTGTGTTACAGAAGCTTTTCAGTTTCAGGAGGTCCCATTTATTAACTGTTTTTCTCAGTGTCTGTGCTATTGGGGTTATATTTAGGAAGTGGTCTTCCGTGCCAATGCATTCAAGTGTACTTCCCACTTTCTCTTCTATGAGGTTCAGTGGATGAAATGATTCTTAATGGTATTCTGCTATACTCATAGATTGTGGCCTAGCCCAATTGTCATTAGAGAGGCTATACCTAGCAATTGATGGAAACAGATGCAAACATTAGGAGAAGCTCAGGGAATCCTACTGAAGTGGGGGAGGGAACTGTAGGAACCAGAGGAATCAAGGACACCATAAGAAAACCCACGGAATCAACTAACCTGGGCTCATAGGGGCTCACAGAGACTGAATCATCAACCAGAGAGTATGCATAGGACTGACCTAGACCCTCTGCACTTACATTACAGTTGTGTAGCTTGGTCTTCTTGTAAAACACTTAACAGTAGGAGCAGGGGTTGTCTCTGACTCTAATGCCTGCCTTGGGGACCCCTTCTTCCTACTAGGTTGCCTTGTCCAGAATTAATAGGAAAGGAGGTACCTAGTCTTCATGGCAACTTGTTATGCAATAGCTGGCTGATATCCATGGGAGACCTGCCCTTTTCTGAAGACAAACAGAAAAGGAGTGGACTGTGGGGAGGGAAAGTGGGGAGCAGCTGGGAGGAGAGGAGGGATCGGGATCAGAACATGCGATCAGGGTGTAAAAACAAACAAACAAGCAAATAAATAAAAACAAAAAAATGAGATGAAACAAATACATAAACAAGGGTCGGTGAGATGGTTGGCTGGTAAAGGCACCTGCTGCCAAACCTGACAAATATGAGCCATGGAATCATGTAACGGAAGGAGTCAACTAACTCAAGTAAATTCTAACTTCTTCACACACACATGGCGGCATGCACATGCATCACATACACACACACACACACACACACACACACACTTGCTAAAATAAACAAGTAAACAAAAGTTTTTACACTAACCACAAAACTATCTAGTTATAGTTTTACTGATGAATCAATATCATTTGGTCATTCATTTATTGATCCAATAAATATGTATTCTACATATACATAATATGAAGTTTCCTTTGTATTATGAATTGTGACATCCTAAAAATCCTGGATAAGGAGAACTTATATCTCCTAGGCCTACCTAGGGCTAGGAAATTCATAAAAACAAACTTTAAAAAGCATACTACTAGTCCAGGGACATCCTCCTTCATGGGTACTAACTACCCAAGAGGTCATATTCCTCAGCATAGATCAATCACCCCAGGCTCAGAGACTAAGCAATCAAGAATCATCTATATAGCTAGTAGCAATCCTAAAATGCTCATCCTATATTCCTCACCTTAAGCTCTCCCTTCACTCCTGCCCTGTCTACCTCAGGACTGACCTGAGTGCTTTTCTACACACATCATACTTCCTGTCTCCAAGACTTAAATATCTAGTAAATTCTGGGTCTCACCTCCATGACTACTCTTGGGACAGCACCTGACTTACAAAGTAACATAGAACAAAATGCCACTTTGGGGATTGTTGTTGAACTATTCTTAGCATCAAAGAGTCAGTGGCAAATTAAAAAGCAACACTAAGTCCTGCAGTCAGGGCACATGCAGCTTTGCACAAGAAGATAAGCAATTAAAAAGTATATGTCAAAGAAATTCTGTGCAGAAAGCCAAAACAAGATCCAAAAACTGAGACAAAAGATTCCGCAGGCTGTTTCAAAGAATGCATTGTTGAAGAAGAAACAATTGAGCAAAGAGCTGAATAAGGGGTGTGAATACATAGCATAGAAACCTGAGAGTAAAATCACCATGGCACAGTTGAGGGCCAGTCACAGTTTGAGTAAGAGGGGATATAGGAGATGGGTTTGCTTATACTGAAGAGAAATTGTTGTTTTCTGATATTAGTCTGAGTAAAGGAACAAAAGGGGATTTTAAGTGCCTCACAGCCCTTGTGGAATAATAGATCTAGTTATGAAGCATATCTTAGTATATTTTCTATGTATCAAAATTATGCTGTTTAATGAGAAGTCATCTTCCTGACCATCCACAGATATATGTATGCCCATTAGAAGGAATATTTTCACAAGTTAAACACACAAACAGTGGGAAAACACACAAAGCTATGCTTAGGGAAGAAATGAAGTGACTCATGAGAGAAATTACAGACAGAGACAAACAGTTATGTATAGCCAGGAACCCCACGGCCATTCCAAGTGAAGCTCCCTATTGGAGAATCTGTCATCTGGTAGGTCAGCCTGTTGAACACTAATTGTCACCTGCTATATACTCTCATGGCCTCCAACACCACCTCTTTGAGACTAGAGGGTAACTGACCTGCCGTGGAATCTTTCAAACATCCCCTTTCTGCCCTATTTATATAAAATAATCAAGCATCCCCTGTCCCTACTCCATGTCATGTGTGCACAGTCTCCACTTCCACAGAGAGACTGTGGTTCTTCAGTTGTTTTGATTAAAAACCAATTCTGATCCAGGCAGTGGAGGCACATGCCTTTAATCCCAACACTCAGGAGGCAGAGGCTGGCAGATCTCAGATCTCTGTGAGCTTGAGGCCAGCCTGGTCTACAAAGTGAGTTCCAGGACAGCCAGGGCTGTTACACAGAGAAACCCTGTCGCTAAAAACCAAAAAAAAAAAAAAAAAAAAACCCCAAAACCAAACCAAACCAAACCAAACCAAAAAGCTCTGCTTCTGGAGATGCCTGTCTCCATCCATCCCAAACTAACAGACCCAGTCTAGAGTTACCTATGTAGAGTCTCAATTAAAGAATTTCCTAGATAATATTGACTTATGGGCATGTCTGTGGGGGATTGTCTTAATTGTTAATTGATGACAATATATTGAATGAGATCAGCTGCATCATTCCATGAGCAAGTATGCCTTGCTTGTTATGAAAAAGCTAGCTAAGAATGAGCCTGCAGGGGACCCCTCAAACATCATTTCTGCATGGTTTATGCTGTACTTCCTTGGCTACAAGTGAGTTCCCGGTTAAAAGTAATGCTGTGTGAAATGGTGAGCAGACCTCCCTTAAGTTCCCGCCTTGACTTCCCTCAGTGATAGACTGTGATCTGGAAGCATAAGCCTGTAGCATAATTTCTAATTGGTCTTAATAATAAAAACTCGGAGTCAGCTATCACGGGTGAAAGCTGAAGGATCAGAGAAGCAGAACAGCCAGCCACTAGAGTCCTTACCAACGCTCAGACCAAAGGGGCGGTCCTGTCCTCAGACTGCATCCTAGACTGACTGCAATGAGCTCCTGTCTCCTCCCACCTTATGTTCCTCTCTCTGCCCAGTTATATCCCTTCCTGTCTCCACCTCCTTAGTGCTGGGATTAAAGGCACGTGACTTCCAAATGCTGGGATTAAAGATGTGAACCACCACCACCACTTGGCTTTGTTTCTCTTTTAGTGGACTGGATCCACTCATGTAGCCCAGGGTGGCGTGGAACTCACAGATATCCATCTGTCTCTATCTCCCAAGGGCTGGGATTAAAAGTATGTGCCACCACTGCCTGGCCTCTATGGCTCTGCACTCTGATCTTCAGGCAAATTTTATTTGTTAGAGCATAAACAAAATACAACCACATAAGCCAAATAAACCCTTTCCTCCCTTAAATTGCTTTTGGAGTGTTTTGTCACAGCAACAGAAAGGAAAGAATAATGTCCCAAAAGGAATGGTTTCCAGCTAGTGGTGCAACTGAGAGATGACAGATCATGAGGATGCTGATTTTAAACAATGGATTGATCCATTGAGGAAATTGTAATTTGATATCATTAGTGGGAGGTAGTGGGACACCATTTTGAGGAAGGAGGACCCTGGGAGTCATGTCTTTGAAAGGTGACTTTCTCCCAGTCTCCACCTGTCTCCATCTCTCTCTGTCTCTTCTCTATCACGAAGTAAGCCACTTTCCTCTACCACTGCTCCCTGCCATCTTGCTTTGTCTCACCATACACAAGTCTAGGAGCAAGAGAACAAAGCGGTCATAGACTGAAGCCTTTAAATCAATGGTCAACAATTCCTACCTTAAACTGAATTTCTCAGGCATTTTGTCACAGAAACGGAACATTAACTCTGTGTGTGTGTGTGTGTGTGTGTGTGTGTGTGCGCGCGCGCGCACGCATAAAAATGCTATCCTGCCACTCAATGTCTTCTGATTCTACAATTCTCCATTCTCTTCTTTTACCCACCCTGTTTTCAGATTAGCCAGGCAAGAATTGAGCAGCTTTCTCCAGAGCTCAGATTCTGCATGTTCATCACAGTCACAGCTTGGTGCCTGAAATCATTAGAAGAAAGAACAGTCATCACAAACTCCCCCATGATCTGCAAACATAATGGGACTTTGTCTTAGTAACACAGAGTAGCTTATTAGCATTTCAATTCAAATACAAGTGTCCTAATAAATAGGATTCTGACAGTTACTGTTTTTCCTTCTTCAGAATCCAAATCTAAGTATTAGGATAGATAGAGAGCCATAACAAACGAAAAAACAAAACAAAAAAACTTGAGAAGTCCCAGACTAATTTTTTTTCTTTTTTTAATTTTTTTCTTTTTTCTAACTTTATTAGATTTCTTAAAAAATACCAATCCAAGTTCCCACTTCCTCCCCTCTTCCCATTCCCTCCACACACCCTCCTACCCCACCCCATCTAATCCTCAGAGAGGATAAGGCACATTGCCTTGTGGAAGGTTCAAGGCCCTCCCTACTATATCTAGGCTGATCAAAGTATACATCCAAAGAGAATAGGATCCCAAAAAGCCAGTACAGGAAGTAGGGATAAATCCTGGTGCCACTGCCAGTGGCCCCTCTGTCTGCCCCAGCCATGCAACTGTCAACCACATTCAGAGGAACTATTTTGGTCCTATGCTTGTTCCTTCCCAGTATGGCTGGAGTCGGTGAGCTCCCATTAGCTGAGTCAAACTATTTCAATGGGTGAACCCATCATGGTCTTGATCTCCTTGCTCATATTCTCATTCCTTTCACTCTTCAACTGGACTTTGGGAGGTCAGTCCAGTGCTCCAATGTGGGTCTCTGCCTTTGCCTCTATCAGTTGCTGGATGAAGGCTCTATGGTGATATTTAAGATAATCATCAGTCTGACTACAGAGCAAGTCAAGATTGGGCCCCCTCTCCTCTATTGCTCAGAGTACTAGGTCGGGTCATCCTTTTGGATTCCTGGGAATTTCTCTGGAGCCAGGTTTCTGTTAACCCTCTAATGGCTCCCTCAATCAAGATATCTCTTTCTTGCTCTCATCTCTGTCCTTCGTCAAACCTCAACCAACCCATTCCCTCAAGTTCTCCTCTCCCCTCCCCCTCTCCCCTCTTCTTCTCCTACCTTCCCCTATCCCCACCCCCATGCTCCCAACCCTGCCAGTCAATCCTGTCCATTTTCAATTTCTAGGTAGGTCTACATATTTTTTCTTTGGATTCACCTTATTTCTTAGCTTCTCTAGGATTACGAACTATAGGCTCAATGTCCTTTGTTTATAGCTAGTATCCACTTATGAGTGGATATTCATCTTTTGGGGTCTGGGTTACCTCACTCAGGGTACTGCTTTCTAATTCCATCCATTTGCATGCAAAATTCAAGATGTCTTTTTTTTTTTTTTTAACCGCTGAGTAGTGCTCTAATGTGTAAATGTGCCACATTTTCTTTATCCAGTCTTCGGTTGAGGGGCATCTAGGTTGTTTCCAGGTTCTGGTTATTATAAATAATGCTGCTATAAACATAGCTGAACAAATGCTTTTGAAGTATGATTGAGCATCGTTTGGGTATGTGCCCAAGAGTGGTATTGCTGGATCCTAAGGTAAGTTGATTCCCAATTTTATACAAAAGTATACAAACATGAAGAAACCTAGTTTGGAACTGAAAGAAGTGACTTAGTGGTTAAGAGTACTTACTGCTTTTACAGAGTGCATGGGTTCAATTCCCAGAACCAACATAGTAGCTCATAACCACCTATAACTTGGATCCAGGAAATCCAACATCCTCTTCTGACCTCCACAGGCACCAGGCATACACATGTTGTACAGACATACATGCAGTCAAATCTCAAGCATATATAAAACAACAACAAAATTTTAAAAAGAAACCTAATTTGTAATTAATCCTTAACTTTTGGAGATGACAAGGAGTACCAAGGCATAATACAAATAGAAAGAAGTTCAAACACAAACTCAGAAAACAAGCAGTTATTTATTTGGAGTTTTATTAATGGTTACTGCAATGGCAACTAAAAATCAGTTTGCCTCTTTTTTTGTTTGTTTGTTTTTGTTTTTTGAGACAGGCTTTCTCTGTAGCTTTGGAGCCTGACCTGGAACTAGCTCTTGTAGACCAGGTTGGCCACGAACTCACAAAGATCCGCCTGCCTCCAACTCCCAAGTGCTGGGATTGAAGGTGTGTGCCACCACCACCCGGTTCAGTTTGCCTCTTTTGTTAAAGTGGCTTTTAAATATGATCACACATTCCTTTGATAGCCTTCACTTCAAAAGTTGAAACCTCATTACCTTCCCTTCAACATGAGGCAGATTTCAAACGCTGTTTTCAATGAAGAAAATATAGTAGAAAGGACATTAAGTGATGACAAAGCTACTTCATAAAAAAGAGAGCTGCTGCCTGCTGCCCCACTTGAGCTTTTTAAGAGCGTATAATGGGGAAAGGATGCTGGAGAGACAGCTCAGCAGTTAAGAGCACTGTTGAGGTGGAAGCTTGTCCAGGAAAACCTGTACATGAGCAGCATTTCCTGTGAACTCAAGGGTTCATGCCTGATCTCTACTTCTACAAGATCCCCAAAAGAATGAAAGTGGGGGAACAGACCACTGCTGAAAGGCAGTGGCCAAGGAGGAATTCATGCTGAATGGACTGCCCAGTCTGAGGAGACAGGCTGTACGGAGGTGCTTTCTGCTCCTGTTGCACAGTTCCCTACTGAGCTCAAGATTGGTCTGCAGTACCCACTGCTGAAGACACTGAATAACAAGCAATTTTTCCACATGCAAAGTCAGAATAAACTTGTTAGAAAATAAACATCAATTTCTCTAACTAAAAAACAAAACAAACAAAAAACTCTTCAGGTTCCAAAAAGGCAAACTGAAAAGATCAAAAGCTACCCACCAAGACTAGATCCTGCACCAGTGATGTCAATTTAAAAGTGGCCCACTATTCGTAATACCAGCTCTGCATCAGTGGCCAGAGACTTCTGTCCAGAGGGAATGGCAGGCCACAAGCATGGAGAACTCAAGCTGTCTTCAGTGAGGAAGAAAGGGAAAATGATTTCATTTAAAGTCAAGTTTAGGAAGTTTGATCCTAAGGGCAGTCTCAAAGACCTGGAGAAATTAGAAGATTGTAAAGGAAGCAGACAGCTTTGATGCCCATAAGCTATGCCATAGGCCAACAAGTTTACCAGAGACCAAGAATGGTAAGTGCTTCAGGAGACAGACACACACCAGAGACTGCTCTCAAAAACTATTCAAGCAAAGATATGAAAATTTAATTGAGTCAGACTATGGAGAAACTTGTACCTTGGGCATGATCCAGAAACAAAAGAGAAGTCACCATGTAACTAACAAAGCTTCAGGTTGACTGAAACCAAGAGATGCCTTGAAACAGAGACCTGATAAAACACTGTTATTCCAGGGTGACCGTACAGGTATAAAATTGTCTATCATAAAGAACACAGAACTCACTAAACTGTGCAGAAGAGACACTGAAGAAGCACAACCCCAGAGGAGAGGAAGAGCCCACACTAGATGTCACATGTTCAGTGACAAAAATTATAAGACATGTAAGGAAGCTATAAGTATTACTTGTGGGCTGGAGAGATGGTTCAGCCATTAAAGGCTAGGATCACAACCAAAATATAAAATATTACTTGTGCAGAGAGGAAAAAAGACAGCAAAAACATATTATGAATGGGCCGAGGTATTGGGTTTAAAAAAAGACCTCAGCTGGGTGGTGATGGTGCATGCAGATCTCTGAGTTCGAGGCCAGCCTGGTCTACAGAGTGGGTTTCAGGACAGCCAACGCTGTTACACAGCGAAACCCTGTCTCAACAAAACAAAACAAAATAAAAAAGACCTCACAGGAGCCATTATAAATATGTTGTAAAAAATAAAGAAATTTGTAATAAATTCTTTTTAAAGATATGAAAACAATGATGCAACAAGAACATTGACAGAAGAAGATATGACTGAAAGCTCTACTCTAAAAATTTCACATTCAGTACATCTGGGACCACAGGTTGAGAATGACTGCTATAGTCAATCTAGTCTCCTTTGAATTGCTAAAATAGCATGATGGTGAGTAGCTACAATTTGTTTCCCCAGCATTCATCCCAGCTTGCTTTCTTCCCTTAATTAAATAAGTTCCCAGAGGGAAACGGCTTTCAAGTAGTTTTAGGTGTGGCTGAATTGTCTTAACATGGCATGCCTGGTCAATTAGAATGTTCTATTTCTGAGCCCACAGTTATTGATTAAAGAATGGGAAGGAAACTAATGAAAATGCTCCCAGGACTTTCTGCTAGTGTAATCAGCAAAATAATACTCTCTTTGTACTGAGATGCTAAGCTGCTAAGTCTTGGGCTTCAGGTAGCCCTCTTGATTACCAAATGGAGAATGCCTGCTAGAGAGAAAAGGAGGAAATGCATGATAATACTTGAGACCTTATATCCAATGAAGCTATTGTGTGAACTTCTGAAGAGACATTATCTATTCACTCTAGGTAGGGAATCAATAATAAATGAAAGAGAATGATTCTACTCAAGAACAACAATAACAAAAATCTCTGACACCTCTCTCTCTCTTTCTCTCTCTCTCTCTCTCTCTCTCTCTCTCTCTCTCTCTTCTCTCTTAGCTTTTTTCTCTAACAAACAACAGCAGACTGTCTTGAGGAGGGGCCAGGCCTTATGAGTCCTCTACCTTACTAACTGTCTATAAATCCCTCGGGGAATTGCATAGCCTGTGAGCACCTCCAATGGCAGAATGCTAAAGGGCCCAGTCCTGTGAAGGTCTCCTTTGATATTTACAGGAGCTGACAGTTCAAGAGGATGATGGTTATGGCCCAAGGACAGTGTGTCACAGCAGATGCCAAAAAACAGACTCCCCATGTTGTTGGCGGAAGCTGCTTGTTCATTTCCGGGCTGCCCAGACCCAAAATAATCATTCAGAAACTATACTAATTAAATTACTTCTTGACCAATCCCTTAAGCATATTGCTTGCTAGCTCTAATATCTTAAATCCTGCAGTAATCTTTGAAGTTTCCAGGAAGACAATGGGGCCCCACAGAAACGACTCCACCTGGTTGATATGACATCATGATGTTGATAGTGCTACTTTAAGACCAGTTTTGGATACCAGTTGCTCAAGATAGTTCCAACTTGGTTAGCTGAATTAGTGTACCTTCTTAAATCATTCTGACCAGAATTTCAAATAGGAACCTCAGAAAAACCCTATCAACTACTCAGAAACTATTTGCAATTATACCAGACAGTAATCTTGAAATTAATCATCATTTTACTTATACAGGATTCCATAGAAAGAACATAGATGGAAGTAATTCTAGAAGACGACGTTCCCCTCTCCCAATAAAGTTTGTCCTCAGGGTTAGGGACATAATTTAGGGGTTGATTATAACTGGTACAGGATTGGGGGTTGGAATGGAAATTATGTAGGCTCAGGGATCTCTTTGAAAAAAAGGAAATTGGATGGGATAATAAGTAGATTAGTGAGAGTTTACTCACACTAATAATAATAGTGAACAATAGAGTGAATGCTTATGAGCTATTATTTATAGACAATTTACATTGGTATAGATTCTTCTATATTGATAAAAATTCAAATTATATTGAATATGCTCCTATTTCTGTTTACAATATTTATACACCTAGGCAAAGTTATTTTGTCATATTGTATGCATGTATACTTCTACCTCTGCTTAAGACATTTTGTATACAGATACGATTTTAGGATATATTTATCATGTTGAACTATTCATTTCTAACTCTGATCAAGATACTTACAGATTGTTTACATTTTGAGGTCATTGTCCTCATTTGTTGCAGAGTTGTTTAAAGATTGTTTAATATTCTACTATGAAGTCTTAGTCTTTAAGTTATACAGGTATTAAGAATTATAGGTCAATAGTCATTCATGTTTGTCATCTTATAGTTAGACTCATTAAGTTCTTTAGACACATAGAAATTGTATTCTGCATAGATAGGTAATCTTCAACCACTTCAAAGAACTGTAGAATATGGCATTTAAATAAATTAGGGGCCTGTTAACATGAGACACAATTGCTTCTGGCAACACTGATTATTCCCAAGAGAATGTTGAACATCAAAGACACTCCACTTGAAGCTTGTTTTCTTCTTGGCAAAACTGGTCTTTGGGCAAGGAACTGCCAATGTCTCGACCACTGAAAAATGCACAGTGTCCAGATAGGACAAGCAGGATACAAGAAAAAAGACTACCAAACTTTGCCAAGACAGGGTAAGATAGTTCTGAAAATTTTCCTGCCTCTTAAAATAGTCTGTCAATTACTCTAGGCCTTAGCCAAAGTTGGTTGCTCCAACATTGCAAATGAGACTTTGGGTGATTGCCAGGTAGCCAGTTGTCTCTGTCATTTATTACACATTTTGGAAGTTGCTTAATTGCACTTCCTATTTACTCAAGTAATATTATTTACCTTCTCAGGTCTCCAATGGAATTGAAGACTAGACAGTTGTAGTTACTTTCCTCTCATGACTTGGCCAAGCCATTTCTAATACAAGACTTAGACTTCTTAAGATGAGATAATTATTGAAACATTTAGCATATGTTTCTTGTTTGATATTGTTTATGCTGGTTGTAATTCAATTTTACACTTGATATTTGTTTTTATTGTATATAGTTTTGTATTGGGTTTAGAACTCTCTTTTTTAGACAAAAGGGGGAGGTGTTGTGAGAACTATTTCAGTCAATAGCCTTTAAGATACCAGCCCACTTGGGCATGGCCTTATACTATAAATGCAGCCATAAAGCTTGTGCGTGCATGTGCTGTCTCTCTGTCTCTCCACTGCTGGATTCGGTTCCTATTTCCTGTTCATGCCAAGGACTGTGATCTGTGAGTCTATCCCTGAATAAAGAACCCTTTATTATACGCAATTCTGAGCTAGTGTGAGATGAGTTTACAGTATCCATCTTCACCATGTCTTTTCCTGTTTATGTGTCAAACATTCCCATTTTGTTTAAGCTTGCTTGAGTTGAAATGCAAAAATTCCAAGACATCCACTAAAGAAGACTCTGTCCCCTATAACACTGGCTGTTAGCATCCAGGCACACCTGGCCCCGCCCCTTCCCCAAGGGACCTGGAAGAGTGGTCACCCAGTGCTCATGGCCTGCTGTGTGGTCTCACATGCCCTTTAAAAGGCCAAACTCCACCTACTCTTTCCTCTTCTTTCTTTTCCTCTCTTTCATCTCTCTCTGCCTCTCTCCCTGCCTGGCACTCTGTCTCTTTGTCTCTTCCTCTCTCTCTGTCTTTCCACAAAGCTGCTCTGTGCTTCCCTTCTCTCTCCCTTTGCTACCTTCCCTTTCCCCATTAAAACTCCTCATGTAAGCTGGTCTGCATGGCATGTTTGTCTCTCACCCACAGTGGAGCTCCTTGGACCTGACCCACCCACCAAGATACATCTCATGCCTTTTCATAACACAGGCTATGTATCTTTATAGCCATAGTTAATTTACAAAAGCCTCCACTGAGACTAGCAGGAAAAAAAAAAAAAGAATGAACATAACGATAACACTGAGTCATTGAAGTCTGAAGCTTACCCTACTTCGAGAATTCCTAATGGGAGATGATACCTGTCTTTGTTTATATCAGGATCTCCTGTGACATAATCAAAAAGTATGCTATATTGTAGAATATTAGTTTAAGATGTGTTACATTCATTTATTCTATGGAATGTTTGTTTAATGATACAAAGATGTGTTGCATTCTTTTATATCAAGTTTGTTTAACTCTGTAAAGCTGTGTTATTTTGCCTACCTAAAACACCTGATTGGTCTAATAAAGAGCTGAATGGCCAAGAGCCAGGCAGGAGAGGGGTAAGTAAGTGGAGCTGCCAGACTGAAAATATAAATAGGAGGAGAAATCTAGGCTTGAGAAGAGGGAGGAGAGAGAAAAGGAATAGGAGAGGAGGATGCCAGAGGCCAACCACACATCCAGTCATGGAGTAAGAAGAAAAGAAAGACATACAGAATTAAAGAAAGGCAAAAAGCCTAAAGGATAAACATAGTTAAAGAGAACTGGAATAATTTAAATTAGAAAAGTTGGCTAGAAACAAACCAAGATAAGGTTGGGCATTCATAAGTAATAATGAGTCTCCGTGTGTTTATTTGGGAGCTGGGTAGCAAACCCCCAGTGAGTAAACAAACAAGCAAATACAATGCTATGTTGTATAATTAGCTACTTCAGACATTTAACTCTTGTAGAAAACAACAATCTTTAGTTTAAGCCATCTGTGTGAAACCAGCAGGTAAGTTCAGAGTCCGAAGAGGGTGTCCTTAAATGCCTGCAGAGTAGTTTGAACTTGAGTCAGCCACTAGCATTGCTTGGTTCCAACAGCTAAAATTTCTGCCAAGCTAAATTAAGAAAGGGCCAGGTTCCCCCTGTTTAAATTAGACAAAGGCAAATACAAATCAATAGTGAATGGGTTTATAGAATGCACTTTAGGATCAGAAGATGGATAAACTGCTCCTTTTGACTTAACAGTGCTCTGAGATTTAGAGCAAAACTGAAGCCAATCAGGACACAGAGAAAGGCCCAGTTCAAAGAAACAGAAGTGTTGACTGGGGGTGCACTTATCCTAGAAGGAAGTTTAGTATAACAAAACCTTCTGGAAATGTCTCTGGCATGATGTAGTAAATTCATGGCTAGGAATTGAGCCTAAAAATAGAAGACAACTAGTTATTGAAATGGCCAGACTGGCAGCAGTGCCACTGAACAAACCCATGAGCCTCTATACAGTAAAAAAGGAGAAGCACTGAGGATGAAGTGGAAGAAGAAATCGTTGTCTACCTTCACAAGATTAGGCTATGTGCAAAAACCAAGAAGCAAGTACTCAGAAACTCGTTTTTGTTTTTTCTGAGTCAGGGTTTCTCTGTTTAGCCCTGGCTGTCATGGAACTCATTTTGTAACCAGGCTAGCCTCAAAAACACAGAGATTCTGACCTGACTCCTGAAAGCTGGGATTAAAGGTGTGTACCACCACCACTGGCTCAAAAACTTTTAAATCACCTTGACAGAGAAGTTTTATGTTTGGTTTTTTTTTTCTAGTAATTTTTTTTTTTTTACTGTATTTTACAAAAATACCGGTCTGAGGATGGGGGAGATAGCTCTGTAGTACTTGCTATTCAAGCCTGAGGACTTTGGTTCAATTCCTAGCACCTTCAGAAAAAAATAATAAAAGCTAGGTATGATAGCATACGCTTGTAATCCCAGTGCTCAGACAAGTGCATCCTGGGGATTTCTCTAGTCGGCTAGTCTAGCCTAAACTCGGAAACAACGGGTCAATGAGAGACTCTGTTTCAAAAAACACAGTAGACAATTCCCAAGGAAAAGGGATGAAAATTGTTCTCTAGCCCTCATGCTTATCACATGCACTCACTCACAAACAAGCACAGAAATACATACTACCACGCACACAATTGTCTGAACTGGATTTTTTTTTTTTAAAAAAAACGGTCCTTTCCCACAGATACTTTCAGTTGCACCTATAGATGTTTAGAACAGGGTGCCTGGCGGGGTGTAAGGAGAGAAACTGGTCTGACCAAAGACAAAAGCAACAGCTAAGATGTTGGCAGTGAGGATGCTAAGAGATGGGATAAAGAACTATTAGGAAGAAATTCAGTCTGATTTTGGTAGCACAGTATATGCAAGGAGGAGTGTAGGAGGTATCAAAGGTGCTCCTCAGCTTAGGCTTACTTAGCAGACAGATGGTTGAGCCTTTCATTTCATAGGCAACACTAACAGACTGTTATGTTGAGAGAAGATTCATTAGCCCTATCATGCGTAGGTATAGAGAATCTGAAATGCATTTGACACAAGCAAGTACAAGTGTAATGTAGCTCATTACAAATACAGTCCAGGGCTCAGAAGAAATTTAGAAACTAGAGATGTCAGTTTGTAAGTTATTGGTTTGTATCTAATAGTTGATGGCTGTAAGCCAGCAATGAAAATACTCAGGGAGAAAATACTGAGATGATGTAGAGGCCAAGTACACTGCTCAAGCAATACTTAATAAGAATACTTAATATTTAATAACAATGAAAAAAGGGTTGATTTGCAGAAACAACAGAGGACAAACCACACAACTGTTTTATATCTACCTAATAAAATATTACCATTTTAGATTTTTAAGATAACTAATGATATTTAAAAATATGTATGCTATTTTCTCACTTTCAAACAAAAGCCATATAAATGTAACTATATATTCCAAAGTCTATATAAAATGTCTGGTGTTAATACTGAGGGGATTTTTTCCTACATTCTTTCTTTTTTTTTCTTTCTTTCTTTTTTTTTTTTTTTTCGAGACAAGGTTTTTTTTGTTGCTTTGTAGCCTGTGCTGGAACTAGCTCTTGTGGACCAGGCTGGCCTCAAACTCACAGAGATCTGTCTGCCTCTGCCTCCCAAGTGCTGGGATTAAAGGCACGCACCACCACCACCCTGCTTTTCCTACATTCTTTTTATTTCTACCTTCTCAATCTTTTTACTGATCATAATTTTTCTTTGTGGTAAAATCAAAGTTTTAAAAAAAATTTTAAACTTGTATGAAGTTGTGAAGTCTACAATTCTTAGATTTTTTAAAAAAATGAGACAGGGTCTTAATATATGATGTGGGATGTCCTTTTGTATATATCTTGCTTTTATTAATTAGTGAATAAAGTTGTTTTGGCCAATGACTTAGCAGAGTAAAGTCAGGTGGGAAATCAGAACAGAGCTAGAGAGAAGGCTGAGTCACAGAGACACCATATAGCTGCCATAGGAGACAGATGTTGGAACCTTACCGGTAAGGCCACAGCCTCATGGTGATACAAAGATTAACAGAAATGGTTTAATTCAAGATGTAAGTGCTAGCTAGAAATACACCTGAGTCAAATGGCCAAGCAGTGTTGTAATTAATATAATTTCTGTGTGATTATCCGGGCCTTGGTGGCCAGGAACACAAGTGCAGTCATCTTTTACAAAATAGCACCCACCATCTGGGGCATGAATCCACATAAGACCTAAAAAAGCTTGAGAAAAATAAAGAGGGCTTCTAGACCCACAAAAGTGGCTGTCAAACACAGCTTCTTGGTAGCCACATTTTTTCAGAGAGGCTCTGTTTGCTGGCAGCAAGCAGAGGTGTGGCTCCTTTAAGAGAAGGTTTCCTGACTCGGTATTAGTAGCAAAAAATACATTAGTTTTTTTTTTTTAAGAGACTGTGACTCTGGCTCTTTCAGGAGGTCCTGCACTTAAATGCGATTTGTGAGCTGAGTGCTACAAGTTGCTTAATGGTGACATAGATCTACTGCATCCTTGGAGCTGGCGCAATGAGCATGGATCACAGAGCTGGCAGTAAACACACCTCTGGCATATTAAAAAGCCAAGAGAGGCAGAGACAGAATCCAGGATCACTGTGACCAAGCTGCTTACCATTTTAAAAGCATTCCTGGTCAGAAAATGACTACAGATACACAATAAGGGTGATTCAAACAAAGAAACAAAAAAAAAACCTCTGAATGGGTCACAGTGTTGTACAAATATATATGGGCTTATGTGATGGAGGAGGGTTATCTGTATATTGTGTTATTTTTATTGGTCAATAAAGAGACTGCCTTGGCCCTTTGATAGGACAGAAAATTAGGTAGGCGGAGTAAACAGAACAGAATGCTGGGAAGAGGGCAATGAGACAGAAGCCATGGAGCTGGCCACCAGGTCAGACATGCTGAATCTTTTCCGGTAAGCCACCACCTCGTGGTGCTACATAGATTATTAGAAATGGGTTAATCAAGATGTGAGAGTTAGCCAGTAACTAACTCTCTAGAGATAATGGGCCAGGCAGTGCTTAAATAAATACAATTTGTGTGTGTTATTTCTGGGACTAAGCTAGCCGTGCGGGAGCCGGATGAGGCGAAAAGCAGGCCTGCCCACAGCCCCTCACTACACTTATGAGAGAGAAGAAAGAGTACAGAAAGTCATATATTAAAAGAGTAAAGATAATTAAATAGTAAAAAGTAATAGAGCAAAAAAATAAGCCACATAAAGATGGAAAATACACAGAGAGTCTAGATTATGTATAGTGTACATAATTTTCTTTGAATTTTTGACTGTGAGCTGAGCATAGAGAGACATTTTATTGTACAGGCTGCTAAGCCAAACATATATATATATATATATATATATATATATATATATATTAAAGTATCTTGGCTTCAAAATTTGAGAGTAAGTATATGTTACTTTGGAAAAGAAGTTCTGCTTTTGTTTCCACAGACGATGAGAGCCTGTGGATTCCTTTTAGGCTAATGTAGTTTGATGCAACATGATCCCCTGAAAGGTCTCCATAAGCCCTAAAAATATTTTGCCAAATAAACAGCAGGAAGCAATTTGGAGAAAACAGTATTCAAATTCCCAAAATTATTGTTTATAAATATTTATTTTCATTTTGAAAGGGATGACTATAATTGATTAATGGTCACAGTCAATTTCTTAAAAAGGGGGGATATGATATAGAAATGAATACTACATTGGTATGGACTTTGGTTTATTGCTACAAATTAAAGAACACTTTTGTTATATGTATAATTCTACTCTTGTTTAAGGTATTATGTTTATACAGCTCATTTAAAAATGTGATGTTTAGCTGGGTGGTGGTGGCACATGCCTTTAATCCCAGAACTCAGGAGGCAGAGGCAGGCAGATCTTCATGAGTTTGAGGCCAGCCTGGTCTACAAGAGCTAGTTCCAGGATGGGCCCCAAAGCTACAGAAAAACCATGTCTCAAAAAAAAAAAAACCCCAAAAAATGTAATGTTTAATTTAAAAATATAGATTAATAGATAGTCATTTGTAATAGTCAAACTTGTTATCATATTAGTTAGGTTTTCTATATGTACAGAGATGTATTTCAGATGGATAGGTAGTCTTGAAATCTGTCAAAGACCTACAGAATACGGCTTTTTTTCCTCAACAATAAGACATATCTGCTTTTGGCAGCACCAGTTACTTCAGAGAGGTTGATGGGCATCAAAGAAACTTGTTATGGAATTTGCCTTCAATATCTTAATCATTTGGGCAAGAAACTGCTCTTGCCTGGACTGCTGGATGGTATGCTATATGAACTGGACATGCAAGACCCACAGAAGAGTGACTGCAGAACTTTCCAAAAGATGGAATGGGGGCTGGAGAGACGGCTCAGAGGGTAAGAGCACTGACTGCTCTTCCAGAGGTCCTGAGTTCAATTCCCAGCAACCATTTGGTGGCTCCCAACCATCTGTAATGAGATCTGGTGCCCTCTTCTGGCCTGCAGGCAGACATGCAGGCAGAACACAGTATACACAACAAACAAACAAACAAATAAATAAATAACTTTTTTTTTTTAAAAAAAAAGATGGAATGGTACTTTAGGGTTCCTGCTTCACAGAGAAAACTGCCAGCCATTCTGTAAGACACAGAAGAAAGTGTCTAACAAATTGCCAATACAGGCTAAACAGTCTTTCATATTTCCTGCTTCATGAAAAAGTTTGTCAGTTACTATGGGCCTGTAGGCTGAAGATGGATGATGCCCCAATACTACAAAAGAACTGGGTGATTGTTCAGGCAGCAAGATGTCTGTCAATTCTAGAATTTTGGAAGTTGTTTACAATGTACTTGCTGTTTACTTAGAAAATATTAACTCCTTCTGGGGTCTTTGAAGGGTTTAAGACAGATAGTTATATTTACAGTTTTTCTTAGTTATGGTAAAAAATAAACTAGATATAAAACTTTAGACTCACAAAGATAAGATAGATGATAGAATATTTTCCTTAATTTGGCAGATGTAAATGGACTGAATGTTGTAACCATAATTCTTGCTTGATATCTGCTTTGTATATGTAATTTTACTACATTAAAGTTAAAACATTCCTTTTATTTAGACAGAAAAGGGGAGATGGTGTGTGATGTTTTCCTGTATATGTGTTGCTTTTATTGGTTAGTGAATAAGGCTGTTTTGGCCAATGACTTAGCAGAGTAAAGTCAGGTAGGAAATATGAACAGAGACTTGGAGAGAGTGTACATGGAGTCAGGGAGATGCCATGTAGTGGCTGATGGAGACAGACGCCAGAACCATATAGGTAGGCCATAGCCTCATGGCAATACACAGATTAAAAGAAATGGGTTAATTTAAGATGTACGAGTTAGTTAATAAGAAGCCTGAACTAATAGGCTGAGCAGTGTTGCAATTAATACAGTTTCTGTGTGATTATTCAGGTCTGGGCAGCTGGAAATGAATGAGCAGTCTCCGGTTACAAATACATTCATTGCCCATGCTGGTTTTGAACTTGTAAACTCAAATGCTCTGTCACCTCAGCCTCCCAAAAGTAGGCACCACAGGTATATGCCACTGAACCTTGACAGATTTTAAATTTTATCAGAAACATATAAAGTGCAACAAATAAGAACCCTCAAGTTATGACTAAAGATTGCCAAAATCACTTAAGGATTCTTTGAAAACAAAATCTCTCAAGCATGCTAAGTTTGAATGTGTTTCTAGTCTTTGTCCCTATCTTAACATGTATTAACTATATAAAAAATACAATTTACAAAATTTAAAAAGCATGAAAGCATTATTACAGATGTGTAACTCACATTACAAAAACATCCATAAGAATAAAAGTAACTCATCAGGCATCAATGTCTATATCTTTCCACCGCTTACCTGGTGGCCTTCAGCACATTTCACACCCACCTGGTCAAGTATGATCTCAGCTTGACTCTTAGTAATAACTGCTCCAGATGTTGCCAACTAAGATTACATCCTGAGGTTCTAGATGGCATGAATTCAGACACTATTCAGACTACTACACCTTTTGTTATTTGTTTACTTTTGTGATTGCTGATGTTTTACAGTATGTGGGTGGTCCCACCTAATGAGTAAGACAAGAAGAAAATAAAAAGGTATAAAGATCAGAAATAGGATCATCACTCTGCAGACGATATGACCATCTAAGTAGAAAACTTTAATCTACAGGTGTAGAACTAGAGTTGATAATATAATTTAATGAAGCATCTTAATATAACATTAAATCACATCCAGCAAGATGGCACAGTGGGTAAAGTAACTTGCTACCAAGCCTAACAATCTGAGTTGGGATTCAAAGATGGAAGAGAACCAACTCCTGCAAGTTGCTCTTAACTGCTGAGCCATATCTGTAGTCCCAACAAGTTATGTAATACTCAAGGCAAGCTTCAAGGGATGTTAATAAACTTGACAATTTAGAAGTAAAACTGTTTATTCAAACATAAAAATATAATGAAAATTGTATGTTATGCCATAGAAGAAAATATGAATTTGTAAGGAACACCTAACAAATCAATAAGAAATCATGAAACAACCTAATAGAAAAATGGACAAAGTATTTGAGTAGGCCAATAAAAATACAATCTGCTTCATTAATAATTAAGAAAAGCAAATAAAATCTCAACGAAAATTATTCAGTTACATCTAAGAATGATTACTGAAGTCATCCTACTTGCTCTAAATTCCAGGTATAGCAGTGGGCTGGACCTGCAAACTCCCATTTACCACAATTTCTCCTGTGGTAAATATACACTGAAGAAACAAGTAAGTGTAGGGTTGAGGAAAGGGAGAAGGAGTATGGACTTTTAAAGGGGTTAGACAAGGAAGTCCTCACAAACAAGCTGAGGAGGCAAGAGAGAGCAAACAATAGGGGTTGTGTTGGTTGGTTTTCATCAAAGCTAAGGTCATCTAAAAAGAGGTCTTCACTAGTTTGGCCTGTAAGAAAGTCTATGGAACATTTCCTTGATAGATATTTGATGTGGAAAGGGTACTAGCCCCTGGTCAGGTGGCCCTGGTCCATATAAGAAAGCAAACAGCAAGTCATGGAAAAGCAAGCCAGTAAGTAGCATTCCTCCATGGCCTCTGCTTCTGTTCCTGTCTTCAGGTTCCAGACCTGCTTGAGTTTCTGCCTTAGCTTCCACTCAATAGTGGACTGTGATTGGGAAGTGTAAGCCACATAAACCCTTTTCTCCATAAGTTGCTTTTGGTTAGTGTTTTATCACAGCAACAGAAACCAAATTAGGAAAAGACACTTTAGGTAGAAGAAAAGAGTAAGTGCAATGAAAATGAAAATTCAAGAATTCAGAATAACTGAAGCAGAGAGACTTACACTGTATAAATCAAGTAAACATCAAAGAGCAGGTGCTGTGAGGAATAGGTAACAAGTCTTGTACACTATTGGTAGAAAGATACAGTGTAACAATCCCCTTACAAAACACTTTGTCTTTCCAACGTTACTGTCCTAAGTAGGTCTAGAAAACTTTTCAACATACTCCAGGATAGAGATACAAACGTTCATTTTTGTTAAACTCAGTGGTCACAAAAACAAAACCAAAGGGGCCAGGTTAGGGTTTCAATGACTTCAATGAAACACAATGACCAAAAAGTAATTTGGGAAGGAGAGCATTTATTTGGCTTACCCTTCCATGTCACTGCTCATCATCAAAGGAAATCAAGACAGGAACTCCATCAGGAACCTGGGAGGCTGAAGCTGATACAGAGGCCATGGAGTGGTGCTGCTTAAGGCTTGTTCTGCCTTTCATCTTATACCACCATCCCAGGGATAGCATTACCCACAGTGGGCTGGGCCCTCCCCCATCGATCACTAATGACCACTGAACTTCATCCCAGAGATGAAAAGGATGAAAGGGATGTAAATGATGGTTCATCATACAGAAATCTGTTAATGTAATCTACCATAAAAACAAACTGAAAGAAAAAAAAATCACATTATCATCTCATTAGATGCTGAAAAGACCTTTGACAAAAAAAATCCATTACCCCTTCATGATAAAAAGTCTTGGAGAGATCAGGGGTACAAGGAATATACCTAAATATAATAAAAGCAATATCCATCAAGTTGACAGCAAACATTAAATTAAATGGAGAGAAATTCAAAGCAATTCCACTAAAATCAGGAACAAGCAAGGCTGTCCACTATCTCCATATCTATTCAATATAGTACTTGAAGTTCTAACTAGAGCAATAAGACAACCAAAAGAGACTGGGGGATACTAATTGGAAAAGAAGAAGTCAAAGTATCACTATTTGCAGATGACATGATAGTATACATAAGTGATCTCAAAAATTCTACCAGGGAACTTCTATAGCTAATAAACACTTTTAGCAAAGTGGCTGGATACAAGAGTAACTAAAAAAAAAAAAAAATCAATAGCCCGCCTATTCCTTTTTTCCTTCCTTCCTTCCTTCCTTCCTTCCTTCCTTCCTCCCTTCCTCCTTTCCTTTTTTGGTTTTCTGAGACAAGGTTTCTCTATATAACAACCCTGTCAGGCTGTCCTCGAACTCCCGAAATTAATTAATTAATGGCACCACCACTGCCCAGCTAGACTTTTTTTTTTTTTTGGTCATAAATAAATCCTCAGAAAAACAAATCTTCAGCAGTCCATTAATCTGGTTAATAAATCAAAATCAAATTGAGGTAACTCCATATATGAATAGAAAAAAACCCTTAAATTTGAACTCCACAAAATTTTACATTTCATGTGCTAGATTTATTCTAAGTGCATTCATACTTTTCAACTTGACCTAACCCCAAGAATAATCCAGTATAAAGGGCACTATAATCTTTACCTTACAGAAAGAGAAACTGAGACACAAAAGTGAGTGATTGATGAATAACAAATAGTAACTTATAGGCTATATTTCAACACAAGCAAGAAGCCTCTGGAATCTACTCCCTTACCACTGCATTACACTGCCTTCCCTGGTTTATTGATGTAGGAAGTCCTTCTGTATATATGTTGCTTTTATTGGTTAATAAATAAAGAAATTGGTTCAGCCTAATAGGGTAGTGCAGCATGAGGGGCCGGCTTGTTGGGGTTTCTGTCCCGCCGGTACCCCACAACCGGCATGCCCCCAAAAGAAAATCACACAAAGTCTACATTAGGTTATAAACTGGTTGGCCCATTAGGTCAGGCTACTTATTAGCTCTTATAACTTATGTTACCCCATTATCCTTATCTATGTTAGCACATGGCTCAGTACCTTTTCCAGCGGGGCAACTTACATCTTTTCTCTCTGGTGGTCTGGGTAGAACTGGCTGAGGGAGCTTCTGCTTCCAGAATACTCCCAGTCTCTTTGTTCCACCCCTACTTCCTTTCTGGTTTTCCCGCCTATACTGCCTGCCTGGCCAATCAGCGTTTTATTAAAATATGATTGACAGAATACAGACAATTCTCCCACACCATTTCCCTCTTTTTTTTTTTTAAACAAAGGAAAATACCCATAATCCATTTGTTGGAAATGTGGGAATAGTATTTCAGGCTACTTCCTGCTGGTTGGGGGCGCTGATGATCTTATGGGGACCTAAAGAAAATTTAGAGTTATAATCAAGTCCTGACTGGAGTATCCTGTGAGTCTTGATCATCTCAGGCAGCAGTCTTGAATCTGTTCTGGATGTAGAACTCTGTCATCTGGGCCATCTGTTCCTATTGGGAATTTCTCGGGTGGTCGTCCTTTGTCAAACTGGATTTTTCTTAACTCAGAATGAATCCATAGCCTCTCATTTTCTGTGGAAACAAAAGCAAAATCTCTTCTCCAAAGTAACATACTTGTTGACTTCAGTTTTGAAGCCAAGATATTTTCAAAATACCTATCTTGGGTTAGTTCAGCAGCATTTATAAAAAAGTCTTTTAGCAGCTGTTGCTCCTTCCTCAGCATTCAAACAATTCAAAGAGAGCATACTAGCATACTGTATCAAGATTCTCTGTATATTTTCCATCTTTATGTGGCTTTATTTTAACTTCTTTTTCTTTTATTTTTACTTTTACTTTTTGACACAGGTTCTCTGTATATCTTTGTCCTGGAATAACTCTGTAGACCAGGCTGTCCTTGAACTCACAGAGATCCCTCTGTCTCTGCCTCCCCAGTGCTAGGATAAAAGGTGTATGCTACCACACCTTGAACTCAGAGATCTGTCTGTCTCTGCCTCCCAGGCATTGGGTTTAAAGGTGTGTGGTACCACACCTTAAAGTCACAGAGGTCAATGTACCTCTGCCCCTTGAAGTCACAGTGGTCAATATGCCTCTGCCTTCCAGGCATTGGGATTAAAGGTGTGTACCACCACACCCAACTACTCCATTTTTTTCTTTTTTTCTTTTTAATGACTTTAACCTTTTAGCCTGCATATATTTTTAACACACTATAAACCATTTAGAGGTTTTCTTCGTCTTTGAATCTCTCTTTACTGTATATCTCTCTTTTTCTGACCACATGAGTCTTTAAGGAGAGGACTAAAACTGTGGCTTTTACGGTTGGAAAATATAATCTTATGGAGTCCTGTGTGTGATTTTTGTTGGGAGTTGCTGGCTGTGGGTTACCGGGCAGGACAGAAACCCCAACAAGCCGGCCCCTCATGCTACAGGGTAGAGTAGAGCTAGGTGGGGAAAACTAAACTGAATGTTGGGAGAAAAAGGGTGGAGTCAGGGAGAAGCCATGAAGTTGCCACCAGAGACAGACATGCCAAAATTTTGCCAGTAAGTCACAGCCATGTGGTGATACACAGATTAATGGAGATGGGTTAGTTTAGAATAGGAGTTAGTCAGAAATACACTTAAGCTATTGGAAAAACAGTATTGCAAATAATATAGTCTCTGTGTGATTATTTCAGGGCTGAGCAGTCAGAAACAAACAAGCTGCCTCCTACTACAGTTTATGAAGGGTTTTTGAAATTTAATCTAAAAATTTTATTTATTGAGATTATATTATAATTATATAATTTTCCTTCTAAATCCTCTCATATACCCTCCCTTCTATGTCTGCATGAGTTTATATGCACCACATGCATGTAAGAAACCAAGGAGGCCAGAAGATGGGTTGGATTCTCTGGAGCTATAGTTAGTTACCAGTGATTGTGAACTGCTACGTGAATGCTGACAACCAAATTCTCAAGAGCAATAAGCACTCTCCAGCCCTACGTTCTGAAGTTTTGTTGACAGGGATCAGGGACTAGAGGTCATAACAGAGACATAACAGAGGTCATAGAGAGAGTAGAGAGTTAAGGAGACAGTATTGATGTCTGTTAGAACCTGAGACAAACATCAAATTAACTCAGCAACATTGCTCTTCAGCAGTGTTATTTATCGAAACAAAGCTACACCTTGCAAAAACTAGCAGAGCAAGCATTGGAACAAATCCATAAATTCTAAAGGAGACTTTTTTTGTTTTGTTTTTTGAAACAGGGTTTCTCAACCCTAGCTATCCTGAAAATAGGTATTGTAGACCATGCTGGCCTTGACCTCACAGAGATCTGCCTGCCTCTATCTCCCAAGTGCTGGGATTAAAGGTGTGCACCACTACGGGACATTTTTAAACTTTTACTTTCATCAGGGCAATACAGGATCTTTTCCAAAGCTAGTTTTGGAAAGTATTTTAGAGTTCTGTCGCCATCTTGTGGACCTTTGCAATATTGTACTGGAAAATCTCAGCAAAGTGCCAGCAAGGGGAAAAAAAAAAGGGCAAAGCCAATAGTTAGACTAATGTTTTATCTGATTTTTATGTTTGTGGCCTATTGGTATGTGAATTAATCTACATCATTTTTAAAGCAAAGTGACAAGAACTGGACACATCACAGTCTATTATTGAAATACCAGGCCAAGATCTAGACTCCTTCTTAGAAGCCTGTGGGACTCTTCTGTAACTATCTGAAGATATTTTTAAAAAAAAAAATATTAGAGAGGTGGAGGGGTGTGTGTGTGTGTGTGTGTGTGTGTGTGTGTGTGTGTGCGTGTTTGATGTGTGTGCAGGTACCCATAAAGGCCAGAAGAAGATGATACACCCATAGGTTACATGCAGCTGTGAGCCACTTGCTGGGCAATAAACTTGGATCCTCCATTAGAGAAGATCACACTCTTGAAGACAAGTCCACCTCTACTGAAGATGGTTCTTTTTTTTTTTTCTTTAACGCTTCACGAATTTACGTGTCATCCTTGCCCAGGGCCATGTTAACCTTCTCTGTATCATTCCAATTTTAGTATACATGCTGCTGAATCGAGCACCTGAAGATGGTTCTTTATATCCAATTCATCCTGAGTTATTTTTAAAACCTAATCCAGCAGTGTGTTCCATCAGAACATTCTTTTTTTAAAAAAAAAGATTATTTTTTTATAATGTCTTATTATGTAGCTCTGGCTAGCCTGAAACTTGCTGTATAGACCACGCTGGCCTTGAAGTGATAAAAGATACATCTGCCTAAGCCTTTTGAGTGCTGGAATTACAGGCATAAGCCACAACATACATAGTTTTTCTTGTTTATTTATTTTTGAGATTTTTGTTTTGTTTTGTTTTTGAGACAAGGTTTCTCTGAGTAGCCCTGGCTGTCCTGGAACTCACTCTATAGACCAAGCTTTCCTCGAACTCACAAAGATCCCCCTACCTTTGACTCCCCAGTGCTGGGATCAAAGGCATGCACCACCACAGTCCAGCTTCATGTATACATTTTAATAGAGTATCTTTTGTTCATTTTTGGAAAGCTCATACATGCATACGATGTCTCTTGATCATATCTTTCACAAAATCCCTCCTTCCACTACCACTAGACAGGCCTAAACACCCTTCCACAGTGCTTCCTGAGTCTTGGTCAAGTACTTACAGATGTCCAGTTTAAGGCTAAGCACTCAACATTACTTATTCTCAGCACTTCAACCAGTTATGCATCTCTACATTAACTGCTGACCACTGCAAAGAGAAATTTCTCTACTATATAGTTACATTTCCAATGCTGATCTTTATTTTTATAAAATATTGTTGTTTGAACATATTAACTTATTGCTCTATTGTAGATTCTTGACATTTTCTACTAAAGCAATTGTGTTATCTCACTACCTGAACATATTTTCCTTTCTGATATTTTTTGGTCTTTTGTTCTTTTTATATGTCTTATTGCATAGATGAGAATTTTCTATAGAGATTGGAGGAAGCCCTGAGTGAATTAGGTCCTGAGTGAATGTTTGCTGTTGGCATGGGCACAGTCATTTCAAGCACCCCATTGTCTAGGGCTCAGAGGGATGGTAAAGTCTTCCTTGAGGGGCCATGGGCTAGTGTTGACTGTGTGTGCAGGAAATGTCCACTATAGTTTCTCTTACCTGTAAATATCTTCAGGATATTTACAGCCTGAAGACTGCTCTCCTATAGAGACTGCCCCTATGTAAATTAGTTAAACCTCTGTCCTTGGTGGAACTATATACTATAAACTATGTCTCCTTGCTTATCTGTATATAACAGTCCCACCTCCTTGTTCAGTAGTGTTCGATGACCTCATATATCTGTTAAACTTTACATAGTAAGCATGACGAGCTTCCAAAGTACTGCCCTTTCTCCATCAGAGTCTATCACCCAATCCCAGATTTTCTGTATAGACATGTGTCCAGCTGTCTGTCTTTTCTTCATTCCCTCACTACCACCCCAGGCAGGTCTATCTCTGGAGTCATGCAAAGAACATGGTAACTTTCTACACCATTTTTGGTTGTGATCTCATAGGGAAAGCATTCAGGATGACGAGATGGTCTAGTCAGTAAATCATTTCCCTTGTAAGCATCAGGACCAGAGTTCAATTAAAACCTACATTAAAAAGCCATGTGTGGTGGTATGTTTATAATTTCAGCATGGGGAAGCAGAAACTATCACTGGAGCTCTGTGACCAGCGAGTCTAGCTTAATTGGTGCGATTTCCCTCCATGACAGATACAGTTTCTAAGGGGAGCTGGTGTTCTGAGAATGATACCTAAGGTTATTCTTTGGCCTTCACATATACCTGTGTGGGCGTGCGCGCGCGCGCACACACACACACACACACACACACACACACACACACACACATAAAACAAGCATCCAGTATTTTACCATTCAGTATGATATTAGCTGTAGATTTTTTTGTGAATGCATCTTAACAACTTGAGAAAGTTCTCTCTTCACATTGTTTCATTCAAGTCTGAATTTAAATTTTGTGTTTTCTTTTCCTAGCTTTTCTATCATAGAGGTGCTAACTTTATAACTTCAAAGCGAAAACATTTGGTTATCTCAATGCAAAAAAATCATACTTGATTAAATTTTTCATCTTTCCAAGATAAAATTTCTCAACAAAGCTAGAAATAAAAGCAAACTGCCTCACCATAATGAAGGCTATAGACAAAAACTCAAAGCTAATGTCACCCAAAGATATGACAGGAACAGAAAAACAGTATGTTCACATCCGCCACTTCTATTCTACACAGTAGATGGGGTTTTAGCCAAAATAACAGGCAAGAAAAATAAATAAAAACATCCAAATTATAAATAAAAAAGTAAAAGTATTTCTATCCACAAACGATAGTATATCATACAGAAAATCCTAAAGATCACACACCCTACCCTCAACACCCCCCCACACCCACTCACCTATGGAACTAATAAATTTACTAATCTTGTAAGATTAAAACACACACACACACACACACAATCACATGTGTTCATATACACTAAGAATAAGGAATTTGAAAAAAATTGAGAAAACAGTGACTTTGAAGCACTGCTTGGTGGCTCACGACTTCAAGAGAAGGGGCAGGCAGATCTCTGAGTTTGAGGCCAGCTGGGTCTACAGAGCTAGTTCCAGGACAATCGTGGCTACCAAAGTTCGAAAAGCAAACAAAATGAAAAGGAAAGAAAACAATGACTTTATAGAAGCACCAGAAAGAATACTTGTAGGAATAAGCTTAAGCAAGAAGTCAAAGAGCTGTACACTGAAAAGTCCCAAAACTCTATTGGAAGAAATCAAAGACACAAATAAAAAGAAAAAAAAACCCAAGTTCATAGATGAAAAGATTTAATACTGTTACAAAGGTAATACCACTCCAAGCAGGCTACAAATTTAATGCAATCCCTATCTAAACCTATTTGTCTCAACACTTCACGTATTTATTTGCCTGGTAGGATATACCATGAAAACCATCTTCTCATTTCTCTTATCTCTTGAAGAATCTTTAAAAAATGAAAGATTTTTTGTTAGTAATTCAGGGTACAGTTCTAGGGTGTGTTTAGACATAAAGAGATCAGCTGAGCTATCAGTCTAGGCTGTATTTTTTTATTATTTTAAATAACACTCATTTTGGTGCTGCAGCATTGACATTCTGGTTCCGAGACAGATGTCTACAGCCTGTGAGAAGCTGCCTTGTCTCCCTCCACCTGGCAGTGCTACCCTACCCTTGGCTCGGATGCAACTAATAGCTCTGCCTTCTCAATTGCTCACTATGTATTGTCTTGTCATAAAAATGTAGACCGAAAAGAGTTTGGGAAAATCTAACTCCTCCCCTGTAAAGTTCTCAAGCTATTCCAAGAAAATAGAAAAAAGAAGGACACACTGGGATTTTTTTTCTAATTCTTAATTTGTAGATAATGAATTATGACAGTTAATGTATTTGGCCTTTTTCTTGCTCATGTTTGAGCTTTCTCTGGGATCAGGCAGGTATGGTGCAACTTACATTCCTCCTTTTCTTTTCTGGTAGAGATAGGATCTCACTAGAGGGGAACTGCTAGACCCTGTGGTGACCTTATGCTTAGGTTTAGTATCACTATATTATTCTCTTTTTTAAAAGAAAAAAAATCCATTTCACTTGACTCTATTTTGTTTGAGACAGTCTTGGTTTTTTGGTCGAGACTGGCTTTGAACTCTCTATTCTCCTGACTCCACCTATTGAGTATCATAGGTGTGTGTTTCCACATCCAGACTAAACTTTTTTCGGAAGGAGACTGTAGCAGTTCACATTTCCACCAGCAATTCACAAGAGTTTCATTTATGTCTATTGTTATGCTAATTTCACACTGTTTTAATTATTATAACTTGGTAAGAAGTTATGAAGTAAAATTATGAAAACAAGTGTGAATCCTTCATCCTTGCTCTTTAAAATTATTTTAACTCTACAGGGCCCTTTATGAGTCCATATAAATTTTAGATGAATTTTTATTCCTATTTCTACCAAACAAGCATTGGATATTTTTGTTATTGTTTTTTGAGGCAGGGTCTCACTATGTAGCCAAGGCTGGCCTGGACCCTGCTATATAGACCTGGCTTGCCCAAACTTATAGGGATCTACCTGCCTCTGACTCCCAAATGCTGGGCTTAAAGTCGTGTGCCACCTAGCCAGTCATCATTGGATTTTGAAAGAGATTTCATGAAGTGGGATCCTCTGGTATACGATACCAGACCAATAAATAATATGCTCACCACATTTTCATAGGCATCTACATTGGTTATTCTTTTCTTTTCTTTTTTTTTTCTTTTGTCAACTTGACATAAACTAAAGTAATCTGAAAAGAGGAAACCTCAACTGAGAAAGCTTCCATCATATCGGCTTGCAGGTAAGCTTGTGGGGGCACTTTCTTGATTGATTATTGATGTGGAAGGGTCCAGTCCACTGTAGGCGGTGTCATCCCTGGGCAGGTGGTCCTGGGATGTGTAAGGAAGCAGGATGACCAAGCCATGCAGAGAAAACCAATAAGCAGTGTTCCTCCATGATGCTTCAGTTTCTGTCTCCGGGTTCCTGCCTTGAGTTCCTACTTGACTTCTCCTGATGATGGAATGTAACCTATAAGCCAAATAAACCCTTTCCTCCCCAAGTAGTTTTTGGTCATGGGGTTTTAGCACAGCAATAGAAAGCAAACCAAGAATAAAGTGAAGATTCTGTTATGCTTTCCACCAATGATGAGGATCATAACACAAGAACATCTACAGGAGTCACAGCAGTAACCATATGACTGAAGTGGCCGAGATAAAGAAAATCTAAAGGCCTAAAATTATGACAAATGGTTCAGACATGTCAAAGAACTAATAATTTATTATCAGAGGCCTTAAATCTGAAACTGAAAAAATTAAAATCCAGACTGGGTGTGGTAGCTCACTCCTATAATCCCAACACCGAAGAATTTGTAGCAGGAAGGTCACCTTGGGACTGTGAATTTCAGGCCAGCCAGGAGTACAATGTGATATCCTTTCTCAAAAAAGCAAAATAGAAACCAGGAATAATTACTCCATTTTTCTTGTAGCTCCTAATATCCTTGATCTAAAACCAAAAACCTGACATAACTTCCCTTGTATCAAGGTGTCTACATAAACTCCTAAAGAGCTACATGCAATGTATAACAGAGAATGCAGCACTGGAGTAATAAACTAGGAGTTATATTTTTAAAAATAGAGTTTCAGTCAGATAGATGGCTCAGTGGGTGAAAGAACTTGCTACGTAAGCCTAACTACCTGAATTTGACCCCAGTAAGCTATTTGCAGTACATCTATAACGTTAGCATTTTTTACAATAAAGTAGGAGTCTGAGACAGGAAAAGCAGAGCTTGAAGTCCAGCTAGCTTGGAGAATACAGTGCAATAGTATAAGAGAGACCCTATCTCAAAACAAGGTGGAAGGGAAGATTTGATTAGAAACCTTACTGTGGCACACACACACACACACACACACACACACACACACACACTTTGTTTACCCACGTTTTATTTGAGAAAAGAACTGTTAACGCAGATACTTCTTAAACATCTGTAGAATTCTGATGCTCTGCTGTAGATATGAATGAGAAATATCCTATATAGGTTCATAAATTTGAACACCAGTTGTTGGTGCTGTTTGGGAAGGTTACAGAGCCTTTAGGGGGTAGACGTTTGCAAGAGGAAGTACACTACCATGGGGAGGCTTTGATGTTTTATAGCCTGGTCCAACCTCCTGCTGTTTTTCTGCTTCCTTAGGGTGGATACAATAGAGCCAGCTCTCTGTTCCTACCACCATAGACCCCAGTCAGGCCTTCCTGAAATGGTGGGTTATATCTCTCTAGAAGTGTAAGCCAAAAACCCTCTCAACCTTACGTTGCTTTTGTCAGATTATTTTATCACAGTAGCAGAAAAGTAATTGAGATATGCTTCAGTGATAAAGTAGTTACTTTTTGGTGCCTTCAGCTGTTAAGTTACATGCAAAGTATAATACAGATGGCACTCACACATTGTTATTGAGAATGCTGGTTCATTCACATGACATGGACAATTAGAGAAGAGAGCCTGGTTTGGAATTCATTCTTAAATTCTACCATTTTGAGAATAAAGTTAAGGCTGTGATTTTTACTTCTGGGAACCATTTTCAACATACATAAAAATGATCTATATTATTTCTTATTGAAAATGCTCAAATATTTGTTTACTAGGAATGAGAAAACCAGTTCATATAGATATGGCACTCATTATGAATGTTTCTTTTAAGAAATATCTTCAGTATTTAGATGGGATGTAATGTAAATGAAACACTACAGAGCTTCAAGCCAATGAGGTAAAAAATGTTCAAATGTGGCTAGACAGAAGTTTTTGACCCACCAGGTCCCACAGTCATTCAGTCCCAAAGAAACATACAGAGGCTTATATTAAATATAAATTGTTTGACCTATTAGTTCAGGATTATTATTAACTAGCTCTTACAGCTTAAATTAACCCATAATTCTTACCTATATTTAGTCACATGACTTGGTACCTTTTTTCAGTGAGGCATACTCTGCCTTTCCTCTTCCCAGAATTATCATAGTCTGGTCGCCACAACTATACTTCCTGCCTGGCTACTCATCAATCAGTGTTTTATTAAACTAATATTATTGACAAATCTTTACAGTGTAGAAGAACATTATCCCACAGCATTTCCCCTTTTTCTTTTCAAAAACAAAACCCTGAATCTAATTTCCTTTATTTAGCTTTTTTTCCTGATCATTTATCCATAATAACTTGTAACCAACATGCTAAACAAAGACAAACATTCATAATCCATTTTTTGGGAATGTGGGTGCAATTTTCTAGGCTACTTCTTGCTGATTGGGGGTGCTGATAATATTCTTATGGGGATCCAAAGAATATTTAGTATTATGTTCAAGTCCTAACTGGAGCATTGTGTGAGGCTTGATCATCTCAGCCAGCAGCCTTGAAGCTGTTCTGGATGCAGAACTCAGAAAAACTGCAACAGAGGTGGTCTGAATTAGTGGATCATCTTGGCCATTCATTCCCATTGCAGACTTCTCAAGGGGTCTTCCTTGATCAGACTTATTTTTCTTTTTTTTTAAAGAATTATTTATTTATTATGTATATAACATTCCTTTCATGTATGCCTGCAGGCCAGAAGATGGCACCAGACCTCATTACAAATGGCTGTGAGCCACCATGTGGTTGCTGGGAATTGAACTCAGGACCTCTGGAAGAGCAGTCAGTGCTCTTACCCTCTGAGCCATCTCTCCAGCCTCAGACTTATTTTTCTTAACTAAGAATGAATCCATAGCCTCTCATTTCCAGTGGAAACAAAAGTAAAACCATTTCTCCAAAGTAATATATCTTTTGACTTAAAATTGAAGTCAAGGTATTTCCAAAATATATAGGTTAGATTAATCCAACAGCATTCATAATTAAATGTCTTTTAGCAGCTGTTGCGCCTTCCTCAGCAGTCAAACAATTCAAAGATAATGCCAATAACATACAGTATTCAGACTCTCTGTGTATGTTCTATATTTACGTGGCTTTTTTAAAATTCTATTTCTTTTATTTATATTTGTAATTTTCGGGTTTGAGACAGGGTTTCTCTGTGTATTTCTGGCTATCCTAGAGCTCACACTTTGCACAACTACTCTATTTTTTTAAAAGGACTTTATCTTTTTACTTTCCCTCCTAAGCCTATGTATATTTATAAACACTCTATAAACTGCATAGTGGTCTTTTTTTCCATCTGAGTCTGTCTTTACTGTATATCTCTATCTTTTTCTGACTACATAAATTTTTAATCTGCTAAGTGATATGGCTAGCATTAAAGCTGTGGCTTTGGCAGCTGATTCCTCCCCATTCCTTAGCTTTTTGAGAGTGCAGCTTCATGGCAGAGATACTTGCAGGAGAGATACTTGCAGAGATACTTGCAGTTGTGTTTACTGACACAACTCTGTAGGATTTCTAGGTCCATGCCACCACCAAGAATCCTGATGTTGGTTGCTCATAAACACCATTTAAATGTTTGGTGGCAGAGCTTCTTAAAAGAGCTACAAGGTTCTTGCCATTAACACTAAATCAGGAAGCCTCTCTTAAAGGAGTTGTGCATCTGCTTGCTTTCAGCAAACAAAGGCTATCTGAGAAAAGACAGTTAACAAGAAGTTTCACTTGATTCTGTTCTTGTCTGTCTACAATCTTTTTTATTAAAGCGTTCTCAAGTTTTATGTGGAAATTCTTGCCAAACTTTTGGGTGCCATTTGAGATGGAGGTTTCTGTTCCACCAGGTTCCGCAGCTGTTTAGTCCCAAAGAATCACATAGAGGCTTATATTATTAATTATAAACTGTTTGGCCTATTAACTCAGACTTGTTATTAACTAGCTCTTACAACTCAAATTAACCCATAATTCTTGTCTATATTTAGCCACTCTTGGTACCTTTACTTAGTAAGGCATTCTCATATTGCTTCCTCTGTGTCTGCCTGGTGACTGAATCTTTGTCTTTCCTTTTCCCAGAATTCTCTTAGTCTGGTCGCCCTACCTATAATTCCTGTCTGGCAACTGGTCAATCAGCATTTTATTAAACTAATACAAGTGACAAATCTTTACAGTTTACAAGCACATTATCCCACCGAAAATGTGTCTGGAACCCTGCACATGGTCCCTGTACAGAAGAGCTAACATGTCAGCTTAACACTTCAGCCTTTAAAAAGGATGCTTTAGCTGGGCTCTGGTGGTGTACAACTTTAATCCCAGCACTTGGGAAGCAGAGGCAGGTGGATCTCCGTGAGTTCAAGGCCAGTCTGTGTAACATGAGGGCTGGCTTGTTGGGGTTTCCGTCCCGCCCGGTACCCCAACAGCCGGCAAATCCCAAAGAGAAATTACACACAGGACTCCATAAGGTTATAAACTGATTGGCCCATTAGGTCAGGCTACTTATTAGCTCTTATAACTTATGTTACCCCATTATCCTTATCTATGTTGGCACATGGCTCCGTACCTTTCTCAGCAGGGCAAGTTACATGCTGCCTCTTCAGTGGTCTGCACAGGAATGACAGAGGAACCTCTCTGCTTCCCAGAATTCTCCTGTTCTCATTGCATCACCTCTACTTCCTGTCTGGTTTTCCCGCCTATACTGCCTGCCTGGCCAATCAGCGTTTTATTAAAATATGATTGACAGAATACTGACAATTCTCCCGCATCAAGTCTGCTCTACAAATTGAGTTCCAGAACAGTCAGGACTGCTTACACAGAGAAACCCTGTCTCCCCTGTCCCCCCAAAAAGAAGCTTTTAGGTCAATCCTTGGCTGATCTCTTAGAACTCAGATTTCTGGAAGGTTTCCACTCCCTAAGAGAGAAGGATGACGTACTGTACCTAAACGGTATAAATAATATGGTTTGTGTAAAATACCTGCTTCCTGGGAGTCCAGAATTCAGATATATACTATAGGTGCCTACACCACATGCAGTCCCCAATATAAACCTTAGGCAGAGATCTTGCCACACATATAGTCATATCCTGTGGAACTGTATTGAAGAAAGACTTGTAGAAGCTTGTGCCTTGTTTTTTGAAGGCTTCACCCTGTAAATCTTTTCCTTTTCCCACATTTTCTCCACATCCTTTTACTGTTAAACATCTTAGCTGAGAAAGGAATATATTAGAGTCCCACAAGTCCTCTTATGAGTTTGGACACCAGGATGGTCATGGGGACTCTTAGCATATTCCCTTCAGCTGACCTGCTCCCAATATTGTATCCTACACTCAGAAAACTGGAAGTCCCCCCCCCCAAATCCTTAAAATACAAAGAGTAAAATGAACCTCAAATGACAGAAACAAATAAATAAAAGAAAAATTAAAAACAGTAACAACAACAACAAAAATACAGTATCTTTTTGTTTTTTTCCCAGACAGAGTTTCTCTGTGTAAACAGTCAAGGCTGTCCTGGAATTCACCCTGTAGACCAGACTGGCCTCAAACAGAGATTCACCTGCATCTGCCTCTCCAAGTGCTAGGATTAAATCCACCACCACTCAGCAAAATACAGTATTTTTAAGAGCACAGAAAATATTACACTCCTAAAATAAATGCAAGAAATTTTTTTGTTTTTGTGTTTTTTTGAGACTGGGTTTCTCTATGTAACAGTCCTGGCTGTCTTGGAACTTGCTTTCTAGACCAAGCAGGCCTTGAACTTACTGAGATCCGCCTGCCTTTGCCTACAAAGTGCTGGGATTAAAGGTGTGCGCCACTACCGCCTGGCTAGGATAAATATCTTAAAAGATTGATCCAAAAGGTCAAAAATATATCTTAAAAGTCCAGAATAAATGAAAAGGAAGAAATTATGCTGATGTCAATTTTAGCAAAAAACAGGGAAAAGACAATGTTCTAGTTTACTCTCTGCTCTGTGATAAAACACAGACCAAACACAACACGGTGAGGAAAGAGCCTATTTCTTCCCAGGGGTATCAAGTTGACAACCAAACTAACCAGGACCAAGGGGACCTCAGAGTTGAAGGGATACCACTAAGTATATAAAAAGTATATAAAGATATATAAGTATATATAACCACTCTGAATAAAACAAAACAAAACATAACTGCATACTTATACAATTTCATAAAACAAAAAAAAGATACTAAAAACTTGTTGAAAAGGAAATATAATCCATTTATAAATGAAGAAGAAACACAGATAACAGATTTTTAAATAGCAATACCAACAGTACACACACTGGAATTAAGTCTTGACATTCTGAAAAAAAATCTAGAGTTGGATTCAGCCAAACCAGAATTCCAGTATTAAGGTAGACTATAGGAAGAGGGAACCTCAATTAAGATTTGCCTCACCAGATGACCTGTGGGGACTTTTTTTGATTGCTGATTTATGTAGGAGAGCCTAGCACACAATGAATGGTTCCATCTCTAGCTAGGTGAATCTGGGCTGTATAAGAAAGAAATCTGAAGGTGTGATTAAAAGTAAGCCAGCAAGTAACATTCCTCCATTGTCTCTGCTGCAGTTTCTCCCTTGAGCTCTTGTCCTGGCCTCCTTTAAAGATGGACTGTATGTAACCTGTAAACTGAAAATGACATGCTATATGTCTTAGTTAGGTTTCTATTGCTGTGAAGAGACCCCACGATAATGGCAATTCTTTCAAAGAAAATATTTAATTGCAGTGGCTTACAGTTTCAGAGGTTTAGTCCATTTTCACATGGCAAGGAGCATGAAAGCATAAAGGCAAATGGTGCGGGAGAGGTAGCTAAGAGTACTACACCTTGCAGGCAACAGGAACTGGTCTAAGTGTCACACTAAGGGAATTTTGAGCAAAAGAGACATCAAAGCTCACCCCCACAGTGACACACTTCCTCTAACAAGGCCATACTTGTTAAGTTGGGAGCATACTTATATGCTCCTGGCCTGGGAGTTGCTTTGCTCTGGACTCCAAATCCCAGCATGCCAGGTCCTGACCCTTCCCTGGGGGGCGGAGTCTGGACCAGTCACACAGGGTATTTAAGTGAGCTCCCAGAGGAGAAACACATGGTTTTCGGGTTTGCTTGGGCTCTCTACTGTTCTGTCTCCCTGCCATGCACTCGGCCACCCAAGAGCATCATTCTTAATAAAATGATGGGCATTTTGATTTGGTTTGATTTGACCAAATTGGATTTCTTGAGCTGGCAGAGCTGCTCTTTTCTTATCAATACCTACTCCAACAAAGCTACACCTCCTAATAGTGCTATTCCCTATGAGATTAAAGGGTGCCAATTACATTCAAACTATCAAACTAAGCAAACCTAAGGACCTGAGTTTGATTCTCCATACCTGTTAAGAAGGAGGTACTGTAACAGCATCTCTGGGGAGGCAAGGCAAATCCCTGCTATGTTCTGGCAAGCCTACCTAATCAATGAGCTCCCAGTTCCAGTGAGAGACTCTGTCTCAGAAAACAAGATGAGCAGTTCCTGAGGAACAACAAAGACATCAACTTATGGCCTCCACAAACACACTCACCTGCATACACATGTGCACTCATACACACCTACCTACACACACACACACAAACATTTTTTAAAGAAATATGAGGACAAAAAAAACCCCACAACTATGCTTTTCTGGAAAGTACTAGACTAAATGCATCACCAAAACTAGTGAACTAGAAATAGTGAGATGGTTCAGTATTTGCCACACAATTCTGACAGTCTGAGCTCAGTCTCCAGAACCCACAATAGAAGAGAACTGACTCCAAAAGTTATTCTCTGACCTTCATATGTGTGTGCACAAACACACACAAAATAATAAGAAACAAACAAAAACCCGAGTAAACCACCCAGGCATGGTGGGACATGCCTTTAATCCCAGCACTCAGGAAACAGTGTCAAGTGGATCTCATAGTGAGTTCCAGGTCAGCCAGGAATTCACAGTGAAACTATTTAAAACAAAACAAACAAACAAAAACATTCACTGTCCTTATAGAACAACCTAGCTCAATTCCCTACACCAACCTGCAGCTCACAATAGTCTGGAACTCCAGTTCCAGGAGATCTGATGCTCTCTTCTGGCTTCTGTAGGCACTGCATGCATGTGGTACATTTACAGAAGCATAGATAAAACACTCATACACATAAAACAAAAATAAATAAATCTTAAGAAAAACTCAGAGCTATGGCTAAGCTTCAAAGCTAGACAACATTATTTTCTAGTCTTTTCATTCAGAATTCCATTTTAATTCCAGTTTTGACTACTTAGAGTTCTTGCTCTGATGGCTTCTTTCCATGCTGCTCTATTGTGCAAACCTATTTTCTTACCTCTTTAAAGATATTCGTCTTGAAAGAGTGTAAAGATGGCAGACATGAAGAAGCAGTCTTTTAAAAAATGAAACCGACAGAGCCCTGTATTGTCTGGCCTATTTGGTGGCATTAAAACATTTGGAAGAGAAATTCAAAGAACGACGGAAACTTAAATGAACAAAAGATGCAGTTTCAACTTATCATTTGGCTCTAAAGCTAATCATATTTATCTAGTCATAATAATAGAAAACCTAAATAAGTTTCTCATTTAACCAAACACTGAATCTCTGGAGGTATTAACATTTCAATGGAGAAAAATTTAAATATTAATACAACTTATCAGACTTTCCACCCACTCACCCCTAAAATTTCATATTTCATACTATTAGCATTCCAAAATTGAAAGCTGAACATGTAGCTGTGGGTGAAAGCAAGCTGAAGGCAATTGTAAAAATAATAATAATGATCCTTCAAAACTGAATACCGAAAGCATTAGTGTCCTAGCTACCTTTAATTGTTAGGTTTACAGCCCTCTGACAGGAACGCCTCAATTGAGGAACAGCCTCGATCAGATTTGTCAATGGGCATGTCTGTGAGGGATTGTCTTGATTATTAATTGATATGATAGGCCCAGTCAGCTAAGGGTGGTCTCATCCCTAGGCAAGAGGTCTGGATTATATGAGAAGGCTAACTATGCATGAGCCTTTGAGCTACCTAAAAAGCAATACAGCAATCATTGCTCCTCCATAGTTCCTGCCTTGAGCTCCTGCTCTGACTTTCTTCAAAGACAGACTATTACCTGGAAGTGTAAGCCAAATGAACCCTTTCCTCCCCAAGTTATTTTTTGGTCAGAGTGTTTATTATAGGAACAGCAAGGAAACTAGATCATCTAGGTATTTTTATTTCTTTGTATTTTTGCAATATTTATTTAATGAAAGATGATACAGTACCAGAAATATGAGACTTCAAATTTAGTATTTGGGGAACAAAAGTGCAAATGTTGCATTCTAGTGATTATTCTGACATTTAAAACTATTTTGGATGAGATACAACATGCAAATCATAGTACACATTTAAAAACTATACAACTTAATATATTCTTTTTTTAAATTTTAATTTTTTAAGAAAAATTATGTACATTAGCATGAGGGTGTTGGATCCTCTGGAACTGGAGTACAGACAGTAGTGAACTTCCATGTGGGTGCTGGGAATTGAATCTAGGTCTTCTGGAAGAACAGCCAGTGTGTTTAACTGCTGAACCATCTCTTCAGCCCTTTTACTTTATATGCATATTGAAAAAGGGTATCACTATGTAATTCTGGTTGTCCTGGAACTCACTGTGTAGACTAGGCTGGCCTTGAACTCACAGAGATCCTCTTGCCTCTGCCTCCCAAATGCGTGGGCCACCACCGCTCAGCGGCGTTTTGTTTGTTTGTTTGTTTTTGAGATGGTTTCTCTGTATATTCCTGCTGTCCTGGAACTCATCACTCTGTAGACCATGCTGGCCTTGAACTCAGAAATCTGCCTGCTGTAGTGATGTTTTGTTTGTAATCTAACAAATAAACTTTGCCTGAAGATCAGAGTGCAGAGCTAAACCACTAGTTAGCCATAGAGGTCAGGCAGTTGTGACACACACCTTTAATCCCAGCACTCAGAGACAGGCAGGTGAATCTCTGTAGAGTTCAAGGTCACCCTGGGCTACAAGAAATTGTTCCAGTCTAAAAGAGAAACAGAGCTTAGTGGTGGTATCTCACACCTTTAATCCCAACACTTGAGAGTCACAGGCCTTTAATCCCAGTACTAGGGAGGTGGAGACAGGAAGGGATATGGCTGGGAGGAGAGAGGAAGGCAGAAGGAGACAGGAGCTCACCTGCAGTCTGAGAATTCAGCCTGAGCATGCAGTCTGAGGATTTGTAGAGTAGAATTGCCCCTCAGTCTGAGGTTAAGTCATTCTATTCTTGTAAACATTACTAAGCTTTCCTGATCACTATAAACTACTCTCAGAAGCAAAGGTAAAAAAAAAAAATACTACATTGTATAACCTCTCTTCCTAAAATATACTTAAATTTAAGTAGTAAGACACCAAAAATCTTGACAAGCAGGGATAGCAAAACATGATCTTTAAGCCTATGAGAAAACAAGGTCAATAGAAAATATAAATTAGGGGGTGTCTTAGTTACTGTTTTATTGCTGTGAAGAGACACCATAACAAAAACAACTTTGAAAAGAAAGCATTTAATTGTGGGCTTGCTTATAGTTACAAAGTTAGTCCATTATCATTATGGCGGGAAGCAACCAGGCATGGTGCTAGGGCAGCAGCTGAGAGCTTTCCATCCTGATCATCAGGCAACAGGCACAGATAAAGAGACTGGACCTTGTGTGGGCTTTTGGAACCTCAGAGCCCACTTCCAGTGGCAACACACCTTCAACAAAGCCACACCTTCTAATCCTTCCTAAACAGTTCAACTACTGGGGGGTAAGCATTCAAACTACCCCAAAGGGAGCACTTTGATTTTGCAAGCAAATTATCTGTAGCAATGTTGGTTTCAAAGGGGTGCATTCAAAGTTTTTCCTTTTACTGAATAAAACTTGTGTTTGTACATTCCAGTTCCCCTCCCTCATAAGAACATTAACTGTACTATTCCACAATCTCCAATATGCACTCATTTTAGAAGTCCATACTACTCTCAGTCTTTGAAGACTTCAGATTAAGTTACAACACAAATAAACAAAAAGCCACCTAATGCCAGCAGTGGACTTCTCTAATACGTACTGGATAAGAATTGGTCCTCCTTTTCACTCAGGCCAACCCAGGGGCCTGAGAAAGGGCAGAGCAGACTGAAACAGTGCCACCAGAACGTGATTCAAACAACTGGAGCCAAGGATGACATAACACGAAAGCCTTCCCTTTCTCCACAATGCCTGTCATTCTCTCCATTCCCAAGAATTCACACAAACACCCCCAAAGATTGGGAGCATGCAAGAGGGTACTGCAAGTCAGCTGGATTGAGTATGAGCAATGCAGTTCATCATTCCAAACGTTCATTCAGCCAGCCCCATCCAGAAAATCAAAGGAGATTCCAGTCAGAACGATGAACCACAGGAGCGGACGCTTCCACTTAGTGCCCACAACGCCTACATGCAAACAGTGTCCCTTGTGACTCAAGGAACATGCCAGTCTCTGCCCTGATTAGCACGGCTGCTGCCTCTCCTATGCTGAGTTGAGGGTCAGCTACTCCAACTAGCAGGTGCCGCCCACTTTTCCTCTGCCGACGGCGGACGCAGGGGCCTCTATTAAACACTTTTAGAATCCAAACCTGGGTGAGTGGCAGTGGGTGAAATCGCACACGTGGAAAAACACAGCCTTTCATGAACGTCCCAAAAGCTGTGCATGGCTCCTTTGATTTTTTTCCATTCAATATATATATATATATATATATAAGTACTGAGGATGGAACTCAGGGAGCTTTGCCGACTAAGCAAGCGCTCCACCCCCGAGATTCCGCAGCAGTCCCCCCGCCCCGAACTTTCTTTGATGACAGAATTACTAACTAAGTAAGAAAGCTCGAAAGTTACTCTTTTCGGGGTGGGGGGATGTGTCGGTCTTACATTCGAACGTCAACCGTCTTGACATCAAAAACTATTTTGGGATGAGCCACGCAAGTTATGCAAGTGTCTTTTTTTTTTTTTTTTTTTTTTTTTTTTTTTTTAGAGAAAGATTTTTCAAAACCAAGCTCATCCCAGCCATTTTGCTGCACCGATGCTGCGCGGTCACCCCCCCCCCCCCCGTCCTCTCAGCCTCCCACCCCAGCCCCCCTCCCCCGGTTTGTGCGCTCCTTCGCAGGACCAAGATCTTCGTGCGGAGCTGGTCCAGACTGGCCAGGGAGTGTGGCCGCGCCTGGGATCAAGGACCTGTGCAGCACAGGGGGTGGTGTCGCCAAGGGCGCAGGCCGTGACGTCCCTAGCTTTTAACTGACAGCCAGCCACCTCCCACACGCCCAGCGCTTAGCGCTGCAGCCAGGGAGTGACTGACAGTTACGGGGACCTGGCGGCCCGCCCCCTGAAGCCCTAGCACAGGCGGCTAGGGGCACGAGGGACAAGGGGAGCGCTCACCGCCTCAGGGAGTCCGACACCTGCAGCGCCCCGGCGGCCCCGGACGTGGGGCTCGGCGTCGCTGCGGGAACGCCGGCCCTGGGCATCGCAGTCCACGCAGTTCCGAGCGCCTGCCTCACCTCCCCTCGCCTCTGCTGCGTCCTTAGGCGTTGAGCTCCGCGCAGGGGACCGCCCACCAACAAGGCAGCCAATGGACATCGAGCGCGGGAAGCCTGGGGCGGGGCCCGGCCAGCGGGTCTCTCAAGGCTCTCAGAGCTCAGCGAAGCCTCAGCGAGGTTTCAGACTGGAGCTGACCAGCAGAGGAAAAAGGTCTGTATGAGCGATGTACTGATCTGGAGGGCACTTTCCTTATTAGACAAATCGGTCTTGACTGCGTGATGATTAATACTCGACATGATAGTGTTTAGAATCACCCAGGAGACAAACCTCTGGACACATCTGTGCGGAAGTTTCTAGACTAGGTAAGCAGAGGTGGTACGAACCATCCTGACTGTGGGCAACACTGTCCCTAGGGCGGGGGGTAGGGAGGTCATGGACTGAAAAGGAGAAATGGAACCGAACACCAGCACTCATGGCTCTGCTTCCTGAGTGAGGGCACAGTGTGACCTCATGTTTTTGATGCTTTGACCTCCACCATGACCCTCAAACTGTGAATAAAACAAAGTTTTGTTGTTTTTTTTTTTGGGGGGGTCGGGTTTTTGTGTTTTGTTTTGTTTTGGTTTTTTGAGACAAGATTTCTCTGTGTAACAGCTCCTGCTGTCCTGGAACTCACCCTGTAGACTCAGCTGGTCTCGAACTCACAGAGGTCTACCTGCCTCTGCCTCCCAAGTGCTGGGATTACAGGCATGGGCCACCACCACCAGGCAGGCATTTGTTATTTTTAAAAGGTGCATTTGTTTTTGTGTGTGTGAATGTTTGCTTGCATGGACGTGCCCAGAATAATGTAGTATACCAACTGTCTGTCTGTTCATTACTTTTGCTTATTTTTCTTTTTTAGCTCAGTATGGCTGAAGATTGTAAATGTCCCCCTAAAGCTCGTGTTGAAGGCCTGACTTCAGTAGGTGATGTTAGAAACTTTCCAACATGGTGCACACTTAGAGGTAGGAGATCATGACAGCCCCACCTTCCAAAGACTTTCTCCTTGCATTAGAGTGGCAATGATGTGAATTGCTCTAGCCATGGTTGCCTGTCTCACCACCAAGCCGAAGACATGGACTGGAAGTTCTGACATGAGCTAAAATAAACCTTTCCCTCTGGGATTTGTCTCAGGAATTTTGTCACAGAAAAGGAAATCTAACACACAAACATACGCAAATCAGTTTATTAGGGTGTCTGGTTCATCACATCCTTTAATGTTTTAATTAAATTTCTTTACTTTCGTGTGTTCTCACACACACATGCACACTGAAACAGGTACCACAGCATTTGTGTAGAGATCAATTTGCTGGGGTCAGTTTTTGCTTTCCATCATGCTAAACTCAGTTGTGAAGGCTTGGCAGCAGGTGCCTTTTTCCCACCTAGGCATCGCTGCAGTCTACATAGCTTTGAGGTTTTTATTATTAATTTTTTATTTTTGAGGGAGGGTACACATGTGTGCAGATTCTCACTTATGTTTGTACAGGTCACCCGTGGGTATCACCCTCCCCACCCCCCCAAAACTGACCACCTAGTTTTTTACACAAGTCCCCTCACCAGACCTGGGACTTGCTGATTCAGCTAGACTGACTGCCCAGCAAGCCCCAGAGACCCTCCTGTCTCTGCCCCCCAGCACCAGGATTCCAAGTCTGAGCTACCATGCTCAACTCTTTAAATGAGTGCTCTGGATCAAATTCAGGTCCTTTTGGTCCGGTCCTCATGTGTACATGACAAGCACTTTACTATGAGCTGTCCCTGCCCACAGTACATCTCTTTATGGAGTATTCTATCTGGATAATGAACTGTCTGTCTGCTTATTACCCATAATACATCTCTTTATGTAGTGTACTATCTGGATAATAATGAATGGTCTGTCTGTTCAGTACCTTTGTTTATTTTTCTTTTTAGTTGGCCTTTTTAAAATTGCAGGTTTTATATGTATTGTGTAGATGTGTGTATAATAATTAGTCTACTGTTAATAATTTTTTTGTCTTTTACACACCTTATTTTTTGGTTTAATTTGCTATATTTTGGCAAATGACTGTTTTTATTTTCACTTAGTCACACTAATTGATTTTTAAATGTTTTTTAGAGTTTTTGTTTTTAATCTTAGACAGCTTGTCATTACTATTTTAAAAAATAGTACATAAACTTGGGAGAGGGTGGAAAGATTCTGTATGGATCTAGAAAGAGTTGGGAGGAGTTCGGAGTGAATAAGATCAAAATACATTCTATGCATGTATAAAATTCTCAATGAATTAATTAAAATATATTTTTAAAAGTCTATCACTACCCCCTAAGGTTTAGAAAAAGTTTTCTATGGTTAATCCCCCAGTAATCTATAATGCATAGTACCTATAATAAAAATAATATGTGGCATGACAAATAAATCAGAGCAAAGGATATGAACGGATAATTCTTTACAGAAGGCATACATATGCCAATAAGCACATAAAATATGTTTAACATTAGTAGCTACTAATGGTTTAAGTATGAAATGTGCCCTATATATTGAAGCAGTGTTTCAGAGGTGAGAAAATTGGAGATGTGATTGACTGATGAGGGCCTGCCTTCATCAATAAACTTAAAGCACTGAGATATTAGAAGTCTAAATAATCAAGAAATGGTACAACTGTGGAAGAGGGTACCTAGTTAGCACTGAGTCCCCAGAATGTTTTAGAAAGTTGTGTTTCCCTAATCCCTTCCTACCTCTTTCCTGCTTCCTAGCCTCACGAGGTGGAGAATCTCCTGCTGCCGTGGTGTGCTGTCCCAGCACATGAGCCTAGGAACCATGGACTGAAGCTTCAAAAATTATGAGCCAAAACAAATCTTTCCTCTTTTGAATTGTTTGTCAGTGACCCCCCCCCGCCAAAAAAATCAAAACAGGAGCCATCAAGCAAATGCACATTGAAACTGTATCACTTACAGTGCAATGCATATAATTTTACATATATAATAAATATATATAATAAAAAGATAACAATGTCATAGTGTATTTAATTTAGAAAATAGTGTAGCAAGTATCAAATGTTATGGACTGAATTGTATCCTTTAACATTGGATATTGAAGCTTTAACGCCCCCATGTGACTATACTTGAGAAAAGGTCCTTTAAGAGAGGTAATTAAGGTTAAATGACATCATAAAGGCAGGGTCCCAACCCAACAGGACAGATGTCCATATGAGAGGAGGAAGAGATAGGCATATGTGCACACAAAGAGAAGGCCATGTGATGTGAGGGTCGGCACAGTGGTGCACACTTGTAAACCCATCTTTAGGGAGGCTGAGGCAGGATTGCAACGAGTGTGAGGCCATCCGGACTATGCACGTTTCCATGCTTAAGCCACTCAGCCTGTGACATTTGTTTTGATAGTTCTAGCCAGTTAATACAGCCTGTGGGTGAAGAAATTGGAACTGATACATGCCAGTATATACTGATGATGAAAATGTAAAATGGGATAGTTATTTTACAAGACACTCTTATCATTGCTATTGCAGTTAAAGAGCTGCCAGATGACCCAGCATTTGCACTCTTACATATATACACAGCAAAGGCAACACATGCCCCACAAAAACTGAATAGGCATAGCCATAGTATGACAAAAAGTGATGATGATTCACACACCCATCGACTAGTGCATGGATAATCAAATATGTCTATAGTGGAACATTATTCAATAATAGCAAGGCCTGAAGTCTGATTGCAAGAACATGGATGAACCTCGAGAACACTGTGCTAAGTCATTCAATAAGAATCACTTATTGTGTAATTCTACTTATAAGAAGTGTCAAAATAGACCCAATAAAAGAAACAGAAAGATTAGTGGTTGTTTAAGACTAGAAAGGATTGAGACTAGAATATGGGAGTGGGAGTTGGTATTGAGGGGTTGGTTTTTGCTTTCTGAGGGAAAATGATCAATTAATTGTTTTATAATTGGCTACGGTGATAACTGCACAATTCAAAATATACTACTATTTGTTTAATTAAGTATTTCAATGGAAGAATTTTATAGTTTTTAAACAAAATGAACACTCAGATTTTTTGGACAAGAATAAAGGTCTGGACCAAAGAATTTATAGAAGAAAATAAACCTTAAAGAAAGTTTTAACCTTGCTGTAATGCTAACTAAAAAGTATAAGAAAGACCATTGGTAGCTGGGTGGTAGTGGTGCATGCCTTTAATCCCAGCACTCGGGAAGCAAAGGCAGGTGGATCTTTGTGAGTTCAAGTCCTGGTCTACAAGAGCTAGTTCCAGGACAGTGAGAGATATTACACGGAGAAACCCTGTCTCGAAAAAGAAAGAAAAGAAAGACCATTGATGAAGCTAGGGAAAATGTATAAACACATACTGATAAAATTATTTAACAGAATAACCATTTTTGAGACTACTGTAGCAAAGTACAAGATCTGTGAAATTACTCACTTTAGCCTGATCTATATTTGGGAATACACCTACTCAAAATAATCCAAATAAAAAAAATCTATTTTCACACAGTGGCTATAGCAGCACTATTTGTAATGCAAATCAAGCTAAAACTGGAAACAACCTGCAAATCTAATAATTGAGAAGATGTCTATTAAAATAGATGGCATGGTCTACATTCATTAATGAAGAAGTATACACAAAATAATAAACATATAAAAATTAGTTTGGGCTGGGTGGTGATGGCAAACTCCTTTAATCTCAGCACTTGGGAGGCAGAGGCAGATGGATCTTTGTGAGATCGAGGCCAGCCTGGTCTACATAGTGAGTTCCAGGACAGTCAGGGTTACACAGTGAAACCCCATCCCAAAATAACAGAAAAAAAATATAGTTTGGAAATGTAGACAATCATATACTTTGCTATAATATGAGGAAGTTTTAGTAGCATGATAACAGTACTCCACTTATGGCAAAACTTGTCTAGGGAAACCCCTTGATAAGCCATTGGGGTATAAAATAAGACTACGTCAGTATGGGCGTGGGAAGTCCTAGTAATACATGAAAAACTTACCACTGTGAGAACTTTAGGGAGGATTTACCTTGTTTCTGGTTAGGAGAGACATGATGAGTAAGAAGGAGGTTAGAGGCATGAGGACAGTGCATGAAGTCTGGCTGTGCATTGATCAAGGGGCTAATGGGAAATAATTGGTGATAGAATGGGGAAACTGAGTTCTAAAGAAAAAAACAGGGCTAATACATGAATTTAAAGTTATCTTCCTTAACCTTAAAATTTCAGTGAAACTTTGTGTGAATGGATTTTTTTTTTTTTGAAAACACAAAAGAAACTAAATGTTGCAAGGAGGCCACTTATTCAGCCCTGAAATAATCACACAGAAACTGTATTAATTAAATCACTGCTTGGCCCATTAGCTCTATCTTCTTATTGACTAACTCTTACATATTAATTTAACCCATCTCCATTAATCTGTGTATCGCCACGTGGCAGTGACTTACCAGGTAAAGTTTCGGCATGTCTGTCTCGGGCAGGGCTACATGACTTCTCTGTGACTCTATGACTCTGTCCTTCTTTCTCTCAGCATTCAGTTTAGTTTCCCCTGCCTGTTGTCTGAGGTTTTTGTCCTGCCCTATTCCCACAATTGTTAAGTCCCAAAAATTCAAACAGAAATCTACATTAGTTATAAAACTGATTGGCCCATTAGCTCAGACTTCTTATTAACTCTTATAATTTACATTAGCCCGTTATTCTTATCTGTGTTAGCCACATGGCTCAGTACCTTTTTCAGCAGTGTAGTCACTCTTGCTTCTTCTGTGTCTGGACAGGACTGCAGAGGGAGCTTCCCTCTTCCCAGAATTCTCCTGTTCTCATTGACCTGCCTCTACTTCCTGTCTGGTTGTCCTGCCTATACTTCCTGCTTGGCTACGGGCCAATCAGTGTTTATTTAAAACATAATTGACCAAATATAGACAATTGTCCTGCACCACCTATCTATCTAAGTTCTGCCCTGCTATAGATCCAAAGCAGTTTCTTTATTCATTAATGGTGATCACAGCATACAGACGGAAACACCACATCAACTGAAGTTGAAGCCATTGGAACAATAAAAAGACCTCATGTGGAAATAGGCTCAGGTAGAAAAGAGGGAAGAAAATAATCCTTCTTGGGAATGTGGAGTACCCTTGTAAGCCTATCATTTGGGAAGTAGAGGCAGGAGGACCAGAAGTTCAGAGTCATTTTTGGCTGTATAGTGAGTTTTGGGACAGCCTAGGCTGCATGAGACCCTGTTCTTTCCCAACAAAAAAGAGAATACCCTCAGAAATCATTAGTAATTGAAGGCTGGAAAGATAGCTCAGCATTTAAAAATGTACCCACATCTGGCAGCTCACAACTATCTAACTCTAGCTCCAGGGGATCTGATGACATTTTTGGCCTCCTCAGACATCCATATACTTGTAGCATATGTACATACACCTAAATAAAAATAAGCTTTTAAAAATAAAAAGTATTGGTAATCATGGAAAAGGATGTGGATGTCCGGTTGAATGTTTGGGATGAGTTCAGTTAGGCTGCAAGATGAGATAGTGTAGCTTCTTAAAGATAAGAAAATAGCATAATACAGATGTGTTTTAAGATAACCAGTCTTAAATATGACTTTAACATCTTACTTATTTTGGACAATATTGATTCCCATACATTGACTAACAATACAGAATTAAATCCACAAAACTCAAAATCCAGTGTAAGTAATGAATCCAAGTGACCCTAGATAAAGACAGAAACATAAATGAGCATGTGAGGTAGAAAAACTTCCTTCCCACCCTCTCTTAGTTTGAAAGAGGCTGGGATGCTCAGGTTTAATAGCCTCGGCACACTGTGTTCTCTGAAGAAGTGACACTAGAGCAAAAGTATCAAGTGTTCAAGAAGGCTGGTCTGTGAGAAAAGTTTCAAAGAATAAATGTGCACACGGGTCTGCTAAGGAACATCTTTAAGTTCTTAATAACCAAACTCAGGAAGTCATGACTCCTCTGACGCTGCCAGAGGAAGGTCACTAACCAGCCCTGATTTACAGATGGCAGGTTGGTGGCACAGGGCCTAGAAGTGATTTTCCCAAGGTTAGAAAGCAAGCCAGAGGGTGAGCTGAAAATAGCCCCTGACCTCACACTCCCATGCAGGCTATACGATAACTAGTGTCCTGTCAGCAAAGAATTGAGGAATGAATGTCCTGGAGAGGTTAGCACATTTCTATGGCCAAAGAAGACTTGCTCAACACTCACAAATGCTGCTTGGAATCAACAAACTGCCTGCCTAATTTTATTGACTATAATGTCCTGGACACATAAGTAAAAGTCTCAGAGAAACAGAATTCCTCTTCAATTAAAAACAAAAAGTTCAAGTACAGCCTCATTACATAAAACCATACTTCTGTAAGGCTTAAAACTCCACAGATAGTAATTCTTCAATTCTGTTTTAATAGCAACCTTAAATAGTCTTGAGGTGTGTCTAAATATTTTTGTAAATGCAGAATTTTTTAGACTGTTGGGCACCCAACTGTAACTTCCTATAAGTGTCTTTACAGACCTGGAAAACGGAATGACAGTCTAAAAGATTTCACAAGACAGGCACTAAATGTACTCCTCCAGGTACCCTATCCTTGGAAATTGATCGTCTAGCTCTTGTGTTCATACCTGGTAATGTTCTAGGAAAACAACAAAAATGGAACCTACTGATAGGCAGCTGTTCTCTGGAATAGTTCCCTATAGTCCAGTGATTGTGTCAACAGAGGGCTTCAAATCTGTACTTTCAGGAGTGGTGTTAATCCCATTCTTACTTTTCATAGAGGATTCATTGTGATGATGACTGTTTAAGGAGGGATTATACTTCCTGGCCAGTCCTGTGAGGGAATATTAGCCTGGACTCTGGACTGCTGACTCCCTCCCCTTTATCTAAAGGGCCACACTGTTACTGACTATGCCCAGTTCTTTACAATTGTATTTTCTGCAAGACCCCAGACAGAAAAAATCAGAGTACAGTAGAAATAAGTGATGTGCCCATTAGCTGCTCTGGAGCTCTCAGTTTCCCGGTGGTGCCAAGCCCGCTTTCCACAGCAGAGCAGGACCCAGCTACCTGGACAAGATGCATGTTAAAAGCATCCAAGCCACTAAGCATTTCTAAAACAGGATGTTGGTGAGTAATTTTTTAGACAACAATAACTGATACAAAGGGATAAAGTACACCTTGCAGAATTACTATGGGGTTTAGGCTGCAAATGAACATCAGAGAGACATTGTAGGTCAGTGATTCTCAAACTGTAGGGTCACAAACCCTCAAAAAAAACCACTATCTTAAGAAACATTTACCTTATAGTTCATAACAGCAACAAAGTTACAGTTGTGAAGTAGCAATGAATATAATCTTATGGTTGGGGTCACCACAACATGAGGAACTGTATTAAAAGGTCACAGCATTAGGAAGGTTGAGAAGCACTGCTGTAGACCATAGTGGGGTGTTTACAGGGTGCAGACAAGCTTATGTTACAACTCAGAATCTGTCAAAATGCTACTGTAAAGAAAACCTTTTAGTTCTCGACCCCGGGGGAGTACAAGAGATGGTGGCATGAGGAACAAGTGTCGTGTTCCTCACTCAGCCGCTCAGACTGTCTGACCATGATAAACAGGAGCTTGCCAGAAAGAAAGACAAAAAAGAACAAACCTTAGTGTAACCTTTGTGAAACTGTGAGCAAGAAATGTTGATTGAGAGCCCAGGTTTCAAAGCTTGATAGGAAGGTGAAAACAGGCTTGTTCTCCCATTCTGGCTAAGATAAAGTGCAACTATTGCTGTGTTTGTGGTTAGAGAACAAGAAAGCGGCCACGGGGGAAAGAGTTTGAGTGCTGTGGATTCCACGCAGCTTCTGAGAGGGGAGGCCAAGGACAAACATCACTCTCAGTCAGCACGATAGGTGACCAGAGTCTTAAAGTCATGCAGCTTTGACAGTTAAAGAAAGGTAGGCATTTGGGTAAAGCACAGTGAAGAATTAGAACAGTAGGGCATGCAAGATGGCTCAGCGGGTAAAGACACTTGCATCCAAGACTGACAACCTGAGTTTGATCCTCAGGACCCACATTTTGGAAAGAGAAAACTAACTTCCACAAATTGTCATCGGACTTACACAATCTTTCTCTCTCTCTCTCTTTGTAGACAGAGGCTGCTTGTTCATTTTCAAGCTGCCCAGACTCAAAATAATTACACAGAAACTGTATTAATTAAAGTACTGTTTGGCCTATTAGCTTGGGCTTTTTATTAACTAACTCTTACATCTTAAATTAACCCATTCCTATTATTTTATATTTTACCACGAGGCTTGTGGTTTACCAGTAATGTTCCCAGGTGTCTGTCTCCTTCGGTGGCTATATGGAATCTCTCTGACTCTGCCTTCTTTTCTCCTCTATTTCTGCTTAGAATTCGCACCTTGCTCTATTCTGTGCTGCCACAGGCCCAAAGCAGTTTCTTTATTAACAAATGATAATAAAACACATTCACAGCATACAGAGGAGAATCCCATATCACCTCCCCTTTTCTGTCTAAATAAAAAGGAAGGTTTTAAGTTTAACATAGTAAAAGTACATATAACAAAACAATTATTAAGCAAGAATTATAGTTACAATATTTACATTTGGAAAATTAGGGAAATACTTTATCATTTAGCTTATCTTTGTGAGCCTGAAGTTTTATATCTAATCTATATTTTGTAATTATAACTATCTTTTTTTAACTCCATCAAAGACTCCAGAAGGATATAGTATTACCTAAGTAAACAGGAAGTGCATTGTAAACAACTTCCAAAACTCTAGAATTGACAGAGACATCTTGCTGCCTGGACAGTCACCCAAAGTTCTTCTGCAACATTGGAGCATCCATCCTCAGCCTACAGGCCATAGTATCCAGCAGACTTTTTCATGAAGTAGGAAATTTGAAAGACAGTTCCGCCTATATGGCAGTTTGTTAGTCACTTTTTGTGTGTGTGCTGCAGAATGTCTGGCAGACTCTTTTATGAAGCAGGAACCCTGAAGGACTGTCTCCCCTTCTTTAGGCAACTTTAGCAGTCATTTTTTGTGGGTCCTATGAGTCCAGTTTATACAGTATGCCATCAAGCACTTTAGGCAAGAGTAGTTTTTTGCCCTATTGGCTAACAAACTCCATAAGAAGCCTCTTCGGCACGCAATCCTCTTGAAGTAATTGGTGCTACCAGAAGCAGACATGTCTCACTGTCAAGAAAAGTCTAAGGTTTTAAAACACTTTAAATGCCATATTTTGTGTGTCTTCCTATTCTGTGCTGTCATAGGCCCATAGCAGCTTCTTTATTAACCAATGGTAATAAAACATTTACAGCATACAGGGGGGAATCCCGCATTATCTCTCTCTCTCTCTCTCTCTCTCTCTCTCTCTCTCTCTCTCACACACACACACACACACACACACACACACAGAGAGAGAGAGAGAGACAGAGACAGAGACAGAGACAGACACAAAGAAAATGAATAAATTAAAATAAAATCTAGTAAAACCATTTCAAAAGATTTAGAACTGTGAAAAAGTTTCTTCAGGAAAAGCAAGTGGTTTTATGTTAGCTAGAAAAGGGCATACAAATTTCTCAATTCTCCCAGGTCTTATTCAGTTTCCAGAGCAATTATTCTCAAAATTCTTAGCATTAGTTTCTTTTCTATGCCTTTAAAAACTGGGCTGGGGTTATAGTATACTCAGTAGAATAAGAAGCCCTGGGCCAATTTGCAGCACTCCACAACAGTGTCTGGTAGGATAGGCTCATACTCCTGGCACTTGGGTAGTAGAGGCAGGAGAATCAGAAACTCAAGGTCATCCTTTGCTACATAGTGAGTTCAAAATCAGCCTGAACTCTGTGAGACCCTATTGAAAACAAAAATCATTGTTATCTCCAGGAGCTTTATTTACACAGAAAATGTCCTTCAAATATTTCCCACATCAAAATTTAAACACTGAAAATTCAAACATTGGTTTTCATTTATCTAAAATAACAAAAATCTGTCCATTAAATATTAACATGAATAGTACATATTATAAAAATAATTATGGCTTCAAAAACACAATGAAACTACATTAAAAGAATGGTTCTTTTACAATGTTAAAAAAAAAACCTTTTCTGTGTCCACCTTCATTAATAGTAGCTGGGCTTCCACGCTGGTCTCTGTGTCATTCTGCTTGTGGTGTCTCTAAGAAGCTCCACCATATAGAAGGAAGTTAGTGTGAAAAAGCTAACCACGCCTTTGTACTGTGAATTTATTTACCTCTCAGACTCCAGGAAAGAGCCTTGTGGAACCTCAGGGTCCCCAGATCACACTCTGGACATGGCTGCTAACTGGAAGCAGTTGCTATCACCCAGGGAAAAGGTCAGAGCTTACAGGCATCCTAGTGCTGAGAGCTTAGTGGCAGGGTCCTGTGTGCTCTCCTAAGCACTTCACAAACACAGAAGCCAAAACCTGAGCAGTGACTTCCCAACTTTGTACTGCAAATCAGCAGCCTGGCTCCAAAGCCTGGCACATGACCATTCTGCCTTCCCGCCTCCCTAAGAGACAAAAGCCTGCAGTACAAAGGCCCAAGTCATCCTGCTGGCCTGCCCCTTCTCCATCTTCTCCCTGCCTTTTCAGATTTCAATGCTCTTTTCTCTCCCCCTTGGTTTCTGAACTCATGTTTCTTTTCACTCTGCAGTAAGTCCTTCTCCACTCTCTGTTGTCCATTATTCCCAGCACTCCATAGAAACTGGTCTCTCCAGAGGCACCAGTGGCCTTACAAAGATGGGATTCAAAGCCATTTTTCTGTTCCCGTCCTCCTTGCTCTTTGAGATACAAGAGATTGACTACTGTCATTTTTATTAACAATTCTATTCTTTCTTGGGTAATTCTGATACCAAATACTTATGGGTTGTGGGTTTTTTTTCTACCTTTGCAATATTTTTTCATAAAAGCTTTTACTGGGCTCCTTTTCTTGGCCTGACTGCTGGTTTCTGGCACTAGACCTTTCTTGCCTCTCATTCTGTCTTCTTCCATAATTGCACCATTCCTATGCATGACTTTAATTATTGGATACATACTACTGACATCAGAAAATGCTATTTATAGACTAATCAGTTCTGCTGAGTGTGTTCAACTGATGCCTAGTCATTTCTTTTAATGCCTTAGAGATCAAATTACTTTTACTCCAGTTGCCTAGGAAAATATGAAATGAATGACAAATGATCCGAGAAATAACACAACCCAGAGATAATCCATTATTGCTTCTTCCCATGCTTTTCTCTCTTTGACTACACATGTACACATGCACCCAGATGGAATTATACATGATGTTCATGTTTGAAACGATGTCTTCAGCACTTTGTATGCTAATATATCTAGACTATTATTTGTGTGAAAATTATAAACATGTATATATCCATGTACAAGTATATCTGTGTGTTTGTGCATGAATATATCAAGAAACAAGAGGACAGCATATATATATGTCTATATATATATACACACACATATATATACACACACAAGAGATATGTTCCTCCATCAATCTCAATCATATTTTTTAAGACAGGATCTCTTACTGAATCTGGAACTCACTAATTCAGCTTGGATGGATGGCCAATGAAATCAAAGAATCTACCTGTCTCCACTTCCCCAGTACAGGGTTAACAAGGCTGTGCAAACATGCCTATATATATTTTTTTTATCAAGTTGGGACTTAAACTCAAGTCCTAATTCTTGCATGGCAAACACATTACTAGCTAAGCTAATTTCTCATCCCCAGAAAAGATAATTCTTTTTTTTTTCTTTTGTTTGAGATTTTTGTTTTTGCTTTCTTTAGGGAGTGTACATGCCTGTGGAGGCCAGATGTCACTGTTAGATATCTTCCTTCATTGCTCTCCCCCTGAGACAGGGTCTTTCTGTGTATTTCTGATTGTCCTGGAGTTCACTATGTAGACAAGACTGGCTTTGAACTCATAGAGATCCTCCTGCCTCTGCCTCCCAAGTGCTAGGATCAAAGGTGTGCCCCACCACATTTGGCTTCCACCTTCTTTTGAGGCAGAGTCTCTCACTGAACACAGCTCTCACCTTGTTGACTAGACTGGCTGGCCAGTGAACTCCAGGATCTGCTTGTCTCCATGCCTGGTGTGCTAGGGTTACAGAAGTGAACTGTACCATTTCTGGTTTTTGTATGTGGGTATTGGTGGTCCAAACTCAGGTCCAGCACTTTATTGACTGAGCTCCTTGAACCTAGGAGAACATTATTACCTTGTGTGCAGTGCCTCCATAAGGTGTCATGCAGTTCCTTGCCTTCTAGGTTATGTCCATTTTGGCCAGCTTGAAAGAAGCAGCTATTGGCTCTTGTGACCTTCCCTAGCTGTACGGAGACTTGGTGGATACCAAATTACATTCTAAGCGCAGAGTCACATCTCCTTTAGTTTCTGAGAGGAAACTGGAAAATAGTATTGCATTTGACTTTTTCTGATGGGAAGGAGTGGATGTAGAACCTCAGTGTGTAGATCAGGGTGACTTTAACTGACTATACCCCTGCATCTGCCTTCCAAGGACTGGTATTACAGGCATGTGACACCTAGCCCTACTTCTTAATAAATTAGATACAGATTGTTCCAGACCATTCTATGGGGACACTGCTAACCATCATGGGGGAAATTCATTGAATACCACATCGGTTTCTAAACAAATGGATAAATTACAGACTATTTTTATACTTGCCTGTATATTAGAAGAAAATGCAGTCAAAGTAGCCGATGAGAGAGAGAGAGAGAGAGAGAGAGAGAGAGAGAGAGAGAGAGAGACTTGCCCCCCTCATAGGCTAATATCCTCAAATACTTGGTTCACGGTTGGTGGAACTGTTTGTGGAAGGATTGGGGTGTGGCTTTGTTGGAGGATATGTGTCACTGGAGGTGGATGCTGAGGCTTCAAAAGCGCATGCTAGGCCAATGCTCTATTTCAGACTCCAGCTTACAGATAGATGTGTGTTCAGTTACTTCACCAGCAGCTCATTTGCCTGCTTGTTGCGACACTTCCACAATGATAGTCACAGACTTATCCTCTGAAACTGTAAGTAAGTTCCCAATTAAATGCTGTCTTTTAAAAGTTGTCTTGCTCACAGTGTCTTGTCACGGCAATAAAAAAAGTAACTAAGACACCTAAAAACCTTGTACAGGAAATATAGATTAATGGCAAGGTGCTTGCCTAGTGCTTCATAAAGTCTAAAGCAAAGGCCTCTTAGGTCTTCTGTGAGGCAAGTCAGAAAGAGAAACAAGAGAGTGATCGCACAATGTTCTGCGTAGTGATTCCTTTCTCAGAGGAAGGCAACTCACTCAAGCCACTTCTAAAAATTATACTAAAGAAGAAACACTATACTTTTTATCTTTTTTAAGTGTTAAAGTACATTTATCTATTTAACTAGGGAAGGGTGGTTATGTGTTTGCTCTTGTGGAAGTCAGAGAAGAGCTTGTGGGATTCAGTCCTTTCCTGCTGTCGTGTGGGTTCCAAGGAGAGAACCTTGATCTTCAGACGCGGTGGGGAGCACCTTTACTCTTTGAGTCACTCTCTAGGCCGATGCCTTTTTTTGAAGATATGTTTGTAAAGGTAATAACCCTATATTTTCATGTTAGAAATAACACAAAAGTTAATTAATAAGGAACTGATTTTTAAAAGTTTTAATAGGCAGTCCACCAAATACACACATCTGGTGGTCTGGAGATGGCTTAGTCAGTAAAGCGTTTGCCCATCACCCACATAGAAAGCCAGTATGATGATGCCGTACTTATAGCTTCAGTGCTGGGTAGGCAGAGACCAAAGGATTCCTGGCACTTGCTGACCAGTCATTCTAGCCAGTTAGTATGTTCCAGGTGCCGCAAGACATCCTGTATCAAAAAAATAAATGGTAGGAAGACATGGCTTAACTGTAAAGAGCCCTGGCTGTTCTTCCAGAGGACCTGGTTTCAGTTCCCAGCACCCACATGGTGACTCACTACCATTTGTAACTCCAGTTTCAGGCAATCTTACACTTTCTTCTGGGCTCGGTAGATACCACCAGGCAGACATGGTACAAACACATCCTGCATGCAAAATAGCCGTACACATAAGAAAAATAAAAAAGTGAGAGGGACAAAGGAAGACAACATTGACAACTGGCCTACACACACACACACACACACACACACACACACACACACACACACACGGGGGGGGCGTGGGCATATGCACCTACACACATAAGCACACAAACATACACCATACAAACATCCTATTACCAATAAAACAGTTTTTTATTTGAAAAACACACTGGGATAATATTTTCATCAAAATGATGAATTTCTATATAGCCCAAGAGCATACCTTTTCTTAGGACTTGCCTCAGGCAGGTGCTCTTCTCCTTCCCCTACCTCAGCTTGCTCTTTAGAGCCTTTGCTCATCAGCTCCAGAAAGGGTAAGGAAAACAAGACAATTCTCTCCATTTTTTCAGATGAAATATCTGAAAGCTACAAAAAAGGAAAGAGGGAGTTCAGGGAAAGCCCTCAACCCACTGGGGAAAAGAAAGCTAAAGAGCCAGCCATCAGCACGGGGGATGTGCAAAGGGGCTAACTCTTGTGTTAGCTCACAGGAGTGAGTCCATTCCGTCTTAACTAAAGGTCAGAGAGTTCAGACCTATTCTTGCTCCTTCAAGGTTATAGAACAGGATGTCTTGCCTAGTCAAAAGGATGTTTTGATATAGGGTGTGGTTACTTAATGTTTTGAGACATGAGGAGGTAATTATGTCTGTTTATTCTTTGTATTATGGTAAAGAAGTCTTTTGCCTTCCCCCACGTTTGGATTGGGGTATAGAAGGACTTTGAGTAACAAACTTAGGGCAGATCACAATACTCACTGGATGCCCTCCCAATTCTATCTGTTGTCACTTGTCTATTTCTTTTCTCAATCTTTACCCCTCCCTCCAAGTACAGATGGGCAAGTTGGGCAGAACCTGCTGCATTTGGAGCCCAAACACCTATGGAGTTTGCTGCAGAGAGGCTGTGACACACACACAAAAATCCCCAGACCTGCTTAGAAGAACCTAGTCAGCGAGGCGGTGACTCCTGCATGCAGTTCTGGCTGGGACTGGTAACTGCAAAGTCACAGGCAAGCAATTTTTTTGTGAATTCGTGCCTCAAAAGTTGGACGCCAGATGTAGTGCAAATTCTAACTGGTCTTAATAATAAAAACCCAGAGTCAGATATCAGGGTAAATGCTGAAAGATCAAAGGAGCAAGCCACAGCCGCCTTTTACCTCACCAACTTCTCAGCCAAAAAAGGGGCCAAGCTCCTATCTCTGCCTGACCTTACCACTTCCGCTCTGTCCAGCCAAATTATTTCCTGTTTCCTCCTCCTAGTTGCAGGGATTAAAGGTGTGAACTACCCCTGCCTGGCCTCTAGAATTAACTAGAGGATAGCTCTACATTCTGGTCTCCAGACAAGCTTTATTTGTTAGAGTGCAAACAAACGATCACCACACGAGGGACTACTGTTTTTATGGCCGCACAGCAAGTTAATGTGTGAGAATTCATGCTGTAACATAGAAGTTAAGCAAAACAACAACAACAAAACAGTGTCTGGCTTTGCACCCAGCCTAGATTCACACTGATGAGTCTGTGTCATCACACCTGGCTCAGAACTCAGGCCCTCAAAACATTCATTAACTGTTCAATCCGAAGTTGTATTTTATAAGGCTGGTGTGGTGGTGCACACCTTTAACCCCAGCACTCAGGAGGCAGAGGCAGACAGATTTCTGTGAGTTCAAGGGTCACCTGGTCTACATAGCAAGTTCCAGGCTATGCAGGGCTACATAATGTGACTCTGACTCAAAAAAACTCATTATATCTCTGTGTCCCCATGGCATCAGAAATCCCCTCTCTTATCTATATTTTCATCCTTTCCCTGAATTTTGTGTCCTTCAAGGACAAGAACCATGGCTCATTCGCCAGTGCATCTCCCAGCACAGGTTCAGCAGCTGTCATGGGAAATGTGATCATGAGTGTTGAAGGAAGCTGTATCAGACTTTTTCTTTCAGTCTACCAACAAGCTCCCAATTCCTGACACTGAGACTTAATACTAATTATGAATGCTCAGCCTTAGCTCATGCTCTTTTATGGCTGTTTTTTTCTTTAATTTAAATTAATCTGTTTCTCTTCTTCTACGTTTTGCCTTGGGGCTTTTTATCTTTCTTTCTGTATGTCCTACTCTGTGTCTGCTGATTGGCAGCTGCCTGACTGACTTCAGGTGTCTACCTCTTTCTCTCCCTTGTTCTCTCCTATCTTCCTTCTTGTGATCTTCTCCAAGGCTATATTTTTTATTTATATATTTATTATTATTTATTTATATATTTATATATTATTTATTTATATATTTTATATATTTTTTATTTATTTTCTCTGCCTTCCAGCCATACCTATTTCTCTTCTGCCTAGCAATTGGTTGTTCATCTTTTTATTAGATCAATCACGTGTATTAGGCAGGCAAAGTGAAACAGAAACACATCTTTTCATAATAGAACAAATGCATCATAAACAAATGTAACACATCCTTACATTACTTTTTAAATTGTGTGTGTGTGTGTGTGTGTGTGTGTGTGTGTGTGTGTGTGTGTGTATAAGTGAGGGGGGGATTGAATGCAGTGTTTCTCCTCAATAGCTTTCGGAACTTTCCTCTGAATCTTTCTTTCAGCTGCTTATTCTAAGTGACTTAACCAGTGCCAATTTGGCCAAACTTTCCTGTTGAGGTGTACTCTGGCCCCATCGAGGGAGGTGGGCATTTTTGCATTTAGCCCTTGGTGAGAGGGATGGAGGAATTTTCAAGCACCATTGATCTGCCTTGCTCAGCTCTGTCTTTCTCTCATTGCCTTCTGTGGCTAATTACTGTCCCATGGGCTCTCTGTCTCCCATGTCTCTGGGAAATTCAAACTGGATCCATTGGACTATCCTTTTGGTGTTATATTCTGGGCTTCACTACCAAAGATTTTCTGCATTTTGGTTGTCCTATGGCAGTCTTAGCTCTTAGGGTAACTATGAACGGTCAGATCCAGACATGTAGTCATCCAGGGATGCTAAGCACCTGACAGCCCATCAAAACAGCACATACACAGTCAGTGTTCCTAGGCATGCCCAGGGCTGTGCATTTCTTTGAGTAGAAGGAGTGCTATGTGGAGAAGCATGGAGAAAGAGCACAGGTCCCTGTGCTTGTACTTGCCTGACTCAGCAAAACAAAGCCTGCCATAAAATGAACCTACTCTTTTTGTAAAAGTTAGGAAGAGTGGAACAAACATTGCTGAAGTTTGGGGCAGACAGAAAAGTACCAAAAAGCTATTGTATCCTATTGTCTACGGATGCAGTATGTCCAGGGCCAGCTACTGCGAGTCACATGCAACTCATATTGTCTGGCTTTTGGGCTTCTCCAACAGGAAGATCAATGGTCAAAGCACCTCCCAAAGTATACCTGCCTTCCAGCCTGGAGTACCAGCTCTCCTGTGTGTTAGTCCTGAGGCTTCTGATGTACACACATTTGAATACTGGTCCTCTCTAGTATAACTGTCGGCTTGAACCCTTGTGCTAGCCTTTCTGAAACTAGCCAAGCAGCTGTCCTCGCTTTTCAGAGGTGGAAGTCTTTCTCACAGTCTGTATACCAGTTCCTCATGCAGACCCCACTGGCCTTTGCTACAAGCTCCAGAAATGTTCATGGTCACAGTGTAGCACATCATCTTATCAGGGACAGTGGATATCACTGGTGGTTCATTCACTCTTTTGCTATTGACAATTCCATGAATAAATCCATTCAGAAGGGGGTGGTTGATTTTGTTTTGTTTTGTTTCTTGAGACAGAGTTTCTCTGTATATCCTTGACGGTCCTGGGACTAGTAGCTCTGTAGACCAGACTGGCCTCTAACTCATAGAAATCCACCTGCCTCTGTGTCTGGAGTTTAAGGTGTGTACCACCACTACACAACTGGGGCGAGGGGTGGGTGATGTTTAAATTTCTCTTAAATTTTTACACATATGGGTGTTTTATCTGCATGTGTATCTTTGCACCATTTGTATGCCTGGTGCCCACAGAGACCAGAAGAGGGCATCAGATCCCCCTTGTGAACCATCATATGTATGCTGAGAATTTAATCTGGGTCTTCTAGAAGAACAGCCTTAACTGTTGAACTATTTCCCTAGCTCTAGAAAGGTGACTTGTTTGTTTGTTTTTTTTCTTTCTTGTTTGCTTGTTTTAGATTCCTCAAAGTTGTTCTATAATCCAGAGTCTGGAGACTTTGCTTTTCCCTTCTCTAACCTTGTCTGTGCCAGTGTGGTGTTTTATAGTCTATAGGCTTGTAGTAGTTTTTCTTACTGTTGTGATCTTGTCAAAAAGTGGCTTAAAGGGAGAAGGGTTGACTTCAGTTCATAATTCAAGACGATACAGCCACAAAGAAGGAAAGCGTGGCAGCAGGGGACTCTGTGGTGGTAGGAGTGCCCTGCAGGGGCTCCTTTACAATCTCACATCTTAGTAGAATGGGAAGCAGATAGCAGACAGGAAATGGGACGAGGCTGGAACATCTCAAGTTCAGCCCCCAGTGACCTACTTCCTCTAGTAAAGCACCACCTCCTAAAAGCTCCACGACCTTACAAAACAGTACTGGGGACTGTACAAATCAGCTGGGGGCTTGCTTAAATACATGAACCTATGGGGGACATTTCTCATCAAAACACAGGCTTATAACAAAGTTAAAAGAGCAGTGGTATCCCAAAAGGACAGTAAGTCTGCTGATGGCAACTCTGTAACCATTTCTTATGCAAGCTAACCCTAGGGGAGATAACATACTATCCCTAGAAATGGGGCTTAGAGTTTCTTGATGTTGTTCCTAAGGGCTCGGAAATTGAGCGTAATACAAACATCTCATCACAGCCTGTGGCAGCTGCCACATGTATGTGATGTGGGAGTCTCCTCTGTGTGCTGTGATTACCATTAATGAATAAAGAAAGTGCCTTGGCCTGTTGATAGTGCAGAACTTAGGTAGGCAGGGAAGACAGAACTGAATGCTGGAAGAAAGAAGGGCAGAGTCAGAGACGCCAGGGATCCATCGCCAGAGATAGACATGCTGCAACTTTGCTGGTAGACGACGACCTCATGGTGATATACAGATTAATAGAGATGGGTTAAATTAAGATGTAAGAGTTAGCCAATAAAGTTAGAGATAACTTATGGGCCAAGCAATGATTTAATTTATATAGTTTCTGTGTGATTATTTCAATTCTGGGTGGCCGGGATGAACAAGCACCTCCTTGCCACACGTATGTTCTCTACTGGAGAGCATCTTGTCCAGAGGCTCGCACAGCACTGTCGTCCATGCCGTGCCTCCGTGGAGCCCCTCACCACTTGGCTTATGCTCCCCAGTCACCTCCTCTCTAGTCTGAGAACTAACTCGTTCCATGTTCCTACATCCCTCCTGCTACCAATCTCTGCCTCTGCAGAAGTGGGGCTTCAACTGCTCATTCCAGCCCAGCTGACCATGCTATGGATCAGAACAGAGGGAACACCAAACGTAAGTGTTGCTCAGTTTGATTTGCTTCCTTCCCTAGAAGCTGACAGCCTTGCAGTCTGTTCCCACAATCATTTAACTTTTCTCAACTTTCGGTTCAACCATGTCATCATTCGAGGCTCTGATCCTGCTGTGTAGAGTTTTCTTTTTTCTTTCTTTCTTTCTTTCTTTCTTTCTTTCTTTCTTTCTTTCTTTCTTTCTTTTTTTTGGGGGGGGGTTGTTTGGTGTTTTGTTTTGTTTTTTCACAACAGGTTTTCTCTGTGTAGCCCTGGCTGTAACTAGCTCTGTAGACCAGGATGTCCTCAAACTCAAAAAGATCCACCAGCCTCTACCTCCTGAGTGCTGGAATTAAAGGTGTGCATTGGCAATGCCCAGATGTTCTACAGCCTTTCTAAATGACCTTGACTTTCTCAGCTTGATCATCAAGTTCTTAAGGACTATACATTGTGTTAACTACGCTGGTACTTCACGACCTATGTCAGCCCTATTGGGTTAGGGCAGAATACAGCAGTAAACTGTGTATACCAACAGCCCCAAAACCTAAATACAGGAGGTTGCTATTGTCTGTATGTCTATATGACATATTTACTTAGGAGATCCAGACGCCTGGAGACTCTATATCAACACCTACTATGTGATGACTGTGCTTGAAAGTTGTGATATGTGCTGGCCATGATAGCTCACACCCATAGTCCCAGCACAAGGGAAATAGAAGCAGGAGGACTGTTACAAGTTCTAGGCCAACCTGGTCTACATAGTGATTTCTAGTCTAGCCAAGGCTACAAAGTGAGGCCCTGTCTCAAGAAATTAATTAGTTAATCAATTAAATACCACCCCAGAAGTAACATATATCTCTACTCACATTCTATGCCTTTGCCTAACTTCTAGATGGTAGGAAAGGACTGTGGGGTACAAAGTGGGACCCCAAAATGGCTGTGCTGTTGACAATGTCCTAAATGACACTGTAGACTCAGTTCAGGCTAAACTCTAGCTGGGCAAAGAGACAGACTGTTTCCTAAATTCAGCATTCCTCAGGAACCTTGTGAAGTGTGTCTCTGTTTGTCCTGAAAACTATTACTTACCTTATCTGCCCCTACAGTCAACCACCTCCAGCAAGGGCCTCTTGTTCTTGATTAACTCAAGCCAGTGAGAGATCAAAGTCCCAGTCTGTCCCAGCATTCTCTCTCTCTCTCTCTCTCTCTCTCTCTCTCTCTCTCTCTCTCACACACACACACACACACACACACACTGCCATATCTGCTCTACTTAAAACTGGCAAGGCTCTATTTCTGCTGCTTTTTCTACCCCCAGAGAGAATCTGGCAATTTCATTCCCCAATAAAACTTTCTTTCTACCCACAAGGTAGTTTAGTTAAGTAGCTTCATTGCACTCTTGCTTACAAGTACCACTTACCAGGAATAGACAAACCACTGGAAGGTTTTCAAATGGTCCAAATGACAGGCACAGTAAGGCATGGCCCATTATGTGACCCACACCATTGCCCACCCCAATGTTCTAGTCCTCTCTGTCATTCCTGGTTCTTAAAAAGTGTCCTACTTTCCTTCCGGTTGCTGTGGTAAAACACTCTGACCAAAAGCAATTTAGTGGGGGGAAGGGTTTATTTGGCTTACCCTTCAGGTTATAGTTTATTATTTAGAGAAGCCAGGGCAGGAGTTGAAGCAGAAACCATGGAGGAAGGCTGCTTGTTGGCAGCATTCTCAAGACTCATGCTTAGTTTATTTTTCCTTTTTCTTTTTCTTCTCTCTCTCTCTCTCTCTCTTGTTCTTTCAGACAAGGTTTCTCTGTGTAGCACTGGCTGTCCTGGAACTCACTCTGTAGACCAGGCTGGCCTCAAACTCAGAGATCTGCTTACCTCTGTCTCCCAGAGTGCTGGGATTAAAGACATACCACCACTGACCGGTTTAGCTGTCTTTATTATACAGTTTAGCACCACCTGCCCAGGAAAGAGTGCTGCCCACAGTGGACTGGGTCATCCCACATCAATCAACAATCAAAAGAACCCCATAGACATACCTGCAGGCCAATCTGCTCTATGCAACTCCTCAATCAAGGCTTTCTTTTCAGACAACTCTAGGATGTCAAGTTGACAAAGCTAACTCGGACACATATTCTTCAAGGCCATTCTCCATACCCGTGCACACATTCCACAAGGCCATTCTCCATACCTGTTCACACATTCCACAAGGCCATTCATTCTCCATACCTGTGCACACATTCCACATTGTCTCTATAGCCTGACTACTGTTCTTCCCAGTGAGTAGCTGTCTGTGTATGTTCTCTTTTCTAGCCTTTAATGCTGATCTCAACCCTCTGGACCCAGGCCATGGAAACATGGAAGAAAGGTATTTTTCTTATAGGCCATGCCTAGAGCCCTTCAAAGCCAAGCTAGTTCTTCTATAACCCCTTGTAATAGAGGAGACTTAGACTAAGTCCAGGACTTAGAAGTAAAGGACAGATTCCAAGGCTCTGTCCAAGAGTGGAATCTGCTGAGGTGACTCTGCCAAACCTATCTATCATTCAAGGAGCCAGAGGAAAGTAATGAGATCCTAAAACAAGGTCAGAGAACTGGAAAACATGAGAGTGAACATTAGCAGAGAAGACTGCAGATGGAAACTCAGTAACCACCCCAGAGTCACACCTTGGAGTTCTCTGTGGAACTGCATTTGGCCAAAGTAATAGAGTAACAAAGTAATAAGAGTAATTTGTAAAATCAGTTGGTTTTACAAGACCCATAGTGAAAAATCTCCAGTCTACTTCTCCTTTGAAGCAAGTTTTTCAATTTTGATGATAGAGATAGATGGTAAAAAAAAAAGATGGTATCTCTATCTTTGATGGTAGAGATAATTGATAGATAGATTATAAGTCAATAGATGATAGACATTAGGTAGGTGATAGGTTGATATGTAGATAGATGATAAACAGATGATACATAGAGAAATGGTTGATAAATCAACAGATGATTGATTGATCGATATGTAGATGAATGATAGTTCCATAGATACTTGATAATTAACAGACAGATGATAGGTACATCAATATCCTCATATATGAACAACATGCTTATATATTTACTGTTGCAATTATTTTAGTTTTAAGCTACCTAATTAATCTGTTGCCTTCCTGCAATAAACTGCTCTCTTATGCCGTTCAGTTTCCGGCTCTCTATCCCCTTCATGTGGATAGCTCCAAATTTTTGTTAAGTTCAATATGCACAAGATTGCAATATGTACATATTGCTACAGAGCACAGCAATGAAGAATTCTGGACCTAGATTTCCTGGGTCCAGTTTTCTCCAGAGCGTCGCATTGCATTTGGAAAGACGTTTATGAAGAGATGGCCACATACGGGGCCCCAGAAGCTGTTGAGGTTTAGCCCCAATGGGGGACAGACTTTGTATGTGTGTTTAAGCTTGGGATTCTGAGCTGAAAAGATTATCCTGAGTTGTTGAGAGAAGGGGTCAGCAGCATCGTAAGAGTCCTTTCCAGAGGAAGGGAGAAGAGTCAGTCAAGAAATATGCGGACAGGTGATAGTAGAAGGCGAGAAGTCGCTGTATTTCTGGCCGTGAAGATGGAAGGAAGAAGGTACAAATCAGGGAATAGGATGTAGACCCTAGAGCAGTGGTTCTCAATCTGTGGGTCGGGACCCCTTCAAGGGGTCAAGTGACTCTTTCACAGGAGTCACTGATGACTCCCTGAAAGCACCAAGATTTCCTGTGACAAGACCTCGTTGTCAGGTGTAGACTTTTACTCAGCCTCCATTTTGGGGATTCCTTTCCTGCAAAATAAATGGAGATGAGTGGTAAATGAGTTCATAAAATCAACCTTAGAACAGTAGGGCAGAGCAAGAGGCTAGGACTAGGTTGAAGGCCAACCTTATCTATACAATGACAATAGACTAGCTAGGGCTACATAGAAAGACCCTGTCTGAAAGATGAAGCAAAATATTTGGAGCTTGACAGATGGCTCTGTGGTTAAGAGTACTTGCTGCTCTTGTAGAAGACCTGGGCTTTACTCCCTGCACCAGTATGGCAGTTCACAGCCTTCTGTAACTCCCATTCTAGGGTATCTACCACTCTCCTCTGGCCTCCAATGACACACATGATACACATACATGCATGCATGCAAAACACTCATACACATTAAATAAAAATAAGTATTTTTTAAAAAGGCAATTTCTCTCTAAACAGATTTTTTTTCTAATGTTATGCATCACATTATACAGAGAATTAAAAATCCAGCCAATATAAATGTATACATAAAGGGTCGCTGAGAGGTAAATTCCCGGCACCTTACTTGCCAGTAAATGCCTATTCCACTCCCACACTGCTCTAATCAAGTGGCTGAATATAGATTTGTAGCTCAGAAAAATCAACCCTCAGAGCTTTGAAAGTATCGCCCCATAGTTTCTGTCTTTCTGTTTTGACTTTAGAGAGTGGTTTCCTTCTAATTCCTGATTCTCTTTTTTTGATTAATTTTTTTTGTTGTTTTAAGACAAGAGTCTTGCTGTATAGCCCTGGCTGGCTTGGGACTTGGTGCTGGTCTCAAACTTGCCACTGTGATGGAGTGCTGAGATTACAGACATATGCCACCATGCCCAACCTGATTTTTGTGTGTATGAGTTTGTGTGAGTATGTGCACATGTATGCAGATGCACACGTGTGCATGTACAGTTGGAGGTTGTAGAAAGACATCAGGTGTCTTTTTCAGTCTCTCTCCAAATTAGGTTTTTGTTTTCTTTTGTTTGAGATAGCGCCTCTTACCAAACCTGGAGTTCCCTAAATTATCGAGACTGTCTGGCCAGCAAGTTCCAGGGTTCCTCCTACTCCTCCCTCTCCAGGGCTGGGATTAGAGGTACGCGCTGACTTTTCCACAGGTGTAAGGACCTGAACTCAAGTCCTCAATGCTTCCATAGCAAGCACTTTGCAGAAGGAATTATTTCCCCAGCCCACCTGAGTATTATTAGACTGCTTCCTCTCTGAAGTTTACAGGATCTTTGTTTCTCTGTTGATTTATGAAGCTTTGACTTGAGCTGGAGCAATGGAGACTCTGACTCCTCTTGCCCCAGAAAAGTAGGAAGTGCTCCCCTTTAGCCCTAATACTCCCTCCTTTAGAGATTCTAATCTTGCAAGTATACCTACTGAAATCTTAGCAAGGTAGTCACATGTTTTGCCCTTTCAGGGCATTTGTGATCTGCTTGGGAGCCTTAGACACAGAAACTGTCACTGGATTTAGAGCAATCTCTCCGTGTCTCTTGGTATGCATGTAATTTCATTAGTATGATATCTGAATCCGTTCCTGCTCTGCGGGAACACAGAGTGCCTCCAGCAGCATGATGTGTTTCAGCTTGGCTGTTTCTAAAGTGGAGATTACATAGCACTCATTCTGTGATCTTGAACATGTAATGAGATAATACATATTTAGTGTCTAAAGTCATATCTGGCTCAAAGTTAAAATGAAGCAAGTATTGATCATTACCAATATAGGCTTTCTCTACTCAAAATGTGTGGTTTTTGTTAATCTGTTGTTTTGCTTTTGAGACAGTCTCACTAGGTAACCTAGGATGACCTTGAAGTCAAGATCCTCCTTTCTCCTGAGTGTTAGGTTTATAGTCATATACCATCACACTACACTTCTTGTTGAGTCCATTTTAATAAGGGACTTAAGTTATTTCAGTTAAGAGATGTTTTTGTTATCATTTTCCATCCTCCCCTATTGGAAGAAACTTCCTCCTACAGCATTTCTCATAATGTTTCTCAGACCTTCTGTGTAAGTTTCTGGTTTTAGTTTAGTCTTGCGAGACCTTTCATCAGCTCTGTCTTTGAATTTCCAGCTCTCCTGCTGTCTTTACCTTCATTTTTATTTTCCTTAACCACTTCATCGTAAATATTCCATGTCCTTAGTTTATCTTGCAGCTAAGTTTGTCTATGATGACTAAGTTCTGGGTGACTGGTGGAAATGCAAGTTCTGAGGGAAACAGAGTTCCTAAAGTCACACACACACACACACATACACACACACACTTTTTTAATTGGAGACAGAGTCTCATTCATTGGAGATCTTCCTTGAACTCATTCCCTATTCAGCCTATGATGACTTTGAACTACTGATCTCATCTTTACAACTGCTGGGATTACAGATATGTGCCACTGCTGTGGGACAAGCAGTGTAAAGATTTGTCAGTTGTATTGGTTTAATAAAATGCTGATTGGCCAGTAGCCAGGCAGGAAGTGTAGGTGGGGTGACCAGAACAGTAGAATTCTGGGAAGACGAAAGGCTCAGTCTGCAGTTGTCACCCAGACACAAAGGAAGCAAGATGAGAATGCCTTGCTGATAAAAGGTACCAAGCCATGTGACTAATACAGACAAGAATTATGGGTTAATTTAAGTTATAAGAGTTAATAAGAAACCTGAGCTAATAGGCCAACCAGTTTATAATTAATGTAAGCCTCTGTGTGTTTCTTTGGGATTAAACAGCTGTGAGACCTGACAGGATAGAACCCTCTGTCAACAAATGGCGCCAATGTGGACAACTGAATCCTGAAATGTCTCCAATAGGAGCAGATGGCCAAGATGATCTAACATTTCATAGGACCTCTGGAGTTTCGTTTGAGTTTTATATCCAGAACAGTCTCAAAACTGTTGGCTGAGATGAACAAGCCTCACAGAATATTCCGGTCAGGACTTGACTATAATCCTAAATTTTCTTTAGGTCCCCATAAGATTATCAGTGCCTCCAATCAGCAGGAAGTAGCCTTGAAAACTATGCCCACATTCCCAAAAAATGAATTATGGATGTTTGTCTTTGTTTAGAGTGTTGGTTACAAGTTGTTATGGATAATGGTCAGGAAGAAAGCAAAACAAAGGAGATTAGATTCAGAGTTTTTGTTTTGAAAAAGAAAAAGGGGGGAAAGTGCTGTAGAACAATGGTCTTGTACCCTGTAAAGATTTGTCAGTTGTATTGGTTTAATAAAATGTTGATTGGCCAGTAGCCAGGCAGGAAGTATAGGCAGGGCAACCAGAACAATAGAATTCTGGGAAGTGGAAAGGCTCAGTCTACAGTTGTCACCCAGATACAGAGGAAGCAAGATGAGAATGCCTTGCTGATAAAAGGTACCAAGCCACGTGGCTAACACAGACTAGAAACCTCTGTCCACATGCCACCATGCCTGGTCTACACAGTGCTGGAGGTGGCACCCAGTGCTTCACACAGGCTAGGCAAGCACTCTACTGACTGGGTTGCAGCCCCAGCCTCCCTTAAGTTTCTCAAAAGGACAAAGCTAGGAGTGGTAATGCATGCCTTTAAGCCCAGTACTCAGGAGGCAAAGGCAGACTAATCTCTGTGAGTTCAAGGCCAGCCTGGTCTACTTAGCAGGTTCCAGGTCAAGGCTACATAAGAGGAGTCATTGCCTCCTTGACCCTGTTGATGTGTAGGACATGGGAGCCTGCTCGCTTCTTTCAAAGTCTTAAAGTAAAATAACGCTCTAGATCCTGGGGAGTTTTTCAGCCTCCAAGAACTGTTTGGCATTTTCTGAATGATTTTCATTCAAGGATTTACATGTTGTCCTTAAAGAGTATAGACGTTTGTCTCACTTTTTCATTGTTCCTGTTGGAGACAGCATCTCTTCATGATGTACAAACCAGACTAGTTTCGAACTTGAATTCCTCCTACCTCAAGCTCTCTGGTGCTGGGTGTTCCAGGTGTGAACCACCATGGCTAGGTTGTTACCATTTTTCCCTTCTGTCCTTAGTTTTTTGTTTTGTTTTTGTTTTTTGTTTTTGCTTTTTTTTACATTGTTTCTGTCTCCACTGAGCTCATTTTTGTCTGTTTCTCTATGTTTAACTTTCTCTTTCTAGTGATTGGTTTTTCTTAGTTGTCTGGCTGTCATTAACTGTGTCTATTAAAGAATGAGGTACTAACAGCTGTGGCATGGTACAGTAGAGCACCTACTTAACATACACGACACCAGATTTCCAGTTTCTAACACTGAAAGGAAGCCAACAGGCATTATAAAAGTAAGTCCTACATAATTAGAATTGCTGATCCACTGATCTGTCTGTGGGGAATAAGGAGACATCCATACATTATTGAAAATCTCCAAATACCATCATCACCAGGTCTTTTATGTTGGGTTAGTCAATGTCTTAGAAGATTCTGGGGTTAGAATCTTGACTGCCTAGGCTCATCTGTCAATGGATGAAAGAATTATGAACATCAAACAGAAGTGTTGTAGAGAGTTGAAGAGATGGTTTAGTGACTCAGTGTTTGTTGTTCTTACAGAGCTTTCAAGTTCTCTTCCTCCCTCACCCCCCATCTCTCTTTGGTTTTTCGAGACAGGGTTTCTCTGTAGCTTTGGAGCTTGTACTGGAACTAGCTTTTGTAGACCAGGATGATCTCAAATTCACAGAGATCTGCCTGCCTCTGTCTCCTGAGTGCTGGGATTAAAGGTGTGCTCCACCATCGCCCAGTCCAGGTTCTCTTTCTAACACCCACACCCACACACCCACACACATCATGTGCTCACAACCAAGTGTAATTCCAGTTCTAGGGAATCTGATGCCTATTTCTGGCCTTAAGGACACCGGCATGCATGTGGCACCCATACACAAGCTCAGTTTCTTACACCAATATGTAAATCTTATAATAAATTAATTCTTTATTTTTTAAAAAAGAAGTGTATTAACAAAATTCCCTCAGGGTTGGCAACCTAAGTTGTCTTTTTGTATTGAGAATGCAAGGAGAGAGAAAAATGTCAAAGGCCTCTCCCTGGGAATCCTGTACAGAGTCACATAATCTTGAAGATGTACTGCAAGGTCCCAGTGCAATTGTACCTGATTCAGATCCAGTGGGCATCCATTCATGTCTTCATTTGACCTCTTGAGTTGATCAAATTTTCTACCAGAAATCTTGCTGGATTGATTGTGCAGCTCAGTCTCTCTCTCTCTCTCTCTCTCTCTCTCTCTCTCTCTCTCTCTCTGTGTGTGTGTGTGTGTGTGTGAGAGAGAGAGAGAGAGAGAGAGAGAGAAGTGGAACACATCAGATAGGGAAAAACATGAATCAAATAATCCCACACTAGCTCCGAATGAGGTATACTAAGGTTTTTCTTTGTTAAAAGGGAAACTCATGAATCACAATGAGGAAAACAAAAACTGGGTCCAACATCCAGGTGAGACATGCAGGAAGAATAGGCCGAGTGAGCACTCCCATGGGCTTTTTGGTACCCAAAGTCTTGCCCCCCTGGTCCAGCCTCTCAAAGGCCATTGGCTGAAGGAGGTTTCCCATCACTTACCCCTTTTGTCTAAATAAGAGAGTTCAAAACCCAATACAAAACTATATACAATAAGAACAGATATCAAGTATAAAAATTAGAATTGCAACCAGTATAAACAATATTAAGCAAGAAACATATACTAAATGCTTCAATAATTATTCTATTCTAAGCAGTCTAAGTCTTGCATTAGAAATGGCTTGGATAAAGTATAAGAGGAAGATAACTATGACTGACTAATCTTCAACCCCATCAAAGGCCTGAGAAGGGAGATAAAGGAGATAATATTACTTGAATAGGCAGGGAGTGCAATCAAGCAGTTTCCAAAATGTGCAGTAGATGAGGGAGACAACTGGTTACTGGGTAATCCACCAATTTCTCATTTGCGACATTGGAGCAACCAACTTTGGCTAAGGCCTAGAGTAACTGACAGATCATTTTCAGAGGCAGGAAGATTTTCAAAACCATCTTACACTGTCTTGGCATGGCTTAGCAGTCTTTTTTCTTGTATCCTTCTTGTCGAGTCTGGACATTGTGCATTTTGTCAGTGGTCAAGGCATGGGTAGTTACTTGCTCAAAGACCAGTTTTGCCAAGAAAAAAACAAGCTCCAAGTGGAGTGTCTTCAGTGCTCAACATTCTCTCGGGAATAGGTTGGTGCTGCCAGGAGCAACTGTGTCTCATGTCAACAGAACCCTAAGTTATTTAAATGCCATGTTCTACAGTTCTTTGAAGTGGTTGAAGATCACCTTTCTATGCAGAATACAATCTCTATGTATCTAAAGAACTTGATTAGTCACACTATAAATATAACAAACATAGATGACTATTGACCTATAATACTTAATACCTATATAACTTAAAGACTAAGACTTCATAGTAGAATATTAAACAATCTTTAAACAACTGTGTGACAAATGAGAACAGTGACCTCAAAATGTAAACAATGTGTAAGTATCTTGAGCAGAGGTAGAAATGTATAATGCAACACGATAAATATATCCTAAAATTGTATCAATATACAAAATGTCTTAAACAGAGGTAGAAACATACATACACAAAATCTGACAAAATAATTTTGCATAGGTTCACAAATATTATAAAAAGAAATAGAAGCGTATTCAATATAACAAATATAATATGAATTTGCATCAATATACAAGAATCTATACCAATGTAAATTGTCTATAAATAATAGCTCATAACTCTTCACTCTATTACTATTATTATTATTAGTGTGAGTACTAATCTACCTATTATCTCATTCAATTTCCATTTTTTCTTTTTTTTAAATATTTATTTATTATGTATACAATATTCTGTCTGTGTGTATGTCTACAGGGTATAAGTGGGCACCAGACCTCTTACAGATGGTAGTGAGACACCATGTGGTTGCTGGGAATTGAACTCAGGACCTTTGGAAGAGCAGGAAATGCTCTTAACCTCTGAGCCATCTCTCCAGCCCCAATTTCCATTTTTTCAAAGAGATCTCTGAGCCTATACAGTTTCCACTCCTATACCAATAATAATCAACCCCTAAATGATGTCCCTAACCCTAGGACAAACTTTGTTAGGAGAAAGGATGTCATTTTCTAGAATGAATTCCAGCTGTAATGGGGGCGATGTTCTTTCTATGGGATTCTGTAAAACTAAAATGATGGTTAAGTTCCAAGATTACTACCTGGTATAATTGCAAATAGTCTCTTAAGTAGTCAATAGGGTTCTTCTGAAGCTCTTATTTGGAGTTCTGACCAGAACGTTGTAAGTGGGTGCACCATTTCAGCTAATCAAGTTGAAACCATCTTGAGCAGCTTGTACCCAAAATAGGTCTTATAGTAGCGCTGTCAGCCTCCTGATGTCATATCAACCAGGTGGATTCATTGTTGTAGAGCCCCATCTTCTTCTTGGAAACTTCAAAGATTACTGCAGGAAAATCTATTGATCATTGTGGAAAACTTAAACGTTATTCATATAGACATATATCCAATGAAAGATACAATATTAATGAAATAGGTACAGAGAAAAGTAAAATATTTTCTAAAATCTTTCTTCTTTCTGTCCCTATCAGATAGCTCCTGAGATGAGACAAAAACTCTGAATTTTTCTTTTAGCAACATGCTTGGATTTAGAGAAGGATAGCCATTGTCCAATTCCAAAGCCAGTTTTGATTTTTAAGTGTGTTTTATAAATCTACTGGATAGTATATATAAATATTGTAACTGTAATTCTTGCTTGATACCTGTTTTATATGTAATTTTACTATATTAAAGTTAAAACTTTCCTTTTTATTTAAACAGAAAATGGGAAATGGTGTGGGAAATCCTTCTGTATATATGTTGCTTTCATTGGTTAATGAATAAAGATGCTTTCAGCCAATGGTTTTCCAGTAAACCATGAACCTCATAGTAAAATATAAAATAATGGAAATGAGTTAATTTAAGATATAAGAGCTAGCTAACAATACACCAATCTTTTGACCAAACATTATTTCAAATAATATAGTTTCTGTGTAATTATTTCAGGTCTGGACAGTCAGGAACAAACAAACAGCCTCCACCAGTGTGTGTGTGTGTGTGTGTGTGTGTGTGTGTGTGTGTGTATTCCACAATCCAGAGAGATTCTGGATTTTCCACTACAGTTTGGATCTTCATCTGGCTCAGCTGTACCACTCCCAGGTACTGACCCCAAAAGCTCCAAATCAACTTGTCACAGACCCTTGCATACCAATGCTCTTTGTAGCTAAGCTAAGCTGTGGGAACAATCTAGATGTCCATCAACAGAGAAATGGATAAAGCAAATGTGGTATTTATACACAATGCAATTTTTTTCATCTATAAAAGAGAATAAAATTGTGTCATTTGTAGGAAAGTGGATAGAGTGGGAGCTCATCATATTAAACAACTTAGGTCAGTCATAAGAAGGCAAATACCATATGCTTTCTCTATATGTGTTTCCTATATTTTTATATAAACACATAAAAATGTAGTTGCCCACGACATGAATGTGGATGCAAAACTGTCTAGAAGACACAGGAGACAATCTGAGGAGGGAAGTGGTGAGGAAGTAGGCAGAGGGGAGACTATGGTGAGCTTACAATATACACTTGTATGAAAATATCCTTGTGTCACACAATATCACATACAATGAATATATACATGAAAAAAATATTAAATCTACATAGGCTGTCACAGAAGAAGAAATTCTCTGTCTTCACAGCAGGCTTCCCACACTGTCCACTGCTTCTTCCTGGGGTGCCTATGGGTACATACTGAGGAAGGAGGGCTTAGGTGATCTTAGGTTCCTCAGGTTCACACAATCAGAAAAACTTCTTAAACATTAAATACACTGTCAACAGAAGAAATAAAGACAGCTCAGTTAGGCATGATGTTATTGGCTTCTAATTACAGCTCTCAGGGGACTGAGGTAGGAGGATTGTGAGTTTGAGGACAACCTGAGGATATATAATCAGACTCTTTTTTAAAAAAAGGAAAAAGGGAGTGAAGAAAGGAAGGGAATATCATGGCTACTCACAGAACAAAATATTTGCAAATAATGTGTCTGAAAGAGGAATAATACCTAGAACACATTAAAAAAAATTCTAGCCAAACATAGTGGCACACACCTTTAATCCCAGCACTTGGTAGGCAGAGGCAGGTGGATCTCTGAATTCAAGGCTAGCCTTTTCTAAAGAATGAGTTTCAGGAGAGTCGGGGCTACAGGAAGAAATCCCATTTTGAAAAATAAAGCAAAATGGCTATGTGTCAGGACAACCTGATTTTAAAGCAAGCAAAAGATTGAAACAAGAATGTCCATCATGGATATGAGCAATGCGTTCAGCTTTGGAATACTATTAAGTCTGAAAAGGAAGTGAAATAAAAATATATGAACTCTGATGGGATTAGATTACAAAATGAACAAAAGAACAAATACGTTGTGATTTCTCTTATATGAGATCTCCATAGTCCTTAAGTTTACAGACACAAAAAGTAGAATTGAGGCAGCAAGTATAAGGCTAGTTTAGTAATCAGAGACTCCACTTAGCTTGAGCTATGTACACACCCTTCTTCTAACAATGCACCTAGAAAGGGCTGGAGAGATGTCTCAGAAGTTAAGAGCATTGACTGTTCTTCCAAATCCTGAGTTCAATTCCCAGCAACCACATAATAGCTCACAACTATCTGTAATGAGATCTGTTGCCCTCTTCTGGCCTGTAGGCATACATGCAAACAGAAAACTGTATCTATAGTAAACAGAGTCTTTTAAAAACAAAACAAAAAAAATACACCTATAATTTGTAGGTGATGTCCTCTTTTAGCTTCTGTAGGCATCATACCCATGTACACATACACATACACATACACATATACACATAAGAGTGCATTTCAGGACAGCTGGGGCTACAGAGAAATCCTTTCTCAAAACAAAACAAAACAAAACAAAACAAAAAAAACCTAGATAGGTAGGTAGACAGGCAGACTGACAGATCTTTTCAAAAGGAGTTGAGGTAATAGATTCATGTACCCATGAAAACAGAGGGCCAACCTAAGGGACCTGTTCTAGCTTGTTCCTGTTGCTATGATAAAATACCTTGACCAAAAGCAGCTTAGAGAAGGAAAGGGTTTATTTGACTCACACTTACAGATCAAAGTTCATCACTGAGGGAAGTTGGGGGCAGGAAATCAAGCAAGAATGTAAGCATGAATGGGAGGAATAAATACTGCTTTCCATTTCACCGGCAGCTTCCCGCACAGCTAGCTCTCTACACAGCCCAGGACCACTTGCCCAGGGAATGGTGTCGTCCACAGTAAACTGAGTCCTCCTATGTCAGTTAACAATCGAGACAATCCACCACAGATATACCCACAAGTCTGTTTGATTTTGGCAATGTCCCTCAATATCCCTTCTCAGGTGACTTTAGGCCATGTTAAGTTGATAGTTAAAGCTAACTGGACAGGACCTGAGTGTGCATGAATTTTGTGCATGGATCTACAATTAGGGATCACAGGACCATCTAAAGAAGCCTTCAACTTGAATAGGCAATCTTCAATGGATTTCATATCTTTCTAACCATACAACTTCATAACGAAAGAAGCACATAGGAGATGTGCATCTTAGTGGCTCTTCCCAAGTTTTCACTTCGTCACTTAATCTGTGTCTCTGTGTTCAATGATGTCTTCACAGGGCTCTTAAACTAACCATTTGATTTAAAATAGCCATTTCCCTGGTCACCCAGGAGCTCCACCTTTTCTTTGTTAGCACTCATGGCACTTGAATAATCTTGGGTTACTTCTTTGCTGCCAGACAGAGCCTCTGCACACAATCCACATACTTTCATTCTTTCAGCCACACCATTTGTGCACAGCCTAGAATGTCGTAGAAGCTCAGTAATATTTGCTCAATCAACGAATTTACTTAAGTGTGTATTTATTATCATTTATTATTATAGCATTTAACTTATAAATTAAGTATATATCTGGTGCATTCATTTAGAGTTTTATTTTGGGGTTTTGGTATTTTTCCAAATTTCTTTTATTTTTATAAGTGTTGACTGTACATATGGATGTATACCAGATGATGCCTGGTACCTAAGGTCAGAAGAGGACATCAGATCTCCTGGAACTGGAGATACAGAAAGTTGTGAATCACCATGAGGGAACCAAACCCGAATCCTGTGCAAGAGCAACAAGTGCTCTTAATCTCTGGCCTCTCTCCAGCTCCTGCAGGCATATTTTTGTACAGTGGTACAATTCATGTAGACAGAAAATCCTGGTTGAGGCATAGGAGCAAGACTTTAGGGTCAGATCATTTTCTTTGTTTTGTCTCCCAGACTACCAAGTTAGAATTTCTACTAGATGGTTGTAAATATAATTCTAGATGAACATAAAATGGAGGTAGCTCCTAGGGGCTGGAGAGATGGCTCAGTCGTTCAGAAAATATACCGTTTCTGCAGAAGATCCAAGTTTAGTCCTCAGCACATTGGGCAACTCACAGTTGCCTATAATGTCAGCTCCAGGAGAATCCAATGCCTTTGACCTCTGTGGGCACCCTCACTCATTTAGACAGAAATTAAAAATAAATAATTTTTTTTAAAAAAACTATCAGATTCTGGACCATCAGTAAGCTCAGAGGGTAAAGGTGCCTGCCACATGTGAAAGAACAGAAATGATTTCTGCAAGTTGTCCTCTGTTCTCTGAAGCATTAATCTAATTAATCAATTCTTTATCAATAAAAAATAAGGAATCAAATATTGGGGTAAGAACTTGAAAGATCAGAGAACAGGGAGTAGCACCAGTTGCTTCCTACCTCTTCTGTTCCTCTGTCCAAAAGTGCTAAAATCCTCTGAGACCACCTTACTACTTCCCACCTCTTCTCTGTCTACAATCCTCCAAACCTCTATGGAGTGGCTGGCTCTGTCTCCTGACTCCAAGCAAGCTTTATTTGTCAGAACACAATCAAATATCACACACCACTTTCTCCTTTTGTCTAAACAAAAAGAGAAGGTTTTAACTAACATAGTAAAATTATATACAGTAAGTACAATAACTAGATACAAATATATACAGGCAAGAATTACATTAACAATGTCTAATTAATTTGCATTTAACAAATCAGAGAAAATACTCTATTATCTATCCTATCTTGGAGAGTCCAAAGTGTTGTACCTAATTCTCTTTCTATTCTAACTTGTATTACCAACCAAACTATCTTTTTATGTCTCTCAACCCTACACACTTTACACCTCTTTTGTGAGTTTCTTTTCTGAATTGGTAACAAGGAAAACTAGAACTAGAACTACCCAATTTCCAACTCCATCAGAGACCCAAGAAGGATAAAATACTACCTGAGTAAACAGAAAGTGCAGAGCCAAGAACTTTCAAAACTAAGAAAAGACAGAAGGAGCTGGCTATCTGAACCGTCACCCAAGGTTCTTCTGTAAGGTTGGGGCATCCATCTTTGGCCTACAGAGCTAGAATATCTGACAGACTTTTTTGTGAAGCAGGATTTTTGAAGGACTGTCTGCCTTGTCATGGCAAAAGTTGGCAGTCACTTTCTTTTGTGTCCTGCCTGTCCAGCTTGGACAGCATGCTGTCAGCAGTCAAAGCAAGGGCAGTTTCTTGCCCAGTGCTTAACTTTTGTTAATAAGAAAGTAAACCCCATATGAAGTTTCTTTGATGCCCATCATCTTCTCTGAAGTAGATTGGTGATGCCAGAAGACATGTCTCATTGTCATGAAAAAAGAACCTTATGCTATTAAAACATAATATTGCAAATGCCACATTCTGTAGATTCCATAAGTGTTTGAATAACACCTGTCTATCTAAAATAGATCTCTACTTGACCTTAAAAACATACCTAACATGACTACAAGTTTGATTGTAATCAGTGACTAACTACTAATCTTCATTTCTTCATTATTCTAAGTAGTTTGTAATAATAACTTTCAAGGACTAGAAATTTACATTACATTGTTAAATGAGCCATAAAGGCACAATACTTTGAACAAGAGTAGAAATGTGTGTAAAATATGTTCTAACAAAAATAACCTCAAATTTGTATCAATATACAAAAATATCTTAAACAAGAGTAGAAACATATATACAATATAACAGAAATAACCTCAAATTTGTATCACTATACATAAATCCACACCAATGTAAACTACTTGAGACTAACAGTTGCTTTTCTGGCTTAAAATCAAATTTAATAATCTACCTTTTTATCCTATCATTGCTATATTCCTCCTATTTCTTTTCAGAACAAGATCCCTGAATGTAGTCTCCTTTGTTCAGCTTTTTTTCCTGACCATTACCAATGACAACTCGTAACCAACCTCCCTAAATGATGACAAATATTCATAACCCACTGAACTACCAAAAAAGTACCCACTCCACCTCTTGGGAATGTGGATGTCATGTTCTTAAAATTATGTCTTGCTGTCTGGGGGTGATGGCATCTTTAAAAAGATCCTGAAAAAAATTGAGATAATTGTCAAGTCCTGGGAGAGCTAGCTATATTATTTGTTGTCCAGTCTCTGTGTAATGGGAAACTGCAGGACTAATCTCAAGTCCTGGCTAGAGTAGGCTGTGATGCTGGACCATCTCAGCTAGCCACATTGAAAATTTCTGAGCAGCTTGCAGTCCAAAGCTGATCTTTCTGTGGTATTTGTTGACTTAGTGGCATTACCATAGTTCTGGTGGAATTGTTGTTGTGGGGCCCCATCCTCCTTATGGAGACGTCAAAGTTGCTATTAGGCATGGTCATAGTTCACTGCAGAAAACTTAAAACATTTTAAATGTCATATGCAGCAGATCTCAAAGAAGTTAAAGGCCCACAGCTTTCCTTAGTTATGATAAAAGGTAAATTAGTTATAAAACTTTGGACTCACAAAGATAAGATAGAAGATAGAATATTTTCTTTAATTTTTCCAGATACAAATAAACTAGGTATTATAACTGCAATTCTTACTTAATAACTGATTTGTTACATATAGTTTTATTATCTTAAAGTTAAAACCTTCAGCCAAGAACCCCTACCCTCCCCTCTCCCTTTTTCGGAGCTTAAATTCCTCCATCTCAGCCGGGGTGGGTAACGCAGGCCGGGACAGGCGGTGAGTGCAAAGGGACAGGAGTCCCTTTGTTCTAATAGCCGGCCTGCAGCAAGCTAAGACTGCAGGCAGGGAGACTTCTGACCAGCGAGGGGCTCTGATCCTGTACCAGAAGATACAATGGAGGGGTAAGTGTGTTGTTCCTGACCGCCACACAAGTCCGGTTAGGGAACACACAATATTCCCACCATCCTTATCTCCCTGGCTACTCCAAAGGGGCAGCTTCCCCCAGCTAAACCCTCTCTCCTGCTACGCCATCCCAGCTTTCTGCCTGGAACCTCTACCCTTCCCCTCTCCCTTTTTCGGGGCTTAAATTCCTCCATCTCAGACGGGGTGGGCAGCGCGGGCCGGACAGGCGGTGAGTGCAAAGGGACTGAAGTCCCTTTGTTCTAATAGCCTGCCTGCAGCAAGCTAAGGCTGCAGGCAAAGTGATTCCTGGATAGCAAGGGGCACTAATCCAGTAGAAGAAGACCCAGCAGAGGGAAGAGCCATTGGAGAGCATCTGAAGGAAGAGATGGGCAGGCGCCAAGGCAAGAATTCCTCCAATAATCTGAAAAACAACATGAAAATACCAGATCCCAGCGATCTTACGACAGAAGGACTTGAGCACCCTATACTGGAAGAAGTGGAAAACAGTGTCATTATGAAAGCAATAGAGTCTCTTAAACAGGATATGAATAACTCACTTAAAGAAATAGAAGAGAAATATAACAAAAAATTGGAAGAAATGAGTAAAGAAATGGAAGACAAATATAACAAAAAGTTTGAAGAAATGAGTAAATTCGTAAATGATACCCTGGGAAACCAAGAAAAAACAATCAAACAGGTAATGGAATCAGTTCAAGAATTGAAAACTGAAATGGAGGCAGTGAAGAAAACACAAACCGAGGGCCGGCTGGATATGGAAAATCTAGGTAAACAAACAGAGACTTCAGGAACAAGCATAACCAATAGAATACAAGAGATAGAAGAACGAATCTCAGATTATGAAGACACCATAGAGAAAATAAACGCCCTGACCAAAGAAAACAGCAAATCCAACAAATTCTCATCACAAAACATTCAGGAAATATGGGACATAATAAAAAAAACCAAATTTAAGAATAGTAGGAGTAGAAGAAGGAGAAGAATTGCAGATCAAAGGTCCAGAAAATATATTCAACAAAATTATAGAAGAAAACTTTCCCATCCTAAAGAGTGATATTCCTATGAAGGTACAAGAAGCATACAGAACACCGAATAGACTGGATCAGAAAAAACATCCGCTCGCCATATAATAATCAAAACACAAAGCATTCAGATTAAAGAAAGGCTATTAAGAGCTGCAAAGGAAAAAGGTCAAGTAACCTATAAAGGTAAACCTATCAGACTTACACCAGACTTCTCTATGGAAACCATGAAAGCCAGAAGGTCCTGGATAGAGGTACTGCAGAAACTAAGGGACCATGGATGCAAGCCCAGACTACTATACCCAGCCAAGCTTTCATTCACTATCAATGGAGAAAACAAAATATTCCAGGATAAAAACAAATTTAAACAATACGTAACTACTAATCCAGCCTTACAGAGAATATTAGAAGGAAAATTACATCCCAAGGAATCCAACATTGCCAACACTGCCTACAATAACTCAGACATCTAGTGACCCTTCACTAGCACAACCCAAAGAAGGAAAACACATACACTCTACTACCCCCCCCCCCCAAAAAAAATGACCGGAGTCAACAACCACTGGTCATTAATATCTCTTAATATCAATGGACTCAATTCACCTATAAAGAGGCACAGTCTTAGAGATTGGATACGAAAACAGGATCCAACATTCTTCTGTTTACAAGAAACACACCTCAACCACAAAGACAGACACCTACTCAGAGTAAAGGGTTGGGAAAAGGTTTTCCAAGCAAACGGACCTAAGAAACAAGCGGGTGTGGCCATTCTAATATCTAACAAAATCGACTTCAAACTAAAATCAATCAGAAGAGATGGAGATGGACATTTCATACTCATGACAGGAACAACTCATCAGGAAGAAGTCTCAATCCTGAATATCTATGCCCCTAATATAAAGGCACCCACATATGTAAAAGAAACTCTTCTAGAACTCAAGGCAGTCATCAAACCACACACGCTAATAGTAGGAGACTTCAACACTCCTCTCTCACCAATGGACAGGTCAATCAGACAGAAACCAAACAGAGAATTAAGAGATTTATTGGAGGTATTGAATCAAATGGACTTAACAGACATCTATAGAACACTCCACCCAAATAGGAAAGAATATACCTTCTTCTCTGCAGTTCATGGAACCTTCTCGAAGATTGACCACATACTTGGTAACAAAGCAAACTTCCACAGATACAAAAAAATATTAGTTACCACTTGTGTCTTGTCAGATCATCATGGATTAAAATTAGAATTCAACAACAATGCTACCCCCAGGAAGTCAACAAACTCATGGAAGTTGAACAGTCAACTACTAAATCACCCCTGGGTCAAGGAAGAAATTAAGAAAGAAATTAAAGTCTTCCTTGAATTTAATGAAAACAAAGACACAACATACTCAAACCTATGGGACACTATGAAAGCAGTGCTAAGAGGAAAGTTCATAGCAATAGGTGCCCAAATAAAGAAAACGGAGAAAGCACACATGGGAGACTTAACAGCATACTTGAAAGCTCTAGAAAAAAAAGAAGCTGATTCACCCAGGAGGAGTAGAAGACTGGAAATAATCAAACTGAGAGCTGAAATCAACAAAATAGAAACACAGAAAACAATCCAAAGAATCAATGAATCAAAAAGCTGGTTCTTGGAGAAAATCAATAAGATTGACAAACCCCTGTCCAAACTAATCAAATGGCAGAGAGAGAACATCCAAATTAATAAGATCAGAAATGAAAAGGGGGACATAACCACAGACACAGAGGAAATTCAGAGAATCATTAGATCTTACTAGGAAAGTTTATATGCCACAAAGTTGGAAAATGTAAAAGAAATGGACATTTTTTTAGATAAGTACCATATACCAAAGTTGAACCAAGAACAGGTGAACAATCTAAATAGACCTGTTAGTCGTGAAGAATTAGAAGCTGTTATCAGAAATCTCCCTACCAAAAAAAGTCCAGGACCAGATGGTTTCAATGCAGAATTCTACCAGAACTTCCAGGAAGAACTAATACCTATACTCCTTAATGTATTCCACAATATAGAAACAGAAGAGTCATTGCCAAACTCCTTTTATGAAGCTACAGTTACCCTAATACCAAAACCACACAAAGACACAACCAAGAAAGAGAATTACAGGCCAATCTCACTCATGAACATCGACGCGAAAATTCTCAATAAAATCCTGGCAAACCGAATCCAGGAACACATTAGAAAAATTATCCATTATGATCAAGTAGGCTTCATCCCAGAGATGCAGGACTGGTTCAACATACGCAAATCTATCAATGTAATCCATCATATAAATAAGCTGAAAGAAAAAAACCATATGATCATTTCATTGGATGCTGAAAAAGCATTTGACAAAATTCAACACCCAATTTTGATAAAGGTGTTGGAGAGACTGGGGATACAAGGATCATACCTAAATATAATAAAAGCAATATACAGCAAGCCGACAGCTAACATCAAATTGAATGGAGAGAAACTCAAAGCCTTTCCACTAAAATCAGGAACACGACAAGGCTGTCCACTCTCTCCATACCTCTTCAATATAGTGCTTGAAGTTCTAGCAATAGCAATAAGACAACATAAGGAGATCAAGGGGATTCAAATTGGAAAGGATGAAGTTAAACTTTCGTTATTTGCTGACGATATGATAGTTTACATAAGTGACCCCAAAAACTCTACCAAAGAACTCCTACAGCTGATAAACACCTTTAGTAACGTGGCAGGATACAAGGTCAACTCCAAAAAATCAGTTGCCCTCCCATACACAAAGGATAAAGAAGCAGAGAGGGAAATCAGAGAAACATCACCTTTCACGATAGCCACAAATAGCATAAAATATCTTGGGGTTACTCTAACCAAGGAAGTGAAAGACCTATTTGACAAGAACTTTAAGTCTTTGAAGAAAGAAACTGAGGAGGATACCAGAAAATGGAAAGACCTCCCCTGCTCTTGGATTGGGAGAATCAACATAGTAAAAATGGCAATTCTACCAAAAGCAATCTATAGATTCAAAGCAATCCCCATCAAAATCCCATCAAACTTCTTCACAGACCTTGAGAGAACAATAATCAAGTTTATATGGCAAAACAAAAAACCCAGGATAGCCAAAACAATCTTATACAATAAAGAAACTTCAGGAGGCATTACCATCCCTGACTTCAAACTCTATTGCAAAGCTACAGTATTGAAAACAGCTTGGTATTGGCATAAGAACAGAGAAATCGACCTTTGGAATCGAATAGAAGACCCGGATATTAACCCACAAACCTGTGAGCACCTAATTTTTGACAAGGGAGCTAAAGGTATACAATGGAAGAAGGAAAGCATCTTTAACAAATGGTGCTGGCATAACTGGATGTCAACCTGTAGAAGAATGAAAGTAGATCCATATCTATCACCATGCACAAAACTCAGGTCCAAATGGATTAAAGACATCGACATTAATCCATCGACTTTGAACCTGATAGAAGAGAAAGTGGGAAGTAATCTACAAGATATAGGCACAGGAGGCCTCTTCCTAAGTAGGACCCCAGTAGCACAGACAATAAGAGAAACAATGAATAAATGGGATCTACTGAAACTGAGAAGCTTCTGTAAAGCAAAGGACACTGTCAGTAAGACAAAAAGGCTGCCTTCGGACTGGGAGAAGATCTTCACCAACCCCTCATCAGACAAAGGTCTGATCTCCAAAATATACAAAGAACTCAAGAAACTAGACACTAAAACTCTAATTAACCCAATTAAAAAATGGGGTACTGAACTGAACAGAGAATTCACAACAGATGAACTTCGAATGGCCAGAAGACACTTAAGGTCATGCTCAACCTCCTTAGCGATCAGGGAAATGCAAATCAAAACCACTTTGAGATACCATCTTTCACCTGTCAGAATAGCTAAAGTCAAAAACACCAACGATAGCCTATGCTGGAGAGGATGTGGAGAGAGGGGGACTCTCATCCATTGTTGGTGGGAATGCAAACTTGTGCAGCCACTGTGGAAATCAGTGTGGCGGTTTCTCAGGAAACTGGGAGTCAACCTCCCTCAGGACCCAGCAATTCCACTCTTGGGAATATACCCTAGAGATTCCCTAACATACTACAAAAGCATTTGTTCAACTATGTTCATAGCAGCACTATTTGTAATAGCCAGAACCTGGAAACAGCCTAGGTGCCCCTCAATAGAAGAATAGTTAAAAAAGGTGTGGAACACATTAGAGTTTTACTCAGCGGTAAAAAACAATGACATCTTGAATTTTGCATGCAAATGGATGGAAGTAGAAAACACTTTACTGAGTGAGGTAAGCCAGACCCAAAAAGAGGAACACGGTATGTATTCACTCATAAGTGGATTCTAACCATAATTAAAGGTCTTTGAGCCTATTATTCGTGATCCTAGAGAAGCTAAATAAGAAGATGAACCTGATGAAGACTATTTAGCTATCCGTCAGGAGGTAGGAAATTGTCAAGAGTCCCAGGTAACCTCGGGTGCATGGGGGGTGGGGGTGGGAGGGTTGTTGGAAGGGGAGAGGGTTAGAGAGAAGGGAGTAGGGGAGGAATGGGGAAAGCTCTGTTGACCAGGATGGGGGGGATGGAGGAAGGATGAATATGGGATCAGGGAAGAATATATTTCAACTAAGGGAGTCATTTTAGGGTTTACAGGAGACTTGATTATAAATGGGATCCCAGGTCCAAGGAGAGATCCCCAGATTGTTCTCTGGACAGAGGAGAGGGTGCCTGAACCGGCCTTGGCCCATAACCATACTGATGAATATTTTGCTTATCACCATAGATCCTTCATCTGGCGATGGATGGCGATACAGACGAAGACCCACATTGGAGCACCGGACTGAGCCCCCCAAGGTCCAAATGAGGAGCAGAAGGACGAAGAAAATGAAAAAGGAAATAAGGACTGTGAGGGATGCTATCACCAACTGATACAAGGGGACGGATCTAATGAGAGTTTACCAAGGCCAGTTGGACTGCGACTGACCGAGGAAGTGATCCAACCAGATTCTCTGAATGTGGCTGGATTCTCTGAATGTGGCTGGCCCGGAGTCTTTCTGAAAAGCCATTGACAATGACACTGGGACTTGTTTCCTCTGCATATACTGGATTTTGGGGATCCAGTCTGTTTGGATACTCACCTTCCTGGACCTGGAGGGAGGGGAACTTCCCACAGGGCAGGAAACCCTGACTGCCCTTAGGGATGAAGAGGGAGGAGGAGAGGGAGTGGGGGAGTGGGAGGGTGTTGGGAAGAGGGGAGTAAATGGAAACTTTTATAATTTAATAAGATTACTTTCAAAAAAAAACCAAAAAAAACCCTTCAGCCAGGCAGTGGTGGTGCATGCCTTAAATCCAGCACTCAGGAGGGAAACACAGACAGATCTCTGTGAGTTCCAGGACAGCCTGGTATACAGAGCAAGTTCCAGGACAGGCTACAAAGATACAAAGAAACACTGTCTCGAATAAAGAAACAAAAAATTAAAACCTTTTTAAAAATTAGACAAAAGGGGGAAATGCTGTGGAATAATCCTGTATGCTGTGAAAAGGTATTACTCTCATTGGTTAATAAAAAGCTGCCAGGTCGGCAGCCAAGTAGGAAGTATAGGTGGAACAGAAACCAAAAATGCTGGAATGAAGAAGGGCAAAGTGAAAAGTCACCAGCCAGATCCAGAGGGAGCAGGAGATGAACGTGCCATGCTAATAAAGGTACTTCCACACGGCAGAGAATACATAAGGAATATGGGTTAACTTAATATGTAAGAGCAAGTTAGTAATAAGTCTGAGCTAATGGCCGAGCATTTGCAATTAATATAAACTTCTGTGCAGTAATTTGATAGCAGCTTTCAGAATGGGAAAACTTCACTAATAGACCTCCACACATACCCACACTCATTAATAAATACATAAATAACCAAATAAATGAGTACAGTTTTTTTTTTATTTCCCTGTCTTAGAAGTTGATTAGGTTCTCCAAAGGTGAGAAAAAGGATAGGTGATAGACCTGGAGTTTCTAGAGGGACAAATCAGGGGAGGAGGGATGAGGGAAAATTAATGTTAGATGAGGAATTTATCTAATTATCTTCATTATCTTTACCCCTTTACTAAGCCTATACTGTGTTGTGGTTTTAATTATCATGTAGTAGGTAGGAGAATGTATGAAGAGTTCCACTTTTAAAAAATTATGAAGGTTTAAAAATGTATGAAAAAGTTGTATAAAGAGTTCCATTTTTTAAAAATCCCACTTTAATAAAAGTTTATGTGCATGTGTATTTTACCTGCATGTGTACCATGTGCATGCAAATCTATGGAGGCCAGAAGAGGGCGTAAAATCCCTGGATTTGGAATTAAAGGCCACCATGTGGATGCAGGAAACTGAGTCCATTCCTTTTGCAAGAACAAATGCTCTTAACTGCCGATCCACCACTCTAGCCACCAATATTCTATTTTCTTTTTATGAATGTAACTCCAGGTTTTCTTTGTAGATGAATTGCCTTGTTTTTCTGAGACTTAGTCGCACAATATATCTCTTATATCTCAGGCTGGCCCGTTAATTTTTGATCCTCCTGCCTCAGTCTCCAGGGACTGAAGAAGTTGTTTGTTTCTACAAACGCGGACGCCACATTCTCCGTTCTTCCGAGTAGTTTCACCTGTTAACCTCGGGACCTAACACCGAGTCAAATCCCTGCTCTACCGCTTAAAATTCAGCTGCAGCTAGCCGACAGCAGAAGAAACCTGAGATACCCGCCTCCCTCTTCCTGAGTTACCAAGACAGGCAAGAATGCCTGCCACCTTAGCCAATGGATGAAGCTGGAGCCAAAGTCATTGTAAACAAACCGGGAGTCGCTGCGTTCGGGCTCCTCCCCGGTGTGTGTGTGTGGGGGGGGGGGGGGGGGGGGGGATTTATCCTAGGGCTGAAATCTAGGCGTGACCAGCGCTCTCCCCAACCAATCACAGCTGGGGATCTCCAGCGAGGGCGGAGCGAATGGACAGATATTAAAACCAATCACCAGCTGGAACCTCTGAAAGAGGTGGGCGGGCATTGTTTCACATTTAGACCAATCAAAACCAGGTAAGTGAGCGGCATTCTCTGCTGTCCAATAGGTGAACGAGGCGGTGTCCGGCAGCCAATGACTGGCGCCAGAGGGCGGGGCGAGACGCGTGTGTGCGGCCGAGGGACCCCGAGCGTTTGTGCGCCGCGACTCGCGCTCTGAGGAGGCGGCGCTGTGCTGTGGTACGGACCTCGGGGTGGCGTTGTCTGCGCGGCCAGGTGGGTTCGGGCGTCGGGACTGGACCTCGGGCCGCCCGGGGACACTCACAGCCCCGCTGTGTTTGGGCCTCTCGGGAGCGCGCGAGGCCCCTCTCCCTCTCCTCGCGGGCTGTCCGAGAACGCGCAAAACCCCTTTCCCGGCGCGGCCCGGGCCCAGGCCGTCCGACGCTCTGGTGCTCGCCGGCCAGCGTCTCCCACCTCATCCTCTTTCACCATCTTTGCTGTGGCCCGCAGACTCTGGCCGCTCCTTCGCTCCGTTGCCTTCCGCGACTGTCCCCCTCGACCTCGGGATTTCAGCCTCTTTTTCCCCGGGAACTAGCATCTCTCACTTTGCATCTTGTAGGCACCTGAAAGGGTGAAGGCGAGAGAGACAGATGACGACGCTGAACACAGGCTCTGCAAGGTTCGGAACCGGAATGGTCTTGCTTAAACTCTTTCTGCCTCCTTCCCTTTACCGTTTGATCACTCTCCTCTTCTACACTCTTTGTCCCCCAAAGTGCTTTTGCTCAGCACAGCTGAAAATGCAGGGGAAAAGGCTTCCCAACCGCAACCAATTTGAAATCTGTTACGTGGATGGAACGGGATTGTCTTTGACAGAGCTAGCCAAAGCATGAGTTTCCTCTGTAAGGAAGGGCCTGGTCATGCCGGACGACCAGAAGATGAAGGACATGTGTGATGATCACACACAACCTCTGAGTGAATTACAGAAGCTCAGAGACAGCTTTCATTCAGCATGGTCGCTTTACAGAGAATCTGTTTTCACCTTCATAGTATGGCAGTGTTTGGCGTCCGGTAGCAGCAGTAGCAGTTCCAGCCATATGTTTCTAGATGATTTTTTACATGGTCTCATACCCAAATAAAATGATGCCAGACATTTACTGGGAAGAAATTAGCTCATCACTCGTAATTTTAACTGAGTTTTAGAAGTCGAAAAATAATGGTCGGTGGGGATTTTATTTTGGGAACTGGAGAAAATTGAGTATTGGAATAAGAGTCTAGTACCTTGGGTAGAGAGGAAGGGAAAATAAGAATACGTACATACAAATCTGCACTGTTCTCATGGCATTTTCGTGACAATATCTGGAGGGGTTTTTTTTTCTTTTTTGGTTCTCAAAAGAACAGTAAGCTGGGAGTTTAGCATTGGATGCACTGTGTTTTGGAGTTTGAAAAGCTTTTACTGTTTTTCTTAACCTTCCTCGTAGCACATAACAATATAGTTCCCTGTATTTCACTGTGGTAAGATTTTAGTCTTAACAGAGAAAGAAGTAAGTGTTCAAGTGAATTAAAAGCAGTCTACTCAGAGGTGACAACGTTGTCTCATGGGCCATATGTTAGAGCCTTATTAATGAATCACTCCGAAAAGACAGAATCTTAAAACTGTTGTAATTCATGTCAGTTATAGCGGTTGTCAAAGCCATGGGCAAACTGCAGGTCTCAGAGTTGGTCACTGGTATACAATATTGTGTCTGCAGTGGAAAACCAAATGTAGGTATCATGTCTTTGGATAAATCTGTCCTTAGTGCTGACTTTTTTCGACATTGAAATGGTAGCTTTTGCTTCCAGTTCCCAGAGATCTAACCTTGGTCATAAACTTTAGTAGAGTAGAGACCTATAAGCAAGGATTAAATGCACAGAGGGTTCTGCAGTTCAGGGTGCGGGACAAGGGAGAAGCCCTGTTCCTCTGTGTTCCAACCTCATCTTCCATTGCTCTAGACTCCTGAAGTGCATTTCCTTAACCTACCTGGCCCATGTAGATTATAATTGTAAATCCTGAAAACCATTTATGCCGATAGATTTTTGTTCCCTGTATTTTGCACAACAGGAAATGATTTTCAGAGGTGTGATTTGCCCACTAACAGGTGCTGGAGTTAAAACTCAAACTCTGTCCGTTTAACCCCAAAGCCAAAGTTGACAGCACAAAACTACCCTCTCCTGCCTCTGTTCTTTGGCCATTTCTGTGTGAGTGTCAAACCAAGAAGGTCCAGTCTTGCCTTACTTACCTTAGTTTGGGGCAAGCACAAAGAACAGTAGACATGTGCTGCTATCTACATATCCATGTGTATGGTGTCATTTTCTTTTTGTGACAAAAACTGAAGAAAAATACCTTAAAGAAAAAAGAATTTGTTCCAGCTTACAGATTGAGGGGTACAGTCTATCATAGCCACTTGGAGCTGGAAGGAGCTGGTCCCATTGCATCCACAGTCAGTAAGCAGAGGTGAATGCTCAGCTCACTTGTTTTTTCTTACCTAGTTTGGAATGCTGCAGCTCACATTCAGGCTGTTCATATTTCCATGGTGAGTCTAAATCTAGTAAAGATAACAGTGGTAATTAATCATCACACTGTGAATGACTTCAAAGGCACCACTAGTATTAGTTTAGGGGTTACATGCAAATTTTAGCAAATAAAAAGATTTTCACATAGAATTGTACTTGAATGAACCCTAGTTCTCATTTCGTGGTATTCCCTCCCTCCAAATCTATTTAGAGTGATCCTTTGGCATATTGGGAAATCTGCACACTTACTCATTTATTCAACAAATATTTATTAAACACTTACTATAAGCTGTACTCTACTTGATAGCAAATGAGCTATAGATTAAGGGCCTGCCCTCTGGGTCTTGTATTTGAGTTAGAAAGATAAACAGCTAAGGCTTGTGTAGGTTGAAATTAGAAACTGTTCTCATCTGAGTTGACACTAGTGTCAACTCTAGTCCCAAGAGGACTTCCAGACCACTTCTACTCTTTCATATTTTTGAGCCTTTCTCCAGTAACTTGCGGGGGGAGGGGGGTATGTATGTGAGCCTGTGAGTATGAAGACCAGAGGTCGACCTCAGGCGTTTCTTAGGACCTGGCCACCTTTTTTGTGTGGAGAGAAAGTGTAGAATCTCTCTCTGACTTGAAACTCACCAGCTAGACTAGGTAGACTGGCCAGCATGGTTCAGGGATCTGCCCAACTACCCGGGCAAACTCACACCACCATGCTTGCCTTTTTTAGGTGGGTTCTGGGGATCAGTATCAGGTCCCTATGTTTCTAAGACAAGTACTTCACTAAGTCATTGTCTTACTTATGAGATACAGTGCTGACCTGTTCTTTGAAATCTGCATCTGCCCTCTACTAAGTGTCCAGCTGTGGTACAACTTGGACTTTTGAACCTGTGTCCTAATTTCAAGATTGATGATGTGTAGACACTTTTACATTTCAAGGGAGAGCATGCACACGTTACCTTTGGTGATGGAGGACGAGTGTAAAAGAGAATGGGAGATCATTTCAGCATCCATATTGTCTAGACCATAGTGCTTTCAAAACTATATATAGGTGGTTCTCAACTTTCCTAACACTGTGACCCTAAACACAGTTTTTTGTGTTGTTGTGACTCCTAACCATAAAATTATTTTTGTTGTTACCTCAAAATTGAAACATTGCTACTGTTATGAATTGTAATGAAATATCTGATATGCAGGATATCCAATATGTGACCTCTATGAAAGAGTCGTTTGACCTCCAAAGAGGCTGTGACCCACAGGTTGAGAATCACTGATATAGAGCAGCAACTTGGCAATATTTAAGATACAATTTTAGTCCTGGATACCCACTTTCTCATGCTTTGTCCCCTAACATTTTTGTTTTCCAAAGACTACTTGATCTTTCACTTTCTAAAACAGAAGAGCCCTATTGGGCAGAATTTTGAGTTAAGCCAGGTTCTTGGTTCCTGATCTCCTAGTTTTACCTGTATATCATCTTTAGCTGAGGTGCTAAGTCCTGGTCTGGTCCCTCGTAGAAGAAAAGGGGTTGGTTTCATGTATTCTCTGTCTCACAAACAAGTATATTTGAATAGGTTCTGGATACAGTTACTTTTCTTCAGAGGATAACTGAGGGTCCTAGGACTTTGTGGGCTTCTCTTTTAAACACTGTTTTACATATTAGATACTGTTAGATAAAGCATCTAGCAAAATGGTTGACATGTGTCAAATATTCACTATATCTTCCTCCTGGTGCTGCATCTAGTTGTATTGTGGTAGAACTACTTGTTCATATGACTTTCTTTTTTAATACATTGTGAGCTCTGTGATAGCAGGTTCCACAGTTCCATCCTACTGCCTTTGATGCTTGGTTGAGAACCTGATACATGGCAACTGTTACACAGGTATCTGATCTGGGGACTTCTCAACTCCTCCTGAAAGGGAGGTGGGGGCAGTGGGATTACAGGCTTCCCCCAAAAGGGTGTTAATTCCCCCCTCACACTTAGCCACTTCTCCCAATCTTTTCTTCAGCACATCGACCATCTTTCTTCTCTGCTACTTCACAGAATACCACAGTTTACATAGCCATTTCCTTTTGGTGGGGAACATTGTACTATTACAAACAGCTGCACGCCCAGTTCATGCTCATACACCCTTGATTGAAGTCTCTGAAGTAGTTCAGATTAGATCCCCAACTGGTTACATGTTTACTCGGCTAAAAGTTAGCCACATTCCTAATTCTTATTATATACAGAAACATGAAGCAAGACTTCTTTGGACAAAGCTTGTTTGCACTTAAGGGATGTTTATATATCTCATCAAAATGACTGAACAACACCAAAGATTAACTATTTCTATTTTTAAAGTGCATACAACTGTATGTATACACATAGCAAGTATAAAATAATTACTATCTGAGGAAGGTGGCTCTATGTAGTGCTCTGTAAGCTCCCATTATTTTGTCTATCCTAATTTTTCGTGCTTTCCAATTTTTACAACAGTATGTACTGTTTCTGTACTTTAAAATTTTAACTGAAAATACCAATTCAAGTAAAATAGAACCTATTCTTAACTGCTTGTCCATATTGTGCCTCTGTGTGCTCAAAGAGCACTTCTCAGCAATCTGCATATTACTAATTGTGCCTTTAATTTAATTTAGATTGCATTTTATTTTTGTTTTACTTCACTTTACATGGTAAATCAGTTGTTCATCTGTCTGCCTCTTTGCTGGTCTGTGAGCGCTATGAGGGTGTGTTTCATTATATTTTCAGCACTTAGATAGTGTGTGATGTGTAGGAGAGTCCTAGGTAGTGACTAAACAATGTTACTGTTACAGACTGCAGAATTTAATACCTGTGTTAGTAAATTGTCATAGATACGTGAGCCCCAGCCAGACAGTTTTCTCCCCCTAAAACTTGTATCTGTTGTAAGTTCCAGCAGTTATGGTTAATTCATTTGTGCCATGCCCTCTGGCCGAGCCATTTGCAGGGGTTTTTTTTCTTGAGTAATTTTTTATTGTTTACTTTTTATTTTTATTGCGATTTTTTTTTCAATCTACCAGGCATACTCAGGAAACATAATCATCTTTTCATATCTGTTCCTCCTGTATCTTCTAGTCTCCTTGAAATGCTGATTCAAGGTTTTGTCTATCTAGAAAACATTCCAGAAATAAGATCGAGGTCTGAGTGCAGTTCAGTGGTAGAGCCCACTTTCTGTATTTTTTTAAGTGGTTTGTTATTGCACTGAGTGGTAACAGTAAATCCTGAAATCCCTTTGAAACTAAAAATGGAACTGAAGAGATGGCTCAGTGGTTAAGAACACTGGGTGTGTTTCAGAGGACCTGGGTTCAATTCCTAGCCCCCACACTGTGTCTCACAAATATCAGTAACTCCAGTTTCAGGGTATCCAATGCCATCTTCTATTCTCTATTAGCAACAGCCTTACACATTGTACACAGACATACATAAAGACATAACATGAACATATAAAAATAAATAAATGAATATTTTTGAAAAGAAAAAGTGAAAAATGAAGCCAAAGTCATAGGCCTGACAAGGAACCTGAAAACTGGAGACATTGATTCAGGAACGTGTGTGAGTGCACACGCATGCACACTACTGAAGTGTGTTATATTTAGATACATAACTGTATACATGTTTAAGTTTTTGTTTGTGGCTTATTTGTTTTGAGATGGTCTTTTGTAGCCCAGGCTCCCTGGGAACTCTGTGTAAACAATCTGTGCTAGGGTATTGCAGGTATGTGCCAGCACACCCAGCAACAGATAATTTTTAGATTTTTATTGTTTGCCAGAGAAGATGGTGCTTTCTGAACTGAGGCATCACACGCAGGATGTTTGGGTGAGAAGGGACCTCTGTATAGAGGAGTTTTGCTTCAGTGAGTTTTTCTGGCTTGTCAGTCTCTAATGTCTACTTTTCTTCCGTCAGTCTCCCTTTTCAGATTGAACAGCTAGGTCAGCACGGAGGTCAGCACGGACTGTTTGGAGAAGTAACTGCTGTGCACAATGACCTGGTGCTTCCCTGAGAGAGCACACGCTCATTCTGTTCTCTCACCCAGAGAGAAGTTTGGGTGAGGAAAGGGAAGGGAGAATTAGATTCTAGGCTAGCCACTATTCTGAAGTCTAGCAGCACATCAGGAAAAAAAAAAAAAAAACAAACAAAAAAAACAAAACAACAACAAAAAAAAAACCCAGGCATTTTCTAAAAATCAGTATAGATTTCCGGGGCTGTCTGCAAAGTATCTGAGTTGTAATCCCGTAAGGTGGAGCCTCAGAGACTACATTTTTAGAAACTTCAATAATTGTGTTAAGTGTGCCTGTATGTGTTTGTAGACCAGAGGTCAGTGTTGAATGTCTTCCTCACTCTCACTTTATTTACTTGTTTGCTTATTGTTTACATGGTCTCTCTATGGAGATCATGCTAGCCTGAATTTCAGTCATGCACTTTACATTTTGAGAAAAGTCACACTCACTATATATGGACTCACTGATTCCATTAGACTAGCTGGTGGTGAGTCCCCAGGGATCTTTGCTGACAGAGCCATCTCTTCAACCTAGTGACCTAAAGAAATTTTATATTAACATCTTGATGCTAAATCTTGGGTCAGATGGTGCTAGTCTCTTGTGAATTTTCACCAACCTGTAGAATAAGAAAAATGAGGACCTATTGTGTTTTTCATAAAACTAAATTCAAATGGTTTATCAAATTGTCTTTTGCATTAAATTAAGCCTTCCCTACATTTTTCAGCGCTATTATAAAATGACATCAATAAGATTTTTATATTTTGCAATTTAAAAAAATTGTAATCCTGTTTTGCTAAAAATATTTCAAAATGTTTCTGGTTTATGAGTTCCTGAAGACTGTAGAGTACCTCAGAAATGTAACAACTCTCAGAAATGAGATCCTTTGGAAGGTGAATCTGTAGAGGCTCTAAAGTCTGTAAGGCCAGATGAGACTCAGTCTAGAAAGATGTGCTCTTTGTGGTATATAATACTCTGAAGCTCTAGGGCATCACTGTTAGACATGTTCATACTTCTAAGCAAACAAGAGTGTTTGTGCCAGGTGAGTAAATGAAGACCTCATACCAGGTGAGGTCAAGTTTTACTACCAGCTAAGTTCTGACATGAAATACATGGGGGGTGGCTTAAATTTTTTAAAGCTTTTGGGATGTTAAAGTTGCCTATAAGAGATTATAGGTGGGGGCTGGGAAGGTGACTCACAGTTAGGAGCACTGGCTGCTCTTCCAGAGAACCTGGGTTTAATTCTCAGCACCCACATGGCGCTCACAACTGTCTGTAATTTCAGTTCTAGGGGATATAATATCTTCATACAGACATACTTGCAAACAAAACACCAATGTACATAAAATAAGAATAAACAAATTATTAAAAATGTTTTAAAAAAGAGATTATAGGTAGTCTGAAAGTATTAGCAATCACCAGATTGACTACAGCTTTGAATGTTAAGGGGTATTGGGTATTGTAGTTTAAACATACTGATAGGTAATGGTGTTCCTTCTGACTACCTCAATTCTCATACCAAATAGCATTTTTTTTCTTCAGCTCCTATTCACTGGCCATTTGCACTATTTGAAAAAAATTAGTTGGTTTTCATAGCTTTTCTGAAATTAAATGTGTAGTAATTAAGAGCATGGGTTTATCAGGTGAGGTGATAACATGCAATTAATTCCAGATGCCCAGGAGGCTGAGGCAGGAGCATGACAAGTTTTCGGCCAACCTGGACAACTTAACAAGATCCTGTCCAAAAAACAAAACAAGCCAGGTATGGTGTCTCAAAAAACAAAACAAGCCAGGTATGGTGGTGCATGCTTTTAATTCTTGTACTTGGGAGGCAAAGGCAGGTCTTGTTCAAGGCCAGCCTGGTCTGCATTGTATGGTCCAGGCCAGTCAATGTTGACATAGTGAGACTCTATTTTAGAATTTAAAAAGAAAAGTAAAACAAACATCAGTATAGCTTCATAGTAGGACACTAAGAAAAATCTAAGCTTAAGTCAGGTTCTGGCACTTCCATGGTGAACTAATACCTCAGGCCAGATTGAAGAGCCTATGAAAGAATAGCCATCAAGTACTTGGAAGAGCTGTAACTTCATTATTGTTCTATCCCCTGGGACTTTTCTTATTCTAAAAGGTCTAGTGCAGTGGTCTCAACTTTCCTAATGTTTACAGCGACCCTTTATTACACAGTTCTTCATGTTGTGGTGACCCCCCCAACCATAAAATTATTTCATTGCTACTTCATAACTTTAATTTTGTTACTGTTATGAAATGTAATGTAAATATTAAAAAAAATATGTTTTTGACACAGGGTTTTTCTGTGTAACAGTCCTGACTGTCCTGGAACTCACTTTGTAGACCAGGCTGGCCTCGAACTCACAGAAATTCTCTTGCCTCTGCCTCCCGAGTGCTGCGATTAAAGGCATGTGCCGCCGCCACCACCCAGCTATAATGTAAATATTTGATATGTGACCCAAAGAGATCAAGACCCGCAGGTTGAGAACTGCCGGTCTAGGGGAACTTGGCTTAAATGCTTTCTTCATGACTTTAGTTCTATTCTTACAGCTTACATACTTAGTCCAAGGCTCCTGAGCAGTTTTTCCTAAGGTCTTGAGGTGTACAGTTCATTCCACTACTAAAGCTTTTCCCTCTATAAAACTTCCCTATTCCTGACTGATTTGTCTTCACTATGCTACCGTACAGGGAAGCACTCTCCTCCTTCCCAGAGAGCAATTCTGTCCTGACCTTGGCCTCCTGAACAAAATTCCACCGAATAGTTAACTTTGAAAGTTTGTCCCACTTGAAATATGGCTCTTCCCAGGAAGCTTTGGTGTGTGTGTATCTCCTTTGTTTCTGTCTCATTAAAACATGGTTAGGTTCTCTTCTTCCCTCTTAGTTATGACAATTCTTTGTATTTTTCTTCTCAAAATTGTATCAAACACAATGGTCATTTGGTTGGTCTTGGTAGTATAGAATTCTTTGACTTCAGATGATTCCACTGTGGTAGCTTTTTTGTCTGGCCTTCAGCTTATGAGGAGAAGACCATGACACTAATCATTGAGTGCTAAATAGCAAACAAAAACACATAAACCTTTTTGTAAAAGTCAGCTTTAAGTAACTGAAACTGTCAGAAACAGATTGGAGCAGGGAGTCATCAGTGTTCCAAAATGCTAAGTGATCAGATTCTTACCCTGAAAGGCACAGACATCCTTGAGAAGAGAGACTTGGAATACCAGTACATTCTAGAAATGACAGATAGCAGCAAAAACCATTTCTTGAGGGCCAGGAGGTGGGTGCACAAATGCATGCTAGAAGCTCATCTCAGAAAATCTTCAAGGTTACAAGTAGACTATTCCTAATACAAATAATTTGAGTCCAGTTTTCTTGGAGAGGTGATTACAGGGGAAATCCTGTAATCCTGTGCAGAACTGTATTCAGACTTCTAGAGTGGGGAAGAAAGACCCTTAGCAGAGATATATAAAGACTTCTGTCACTTCATTTCTGACAGTTCTGCTTTTGTTGTCAGTTGACGTTAGAGACTTGGTAAGAAAAGTAACATTTTTTATGTGTAATAATTGCCTCAATTTTTTATTAGTCTTTGTTAAAAAAGACATTGTTTTAACAATGGTATATTTCTTTTTGGAGCTAAGCTGGAGAAATCAGAGTCCCTCTGCTGACCCCTATTTGATATTTTTTTGAAAAGATGATTTACTGCCTTCAACTAGGGAAAATCTGAAGATGGATCTGGGTACAATCTTGTCATTAAATATTGGTAAATCTGTTCTGCCTTCGGAAATGCTTTTAAGTGTTATGGAGCCTATTGTGATTTTTGTACATATTCAGTAGGATAATGTCATAGAACATCTATCTTTAGGGCATTGTTTATGAAAGTCTATGGTCTGTTAATAGGCATTAGGTTAAAAATGAAATAAATAGCTAGCTGTTGTGGTACACACCTTTAATTATCAGCCCTCTGTAGGCAGAGACAGGTAGATCTCTATGAGTTCCAAGCTAGCCTGTTCTTAGTTCCAGAATAGCCAAGGCTATATAGAGAGAGAGACCTTATCTTAAACATACAAACAGGTATATGAGTCTGGTTGTGCAGTTATAATAAAATAATAAAAAAGTTTGACTGACTATTCATAAAGAACATGAGTTTTATTGCTTATAGCTCTGGATGTTAGGATCAAAGCAGTGTGACAGGTTTGCATTTCTGGTGAGGCTGTCCTGCTTGCAGGATGGCACCTTTTATCCTCTCTGCTGTTCTCACAAGGTAGAAGACAGAAGGGTGAGAGAGCCAGATGCTATGTGGAACCCCTTTGAAAGCCCTTAATCCCACTTGAAAGAAGAACTCCCAGGCCTCATCACCTCCTCAAGGTGATGCTCTTACTATTGTCATGGTAAGTCAGCACCTGAATTTTGGATGAGTTACATTCACATAACAATAATAAACTAATAGATAAAAATAAAGGAAATGACTAAATTAATAAAATTAGGAAGTATTTGGTAAATTGAACAAGACTTCTTAGCTATGTATTCCATGACTGTGTGTGTGTACATGTACGCATATATAATCACATATGTGCACATGCAGAGGCCAGAGGTCAACATTAAGTATCTTTCTCAATTGCTCTTCATCTTTTTTTTCTTTTTCTTTTTTGAGGCAGCATCTTTCACTGAACCTGGAGCTCTTTGATTTCACAAGGCTGACTTGCCAGCAAATCCCAGAGATCCTCTTGTTTCCAGTGCCCTAGCCCTGGCATTATAGGTGCACGCCAGTGCATCTGGCTTTTTTACGTAGGTGGTAGGGATTGAATTCAGGTTCTTGCTTACACAACAAATACTGTACCCACTGAACCATCTCTCCAGCACTTCATTATGAGATTTGTTTGTTTCAAATTTCCTTAGACTAGTGTTTAAGGAACACTAGAGAATGTCAACTTGAGAATTGTTGTAGAAATTAGACTAATTAGAATTTCTGTTCCACATAGAATTTTGCCATTGTGTTAAAGGAATGGCCTATAATCCTCTTTAGACTTCATTTTCTTTCTTTCTTTCTTTCTTTCTTTCTTTCTTTCTTTTGTTGTTGTTGTTTTTTTTTTTTGTTTTTGTTTTTGTTTTTCAAGACGGTTTTTCTGTGGCTTTGGAGCCTGTTCTGGAACTAGCTCTTGTAGACCAGGCTGGCCTCGAACTCACAGAGATCCACCTGCCTCTGCCTCCCAAGTGCTGGGATTAAAGGCTTCCCACCACCGCCCGGCTTCTCTTTAGTCTTTCTATCAGAATGATCTGTTGCAAATTAACAAGCAAAAATGAAAGTCTTAGACTTGACAAAGCAGAATTGGGAGGGGCTGTGGGGGCATGTAAATGATTTCAGGTGATCCATTCCTAACTGAAAACCCTGAATTAGAATGTGCTTTCATGATGCTTTTCAAATCCTTTTTAAATTCTTTGTTTTGTGTTCTTGGCTCTGGTCCACCAACAATGCAAGAGTGTTCTCTTTAGCCCACAACCTCTCCAACATAAGTTGTCGTCAGTGTTTTTGATCTTGGCCATTCTTACAGGTGTAAGATGGAATCTCAGAGTTGTTTTGATTTGTAGTGTCTTTCAGCCATTTTAGATTCCTCTGTTGAGAGTTCTCTGTTTAGGTCTGTACTCCATTATTTTTAATTGGATTATTTGTTCTTTTGATGACCAGTTTCTTGAGTTCTTTGTATGTTTTGGAGATCAGACCTCTGTTTGATGTGGGGTTGGTGAAGATCTTTTCCCATTCTGTAGGCTGTCGTTTTGTCTTGTTGACCATGTTCTTTGCTTTATAGAAGCCTTTCAGTTTCAGGAGGTCCCATTTATTGTTTCTCTCAACGTCTGTGCTATTGGGGTTATATTTAGGAAGTGGTCTCCTGTGCCAATGCGTTCAAATGTACGTCCTACTTTCTCTTCTGTGAGGTTCAGTGTGGCTGGCTTTATGTTGAGGTCTTTGATCCATTTGGACTTGAGTTTTGTGCATGGTGATAGATACAGGTCTATTTTCATTCTTCTACATGTTGATATTCAGTTATACCAGCACCACTTGTTAAATATGCTTTCTTTTTTCCATTTCATATTTTTTTGTTTCTTTGTCAAAAATCAGGTGTTTGAAAGGGTGTGGATTAATATCTGGGTCTTCAGTTTGGTTCCATTGGTCCTCCTGTCTATTTTTATGCCAATACCAAGCTGTTTTCGGTACTGTAGCTCTGTATTAGAGTTTGAAGTCAGGGATTGTGATGCCTCCAGAGGTTCTTTTATTGTACAGGATTGTTTTGGCTATCCAGGGTTTGTTTTTTTGTTTTGTTTTGTTTTGTTTTTTGTTTTTTGTTTTTTTTTTTGCTTTTCCATATGAAGCTGAGTATGGCTCTTTTGAGGTCTGTGAAGAATTTTGCTGGGATTTTGCTGGGCATTGTTGAAACTGTAGGTTGCTTTTGGTAAGACTGCCATTTTTACTATGTTAATTCTACTGCCCAAGATCATGGGAGATCTTTCACTTTCTAGTGTCTTCTTCGATTTCTTTCTTCAAAGATATAAAGTATTTATCATACAAGTCTTCTCCACTTGTTTGGATAGAGTTACTGTGAGATATTATTATGCTATTTGTGGCTATTGTGAAGGGTGATGTTTCTCTGATTTCTTTCTCAGCCCATTTATCATCCATGTATAGGAGGGCTACTAATTTTTTTTTTGAGTTAATCTTGTATCCTGCTACATTACTGACAGTGTTTATGAGTTGTAGAAGTTCCTTGGTAGAATTTTTGGGGTCACTTATGTAAACTATCACATCATCAGCAGATAGTGAGAGTTTGACTTCTTTTCCAATCTGTATCCCCTTGATCTCCTTTTGTTATCTTATTGCTCTAGCTAGGATCTCAAGAACTATATTGATTAGACGTGGAGAGGGTAGACAGCCTTGTCTTGTTCCTAATTTCAGTGGGATTGCTGGGAGTTTCTCTCCATTTAGTTTGATGTTGGCTGTTGCCTTGCTTTATATTGTCTTTATTATGTTTAGGTATGTTCCTTGTATCCCTGCTCTTTCCCAGACCTTTATCATGAAGGGATGTTGTATTTTGTCGAAAGCTTTTTCAGCATCTAACAAGATGTGGTTTTATTTTTCAGTTTGTTTATATGGTAGATTACATTGACAGATTTTCATATGTTGAATCATCCCTGCATCTCTCAATGAAACAAACTTGATCATGGTGAATGATGGTTCTGATGTGTTCTTGGATTCGATTTGCCAGTATTTTATTTAGTATTTTTTCATCAGTATTCATGAGTGAGATTGGTCTGTAATTCTCTTTCTTAGTAATGTCTTTCTGTGGTTTAGGTATCAGGGTAATTGTAGTCTCATAGAAAGAGTTTGGCAATATTCCTTCTGTTTCTATTGTGTGGAACAATTTGAGGAGTATTGTTATTAGTTCTTCTTTGAAATCTTGTAGAATTCTGAGCTGAAATCATCTGATTCTGGGCTTTTTTTGGTTGGGAGACTTTTGATGACTGTTTCTATTTCTTTAGCAGTTATAGGTCTGTTTAATTTGCTTATCTGGTCTTGATTTAATTTTGGTATGTGATATTTATCCAGAAATTTCCTTTAAGGTTTCCAGTTTTGTGGAGTACAGGTTTTGGAAATATGACTTGATGATTCTCTGAATTTCCTCCATGTCTGTTGTTATTTCTCCCTTTTAATTTCTGATTTTGTTAATTTGGATATTCTCTCTCTGCCTTTTGGTTAGTTTGGATAAAGGTTTGTCTTTTGTTGATTTTCTCAAAGAACCAACTTTTTGTCTCATTGATTCTTTGTATTCTTTTCTTTGTTTCTATTTTGTTGATTTTAGCTGTCAATTTATTTTCTGCTGTCTAGTTTTCTTGGGTGAGTTGCCTCTAAAGTTTTCAAATGTTCTGTTAACTCATTAGTATTGGATTGTCCCAGCTTCTTTATGTAGGCATTTATTGCTGTGAACTTTCTTCTTAACACTGCTTTCATTGTGTTCCATAAATTTGGGTATGTTGTATGGTCATTTTTATTGAATTTTAGGAAGTCTTTATTTCTTCCTTGACCCATTGATGATTCAGGTGAACATTGTTTAATTTCCATGTGTTTGAATTCTAGTTTTAAGCCATGATGATCTGATAAGATACATGAGTTCATTCCAATTTTTTTTTTTGTATCTGTTGAGGTTTGTTTTGTTACCAAGTATGTGGTCAGTTTTTGAGAAGGTTCCATGAGGTTCTGAGAAGAAGGTACAGTCTTTTATGATTGGATAGAATGTTCTATAGATGTCTGTTAAGTCCATTTGGGTCATAACATCTGTTAGTTCCCTTATTTCTCTGTTAATTTTTTATCTGACTGATCTATCCAGTGATGAGAGTGGAGTGTTGAAGTCTCCCACTATTAGTGTGTGGGGTTTAACGTGTAATTTAAGCTTTAGAAATGTTTTGTTTTGTTTTGTTTTACATATGAGGGTGCCCTTGTATTTGGGGCATAGATGTTCGGTATTTTTTTAAAATATTTATTTATTTATTATGTATACAATATTCTGTGTGAATGTCTGCAGGCCAAAAGGGGACACCAGACCTCATTACAGATGGTTGTGAGCCACCATGTGGTTGCCGGGAATTGAACTCAGGACCTTTGGAAGAGCAGGCAGTGCTCTTAACCACTGAGCCATCTCTCCAGCCCCAGATGTTCGATATTGAGATTTCCTCTTGATAGATTTTTTTCCTGTGACTAATACGAATCTCCTTCTTTGTCTCTTTTGATTGATTTTAGTTTGAAGTCTATTTTGTTAGATATTGGGATAGCTACACAAGCTTGTTTCTTAGGTCCATTTGATTGGAAATTTTTTTCCCAATCCTTTACTCTGAAAGCGAGTACTCTTTGGAGTTGAGGTCTGTTTCTTGTATGCAGCAGAAGGATGGATTCTGTTTTTGTATTCCATCTGTTAGCCCGTGTCTTTTTATAGGTGAGTTGAGTCCATGTATATTAAGGTATATTGATGACCAGTGATTGCTATCTCCTGTTAATTAAGTTTCGTTGTTGGTGATTTTAATTTGTGTGTTTTTTCCTTTGGGATTTGCTGCTGTGAGATCATCAATTGTCTGTGTTTTTGTTGATGTAGCCAACTTCCTTTGGTTGGAGTTTTCCTTCTAGTACTTTGTGTAGACCTGGGTTTTTGGCTAGGAATTGGTTAAATCTGGTTTTGGCATGGAATATCTTGTTTTTTTCCTTCTATGGTGATTGAGAGTTTTGCTGGATATAGTAGTCTGGGCTGGCATCCATGGTCTCTTAATGTCTGTATAACACTTGACCATGGCCTTCTGGCTTTCATTGTCTTCAATGAGAAGTCAGGTGTAATTCTGATTGGTGTGCCTTTATATGTTACTTGGCCTTTTTCCTTTGCAGCTCTTAATATTCTTTCTTTATTCTGTATGTTTAGTGTTTTGATTATTATGTGGCAAGGGGATTTTTTTTTTTTTGGATCCAGTCTATTTGGTGTTCTGTAAGCTTCATGTATCTTCATAGGCATATTTTTCTTTAGGTTGGGAAAGTTTTCTTCTATGATTTTGTTAAATATATTTTCTGTGCTTTTGAGTTGAACTTGTCCTTTTTCTATAACTATTATTCTTAGGTTTGATCTTTTCATGGTGTTCCATATTTCCTGGATATTTTGGGTTAAGCTTTTGTTAGATTTAATGTTTTCTTTGACTTATGAGTCTATTTCCTCTATTGTATCTTTAGCTCTTGATATTCTCTCTTCTTTCTCTTGTATTCTGCTGTTTATGTTTGCATTTGTGGTTCCTGATTGTTTTCTCATGATTTTTGTTTCTATAATTCCCTCAGTTGTGTTTTCTTTATTGTCCCTATTTCAGTTTTCAAGTCTTGAATAGTTTCTTTCATATGTTTGATTGCTTTTTCTTGGTTTTATTTAAGGAATTTACTGATGTCTTCCTATTTTTTGTTTGTTTTTTCTTCCATTTCTTTGAGGGAATTTCTTATTTCCTTTTTAAGAGTTTCAAACATTCTCTTGAAGTTATTTTTAGATCATTTTCTTCTGCTTCGTCTATATTTGGCTGTTCAAGTCTTGCTGTTGTAGGGTCTCTAGATTTTACTGGTGTTGTGTTACTCTTTGTGGTGTTGTGTGTGTTCTTATTTTGTCCACTCTTCTTTTTCTCTAATTGGTTTGGTTGGGGCTGTCTGTGATTCTGATGATTAATCTTCTAGGTGCCAGACTCATTCTCAGACCTGCAGGGGTCCTGGCTCAGGTCTATTCCCTCGAAGGTCCCCATTCACATCCTGACCACAGTGATCTCTGGCTCTGACCCACTTGTTCAGCAGTTGTTCCCCTGTACTTGCTCCTGTGACGTTCTTTGTCTCAGGTCTGCTCTTGTCCAGTTCACTGCTTCAGGCCTGTTCTGGTCTAGGTAGCTGGCTTAGTCCTATCCTACTCCTGTGGAATTCATTGCCTCAGGCCCACTCTGGCCCTGGTCTCTGGCTCAGTTTGGTTCCTGTGGAGTTTGGTTGTCCCAAGCCTGCTCCGGCCCAGGTCCCTGGTTCCAAGCACTAATTCTTTACGAAACAAATCTTCGGTCTTTGCTACAGCTGGCAGACCCGGCCCACCACAGCACTGCACGCCGCCTGGAACCACTCCTTCATCTTGGGACTCACTGGGACATCCCTTTTTTTATGTATTTTTTTAATTTTGAGATAATACCTCACTATGTTATTCAGTAAGATCTTGATATCACTATAGTCCCTTCAGGCCTTGACTTTCCAATTCTCCTGCCTCAGCTTCCTTAATAACTAGGATTACCGGCCAGTGCCACAGCCCTGACTTTGTCAACTTGTAATTATAAGTAGGACAATTGAGTTTTCTGTCTTTTTAAGAGTGTGTTTGTAAGTGCTGTTTTGCACTAAGTGGAGAGTATTGGAGTATTTATGTCTTGCAGTCAGAATAGGAAGGGCTAACAGGATAATTCCATAGTTTTCTACTAAAATCTAAACCAAACCACCTCTCATAAAAATGGAAATATGGAAGATAAAATCATTCTAATTAAGAGGGTGTCTGGGACTTAGTTGTTCCATCTCTGAATATATATTCTTCTGATACCCCTCCCCATCCTACAGAAAACAAGCCACTACTCCTGTTCTTATTTTTCCAGAGACTCCATCAAATTTATACTTAATGAAGGACGGCTTTATTGAATATGAGAGGAAAAACACATAGTATGAAGAAAATATGACACATAAAACAAGTTCTACATAAAAGGCTTATGAAGTTGTGTGTTACTGTTTATTTGAGACAGTGTCTCATTTTGTAACATTGGCTTGCTTCAAACAAGGTTATAAATCTGTTGTTTTCTTTTGGTACTACAGATTGAACCCTAAATAGTATGTGGCTGATTCTATCACCTGAGAAGATGAAGCAGGTGAATTTCAAGTTCAAGGCCAGCTTGGGCTTCATAGTAAGACCCTGTCTCAAAATAATGTGTGTGTGTCCATGCAAGGATGTGTATGGGTATGACCCTGCAAATAATTAGGAGAAGCAAAAAGGGTAACCAGGGAGCTGGAGTTTGATAGGATACTTTGGCAGCTGTGTCGCAGCACTACTGCCACAAGTTGGAGTGTCTTATGTGACTTGGCAGTAGATGGTCTCCCTCTACATGCTCTTTCTCTCTCTTCCTTTTGTTCTGATTCATTGCTCACCCTGCCACCACTTATTACTAGTATGAATTCCACCTGTTTGGACTTTAGATCATGGGAGTATCTCAGCTATTCAAAAGTAACAGTTGGGCCAAGCATGGTGCTATGCACCTTTAATCCTAGCGTAGAGGCCAGCCTGATCTATATGGTGAGTTTCTGCCCAGTCAGAACCACAGTAATAATAATAATGATGATGATGTGATAGGGGAGTTCAGCCAATCATATTCTGTTTTCGGGGCGTGCCGCCCTCAGGCAAAAGCCTGCCTATAAACCTAGCAAATGCGCTCCGCTAGCTCTCTTTTTTCGCCTGGCTCCTGTGTCCGGGCGAATTGGTTGGATTCTGTTGTAAGCTGTTGTAAGTCTTACTTCTGTTTATTAAAGCTGTATATTTTGTATCAAGATAGTCTGGGGACTTTTCTTTACCAATCGCCCTGCAGCTTCAATGATGACGATATAGCAGCAACATATCCTCCTGCTTTCCCAGGACCTAGAAGGTCCCTTATTTCTTCTTTCTTTACTAGAGCCTCTTACTGTCACTTAACATGTACTGACCATATCAGTGTGAAGATAAAAGTTTCTGTCAACCTCTTGACCCTCTAGATTCCACAAAGTCCTGCTACTTCCTTTGGCAGCTATCTCTCAATGTCACCTGCAGGTTGTTCACTACCTTTTTGCCTTGCCCCTTCTTTCTCTTCATGGAGACTGCTCTCATTCAGTTATTAAGCATCCTCCAATCTCTTGCCTTCTAAAGATTCCTCAGCCACTTCTTGTTCAACCTTTCAGCAGTCTTCAGTATCCATAGGCACTTGTCTGGGGATGCATTAGTGTGTCTTATAGTTGCTGTAACAAAATTACTATAAACTGATAGCTTAAAACTGATTCTCATAGTTCTGGAGACCTGAAATCTGAAACCAATATAGCTGAGCCCTACAATCCCTCAGTGGTTCCAGGGAAGGTTCTATTCTTGCATCTTCTAGCTTCTGCTGGGTATCAGCCCTCTTTGAAGAGGATATCACTCTGGTCTCTGCCTCCCTGGTCACATTACCTCCTTCCTCCTGTCTGTCTACAATCACCCCTCCTTGTGTTTCTTCTACAGGAACACTTATTAGAATTCACTTGGATAATTCTAAATGATCTCTTTGTCTCAGCGGCCTTCATTTAGTTACATCTACAAAGTCTCTTTTTCAAAATAAGAAAGTATTTACTGCTTCCAGATTAGGATGTGGACTTACCTTTTAGGGGGCTTTTCACTTACTCTAGTGCACAGTTATTATCTGGTCTTAGCTCTCAGCTGTTTTTCAATTTCATTTTAATGTTGTCTTCTTCTGCCTCAGATACTAGCACTCTTCAGGGCTGAGTTCTTTTTTCCATCTTCTTTGCTCTTTCTCTTACAATAGTGTGTTTAATTACCGTTTATATAAATGACTACTCCACCTGTCTATGTTTAGCCAGACTTCTATTCTTGCTACATATAGCCAGGCTACATAACATCAACACTCGAGTGATTTGGAGGCACTGCAGATTCAACATGTCCACAGTAGAGTTCATCACATTTCTTAGCTGAACCTTCCTCTCCCCTTCACCACCAAAAAAGGTTTGCTTTTTTTTCAGAGTTCTATAGCCAGTGAATGACTCCTATCCACTTGGGTCCTTGGCAATTCTTTCATCCTGACTTTCCACACCCAGTTCAACTCAGAAAACCGTCAGATAGTTTGAGATCTGCTATTTCTCCTTTTGCTGCCACCATTGTAACCCAAACTGCACCAGAGTTAGAGTGTTAGCAGTCTTTCGGGGCTCATCCTGTACTCTCAGCTCTAATCTAGTTTCCACACAGCAAACAGAATTTAAGCCATTTTACTTTGTGACTGAGAATTCCTTATAATGACTTCTTTTGATTGTAATCTAAAGCCCTAGATATTTCTTACGGTCTCAGATCCTTTTAAAAACTGGGCATGTTTGCCTTTCCATATCATCTTTTTCTTCTCATCTTCCTTCTGTGTGCTCAGCTATCTTCTTTGAGTTTCCAAAAGTATTCTCCTGGATGAATCTCTGAACATGCTTTTCCCTGCTCCTCCTCATTGGTAGCTTAGATCCTTAGGTTTGGATAAAATTGCCCACTCCTAAATTGAATAACCCCCACCTGTTCAATTAGTCCTTTTTACTTCTCCATTTATGACACAAACTACAATAATTCTTTTTTAAGACAGAATTTTGCTACAGGCTGGCTTGGAAATCATGACCTTCTTCCCTCAGCTTCCTGGGTGCTGGAATTACAGGCATATGCCACCATACTTGACTCATAATTATTTTTAATTATTTACTCATTTCCCTTTTGAGAGACTGTAAGTACCACTAGGGAAGGAACTGTGTACATTGCCAAAACAATGAGTATTCTAAATAGACTTAGATTTTAATGAGCAAATGAATTTAGCTAAAAACCTGAGTTGCTAAAATGTAATTTAAAAGGGTCTATTTGGAGCCGTGTAGTGTGGCCCACACCTTTAATTCCTGCATTCAGGAGGCAGAGGCAGGCAAATCTCTGTAAGTTTGAGACCAGCCTGGTCTATAGAGTTCCAGGATAGCCAGGGCTACACAGAGAAGCCCTGTCTTTTTTTTTTAAATACGGTGTGTGTGTGTGTGTGTGTGTGTGTGTGTGTGTGTGTGTTTGGAATGAGAGAGAGAGTCAGACAGATAGACAGTCTGACTCACTGTATATCTCTGACTGGCCTGAAATTTGCTATGTAGAACAGGCTGGACTTGAACTTGCAGGGGTCTGCCTTCTCTGCCTCCCTTCCCTGGTCCTGTGCTGGGATTAAAATCATGCACCACTATGCCAACTCAAAATAAAATCCAATTAGCCAGCCTGATTGGAGTAATGAAACTAGAAACTAGAATAACATGTGTGCAAGTGTTGGCATGTGCACATGCATACATTTTAACATAGGCTCACATGCAACCCAGGCTGGCCTCAAATTTCCCATGTAGCCGAAGATTATCTTGAATTCCTAATTCTATCTATTGAATTTTCAGATGTATAATACTGCACTTAGTTTTGTTTAATGTGGTGCCAGGTATTAAGTCCAGGACTATGTTAGAAAGTATAAATCACTTTCATTACTCTTTAGTATACTTTGTTAATAGTAACCCTTTCAAAAGTCCTAAATATTCTTCACAGAGAAATTGTGACCATGGACATGATTCAGGCTATAGCTCCTGAAAGCCAGGGACATTGCTCAGTTAGTAGAGCATTTGCCTGGCACGTAAAAAGCCCTGGGTTTGATTCTATAGTCTATTATAGATATATGCTTGTGTATATGTGTATATGCATACAATAAATTTGGTTCAGAGAACAGCAGGTTTGGGTGTAACTATATTGATCTGGGAGTTAGTTATACAAGTTCAGGTTATTCAATTGACAAAGCATATATTTTTAAACTGCCCTAGATACATTAACAGTCATGAAACACATTGTGGCTGGGAACTGAGACCCCTATTTTAAACTCTTGACTGTGGTCATTCAGGTCTTGTGCAACCTTCATGCCCCTGCCTCCTGTAGACAGGGTTGCACACCCTGCATTTACTGTACTTTCCCAGTTTTGTCTGTAATGGCAGTTGCCATTGTCAGTATGTTTCATGTAGATGGTTTGAATGTAAAGTGTCTTCCAAAAGGCTTGGTTGGACTCCAGCTGGTGTCACTATTGAGGTAATTAGATCACCAGGATACTAACTTCATCTGTGAATTGATCTATTGTTGAGTTTATTGATCATTGGGCAGTTGGGTCTTAGAGGAAGTCAGTCATTAGAAGTATGCCTCCAAAGCTTTTTGGTGTTAATCCCTATAGTCCCCAACTTGCTTCTCTCTGTTTCTTGGATGCCATGAGGTAAGCAGCTTTCTTCAACCATCCCTTCTGCATTGATGTTTCTACTGTGGTGCAGGACTAAAACAGTGGAGTCAATTGTGAGTGGTTGAAACTGTGAGCCTTTTCTAAGATGTTGGTCAAATATATTGTGACTACATCAAAAACTAGCATATTTCTTGTGCATATTTCAGATGCAGAGGAAGAATAACTTTATCGTTCCTGGATTTTCATAGTCCAGTACAGACTCAGACAAGACCTGAAATCTATCTTAAGTAGGGTCTAATCTTGAAGCACTCCTCAAGCTGTCCTGCTTCACACTTTCTTGTTACTGCATAGCTACTTAGGAATCAAAGCAGCAGATATTTACTGTGTGGGTGAGGAATCTGGGAGCAGCCTAGCCCCGTGCCTCTGCCTGAGAGTCTGTTGTGAAGTTGCAGGAAGGCTGTTAGCTGGGTCTGTGCTTAGCAAAGTTTGATTGTGGAAAGATGTTCTTCCAACCTCACACAGAAGTGGCTCACTTCTCTGTCACACAGGTATCTCTATGGCATGACTGACACAGATATTCTGATTTCTGATTTTTTGGGGGGGGGGGCGGTTTCGAGATAGGATTTCTCTGTAGCTTTGGAGCTTGTCCTGAAAACTAGCTCTTGTAGACCAGGCTGGCCTCAAACTCACAGAGATCTGCCTGCCTCTTCATCCCAAGTACTAAGATTAAAGGCATGCACCACTACCACCCAGCGATATTGTGATTCTTAATCCTCGTTATGAAACTGAACTTTTTTTTTAATCTCTGACAACTCTGGACATATTTTGTTCTTCTCCACTACATTAGACTTTCACAAGAATTTGCCTTGGTGTGTGGAAAAGGGTTGTGTTAAACAATGCAAATGTTTTGCATTCTGGTCAGTGGAATGACCAGAAGCAGGTCAGTGTTGAAGTGTTTGGGTGGTAAACTGGGGAAGAGCTGTGAATAGAATGTTGCATAAAACTGAGTTAGAAGTCAGTGATATTAGGGGTAGTGGCCCCACATCACCACATATCTTCCCCATATTGAAACATCTATGTGCCTTCCAAGGAGCTGCCATCTCCAGCAGAATCTTCTGTTCCTATCCAGCTACTAAACAAAGTTAGGGACACATTAAGGTACCAGTTCACACTTTCCCAATAGTGTGATTCTTATACTAACTTATAACACAGAAAAGTGGCTTAACTCCTCATTTAGGTGCCCTCTCTGGCCATTTCGCTGTGTGAAACTTCTTAAATTGCAGTTGAGGGCTGGAGTGATAGCTCTGTGGTAGGATATATCCACCATACACTGACCCTGGGTTCAGTCTCCAGCTCCGGAAAAAAATTAAATATTGTTGGTTAGATTATGTCTAGTTAATCAGAATATAACGGTGATAGTACTTTGATTTTAAGCACTCTACAGTTATATGGTTGTGTTATACATTTATATAGATTGCTGCTGTTTGAAAAAAATAACTTTGCACTTATTGGAAGCTGCAGGTTGATTGTAAAGTGTAGATCAGTACTGTGAGCACTGAGAACTGCAAGAATTGTTTCTGTGTTTTTCTTTTCTTGAAGTATTTATGTTTAGTTCTACTACTGTGTGTTTACATTACAGATGACGTTTATGATCTCAAAATGTGTGTGCGTGTCTCCCCCTAGAAAGTAGTCTGCTCTGCAGCAGAAACCAGCTGGGCTGTTTAACTCTGGAACTGTCTACCTAGAAGTAATGTCAGATCCCACAGATTGAGAGCTCAGTCCCAACACACAGCTTCCTCGCTTCAGACACCAGTTGAAATTTCTATGACCAACTGACTGTCGGTTGGGGTTTGTAATCCCTTATCCTTAGGTTTAGTTTACTGGTCTGCTCACAACCCAGGAAAATACTGATGTTGACTAGTTTAGTCTAAACGATTTTTTTAAAGATTTATTTATTTATTATGTACACAGTTTTCAGCCTCCATGCCTGCAGGCTAGAAGAAGGCACCAGATCTCATTACAGATGGTTGTGAGCCACCATGTGGTTGCTGGAAATTGAACTCAGAACCTCTGGAAGAGCAGTCAGTACTCTTAACCTCTGAGCCATCTCTCCAGCCCCCTAAAAGATATTTTGTAGAAGACAAATACCACAATGTTTGGTGTTAAATGCCTGTATTCCTAGAACTGGGGAGGCGGAGTCTAACAATCCAATGAGTTAGAGATCAGCCTGGTCTACCTAGCCAGTTTCAGACCAACCAGAGATGCATAATGAGACACCGATTGCAAAACTAAAGACAACAATAAAGGACTAGATAGCCAAATGAAGATAGGTAGGATGAGGCTTGGAACTATCCTGGGCCCAGGAATTCCCATCCCTGTGGAGCTGGGGTCACCTGCTCCCAGCTCATGAATGATTTCTTAATTACTTTTTTTCTTCCGGTTTCTCGAGACAGGGTTTCTCTGTAGCTTTGGTGCCTGTCCTGGAATTAGCTCTTGTAGACCAGACTGACCTCAAACTCACAGTGCCTCTGCCTCCCGAGTGCTGTGATTAAAGGCGTGCACCACCGCCGGGCTCCCTATTCACTTTTCTGCAAGCTTCCATGTGTTCAGCTGTGCAGAATGCTCCGAACCAATCCTCTTTGGGTTTGTTATAAAGACTTCATTATAAAAGCATGATTGAAACAGGATGACCCTCTAGCAGTGTGACCAGACAGAAAGGGTGTGGTCTAATGCTAGGCTGTTTAGGGAAACCCAGCAGGGCCTGTCTATCCAGATTCTTCTTGGCCTCTGTGCAAGTTTGTCCTCCCAGCTATGGGCAGGACCTCTACTGAAATGGGGTTTTATGATCAATCTACAAGATCAGAGTATTTGTTTATGGCCAGCCTGAGACAGAAAGAGAGGCAAAACTCAGAATATATCTTTGTGTTCTGTTCTTGCCTAGGGGAAGAGAAGTGTTAGTTTCTATGACCTTCTAGGAGAAAAGGGCAGATGATGACTGGTTTCTGAGGCCTAAAGCACCTCTGCATTACAAAAGACTGTCCAGGGCTGGAGTGCAGCTCTGTGGAAGAATGCTTGCCTGTCTGTGCAAGGACCTGGGTTCTGTCCCCAACATTGTAGAAAGAAGAGATGAATAAAGGACTGTCTTCCACCCTTACTGATTAATATGTTTTCTGGTGCTGCCAACCCTCCCACCCCCGCCCAATAGGTGTCTCCACAGATGCAACTCCCTGGTGGATTCTCCAGAGATGGAGGCTGCAGCAGCCGTACACCCGAACTAAAGCAGGGAAATTATATAGGTTGTAGACGAGGGGTGATGACGTGTCAGCCACAAGCTGGGTTTGTGCCCAGATATGGTCAAAAGTGACCACTTTAGGTAACTGGCAACTTTAGGGGAGGAAGCTGCAGTAACCACCAAGAATGTGAAACTGGACTTCTTGGTACCTTTCCTTTGTTTGGAGAGTCTCTGAGTGGGCAGAGTTTGGGGAGAGAGGAATGGGACTTCTCAGACACCATGACTGTGGTAACTCTTATAAAATAAAACGTTTAGTTGGGTAGCTTACATTTTCAGAAGTGTAGTCCATTATCATCATGGTGGGGCATGGAGTCATGCAGACAGACACAGTGCTGGAGCTAGAGCTTCGAGTTCAGGCACCCTGACTTGGAGCCAACAGGAAGTAGCTTGAGCATGTATGAGACCTCAAAGCCCACATCCACAATAACACACATCTTCCAGCAAGACCATACCTCCTAATAGTGCCACTCCTTTTGGAAAACATTTTCTTCCAGACCACCACACCATTGTGCCCCACTACTCAGTTATTAAAGAAGTATGTATCTGTATAATTGGTAACTATGTGATTGATGTCATAACATTTACAAATTAACAATAGTATTCATTTTCATTTCAAATCATTGGCCTACAACTTAAGAAGCTTCTGGAAAGATCTGGATTTTTAGATTCAAATTTTCTTGTCCTTATCTTCACTTTTTGCCTTCTTTTATCTGTTTAGAATCCCCATAATGAATGGATCCAGTGTAGCAGGTACATCACCCAGTGTGAAATGCAAAGAGGACCAAGGGTTAAATGGACACGAGGAAAAGGAAAACCCATTTGCAGAATACATGTGGATGGAAAATGAAGAGGATTTCAATAGACAGGTAAGCAAAGGTAGAAAGCAGTCACTATCTCTGAACTACTGCAATCTTTTACTGTACTTGTAGGAACAGGGTGGTTCTTCTAATGTTGATAAAGGCCTAACACACTCAGAGAACCAAGGGTTCCAGATCTTAGCAGCCAGAGGCATATAGCTCAAGTTAGAATCTATAGCTCTGGGTTCTAAGTCAAGGGTCTGACCCTCAGGACTTAGTGCCATCCTCTGCTCTTAAGCAGCAACAATCAGCTAGCCAGGATTATTGCTCCTAAATCCTCCTAAGTCCTCAAGGACCTGTAGTCTCTCCTTCCCTCTTCCCTTCCACCCTGTGTGGGTCTCTGTATTTTCTCCCCACCGTCCTTCATTGCCTCTGCTGCTTGTGTGGAGTTGTTCCCTGCCCTCTTACCTCCACTGACATTGCTGCTACTGTTGTCAAGTAGGGGCTACTACTACACTTGCTGACACGCCCTTGTTGCTGTTTGTGTATCTCATCCTGGAAAGTCATACTAAAATTGATAAGACAAAAAAAATCAAGATTTAAGATGCAGTTAAAAAATTGATAAGACAAAAGGTCTATATCAAAGTTTCCAGGCAAGCCACAATTTCTGAATGGTATGAAAAACATCTTGCCTGTGAAATGGCTCTGTTGATAAAAGCAATTGCTACCTTGACTTACAGCCTGAGTTAAATCTCTAGGACCCACATGGTAGAAGAAGAAAACAAACTCCCATAAGTTGTCCTCTGACCTTCACATGTGTGCAGTAGCACATTGCACCTCCCTCCAACAATAAATAAATAAGCATAATAAAAAATTTTAAGGCTATAATCCCTAATCCTAGTATTGATTGTCATTGGTGGGTTGGAAGATGCACATTCACGTGCACCTGTGCATGTGGAGGTTAGATGCCAATGCTGTGTGTCTTCCTCTAGCAGTCTCCACTTTAGTTTTTGAAACAGAGTCTCTCAGTGAATCTGAAGCTGGTGATTGGCTAGACTGGCTGACTTGTGAGTCCTTAGAGTTCTGTCTCTGCCTCAGGACACTGGAATTACAGGTACATACCACCACACCTAGCTTTTTACGTGAATGCTGGGAATCCAAACTCAGGTTTGTGCCAAAGCATTTTACCTGCTGAGCCATTTCCCCAGCTCCCTTTTTGATCTCTTTTGAGTGAAAATGTTCACTGAAAGATGGTCATGGTGGTGTATGCCTATAATCCCAGCATTTCTAAGAAGAAGCAAGGGGATCAGGAGTTCAAAGCTCTATTCAAATAAATAGTTGAACAAGTATGAGGCTTTTAGAATCAGATTGAGATGTCATATTGGGGGGGGGGGAGACTAAGACCTAAATAAGGAAATATTGTTTGTTTCTTGTTTGAGGTTTCAGAAAGTAGTGGCACTTGGTGGTACATACTTGTAATCCCAGCACTGGGGACTTAGTGCCAACAAGAACAGTTCAAGGGCAGCCTCTGCTACCTATCCAGTTTGAGCCTATCCACAGATACCTGACACCTCGATCCAGACAGGTAACAACAACAGGAAGTATAACTCAAGGGGCTGAAGAGTCAATTCTACAGTTTTGAGTGCCTGCTGTTCTTGCAGAGGGCAGGAGTTTGGTTTCCAGCACCTACATGGTAGCCCACAGCCATCTGTAACTCCAGCTCTAGTAGACTCAGTGCCTTTCTTCTGGCCTCTTCATTCATCTGCACACATGTGCACTCACCCCCACCCCCACTAAAAATAATAAAATATTTTTTAAAGGAAGGATAACTCAGGAAACTTCTTCTTGTAAGAAGAAACACATTAGTTATATTTGTGAATGATTTATATTCATACACAGATAATTTCAATACTAAAGAGAAAAGAGACTTGGTTGTGCTAAGCTGGGGACAAACACCAATTTTATGTAACTTGTAGGATGTGTTGCCACTGGTGAGGCATAACATGGAATGTGGAAAGATGAAACCACTTAGTTGGGTGTTAGGGATCTTTTACATACATATTCTCTAACTGGAGGTTTGTTTTGTTTTTTGTTTTTCTTTTTCTGTAAGTTCCTATCATTTCCCCATGGGTATCTAATAGCTAAAGTCAGAACAGGCACAATACTCATTCATGCCTCAGAGTTGAAACTTGGGATCTTTTGTTTGTTTTTTTTCTTTTTTCTTTTTTTTTTTTTAAATATGTTCTTAGTGCTAATTTCCCAACTCTTACACAAAGAATACTGCTATAATAAGAGAAATAGATCACATGCAAAGTCCTAAAAGAAGCAGCTAGAGTAAAATTCTTGAACAAGGAAGTATGTAAGAGAATGGAGAGCAGGAGTATAGTGGCTTATACCTGTGATCCTAAGACTTGGTAGACTGAGGCAGGGGTTTAATGTGAGTTCACAACTAGCCTGAGCTGTATACATACTGAGTTAGTTCAGCCCTGTCACAGAGAGAGAAGTAGAGACTGGACAGAGAAAATAAATGCCAAACATTTCAAACACAAAACTATAAAATCTTAATGGCTTAGAAATACTTTATAGTTACTTAAGAGCTTCATAACTGTATAATTTATGAGATTTTAAAATGTTTAGGCAATTACAAATTTAAGACACTCTCTTAAGCTGGATAATAGAACATGACTGTGATTCCAGCACTTGGGAGGAACAGGTAGGAGGACCAGAAGTTCAAGACCAGCCTCAGCTACATGGAGAGTTCAAGGCCAGCCTGGGATATGTGAAACTGTCTAAAAACAACAGAAACAGTCAAAAACTTGCTATTAGTAACTTTTTCTGAACATATGAGGCACAGTTGAATGATTTTTGTTGTTGTTGTTTGATTTATCTTATGGAGGTAAAGAGCTGTGAACCTGTTACCCAGCAGGAGGTGAGAAAGAGATTTGGCAAGTGTGGAATGGCCAATGAATTCACTGAAATCTGCCAAGTAAACATTGTCTGCAAAGGACTAGAAAATCCTAGATCTTTTTACATTAGTTGGTGACAGTGTTGAAGAAGTATGGAGTAGTTTAAATATTTTGTTCTTGTTTTAAGAGACACTGTATTGTGATGTGTAGTATACCAGAAAGTGTTTTCTGTGTCTCTCTCAGGTTCTACAAGTATTTTTCTGCCTTGGTTCTTATTACTAGAAAAGTGGATCAGGAGCTAATACTAATTTTGATTTAGTTTTTCATATCCTAATCTCAGGCCAGTTACATACTTCCATAAAGATTTATGAAGACCTGCAGTTTCTGCCATTTTGAATAACTAAAATCCTATTTTTGTTTTTTTGTTTTTTTTTATGGTTATCAGATCAGTTACTTCTCTGTTGCTGTGGTAAGATTCCATGACCAAAAGCAGCTTCGTGGAGGAAAGGGTTTATTTCAACTCACAGTTCTAGGGAGATATAGTCAGTCCGTCATGGCTGGATTGAACAACGGACAAGCTTTGTCAGTAGAAACAAGAAGCTGGCTGAACACATGTTATCTGCAAATTGGAAGCAGAGAAAAATAAAATAAAATAAAATGGAGTACATTCATAAATCTCAAAGCCTGCCCCCATTGACATACTTGCTTCCTTAGGACTCTATCTCATAAAGGTTCTGTGATGTCCCTGAACAGCATCACCAACTAGGGACCAGGTATTTATAAACATGAACCAATTGGGAACATTTCTCATTAGCTTTCCTGCCCATGGTTCTGAGTGAGGGCCTCTGAAGAGAGAAGTACTGGGGACCCCAGAGGGATAATCCTCTGGAATATTTCTTCTTAGTCTTACCCCTTTGTTGGTAGGTGGAGGAAGAGCTGCAGGAGCAAGACTTCTTGGACCGCTGCTTCCAGGAGATGCTGGATGAAGAGGACCAGGACTGGTTCATTCCAGCACGAGACTTGCCTCAGGCTGTGGGACACTTACAGCAGCAGTTAAATGGACTATCAGTCAGCGACAGTCATGAATCTGAGGACATTTTGGTAAGAGCCTTCAGTAGTTCTACATGTAACATCCTGAAAGGAATATGGTGTTTGGAGTCATAGATGCCTGTGTGGCCCTATACCCTACATCACATCTCTGGAGCCTATCAGCTGACATGTCTTCACCCCTTAAATGGCTTCAGGCTCTGTGAAACTGTAGTCATCAGCCTCCATTTACCCTGATGCTCTGCTCTGGGATAAGATTAGAAGTCTGAGTTGGGCTTCAGTAGACCACTTGATAATTGTCTTTCTCTTTCACTATCTGTACCTAATGTACTATGGCTCTGCCAGGAAAACTATTGCTATTAGGAGGAAAACATTACTGAAAGGCCAGTTTGTACTTCAGTTAAGTCAGAGAAGTGAGTTCCTTGTCTTCTATTTTGATGTGGCTGGAATTCTGCCAGCACTGTGGTTCCCACATGGCTTGTGAGTAGCTGAGGCTTGCAATGAACCAAGACTCACAAGAACACCAAGGGGCACAGAAAAATGAGAAAAATAGAGGTTCTAGTATCTAAACTGGCTTCATGGAATATTGTTTTTCACCGTGTTAATCTGTTCAGTGGCTTGAAGTGCTATTTTGGAATGAATGTCATTCATACATTTAGGGGAATATCTTGAAATGGAGTGGAAACAGGAGGCAGGAGCCTCTGAGAACAATTCAGTGATAGCATGGGCTGTTAAAACTCTTCCTTCTTCTCTGAGGCTTACCAAGAAGGGTATTGTGTGGCTCAGTTGTGGAATACTTGCTTAGCATGTATTAGAAGTGCAAGAACAAGTTTTAATGATTTGTTATTTTTCTCCCAGTCCCTGACCCTCTTCTCTTTCTTTCCCTGTACTTTCATCTCTCTGCGGAGCCAGAGATTTGAACCTTGTACATGCTAGGCAAGTACTCTATCAATAAACTTTATCCCTAGCCTGAAAATAAGTTTTAAAGTGTAATAGGACGTGAAAGCAGAAAGATAACCATCAGTATGGGAAGGGATAAGAGGCAGGTATCAACAAAGTCAGTGGAATGCACATGTATAAAGTGTTATAGTGAAACTCATTATTTAGTGTGCTGAATTTTTTTAATCATGAAAAAAAGTAATAAAAGTACAGCTTTCTTTGAGTTATATTTTCTCTTGATTCTCATTTCAGAGCAAAAGTAACCTGAATCCAGATGCCAAGGAGTTTATTCCAGGAGTGAAGTATTGAGCTATTGGAAGCTTCCAGAAGGACTTGTTTTGTCCCCGTACCTGGGGCCAGCAATGCACAAAAAGGCAGAGCTGAAGGGGGGTGGCAAGGGTTTGCAGCCAGGGCGGGTTGGGTTGGGAAAGTGGTTTAACTGGATACTGTGACTGAGTAACTAATGTGCGAGGAACTACTCTCCAAGCCCTCTGAGCATGGCTCTTCTGTTCTGCTGACTTGTTCAGAGCAGTTTCCCATTTTATTTTATTTTTTGAAGAGCTCTTTGGAGTTAAGGAACTGCAGTTGTTTCTCCCTTGTTAGTAATGTTCTGGCTGCATTCAAGCAAAATAAGCTGACCAAGGAAAACAGTATTTAAGAAATAATCTTCCCTGCTGTGTATCTACCAGGAGCAGGACATCTAGAGAGCTTAAGGAATTTACAGCTGAGTGGTAAGAGGGAAAAATAGAACAGGAGATGTAAACCAGTTGCAACACTCAGTTTCCCCAACCCCTGACATTTCCATGGTGAAGTGGTGAACTAAGTGGCAGATAAAGCCCTTGTCTCCTGTCCTGAGCTCTGCTCTACTAATGAAAACACGGATTTGAAAGTTCTTAGGTGAATGTAACTTTGGATGGTTGCAAGTTGTACATCAGAAGAGCAGGGCTTGATGGTAGCTGTCATTTAGTTGCTGCTGGCCTGGTATTGAGCATAGGTGTGTAGCTGCTGTTGCTCATTGTTTACAGGTAAAAGTCACATAGAGTTGCTTTGCCGTCATGATTCTCATGCGGGCTACTCCTGGCCTCTTTCCCTCACAGCTCTAAAAGACACTGTTAGCCAAAGTCTGAGATGAACCTTTTGTTGGGCTGGTTGCATCTTGAATCTTCTTGGACAGTTTTGGATTTGTTTTCCTTAGTCCCATCAGTATCTGGCTCTTACAGTGTCTTAATTCACTCAAAGATTTCTGTATTTTTTTTTCAAGGAAATACATTTTTCTAAACACTAGCAAGCTGCTCAGCTCAGTTTAGGTGCTTCTCCTGCCTTACAGAGTGATTCCCAGAAATTAAGCTACTGAGGAGGCCTGCCTGAGAACACAACAGAACTCCTTGGAGCTGTTAATGGGTATTAATGTTCCCACAAACTAACTTTTTTAATTTCCTTATGGGCCTAGCTAGGTGCATTCTTAGTTCTACCTGTAACTCACTAGGGTTTGGTTGATCTTCTGTGGAACTGAATTCCACTGGGAGCTGCTGCTGCGAGTAGAGGCGAAGGTGGTAGTGTTGAGGTTGAAAGGACAAGCGTCCTGTCCTGTTCATCTCCCAGGACAAGGGATCTGGAGAGGCCTGAGAGTGCTGTGGCCTGTGTGTGACTGTCACTGTGCTGGGCGTTAGCTCTGGAAGGATCATGTAGCTTCCAGTCTCTCAGTTCAGCATGTGAATGTGGGCAGAGACTGGGAGGAAAGGACTGGGGTGTGAAAAGTTGAAACATTTCCCTTTTTCATGAGCTGGTTATCCAGCTTTCCATTTTGTTTTGGTACCAGGAATAGAACCCAGGGTCTCATTTGTGCTAGGTTAGTCCTACTCTTGAGCTGTTCTCAACCCTACCTTGTAGACAGCCCCAGCAGTTAAACACAAACTTCCCTGTTTTTCCTGTTAAAGTCTCATAGGATGACATCTTGTGACAGTGGCTTTCTCCCTAGGCCACATCATAGTGACTAGCTCAGGGAACTTGTATGGCCAGACACACATTGACTCCCAAAGCCTCTCCCGCAAGAGACTAGGAACTCCTAGTCCTCCAGGAGGACTTTTTTCCTGCTCCAGCTTTTAGCTTGGTTTTCCACTTCTAATAAGGAGAAGAAGGGTAGGAGTAGGGCATAAAAAAAGATTCTGCCGCAGTCACTTCGAGGCTTTTGGAGTTCAGAATGTATCAGGATTACAGGAAGGTTCTTGAGAATCTCTACCTGCATATAGTGCATCCTCCTCTGAGTACCTGGCTGGGAAGCCTGTGTAAGCCTGGGGAGGTTTTGTTCCATCCTAAAGTTTTTCTCTTTGGAAGCCAAGCTGCTAGTTGTGGTCTAAAAGGCCTACCTCCCTTCCTACTTTGCTGGTTCATTTTACTTGGATGTCAGTCTCTGTTCTTTTGTCAAGGGTGCATTTGGTTAATATTTCTAGAATGCTGTTGTGTATGCCTGGAAACAAGTGCTGGTATGTTGGCAGCATGCTGACTCCAGGCTTGGGATACAGCCAATGAGGTTGAGCTTAGTACATGTGGAATGACTTATTCCTATATGGCCCAACTCTTCTTTCATCCAGTGTTGTGAGGTAGCATAATTGTGCCCCAGACTACAGACTCATCCTTAGTTTGCCAACTTAGCAGAAGAATTTTGGTGTTTAGTAGGTTTTCCCCGCCTTGGGAATTTATAGAGCAATAGAAAATGTACGTAATAGTTGCTGGTCTGGCTGGCCCCAGTCTTCTTTTATTAGTGACTAAGTTCTAATTGTGATTATTTGACTCTATAACTTTTTTCTTTTGTTGGGAGAGGGATAAGGGGCTGCATAAGATATTGTGGAGGTAGTCAAAGCCTAGGTACTGTAGCTAAGGGTCTGGGGCCAGTTTCTTTCTATAGTGTACCTGACTTTTGGTTATCATATAAGCAACCCAGAAAATAGTCTAAAGATTGATCCTTTTTTTTTAATTGAACCCAGGATTTCACATGTGCTATGCAAGCACTACACCAACTTCATTCCCGACCTGTGAGAGGCTAGGTCTTGGTAGCATTTGTATTTCCAAAGTCACAAGAACTATGATTGCTTCATTAAGATTATAAGGCTAACCATAGCTTTAAAATAAATGTTTTTAGTGAACTATTAGGCATTTTCCATATTATTGTTATGTCAAGGGTTTGTTTTGACTTTAGAGAGACTAAGATGCAGGTAAAGAGCTCTGCCAGCCGACACCTTCAATGAGCCAGGAAGGGGGGGCAGCCAGAGTGAACCTCTTGATTGGGACTATGGTAGATGAGCATGTGACTGCCTGGCTTCCTGAGTTTGTCTCCTGTTGCTAGAGGGGACAGGCCTCTGCTGTAAGAGTATTGGTATTGCATGCTATTAGTCTAGGTTTATAGAATGTCAAGGATAGGAACTTACAGGTCTGACAAATTTGACTATAAGTTGGAGGTACCCACCTTTTGGAAAAGCTTACCCCAGCCACTCTCCTCTGGGAGAAAAAGCATGGGAGGCAATAGTTTTGTCAAGTAGGAAGAGTAGAAAGGATGATGGTGTGTGAAACAGAGACCCTGAGTGACCTGTTCATCCACAGTTGCCATGAGACTCGTTGCCCCCTAGGATGACTCAGTGCAGTGGATGTGAGCGCCTCTGAAGTCCATTCTGTTACCTGGAGGATGTCACCAGACTTAGACTTTCTAGACTTCACAATCTAGAAGGAGGTGGGACTCTTTTTCCTATGTTTAATCTCCCACAAGAAGCTGCTGGTGGTGATGGAAACAGAGAAGGAATCTGCGCAGCAAACATTAGACTGTATACTACCCTGCCGTCATCATCCAACACACTGCTGGACCCCAGAAATTTCCATTTCCTGGGAGTTGGGACTAGAACATAAGACAACTACTCTCTTCAAGATGTCAAGCTTAGGAGCCACACTTTTCCTGTTCTTGGGGAACAGGAGAAAATTGAAAGGACCAAAGGACAGATATGCTTTTTCTTTTTTTTTTTTAATGTAAAAACCTTCCTACATTTTTGTTGCTAAAAGTATAATTTAAATGGACGATTTGATGAGCTTTCCTCCCAAATTTACCTTATACCTTTTCTTTAAAATGAATAAACAATAAAATTCCAGGTTACTTAATACTATAAAGATTTTTTTTTTTTTTTTTTTTGGTTCTTAAGATCAAACTCAGGACCTTACAGCTAGGCAGCATCCTGTTACTGAGGCTCTCTGTACCCCTGCATAAGGTTACAAAAAGCATTTTGAGTTATAATCTTGCTCTGTGGTCCAGACTAGACTTGAACCTCTGGTCCTCCTGCCTGAGCCTTTCCAGTGCTCAGATTATAGGCGTGGACCACCTGGCTGTCCGAAATATCTAAATATTGTACTGTTACTAAGTTGTTTTTCAGTGCAGGAGTTAAATGGAAGATTTCGTGCATGGCTGGGGAAGTGTTCCAACACCAAACTACATCCCTTGACTATAAAATGTCTTTCCTGTAAAGTGGTACCATGTTTCACTCTATCAACATATAAAGAGAATTTTATCCTGCCAGTTGTGAACCTTCAAAAATATTTAACAACAGGTTGTGAGTGGTACTCATCTTTAATCCCAGATTTGGGAAGAGGCAGAGGCAGGTAAATCTCTAGTTTGAGGCAAGTTCAGACTAGCCAGGTCTACATGAGACTGTCTATAAAGTTACTAAACTAGTGCTTAAAAAGTGGAAACAAGACCCCTAAAACAGCTTTGAGCTGGGGTAGTTCACTAGTGATGCATATCATACAAATCATGAACTCACTGAGTTGTGTCCAAATCACTGAGTTTAGGAACTTTTAGTACTGAGCAACCACCATATTCACTTCTCCCAGTAAGCTTTTATACACTGGTCCCCAGGCCCTGGTGTGGCCAATGCACCCCATCTGGACATTTCATGTCAATGGACACAAGCACTATATGGTCTCTTAATTTGGCCCCTTTTTTTTAAACATGTTTTTTTCAGTGTTGAGCAGTTTCCTGTTGAGTACACTGCACTTTGTCAGAGAACGCCTTAAGGTTGGGTTTTAGCCTCCTCAGCTCCATTGGCTCTCCACCTCCACTTTGGCAAGTCCTCTGTCAGAGGCCCTGAGAGCTGTGTGTCATAGGAGCCTTGGCCACTGAAGATTCCTATGATCCTCAACCTTCCGCGAAACATTGTGCTGTCTACTGCAGCTTAGAACCTTTGAAACATCTCAGCCCGAGCCCATTTAATAACGGGCACAAGTGGACAGGGAATGAAACTACATAGTGTCTCACTCAGAATCAATGCTGAAGACTGCAGCTTTCTAGTCATGTCTAGTACTAACTCTGCTGGACTCCTGAGGTGATGGTGATGTACACAGGAGGGAGGGCCAGAGTGATGGAGGAGCCAGGGGAGCAAAGCAGCCTGATGATGCCCAGGCTGCCTAGCACCTCCAGTAAACCTAGGCCCAGACTCTGGACCCTTGTTCCTGTTGCAAATGTTTAAAAGCTTGTTGCTCACAGGGCTTTTAAAACTAAAAACAATCTGGAGAGGTGGCTTAGCAGTTAAGAGAGAGCATGACTTCTCCTGATTCAGTTTCCAGTGCCCACATTGAAGCTTACAACCATCTGAAACTCCAGTCAGAGACAGGATCGTTTTTTTTTTTTTTCTGCTTCCTGCAGGCACACACACAGTGTACATAAATGTAGGTAGAACACCCAAACATAAAATTAACAACAAAACCCTAAAAAGTTTTCCTAAAACTTTTTTTTCTCCCAAAAATGGGGAGAAATTACTTAAAATTTTTGCTTTATAAATCAAATGACATCTGTAGAAAAACTCAACAGATGAGAATAAATGCACTTGCTGAGGTAGCACCTTCCTGGCTAAACCTGGTTCCCTCCTTTCATGTGTATTGACAGTTGTACTGTGCGGGAGTTAGAGAGAGGGAAAATAGAACCCAGAGGTTAAAACACTAGCACTGTTGTACATCCAGATCTGGTTAATCTTAGGTGCCAACAGGTCCTGGGAATGATGACAGTGTCTCTGAGCAAGAGTATTTTCCTGGAATTAGCTTCAGGAGAAAGACCTTCCTCACAGGGCTGGCAACAGCAGCCTACCTATAAATGTCTGAGAGAGAAGTGCCCCACTGTAACCATAGCCAGGTGAGCAGCAGTGAGGACCAGGCAGGCCACTGAGTTAAGCAGTATCTTCTTGGTCTATAGGAGCCTATAGGGATTTATTCAGACTAAAAAACAATAAAATGCCCTGTGTGCCTACAGCTACCAAATCCAAGGTTAAATAAAAATTGAGACTAGAATTGTACTGTTCCTCTAAATCCTGAGAACCTTGGAAGAGGGGTGTGATAGATCTTGGGTCATTCCCCAGGAAATGGGCATGGATACAGTTTAGTTCCATCATAAGGCATTGTAATTCCGCCCAGAGGAAACTTGGATCCCAGCTCCTGGCAGTCAAAAGCATGTGGTGTGGAAATGGGAGGTGCAGGGCCATTATATGCTTAAAAGCCTGGTGGGTGCATGAAAACCACAGCAAGTACCCGAATCTGCTGGAAGTGCTGAGTACATACAGCAATGTGCTGAACCTGATACAGGGCATTCTACTGGGGAGGGGGTAAAGTGCATTTATTTGCTTCCATGTGTTTTTAACAAAGAAAATATCTCCCTTCTAACATTCAGTGTCCGCTGGATGGGGGAGGGGGTACAGCCCCTAGAAGGTATGGGAATAGAAGGCAAAGGCATTGATACTGTAGTCCATGGGAAGGTGGTATCCAATGTGCCTGGCTCCCAGGCTGGCACCCCCCAGTGCAGAAGAGTATCGTAGCTTCATCAGGGTGAAGCTGGAGAAGGAGTTCTGAGCCTGCAGCTCTCGGCCCTGGGTCAGTGCCAGGAGAAAGCCTGGAAGAAAACACAGAAGAGATCAAAAGCTGGATCTTCAGTGGAGATGCTAGAGATCACATTCCAAGCATCCAGCACAGAGGCACCATGATACTATGGGTCCTGGAACTAGCAGCCCAAGGAACCCATACTCCTCAACTACAGAGTATGCACCAATATTCACAACTTCTTGGTGCCAGAATCTAGTAGGGATCCTTGAGCTGTTTCAGAATCTGATGAAACCCTGAAACTGGCTGAACTGAGGCTGCCATGCTAAAGTCCTTGTGGCCAGAATGGTAACTAAGGGTACTACTACATGTTATCATACACTGGTCTAAGCCCTAAGGGGATGGAGAGATGGCTCAGTGGTTAAGGGTATTTGCTGCTTTTCAGAGGACCTAGCACCCACATGGTGGCTCACAATACCTGTAACTCCAGTTCTTCTACCCTCCTTGGGCACTTCACACCCATGGTGCACAGGCATACATACTAGCAAAAATACCCACAAAACATAAAAGTAAATCTTTAAAAGTGATTAAATATATCATTGGGAATAAAACCTTTTTGCCACCTCAAGAGCTTGAGCTATACAGTAGAGAACAGGTTTAGCAAGCACACACCCCAGGAGGAAGTCACGGGGGCTAGATGAGAATAAAGGGCCCAACTTCACCCTCCTTTCTAGCTGTACCCTTTGTCTTCATCCACACCTGCCCACCCAGACTCACCTTCCTTCAGCAGCTCCCAGCTCTTCCACACTGAGCCCACACACACAATGGGGAGGCCAAGCTCCCCTTGGAACAAGACCTGAGAAGGCAGAAAATGGAACATTGCAGGCAGACCCTAACCTTAAACCTTGCCCAGGCCTCAGGGATATTTCCTCAGACCAGCTTCTGTCCAAGACACTCTCCCTCTGGTAGGGAAACTGAACGTGGACTCAAGCAAAAAAGGGGGACGGGGGAGGGAAACAGAAGTCATGAAAGTGAGACAGAGAAGAGGAATGGTCAAATAGAGGACAGCACCACATGAAGCCAGTCTACATATTCAGAGGCATCAAAGCAAAAAGAGTTTGATGAAAACAAAACAAAAAAAAGAGAGTACAGAAAATTATAGATTAAAAGGAGTAAAGAAAAATAAACCATGTAAAGATGGATTGTAAAAAAAAAAAGGCTATTGTGACAGGTTGGTTTCTTTGTTTCTTTCTAGGTATGTTTCTTATTGGCATATATAAAAGCTATTGTAATTGGAAAAAAATTTAAATGGAATGCTTTTTCAAAGTACTTTATCTCAAAGTGATTAATTAATATTTTAATTATATTATGTATAATAAAATATATTAAAATAAGTATTCGTTTGAGGAAAAATTAAATAAAATTAATTTGTTGCTAAGTATTATGTAACAGATTACTATTCAGGAATATAAAATGAAGCATGGATAATTATGATTCCACTCAAATGAGTTGATGCTGTCTTTGAATTGTATATGGAATGTAAGCATTAAAATAATGTTAGCTAATTTGTCTATGTGCTCTAAAAAACAATTGCATATTTCTTAAGAAAAAATTAGCTATTTATTGCAAACTTATAATTCACAAGAAATATTACATATGAAATAAACTTGACAAAGTTGAGTTAAAAAAGAAAAAGAGTTTGATGGAGCAGTCTTACCACCCCCAGGCCAAGGGGCAGACTCTGTCTAGCTGCCACCCACCTTTGTGTCTTGCCTCAACTCACCGGGTCAATCTCTGGCAAAACTGCCACGATGTGTCTGCCCAGCATCTCCCCAGCCTTCCTGAAGATGTACCGGGAAAGGGGATCCCCCTGCTGTGCACCTGAGGCAGGGAGAAAGAGGCTGTACGATACAGGAAGCAGCCTACTCTACTCTATCCACTCCTTTAGGTAAGGCAGCAAGCTCAGGCCAAGACAATGTTAGGATGGATGCCTACATTGGTAAAGCAAGCTTCTTCCCATCATTCCAGATACCTCCCAATGCCCTACTGGAAGTAGCTTACTAAGCTTTGAAAAGAGCCTCCTCCACCCCACCAGTGCAGAAGGACTAGACTCCAATGAACTATTAAACTACATTACTGTGTCTGTTCCTGTGAGTCTATAAGCCCTGTGGACAAGGGACCCTATCTGTTGGTAACTAGCACTTTCAGCAGTGTGCTGATGGTTAGCCCCATCCTGGCTGATGTTTTGAGCCTTAGTCCTGAGATAAACACAAGTAGGGTATCCTGGGACTAAGGAAGCACCTTAGAGAAGCAGACCTCATAATGAAAAAGGTAATGTGTGACATGCAGAGTCCTCCCAAAGCCAACAAAAGCTGCCTGAACTTTCCAATCCCTGCCAACAGACACTACTGCAAGTTCTCAAACCAAGGTCTTCAGATTGCACCAGTCACATGGCCAGCAGGGAGAGAAACACAGGCAATCCAGTGCTGTCTGGTCCCACCTTCACCATATTCACCACACCAAGTTGAACTACAGACTCCAAGTTACTTGTTGAGACAGCCACCAGCACATAGACCAGCCTTAACCATGCATGACCCACCATTAGACATGCTTTTGGATAACCAAGCTACAAACAAGCTGGAACTTGCAGTACCTTCTGCAATTTTCTGGCAAAACCCAGCAAACCTGGATTTATCAAAATCCCTATACAAATGGGTGAGGATTCCTAGCCGATCTGGTACCTGAGGAATACAAGAGGAGACACAATCATAAGACGCAAAACCCCTAGTCTGTCACCCAGAGTGGCCTTCCCAATGTCTCTATTGGAATGACCAAAATATTTGGGAACTTTTTTTTAAGCTTTAAAAATTAGAGGAATTTGAGATTTATCATTTGAATAATTTTGTTTTTCTCAAGATCAAATTCACTGAAAAACTCTTGAAAAGACTGTTTTAGTTAAAGAGCAGTCCTACATATAGTAGCAGACCAAAGATTCTGAGAAGTACTGCAATCAAGGAATTCATTGCCCAAACTGTCTTCCACTACCAACAACCTAACAGGTCACTCTTTTGAGTCCCCAAGTATGCAGAGATTCTCCAGTGGGAGTGGGGTAAATGAGCATCCACAGAAACATTACTAAGTGTTTTATACACTTGTCTCATTTGGCTTTGCTTAAATGTTTGCAAAAATGCTAAAATTCCTAAGAGGAAGTGATGTGGGATGTCCTGTATATGTGTTGCTTTTATTGGTTGATAACTAAAGCTATTTTGGCCAATGGCTTAGTAAAGTCAGGTGGAAAATCTGAACAGAGTAGGCAGAGTCAAGGAGACATCAATGTAGTCGCAGAAGAAAGATGCCAGAACATGACCGGTAAGCCACAGCCTTATGGTGATATATAGATTAATAGAAATTGGTTAATTTAAGATGTAAGAGCTAGATAGTAATATGCCTAAGCCATTGGCCAAACAGTGTTATAGTTAATATAGTTTCTGTGAGATTATTCGGGTCTGAGCAGCCGGGAAACAAAAGTGCAGTCTCTGTTTGCAAGGAACTGCAGCTACACTGGTCTGAACACATGTCACACTACTCTGAATCCTGTCCTTATCCACCACTTTCCCACCTTGCTGTCCTGGTCCACCTGGAAACCCCATGTCCTTCTGCAGCTTCTCCCGTGGGTTCCCCAGTGTCCTACACTAGGTGCACATGAGTGTGGGGTAGGCAATACCTGGAAATACTTGAACATGGCCTGCTTGACATAGCCAATATCATGAGGAGCTGCCTCCAGGTTGTCAATGGAGTCAAACACGATTTTCACAGCTTGGTGTGCAATCCAGTAGGCTGCCGGGAGCAGAGGGCAAAGAAGACAGAAGCCGGTCACTGGCCATCTCCTCACCAAGAAGGACTCTCAAGCCCAAGACCATCTAGAAGTCAGTGATCAGTCAGTGGTTCCCAGTAGGGAGGGAGACTTAATCAAACTACCTGACAGACCCAGGCCAGGGAAAGCTGGTGGAAAGACTGAGTAGGTACACTTCTCACACTGGCACCCATTCAAAGACAACAGTGGTAAGCTGTCGCACACAGCTGCAGTCACAGCACCAGCTGGACCCAAAAGCCGCCCAAGAAATATATACACTCTGCCCCAAAAGTAGTGCCAATGGGAAGTATGTCCTATCCAGATCCCTTTCGCACTGACAGAGAGTCTCTGGACAGCTATGTTCAGTTTGAATCTTTCCCTTAGTCTCCAAAAGTCAACAGAAGTAGGCTGCACCACCATGCCATAAACTGAACCTTGGGTATGAGAGACTACTAAGGAGAAAGATGGTAATTCTGGAATTTTCTCAACACTACCCTGTACTCAGAAACAGGTTTAGGAGCTATTTAGGGATACCTGTTTAGGTTTGGAGACCAAGAGGGCAGGAATAGGGAGAGGAGTCATAGGAAGGGGTATGTCTAGGCCCTATGTGTGCTCACCTGAGCCCTCGTCTCCCATCATATGACCCCAGCCACCGCAGCCACTCTCAGAGCCATCGGGATTGATAAGCCTACAGTTGGAGCCTGTTCCCGCGATGAGCACGATTCCACCTGGGGAGAAGGCATGGGTGCTCAGTGTGGCCAAGGGCCCGCACAGAGCAGCAGCTTCCCACTGCAAAAGATAGGACAGAAACAAACCCTACAGTGAAGGATCACCACCCAACCTCCCAGAGCAAGCAGTCCACTTGCTTCCTGTCCAGGGGATGGAGGAAGAATACAAGTCTACATCGCTTCAAGGAAATATGGCTCCCTGCCAGCCAGACTTCAAATATCTTGGCTTTATTGAGTACCTAACGCCAGAGACTACAGCAGACCTTGAGTACCTAACGCCAGAGACTACAGCAGACCTGTTCTTACAGTGACGATCATCACCCTAAATCATACAGGCAACCACTCCCACTTCTACAAAAGTGAAACCCTTCTACAACTTCTCAAAGATGGGAGAGCTATCAAATCAGAGCCTAGGCCTGTTTCATTTTTGATATGGTCTCAAAGGTGGCCCTGGCTGATCTAGGATTTTTTTTATGTTGAACAGGCTGGCCTTGAACTTGCAGTGATCTGCCTGCCTCTGTCTCCTGAGAGCTGGTGTAAAGCGTGGTCACTGACATGCCTTGTGAGACTCAGTTATATATCAGCACACTACCATACCCAGAATCCCACACTTTTTCCTCAGTACCACCAGCTCCTGCCCCACCACCCCACCCAGAGATTCCACTTCCCACCCAGACACTTAACCTGCCCTCCTTCCTCCTCTGTCCCCAGTTCCTGGTCTAGCAAGGGTATAATATGCCCAGGAAAGGAGAGTAGGGAGACAGTAACAGAGGCTGTCTTGCAGATATCTGTAAGAGAAGTTTTGCCAGTTAAAAGTAAAGGGCTTCCCCTATAAGAAAGCTCATTCTCAGCCCCCACATCTCCCTAGCATTCTCACCATCCCGTGTAGCTGTGGCGATGGAACCCGCTGCGTCAGTGGTGATTACGTAACTTTCACTCAGGTAGGGAAACCGGTCCCTCAACTCCTCTATCAGGAGCCTCACTGCATCCTCCTGCTCCCCACCACTCAGGGACAGGCCCTAGGCCACAAGAGAGAGGAACACGCTGAGCAGATCTTTTCTTAACCCCTCTCCTTCTGACACCCAGCTAGCCATACCCTGCTCATCCAATCTAGCCCCTCCACCCACAGCAAGCCTTTAGAAGGCCATGCCTGCAGGAACAGCCTGGCCTAGGAAAGGGAGGAGGAAAGGAAGACACAGGCAAAGGAGCAAGGTAAGGGGATATGGAGAAAGCAGCTTGGCTTGACATACATGGGGTCTGGCTGTGCCTGCACATCTCCCTTGCATATCTGGGAAGTAGCCAGAGTCACAGCAACCTGGGAGGAAGAAGAGCTAACATTTAAAGAGCCCTCTAGACTACAGGGAGCTGACCATTTTGGAATAAATCACACTATCTCACTTTCCCAAAAAGGCCTAGTAAATGTATTTGCAAAATGATGAAACGAGGCTGAGAGAAAGTAACTGACTTAAGGGACACTATACTGAGTGGCAGAGCTGAGATTCAAATCAAGGTACCAATGGCTATCTGGAGCCCCATGCTCTTAAAAAAGCATTCTCAGCTTACAGATGATCACTGAAGCCACAAGAACAGGCAGGATTGAGGGCCCTGGCCCTGGAGACCTATCCCTCTCATCAGGCTGTGTAATCCCACTGGCCACATGCGTCAGCACTGCTAATAGCCCCTGCTCCAGCCAACTCACCAGGCTTCGAAGGGGTACCAGAGGATCCACTCCAGCCTTCTGTTTGGCCAAGTTCACCATCTCGTTGATCCTCTCCACACACTTGTCTGTGCCAATCAGCTGGCCCCAACAGGGAAGGAGGAGTTAAAAAGGCTTGCAGGACCTGTACTGCCCCTACCAGCTGCTATGAGGCCCAGCCACCACCTCAACAGGAGTTACAGCACATTAAATAAGAGCCAAGCCCTCTGGTCCCCTCAAGACGGCGTTTTACCCAGTGGTTTGTGCTCAGTCCATCTGCTTCTGACAGGATCTGCCCATTCTCAGAAAGTAAAAGGACTTTGGACCGTGTGCCTCCCCTATAAAACACAAGAGGGGGGACTCAGTCCTGCTAAAACTGCAGACAGGGAGAGTCAAGCTTGCACAGTAGCCCCTTATTAGAGTCTAGAGTAGAGACATCCTCAGCAAACCCAACCTCTATCCCCAAACTTACTTGTTCAGTGTCTACTGCACGCTGGAAAGGGAAATGTGGCCCTTCTCACGTTTCTCTGGCAGGTCTTACTTCCCCTGCAAGATCCCACTTACTCATCACTCTGACCTTACAACTTGTCCAATGTGGGCTTCTCCAAGACACACTGATAAGGCCTAGCTAGCAAGGACTGCTCTGAATTAAGAGTGTATTAAGTTGTTTCACGTCTGCCTCTCATAGTGAGCACCACTAGGTGAAGCTCCAGAGTGATTCCCTATCTTCCTAACCAGCCCAGAGCCTGGCCAAGGCAACATATGGTAAATGCATCAGAGGAGAAAAGCAGGCCTCTGCTCCTCTCACCACGGCCACTTTTGAAACCCATCTCCTGCCACCAGGGTCTTCAAGACACTTAGAAGAAACGGTCACCAGGCAGGGAGAAATTCATACAGATTTCAGCAACTAAACCCTTGGAGTTAAATTCTTGGGGTAAGTGGTATAGAGGAAGAGTGACATTCGGAAGGGCGATGTCCTACTGATCAACACTTCTAATAGAAAGACAGTCAAGACTCGATGATTCAACTAAACAGGACATCAAGTTCTGAAGGGATATTAATGCACAAGACAGCAGACTAAGAATCCAAAATCACCCCTTGACAAATTAGGGAAAATTAAGCTCTATCTTCCAGATGACTATATGCAAACTCCTACAATGTGCTGAGGGTTTTTCCTTGTTTGTTTTTAATGTATCACAAAAAAAAATGCCAGAGGATATCTACCTTAGTAATTCACAGAGAGAGACTTCAGGGTAAGTCAGCAGTGAGCTGCTAGGACACCAGACCCTCCTCCTGGCACGTCCTGGTTTGACACACCCAGATCCACAAAATGCTTGTCACGCGCAGGGGACAAACCACCATCTTGCTCACCCATGTCTTTGCTTTACACATGTGGCAACTGAGGCCCAAAGCGGGCACACTTCTCACCCAAGCCATGCCCGGCAGAGCTACTTCCCAAAGTCCAACAGACCAGCTTCTGAACAGGAGAATAAGGTAACCAAGGGTCTTTGGGGCTGAGAGCAGTGGAGGGTCCCGGTCACTAGGACAAGACAGTGTTCTGGTGGCAGCTGCTCAACTCCCGAGTTCCCTTGGGTATAAATTTCAGTCCGGGCTTCCGCCTCTTCCCCACGTCCACCCGCGACCGACAACTTCCCACCTGACCCCAGCTCTGCACAAGTCTCCCAGGTTTAGATGAGAGCCCTGAGACGGCGCGAAGGTGGCAGCCGGGAGGGGCGTGGTCGCGCAGGGGAAAACAAAGGCACCGGACGTGGAGCAGGCCGCCGCCCCCTGACCCGCTCCCTGACAGACGGCCTCGGCCCGTCCAGCGCTCACCCTTCCACGCCGCCATAGAGCGCGGCCATGCTAGCGCTGATACCACAGATCTCTCTGTTGCAACCCCGCTCTCAGTCGGTGGATTCTCTCCTACCGCCGAAAAGCCGCCCCCCACCCCGTCATGTGACCACGGCGCGCATGCGCGGGTGCGGACGGTGCAGCCCCTCTCGCCGTGGCTGGGCCCCTCCCGTCTCTTATCTCCGGTTCTTTTCAGCCCAGTCTTTTCCTGCCCAGTGCTTCCACTCGGAGAGCCGCAACCGAGGAACGTGGGAAAGTGTGCGAAGGAAGGCTGGAATCAACTCACAACCGCGCAGTTAATTATGGGGCGCGCACGCGCAGACGCATGCCGAGCCCTTCTCAGAGTCTGGCGGAAATGCTTGAGGGCCAGGCCGGGAGCCGAGGTTTAGTCCCCGCTGCTCAAACGCAGCCTTGGAACACAATGCTGGCTCAGGCCTGCTAAAAGCTGGCATTCATAGACCTTATGTCACCTTCTGGCCACCACTTGCTCCCCTATTCTAAAATGTGCAATGGAAGGGAAGGAGAAAGATGCCATCAGGTCTGACAGAAGAGTGGCTCCTGTGTGCTACCTCAGGCTCCTCCAGGTGGCTCTAGGCCTGCTAGGAGCAGCGTCGATAGCCAGGAGGGCTGCCTGCTATCCTTAACATTTCTTTGAGACAGGCTTAGGGCTAGCCTGCCTCCCTCCGTGCCTGCCTCCCGTGAGGGGAAAACAAAATTAACTAGGATCCACTTTCCCTTGTGAGACCCTCAACCCTTATTCTCAAAGGGACGAGAATTTCCTAGCAGAATGTTTTAAAATGAGAAACACAGATTAGCTTCACGTTCCCAGAAAGATAGTGCTTTCCTTCCCCCTCCCCACCGCTCCCCCCACCGGGGAAATTCCAAAGCACAAGGACACTCAGCTCCCTGGTGCTAAAGACAGCGGAGTAACCTTGCTCTGAAAACAAAGAACAAGCTGACATAGTAGGATGGGAAAGAGCAAAAGACCTTGCACCCATGCCAAAGCAGCTCTGAAAGGCTTGCTTATAATTTCACCTTTAAAATTATAAAAATAAAACCCGCTAAGGAACCTTTTAACTCCTCTCTACCTCGCTGCAACGGGGTGTTGGATCGTATTGCTGGCAATAAAACCTTGCTAATTGCAGTAGGGTCTCTCTGGTTTTTGGTGGTCTCCCTGGGGGTCACAATCTGGGCACAACCCCCTGACAGTTAATTGGCTCTGGTTGTGTTTTGAAGTTAATAGTTGGGAAAATGGGTGGGCACAAACCTCAAACTCTGGCTGAGGTGACTTTAAACATCTGCTGCTCTTGCTCTCCACCTCCCAAATGCTGAAATGTAAATTGTTGGTGTAGGTATTGTAGGAACCAGCCACGAGAAACAGACCACCCAAAGGAAGTTCTTCCAACCGTTGTCACCTGCCAGGGTTGGGCCTAGCCTGAGGAGCTTAATGAAGACGTGAGTCTCAGTAGTTTACCCTAAGGTAATACCTGGTTGCAGAAAGAACCAGAAACTGAGATTACCCAGGCACCACCCAGGAACAGACCACCCAAAGGAAATACCTCATGTTCATACTGTTGTAGATAGGATCAACTGCCCGAATACATTCACCAGAAAAAACCCTAGACAAATTTCAGCCAATCAGGGCTCCTGAACCTTAGAAATCCTTCACCCCCACCTTTACTACTATAAAAAAAAAACTCAACTCTAATTGAGCTCTGGGCTCTCTGTTTATTCCAATACGTTGGACACATGGAGGGACCGAGTGCAAACTTGTATATAATAAAGACTCTTTGCTTTTACATACCTGACTCAGTCCCCTTGTGGTTTTTCAGGGACTTCACAGATCTGGGCATAATAGGCATGCTTTTTAAGATTAATAAGTGGACTCTGTACTTTACTTCTTACCTATTTGAGTCAGTAAAGCACCAAATAACTCAAGAATAAAAACAATATTACTACCTGATAGAAAAACTAGAGGGAAAATCTTAATGCCCACTTGAGACATTCCATTCACAGAACATCAAAACTGGAAAATATTTCATCCAACGACAATTTTAGAATCACAGCTAGTTGATTTGGATTCAAACTGAACAGAGTCTTTGCAGAAATGTGAAGTAGGTGGACTTTTAAGGAAAATTTCCGTTTTTGTACTAGTGTAATAAATGTTGGGACCTATTCTGACAACTCTCAAGTGTGCTTTTGTATTATTGTTTGGGTTTTTGCTCGTTTTCAATTTCACTTTATTTAAATAACTTTTCACTTATTTTACATACTGACCACAGTTTTTCCTCCCTCCTCACCACCTTATCCACTTACCCCCCTTCCACCTCTCCTCCATCTCCATTCTAAAAGAGCAGGGCTTCTGTGAGTTTGAACAAAGCCTGGCACAGCAAGCTGAGGCAGGACCAAGCTCCTCCCTGTTGTGTCATATTTTGATTGTTTCTGACAAATAAAGCTAGCTCGGAGTCAGAGGGCAAAGCCAGCCACTATTTGAGTAAAATTAACCATAGAGGTTTGGAGGACTGTAGACGGAGAGGAGACAGGAAATAGTAAGGTGGGACTGAGAGAGAATCTTGGCCTTTTTGGATAGAGGAACAGTAGGGGTAGGACTGGTTGCTGCTTCCTGCTTCTCTGATATTTTCGTTTTTACTCCAGTATTTGAATCCAGATTTATTTATTTATTTATTCTTGGGTTTTTGGTTTGTTGAGACACTGTTTCTCTGTATAACAGTCCTAGCTGTCATGGAACTAGACCAGGCTGGCCTTGAACTCATAGACACAGAAATCCACTTGCCTCTGCCTCCCAAGTGCTGGGATTAGAGGCGTGTGCCACCACTGCCTGGCTGACTCCTGATTTTTTTATTGTTAAACATTAGTTAGATAAACGCTTCATCTGACATCCAAGCTTTGGGGCACGAATTCACAAGCTAGCCGCTTGCCCATGGCTTTGCAGCTGCCCACCCCACACAGGAGCGACACGCACATCCAACTGGCTTTTCATTTTCTTCCCCAAGCCTTCTGAGAGAGTCTGGGATTTTTCTGTTGCAACGTCTCTACAGCAATCTCTACAAGCCCCAAACTCCACAGATGCCTGGGCTCCAAATACTGCTGGAGTTAGCCCCACGCCAACAGTGAGCTCGGCCTTTGGGCCATTCTGTGCTTCCACTTCCATGCTGCTTTCCCGCATTCCCCTGCGTCTTTGAGATGGTTGTCTCGTGGGTTGTGGGCTCTTTCTGGACCCCCTCCTCAGGCTGCCAGCAAATGGTCAGTGGCAGCTGTCTTCAGCCAGGCTGTGCCCTGTCTGTGTTCTCCACCCAGACATGCTACATAGTAACAGCCAGCCTTACACTTCACCACCAGCAGCAGATTTGGGGAGACAACTTGTAATTCTTAAAAGGGGGAAATAGGTTATTCTTCTAAAGAGAGAGAGAGAGAGAGAGAGAGAGAGAGAGAGAGAGAGAGAGAGAGAGAGAGAGAGAAATTTTTTTTCTCATGTTAAAAATGGGAAACACTATTATGGTGGCAGGAGTTAGATCTCTCTATGATTTCACAATTGATAGCTTAAAAGTGGAACAATTAAATGAGGGAATAATTAACTTAGCTGGGATTCACATAAAGTTAATTATAATCATTATCAGTTTGGTAATTCTTGTTTTATCCCTAAAAAAACTTGATTGACATTAGTGCCAAGATACAGGCATTAGAAAAAGTTACTGAAGAAAATAATGCAATTTTGACTGATAAGTTATGAACCTTAGAAAAACTTATTAAAACAAATAATAGAAGTATTCAGACAAAGATAAAGGAATTTAAAGGAGAGCTAACTTCACCATTATAAAATCTGAGAGGGGCAGCCCAAGGTTGTTAGAAAACCAATCTTGTGGAGAAGTAAAATGTAATTGTATATAAATATTAAATTTGAGATTTAAGGAAGACGTTTCATATGGTATGCATTCACCCTTAGTGAAATGGGTATAAAACAAATTAGCAACTCAGAACAGAATTGCTCCTCAAGACTGGAAAGATTTGACATCAGTAACATTGGAAGCTGGTCCTCACTTACAATAATCTAAAGCTATAAAAGAACAAAATAAGGCTAGAGGTATTAATATTCCTTAAGATTAATTGCTAGGTGAAGACCAGTATGCTGGATTGTAAAGTCAATTTGAATTTGATGACCACACCTTGGTGCTATGTCAGTTAGCTACCTTAAATGCTTGGGACAAGGTTAAAGAGCCAGAAAAAGAGTTCTGAATCATATACTAAAATTATGTAAAGTCCAAAAGAAACCATCACTGATTATTCTTGCAAAAATTTACCCCAGCTATAAATAGAATAGCATTAGATCCAGAAGTCAGACAAATATTAATCGATTCTTTGACTTTTAAAAATGGTAATTCTGAATGCAAAAAGGTGATTGGACCTCTAAAGCAAGATCAGCAGCAATGGATGAATGGATTAGAAACACAGATAATATTGAATTTCATACTTGTGATCCAACTTTAATAAGAGAAGTAATCTCTAAAGTTTTTAAGAGAAGACAAACTGTCAGATGACTATGGCAAGCAAGGTCATCTCAATAGGAATAGTAGGCAAGGCATTCCTAGAAACAATGCTTTTTTTTTTTTTTTACTATAGATAATTGAAAAAGAAGGTCCCTTGATGTGGGAAGTCCTTCTGCATATGTGTTGTTTTTATTAGTTAATGAATAAAGAAGCCACTTTGACCTGTGATAGGGCAGAATAGAACTAGGTGGGAAAACTAAACTGAATGCTGGGAGAAAGTAAGTAGAGTCAGTGAGATGCGATGTAGCTGCCGGAGGAGATAGATGCTAGAACTTTGCCCAGTAAGCCACAGCCATGTGGAAATACACGGATTACTAGAAATGGGTTAATTTAAGATATAAGAGCTAGCTAGCAATATACTTAAGTGATTGGCCAAGCAGTGATTTAATTAATATAGTTTCTGAGTGTTTGTTTCTTGTCTGGGTGTCTAGGAATGACTAAGCGGTCTCCACCAACAGTCCCTGCTTCCTGGAGTATGCAGAAAGTATGGCAAAGACTGACATTGGACTAATAAGTGCAGATGAACAAGAGAAAATGAAACAGTTTTTTACATATTAGAAAATAAAGCATATTACAGGTAAACCACACAAACCTACAGAATAAACAGTTATATAAAGATATAATCGTACTTTAAAAATATGCTTATTAAACAGAAAGGGGTAACAGAGACCCTCAGAGATAGATTGTATGACGCTTTACTAACTTTAAATTTTCTAAATGCTAATGAGAAAGGAACAATAGCTGTGGAGGGACACTGGATAATAGAAAAAACTGCTGAGTTAAATCAGCCTGTATACTATAAAGATGTATTGACCTCAGAATGGAAACCAATACTTGTGTTACATTGGGAAATAGGTTTTGTTTTTGTTTCTACAGGGGAAGAAAAGCTATGGATACCATCAAAATTGATAAAGATTAGATTTTAACAAGAGGGACCTCTTGATTAAAAGAAGAAATAGTTTAGCAAACAGTGTGACCATTCAATCTAAATAAGCAAATGCTTTTCATTTGATCAGATATAATTTACCAAAAGGGAAACTCCCCAAAGTTAGGGTTGGGACAGGGTTTTCCTTTTGTCTTTCAAGGAGAATGAAAGCATTCTGATAAGAAATCTGAAGATCACTAGAAAAATGAGACATCTGTTTTCTACAGACACATAATATAAATGGTCTTTTTGTGGTCTCAGTTCAATTACAAATTAAAGCTGGCTTTGGAGTTGGAACATGGTTATCTCGTTGTCTAAAACCAAGCATGCTTGTTAAAGGAAAATCCAAAATCTCTGTCTCATGTCAGAAGAGCCACCTGATATAGAACAGAAGAAAAACCAAAATTAAGACACTATTCTATTGCCACTAATCTAATAATTCTTTGGTTTTATTTTGACTCTTTAAAACTTTTCTTAAGGTATAAATGTTATCTCAAAATTTAAAAGATTATATAATATATATTAAATTTTTGTCATGATTCTAATGGTCATATAGAGTAATAACTAATTCTAGAAAAAGGCTTTATCTAGCTTCCTGTACATGATTTCAGGTTTGAGTCTTTATCAGGTAACTAGGAGCTAAGTACAAATAACAAATTAAAGCCCTTTAATCTTGTCAAGATCTTCTGCATGTAAAATTTAAATGTTTTTTTTTCTGCAGTGAACCATGACCATTCCTAACAGTGACCTTTGAAGTCTCCGAAAGGAGGGTGGGACCCCACTGCAATGATTCTACCTGGATTGTGGTAATGTCACTAAGCTGACAAACATCACCCAAAGTTGACTTTGGACTACAAACTGCTCAGGACAATTTCAAGGTGGCGAGCTGAGATGGTCCAGCCTTACCGACTACTCTAGCCAGGATTTGAGTTAAGTCTTGCACTTTCTATTACACAGAGACTGGGCAACAAATGATACAGCTAGCTCTTCCCAAAACTTGACAATTATTATTGTGGGCCAATAGCCTTGTAACCTATAAAGATTTGTCACTTGTATTGGTTTATTACAACACTGATTGGCCAGTAGCCAGGCAGGAAGTATAGGCAGGGCAACCAGAATATGGAAATTCTGGGAAGAGGAAAGGCTCAGTCTGCAGTTGTCAACTGAATACAGAGGAAGCAAGATGAGAATGCCTTACTGATAAAAAGGTACCAAGTCATGTGGCTAACACAGACAAGAATTAGGGGTTAATTTAAGATGTAATGATGTGAGAAATTCTTCTGTCTCTGTGTTGCTTTTATTGGTTAATGAAGAAAGAAGCTGCATTCTGCCAATGGCTTAACAGAGTAAAGCTTAACAGAGAAAGAGATATGTAGAGTAGAGCTAGGCAAGGGGGCGGGGACTAAACTGAGTGCTGGGAGAAAGAAGGCTGAGTCAGAAGAAGCCATGGAGCCGCCAGAGGAGAAAGACACAAGATGCGAACTTGAACCTTGCCAGTAGGCCATGAGCCTCATGGTAAAATTAAAATAATAGAAATGGGTTGATTTAATATGTAAGAGCTCCTTCTCATGTTATGCCATATTATGATTTAGTTCTGCAGTTGCTTTGGACAGCTAGAAAGATGAGTATATAAATCTTTGGCAAATTTCCAGACAAAATTGTACTTCCCTATGATAAAGATCAATTGTTACATTTATAGCAATATAATGATGATTGGACTCTATATTTATTATCAACTGATGCAATGGTTGATAGCCATTATCCCCAACATTCATTGTTAAGTTTCTTTAAAAATCACCCTGTTACTTTTCCACAGATAGTAAAACCTAGGCCCCTGGTGGGAGCTCAACAGTTTTTACAGATGGTTCCCCAAGAGGAAATGCTGTGGTAGTTTCTCAAGGTCTGGTATCCCAAACACCTGTTGACAATGTCACTGCTCAAGCAGCTAAATAACAGCCTGTATTCTAGCATTTTTACAAATGTTTTTTGTGAGTCATATTAGAGGTCATACTCAATTACCTGGACCCCTGGCTAAGGGTAATCAGCTCGCAGATGCATATACCCGAATATTATTTGCCAGTCCCAAAGAAAAGGCTTCTAAACTTCATAAAAAAATCACTTAAATGCTCATTCTTTGCAGCACCATACTGGTTGCTCTAAAGCCACTGCCTTACAAATTACCACCCAATGTTCTGCTTGTACCCTTTTCATAATACACATTGCAGGAGTTAATCCTCGTGGACTTAAACTGAATGACATTTGGCAGATGGATATTACCCACCTATCCTCAGCTGGAAAGCTGAAATACATGCATGTTTTGGTAAATACTTGCTCTGAGGTAGTTTTTGCTTTGCTGCATAGTGGAGAGAAAATGAAGAATATGATAGCTCATTGCCTGCTGGCTTTTGCTTATATGGGCTTACCTAATGTTATTAAAACAGATAATGGTCCTGCATATACTAGTGGAAATTTTCAAACCTTTTGTGTAAATAATGATATTAAACATATTACAGGTATTCCATATAACCCCACTGGACAAGCTATAGTAGAAAGAATGCATATGGTTATAAAACAGTATTTCACAAAAATAAATGGGGGGAATATATGCTCTCTCCCAATACATAATTGGCTTCTATTTTATTTATTCTAAATTTTTTTAACTGTGGAATGTGAGGGCCACTCAGCCATGGAAAGACATTGGAATATGTAGAAGGAGTGATGGGCTGTGTTCCTGTCTGGATCCCAGCTAGCTTACCCCCGAAATAATTACACAGAAACTGTATTCATTTAAATACTATCTGGCCCATTATCTGTAGCATCTTATTGGCTAACTCTCTCATATTGATTCAACCCGTTTCTAATAATCTGTATCTTGCCACGAGGTCGTGGCTTACAGGGAAGATTCTAACCCACATCCATCTCAGAGAGGAGAGCCATGGCGTCTGCCTTATTGACTTCTTTCTGCCAGCATCCTGTTCTGTCTACTCCGCCTATCTAAGCTGCTGTCCTATCAAAAGCCAAGGCAGTTTCTTTATTAACCAATGAAAGTAACACATAGACAGATGACCCTCCTCCATCAGGAATAAAAGTTCTCAGTCCTTGGGATGGGTACAATGGAAAGACCTTATTACAGGACAGTGGAAGGAGCCCACGCCCCCGTTGCCTAGGGTGAGAGGAGCTGTTTGTGTTTTTCCTCCAGGAACAGACAAGCCCATTTGGGTACTAGAGCAATATGTTCAAGCTGTGGAGAATGATGGGAAAGGATCCTGTGATGAGCCTGAGAATGATGTGTCATTCTCTTGATGAGCCTCCTGGTGAGTCCCAATTAAGTGGAAAGCACTGTGTGAAGCCTGGTAAGAAATCCCCCTGTATTGATGCCAGTGAGTCGAGCCAGCCCCTTATATCCATCTTCTTATTCCACAAACTATACTATTGGAACTGCTTTAAGCAATATGGCAATAAAGCAGGCTTCTATTAATCAAACATTTTCCCTTGTGAACATTTTATGCTTTGTTACATCTTTGGACTATGAATATTACTTTAAGGAATCCTACACAAACGAGTGTAGTCCCCACATTTTTTTTGTAGTGAGTGGCTGTGGGCAGGCCTGCTTTTCACCTCACCCGGCTCCTGCACGGCTAGCTTAGCCCCGGAAATAACAACACACAAATTGTATTCATTTAAACACTGCCTGGCCCATTATCTGTAGAGAGTCAGTTACTGGCTAACTCTCACATCTTGATTAACCCATTTCTAATAATCTGTGTAGCACCATGAGGTGGTGGCTTACCGGGAAAGATTCAGCATGTTTGACCTGGTGGCTGGCTCCATGGCGTCTGCCTCGTAGCCCTCTTCCCAGCATTCTGTTCTGTTTACTCCGCCTACCTAATTTTCTGTCCTATCAAGGGGCCAAGGCAGTCTCTTTATTGACCAATGAAAATAACACAATAGACAGATAACCCTCCTCCATCATTTTTTGAAATGTTTCTCTGCAGGCCCAGGCACTATTAAATCCCATGTTTATGTTTTAGTTCTTTCTTTCTTTTTCTTTTCTTTTTGTAGTATGGAATAGCACCTTTGAGGGAAAAGATATTCCTGGTTGTTCTTTCAGAAACTGTGGCCTGAGAGACTGCTGGGATGAGCATTCCAGTGCTGCCTTGTTGGTTCGGGTACCAGCCATCATACCACTTCCAATTACCAAAAAGGCCAAGCAGACTGAGATGACCCTGCTTTGAGAGAAACGAGAGTTTGGAGCGACAGCTGCAGTGGTTGCTGTCATTGTGGTGCCTGCTGCCATGGTCGCAGGACTGGCAACGGCACAAACATCGTTGGTGTCGGACACCATGGCTAAACTGGCAAGACAAGTCAGTGCTGCTCTCCAGACTCAGAATGCCCTGAGTATCCACATTAAATTTGGACTTTTGAATTTAAATCAAAAAACTGCCCTATTGTAGAAGCAGGTGACTTCTTATGGCTTGTACAACAAATATCTTGTTTACACTTTTATCATTCCATTTGTGTGACACATGTTAATATTGCTAATGCCTCTTATGTGGTAAAACAGATCAGTGGTTACTTGAATAGCCCTTAGAATGTTACAACACCAGATTGTCGCTACCTGTGTGTCCCCTGTTTTAGACAAAGGGTTGGTGGAATACCATAGCCCAACTGGGAGGCTGGGTTCAGCAGTGATTGGGGACCCTCTTTCTGGCAATCTTAAGGCCTGTTGCCATGGGCATTTGTCTCTGAATTGTGTGTAAGATCAGACAATCCATGAGAATGCAGCATATGGTCAATTAGCAAGTCCTTCTGAGCCTGTTGGACAATAACTTGGATGTTCCCCAGGTTTGGTTGCAAATACTGCACCAACAATGAAGACTCCTCCATAGATGGGCAACTTCTACAGAAGGGGGCCCACCTAAGACAGGGAAGGGGCCTCCCAAAGACGGGTAAGGGTTTACTCTTCTGAGATGACCTAAGACAGAAGGGTCTTCTGTCTTATAAAAAATTTAGGGGGGAGATGTTGGAACCGTTTGGAGTCCTGGCCTCCAGCTGTGGTGCGGGAGAATTGTCTGTAATCTGTCAATCATGTTTTAAATAAATGTTAGTTGGCCAGGCAGGAAGTATAGGCGGGAAAACCAGACAGGAAGTAGAGGTGATGCAATGAGAACAGGAGAATTCTGGGAAGCAGGAAGCTCCCTCCACCACTCCTGTCCAGATCACCGAAGAAGCAACATGTGAGCTGACAGCTGGAAAAGGTACTGAGCCACATGGCTAACACAGACAAGAATTATGGGTTACCGGAAGATGTAAGAATTTATTAATAAGAAGACTGAGCTAATGGGCCAATCAGTTTATAATCTTATGGAGTCCTGTGTGTGATTTACTTTGGGGCTTGCCGACTGTGGGGTACTGGGTGGGACAGATACCCCAACAAGCCAGCCCTCATGTTACACAGCTGCTCTCCCCTGCTAGTGACCTTTACTTGGCCTTCTGATTTGAGCTACTGAAAGCTGTGTTCAGCTATGTTTCCTGAGCACGTGTTGCCTTGTCCTTGATTGAGGATCAGGAGATGAGGTTTTCACCTGTTGGCCCACCTGGCTATGTTGGGTATATAAGCCTCTGTGGTATTATTTGTTAAAGGGCTTCTTTTCTAGTGACTAGAGGTGTGTGTCTCTGTCTGTGCTGTCTCTGAGTGTCTTTGTGTGTTTCAATCTCCAGCCCCTTGCGCAAGGCTCACGAATGGTCCTGTAGTGCAGGTACTATAATACAGGAGTAGTGCCGTACTGCCACGTAGTACAGGTGGGCGCTACAACACACGTAGCTAATGTTCGTGATTTACATTATGTTCCAATAGCTGCTCGGGGTCTTGTCTTCTGTCCATCCTGACTGGGTTATTTCAAGGTCACTGAGTTACCTAATTTTATGAAACATGGACTAGCCATATTAACTTAAAACAGTACACTGAATAAAAGTTTGATAAGAACGCTGTCCATTGCACATACTTTTTATAGTTTTGCTTTGTTTTTGTTGGTGGTACTGGGGTTTGAACCTAGAGTTTTACCTATGCTAGGCAACAGCTGTGCTGCTAAGCTACATCCCTAGCCTATGTTCACAGTTCTTTAAGACTTTGTGTGTACCTTTGTTTATCATGCCAAAAAAAAAAAAAAAAAAACTATGAGAAATCACACGACATTCTAATCAATTTTAATCACGTATTACAAGGGGGGAAATTGAGGTTGTGGAATCAAAGCAATTAGCCTCAGCTCACACAAATTACAGGCACCTGTTATAAGATGTGAACGGTTGCAAGGCTGAGGCAATAAAGATGTTGCAGTCCACGGTGTTCATTTGCTTTTAAGTGGCTTTGTAAAGGTCTGATGCCCTCTACCCTCAGCTTGCAACATCCCAATAGCTATTCCCGTGATGCTCACAAGATTGCTAATGTTCTGGAAAGCATCCGCAAGCTACAGTGTTGTCTTCTCGCCTCTGTCCCTGTGACCCTAGGGAGGCCTTCCCTGTAGAAGAAGCAGCATGGCGGCAGTAGGGAGAGACACAATGGAAAATCTCTTGCATGCTGAATTCACTCACCAGGAGGGAGCAGTTGACTCCTGGTCCAAGGTTCTTCCCTAGAGGATTACATTGATCTAGCACATGGGACACTGCCACGTCTGTCGTTAGGCAGGACTGCTTCCCATGTTGACCTCAGCACTGGATGCTGCAATAGCTCAGAAAGTGCCAAGAGACTGTAAGATACTGCCACGACAGCAAGAGACTGTAAGATACTGCCACGACACCAAGAGACTGTAAGATACTGCCATGACACCAAGAGACCGTAAGATACTGCCATGACAGCAAGAGACTGTAAGATACTGCCATGACACAAAGAGACAGTAAGATACTGCCATGACAGCAAGAGACTGTAAGATACTGCCATGACACAAAGAGACCGTAAAATACTGCCACGACATCAAGAGACTGTAAGATACTGCCACGACACAAAGAGACTGTAAGATACTGCCATGACAAGGAGTTACGGTAAATGTTAAAATGGGGAGCAAGCAAGATCCGTGGCAAAGATGGCTTCCAGCACAGACCAATGAAAGACATGGGGGGAGGTGAAGGTAGAGCTGGACATGGGGCCCAGGAGGTCTCGTTAGGATCTCACTATGGAGGTGTCCAGTAAGTGCTCCCAACTCTACTCTAGAGAAGTCTGGCAGGTGTCACAGAGTAGGACAAATGGGAGGGAGGAACTTGGAGCAGGGGGACACTTAGATAAGCATCACTGTTATGAAAAAGACACAAAAGCAGTGAACTTTTCAAATACCCAGATACCTCCTACTGAGGCCCCAGGTCAGGACCTTCTCATTTGGTTCTTTCTATTTGGTTTGACTGAACCAACAGCTGCCAGGGTGCCTGGCACAAGCAGATAATTCTGGACAAGCAGATAATTGTTGCTGGAGACCCAAGACCTGAAGGAAATGGACAGAAGTGGCCTGCACAGGAGCCATGGGGAGAGCACCCTTCTACTTCCACTAGATTCTGTGTAGGCAGTGCTTCTCCACCTTCCTAATGCCACGACCCTTTAACACAGTTCCTCATGTTGTGGGACTTCCAACCACAAAATTATTTTCGTTGCTACTTCATAACTGTATGCTAACATTATGAATCATAATGTAAATATCTATATTTTCTGATGATCTTAGGTGACTACCGTGAAAGGGTCATTTGGTCCCCACAAAGGGTTGCGACCCACGGGCTGAGAACCGCTGTGTTTAGGCAAGACTTTGGCCAGCCACTGCCTGTTCTGGCCCTCACAGTGGCTTTCAGCTCTCCAGACCCAGGGTCAGAAGTGTTACCTGCTACTCTTTTATTTTATTTCTCAGACAGGGCCTCATCTATCCCACACTGGCCTCCCACTGGCTGTGTAGCTGAGGACGACCTTTTCACTCCTGATCCTCCTGTCTCCCCAAGTGCTGGGATTAGGAAAGGTCGGCCACTATACCTCATTCAGGTGGTGCTAGGAACCCAGAGATTTATGCATTCAAGGCAAGCACCCTACCAATGCAGCTACACCCCAAATGTTAGATTACCTCTTGTGTACTTTCCCAGAAAATATAAAGCAATGACCCTGGGGTTGTTGACCCAGTGCAGGTTTTTTGGTTGTTGCTTGTGTGTGTGTGTTTGTTCTTCAGACCCATTCACCGTATTCCTAGTCAGGGCACCAGGGAAAGGAGGGCAGGTTAGGCATACTGCAGTCCACGTCTGCTCTGACTCTAGGCTCCGAAGAACAGAAGTGGTAGGGACAGCGAGGGCTGCAGGACAGGCAAGGAGAACACAGAAGACACAGAGGAGGCAGGATTTGAGGCTGTCTCTAGATTCCGACCCTTAAAAGGTTTGAACTCTGGTGGCCATGGTTGTATATGTCTGTTATCCCAGCATTCCAGGGACTGAAGGAGAAATATGGAGAGTTTGAGGCTAACCTGGGCTAGATAGTGAGACCTGGTTTCAAAAAGCTGGAAAGAAACCAGGCATGGTGGCACATGCCTTTAATCCCATCCCTAAAGAGGCAGACTGTAGCATCTGTGCTACTACGTGTACTATGGTCCTATAGCGCCTGTACTATGTGTACTATGGTCCTATAGCACCTGTACTACGTGTACTATGGTACTGTGCCTGTAGTGTACCACGGGAGGTTAGCAGGCAAGGGCCTGGAGATTGACACACACACAAACAGAGACATGGTCATCTTTGAATTCCCCAAGAATGCGCCCTTTATTATGTTCCAGGGCAGCTTATATAGGGATCCTTAACTGATAGCCATTCCCCAGTCAAACTCACCAGAAACCACTCCCCTGCCATCAGGAACTCCTGAGGGTCTAGTGCTCAGAGCAACTGCAAACATAACAAGTTGTTTACAGAAAATTCAGGGTCTGGGGGTCCACAGTCCCCAACAGCAGACTCATGCAAATCTCTGTGAGTTCCAGGCCAGCCAGGACTACATTTAAAAAAAAAAGCCACCAAAACTGTATAGAAGGAAAAAAAAATGATCAGGCTCTGGAAAAGACTGCAAGGGTACACACTGGGACCAAGAGGTTTGGAAAGTGGGAGTGGGGAGATCCCTACCGTACCTCCAGGCCTTGATATCTCCTGTGGCTCAGGCAATGTGCACCTGAAAACCACTCTGGAAGGAAAGTTTAGTTAGCACCAACCGAGGAGCGTGCCGCTGGCTGACAAAAAGCCACTTCCCTTTCCAGGAGAGTCGGGAAGGGATGGGACACAACCCTTTCTGATCTGAAGTCAGTCCACTCATGGTCCCTGGACACAGTGGCCATCAGACATCGCGACATCATCTTGAGACTTGGCCACTGAATCTAAGCAGGGATGAACTTGGGTTTCCTTTTCTGATAGTCCAGACCTCTACTATTTCTTGCCTCTCCCTGGGCAGGAATGTACTCTTTAGAGAAACACTGAAAGGAAGGCAGAACTCATGAAAAACACTCTTCTAATGGTGGCTTCTCGGGTCCTGGGTCAGTTTGGGCGCAGGTGCCTGAGCTTGGGCCGTTCCTAAGGTAATTTCATACCCTGAGGCAGTGACCAGCCAGAGCCAGTATGTTGGCTGAGTTTTGTCTTCTGCCTTTCAAGATGGAGTGTGTTGCAGCAGCACTGGTGTGTGTGTGCATGGGGAGGAGAGGGGCTCTCACCAAAGGAGCAGGATTGCCTGGTCTGTCCCACGTGGCCAGCCATGTGCGGTTCAATGGCTGGCTGGAGCTTAAGCAGAAGGGACAGCAGTGCCTTTCCTGAGACAAGTGGGAAGAAAGTATCAGCCATGGCTGACCGAGCTGTGACCCAGGGCCCAACACAGAGCCAATTAGCAGTCACCACCATGGTGGCGGGCTTGCCACAGTTTCCACAGGAGGCCTCCGTGTGCAGCTAGAGTGTCAGGCCGAGTTAGCACCAGGGAGGCTGAGTGGAGGCCAGCTGCCTGGATGGAGGGCCATGGGTGACAATACTCCCACTGGGTCATGGGGAGCAGGGGCGAGCCAGGGAGACTTGTGAACAGGCATGCCTCCACTAGCCAGTGCATGTGCAGGCATGTCGCTGGATGTGTGTTTGTGCACATGCTTGTCACTGAGGATTTGTGTGGCCTGGATTGCTACCTGGGTTTACCTTTGTGTGTCCAGTTAGTGCATTCAGTGTGTGCCTGCTATGCACGCCTGAAAGCCTAGGATTAAGCAGTCACAGTCCAGGTCCTTGTGGAGCTGGAAGTGCAGCAGGACAGGTGGGAAATGAATGGGCGTCTATGGTGTTGTATAGCAATAGGTCCAGTGAGGAAAGATAGATAGGGAGGCAGGGTGCCGCTTGGTCTTTAGCTGGTGTCCTCAGGGTGGGCCTTTCTGAGGAAGAGATGCATGGAGTGAGGTGGCAGCCAGTTGATTTGAAAGAGGAAAATGGCAGGTGGAGGAACAGGGTCGGAGAGAGAGAAGCTGAATGAGAGGGGAAGGATGGGAACCATCACGGGAGAGTCAGGGCGAACAGCCTTCAGTAAGAACCTACTTTCCCAGCCCTGATCTGAGGACCAGTTCTGACCCTTTCCCTCGGTCCAGCCACACAGCCGGGTACACAGGGCCCTCTCTGCTTACATACACAGCAGCTGGGACTGTTCTGTGGTGGGGGTACACTCAGCTATATGGGGCTACACTCAGCTATACAGACCCGACTGGGTGCCCTGGGAACCCATGGGTGCCCAGCAAAAGGAATAATAGCTCTCAAAACCTGGTGTGAGCCTGGCACTCCATCCAGCCTGAGGCTGACCTTGAGCCACCTCCTTATGGTCAGAGGCAAGGATGCCCATGGGGACTGAGATGCACAGTACCCATTGGTAGGAGGTGAGAAACAGGGCAGGCTCAGCCCAGGCTTTCACTACCCACCACCCCTGTGCTCAAGGGCTCTGAGCTCCAGCAGAGTCATGAAAAGTTGAACTTAATTCCCATGACTCATAGTCCCAGACAAACAGAGAGAGAGAGAGAGAGAGAGAGAGAGAGAGAGAGAGAGAGAGAGAGAGCGCTCTAGTGCTAGGCTGGTCTATCCCAGATGGCCTCAAAGAAAGGGAAGTGGCATTGTTGTGAAAACCATGCCAAACCAGCTGTGCTCCCCTCCCTTCAACTGAACAAGTGTGTTACACTACTTCTGGAGAGATGTGGCTGAACATCCTGAACATCCTCTCACCCCCAGACAGGAGCTGACAACTGACCAAAGTTATGATACCAGGGAAGTCTAACTTTGAACCAATGGGCTTAGTGGAGTTATGGGTATATGGGTGAAAGGTTAGTTTAGGGATATGGCTCACTCAAGGCAGATGAGTGCTAAAAGCAACCCCAGGGTGGGTGACAACTCACAAAACTGGAACCTTGGAACTCTGGGTGCTTTGCAGGCAGCTCTCAGATCAAGGAGTCTCCTCAGAAGCCTTACTGCTTTATACAGCCTTGCAGAGGAAGAGACCCGTGCATCTAGTCTGTTTCAGGGACTTCCTGAGACTCACGGTTTGCTCAGTTCCTGAGTTGGAGGCTCTTAAGTGTCAGAGCTTCCCTCCAGGGTAGAATATGGCTGCAACGAGCTGGATGGCTTGGATGTCCTACGGATGTTAGGTGGGAGGCCCACAGCTGTGTCCTGTGTCTGTGGGTGGACCCATATATTATGTTTGACCCAGGGCAAACTGGAACCTCCCTGCTTGCCTCTGTGAACACGCCCCCTGTACCTCTGCACTGTATGCCTACTCAGGCCCATTGCTGGGACCCTGCCTTGCCCACCGTGGGGGCTGCTCTGTGTCTGAGCTTTTCTGAAAAACTGAACCAGTGTCTGATTGTCTCTAGGTTTGTCTTTCAGCCGTCAGCCTCTGAAATCTGTAATACCTTCCTCCCCAGCTGACCCAGAGGCTCTCAAGGAATAAGTTGAGGGCTCCACCCTCTTCTGAGCGACAGATGGCCACAGCAAGTGGCACAAGGCTCAAGGAGCTTTCCCAGGATGCTACTGTGTGCTGTAGGTCAGCATGTTTGCACCCCTCTCTCCCTCCCCTTTCCCTTCTCCCATCTTTGTCTGTCTGTCTCTCTCATGCATGGGCAGCTATGTGGGCAGCCAGGGTGGGGGTCTGGCTTCCTCTTGACCTCTGGCTTTGGCTACAGAGTACTATTCCTTTGGTCTCCCACCCTGAGGGTGCAAGGAGGGTGGCGATGAGGAAGGTGAGAAGAGGCTAGTAACACCTTCCAGTGCAGTGTAAATTGAATTTCCTAGGAGGTTCAAAACAAAACCGAGGAGCACGTGTGTCAAAGACTCTATAAGGCTGGTGGGGTGCAGAGAACCTCCGTGGTTGTGGAGGCAGAATGTCGCAGATCTGGGACCAAATTATCTTGGGCTATTTTTAGCCTCCTTCGTAGCCATTTATGGGCTACCTCTGTGTGTGACCTTGCATCCTGTGACTAGATGCATCTTTTCTAGAATGCAAACCGACCCTCGGATTCCATAAATTCAAAGTCTAAGAATGCCACCAGACAGCATCTGTCTCTAATAGAGCTTTTGCTGGTTCTCTGTGACCCATCACCTAATGTTTCCACCAATATGCTTTTAGAGTCTCTCAGTTTATGAGTTTCTTTGTTCTGTTACTGTAAAAACTTAATGAAACCATCTCCACATAGGAATATGGCATTTTGGGGAAAACTAAACCTGTGTTCCTGACCTGTGGGTCACTTGTATTTGGCTCAACATAAAATCTGTTATTCCCTTTGAGATGAGAGCCATGTTTTTGCACCAACAGTACAGGCTTCTGAGTGCCTCCCTCAAGCCTGGTCTAGGGCCTGGCCTAGCTGTGGGTGAGCAAACATGGTACCTCCCACATGGGGAAGAAATTTCAGGAAAGTTGCTTCAGAGCAAGGAGGAAGGTTCAGTGAGGACGGTGGGCTGTGCTGCAAACTGGGCCGGAGGTGAAGACAGGATAGGCAGGCTCTGGGTGGATGGGGCTAAGGAAGCTCCACAGGGGTTGCCTTTGCTGAGAGAGCAGGGCTGGCTGTGTGCAGGCCCCTCCAAGGCTACAATGCCTTGCATTTGCAATGTTGGCGGGAGGTCTCAGGAAGCCAGTAGCCAGAACACTCTGTGTCCTTGTTTCTGAGGCAATGGCTCCATCCTGGTTACCTCCTAGGAACTGTGGAGATGAGGCCCTGAGAATCTGCTCACGGTGGATGTATCTGGGAGGCCCAGGAGTCAGTCAGAGTCTTTGCCGCCTGTGGGCCCAGGTTGCTCACCAGCAGCAGCTCTGGAACAGTCACAAGGTGGTTTTAAGATAGACAAAAACCTTAGCCATTCCTGGGAGAGCCCACTGTGGGAGGCCGCTGAACCAGGATGGCCTGGGAACTGTAACCTGGGGACACAGACCACACCAAAGCCTTTCCCATGGCTAGCCTCTCCACACACTGGTAAGGAGGTTACCACAGACCTGGTAGCTCAGTATATACAAGCCAGTCTGGTTTCTCTTAGACCCCTTATCCTACTGTGAGAAAGAGAATATGTTTGTTTGGTAAGCTTGAGTCAAGGTTCCACCCCTTCAAAAGGATGGCATGATCTGGCGGAAATATGACTTCCAGAGGTAGCCCCATAGGTAGAATGACTCATGCCCACACCCCTTAGGAGCCTGTACGGCAGGCCCTATATGGCCCTTCATGAGCTTACTCCCATAACCTTCTCAGGAAATATTTGAGCTGGATATTGAAGAGCAAACAGAAAATTTTCAGATGTAGAGCAGGCAAGTGGTACTGGGGAAGGCTGAGGAGCCGGCAGCTGAGGAAATGCCCTGTAGAAAGAGAATACCTCCCAACTCTCTCCACTCTGTCTGCATGGAAAGAAGTACCAAGGCAAGACAAGAAAAGATAGGTGTGCTGGCTAGTTTTATGTCAACTTGACACAAGTTAGAATTATCTGAAAGGGACTTCAATTGAGAAAATGCCTCCATAAAACCCAGCTGTAAGGCATTTTCTTAATTAGCGACTGATGAGGGAAGGTCTAGCCCACTGCGAGTGGCGCCTTGTCTGCGCTGCAGGTCCTGGGTTCTATAAGAAAACAGTCTGAGCAAGTCATGGGGAGGGAGCAAGCCAGTAAGTAGCAGCCCTCTACAGTCTCTGCATCAGTTTCTGCCGTGTTCGAATTTCTATTCTGACTTCCTTAAATGATGAACTACAGCAGAAACCAAATAAACCCTTTGCTCTCCAACATGCTTTTAGATCAGAGTGTCTCATCTAAGCAACAGAAACCCTACCTAAGACAAAGGGATTCCCATGTGGGGACATTCTGGCTGTATGCTTTGGATTCGATGAACATCTTGCTTCCTTCTGCCAACCCAGCTTCCCTGCTGTGAAGTTTTTATATGTCAATGACTAGGCTGAGGCCAGCAATGGAAAAGCCATTTGTGTGTATGGTGTTTTGTTTTGTTTTTAATTGTTTTTAAGTGGAGATGGGAGCTGGAGGGATGGCTCAGTGGTAAAGAGCACTAGCTGCTCTTCCAGAGGTCCTGTGTTCAATGTTTAGCAACCTCATGGTGGCTCACACCCATCGGTGATGAGATCTGGTGCCCTCTTCTGGCATGCAAGGCATACATGCACGCAGAGCACTGTATACATAATAATAAATTAATAAATAAATCATTTTAAAAAATAGAAGCTGGAACTGGACAGTGGTGGTGCATGTCTTGAATCCCAATACTCAGGAGACAGAAGTGGGTCTCTGTGAGTTCAAGGCCAACCTGGTCTACAGAGTGAGTTCCAGGACAGTCAAAGTTACACAGAGAAAACCTGTCTCAAAAAATCAAATTTCAAAAAAAAAAAAAAATCAAATTTCACCCACCAAATGGAGGCTGGGGAGATGTCTCAGTCAGTAAAACATTGACTTTGCAAGCATGAGAACCCGAATTTGACCCCCAAAACCCACATAAAGAAGTCAAGCATAGTGGTTTGTGCTTATAATACTTCAGAGGTAGACAGGTGAGACCCTGGGACCCACTGGCCAGAGCCCCACATCAGTGAGAGACCTTGTATCAAAAACAAAAACAAAACAAAAAACAAGAAACATACCATTTTTGACTTTTGGCCTCCATATCCATATGCACTTACACCTGTATACATGAACGCCTCCTGGCCCACGCAATGGAAACAAGGTCTTTCTGTGTATCTCTGACTCGCTTAGAACTATGTAGTTGAGTTAGCTGCACACTTATAGCTGTGCTCTGGTCTCTACTTCCCAGACGCTGGGATTACAGTGTGCACTATGTGGCCTGGCCTTGCATTTTGTTTTAAATCAAGACACACTGCTGCTGCCAACAAGAGATGTTTTCTTAGGCAGAAGGGAAGGGGGGCACTCAGGCCAACCCCAGGTGACATGCCTGCTCTCTTTATGATGAGAACCTGATTCCAGTCCCTTCTGTGACACACAAGTGCAGCTGACTGAATGATGTGTGGGCAAGATGTGTTGTGCTAACCCAGCAACTGCAAGCAAAAGATAGGAATAGTGCAAGGGGTGAGTGTGTTTCCTTGAGGAATTGCAGAGAGATGATAGTATGTGTTGTGGAATATTTGTTTAACTGTGCAAAGATGCATTGCATTTGTTTATGTTGTGGAATATTTGTTTAACCATAAAGATGTGCTGAACTTATTTACTATGGAAAGATGTATTGTTTTTCTACCTTGAACAGCCAACAGTGAGGGAGGAGGTAAAGGCAGGACTTCTGGGCAGGGAGAATAAGGAGGAGGGGGAATTTAGGCTCAGAGGAGAAAGAAAAAGAGAAATCAGAGAGATGCCAGGGCCAGCTAGCCAGTGACAGAGCAAGCAGGTAAGTAGTACATATAGAATGAAAAAAGGTAAAAAGCCCCAAGGCAAAATGTAGGTGAAGAGAAGCTGATGTGGATTCTTCTCTGTATGCTGTGAATCCCTTTGCCATCAGAGTACTGAGACAACGGCCTCTAGAAATTGACTTTCCTGCAGGAATCTTAGAACTGGAAGACGGACAAGGACTGAAGCCAGAGTAGGCGCTTGTCACTCAGAGAGAGAGAGATTTCACACAGTTCTGACAGCCTGTCAGATCTGAGAGACTGGAGCTAAGACATTGAAGGGTCGATGATGGACCGACCACACCTTCGCCAGGGATGCTTAGCTTTTGCCCTCTCCTGAGCCATAAACGTCATGTCTGTTCCCTGAAAGACGAACTTGGGGGCTGTTGGACTTCATGGCTTTATTCCACACTGAATACATCTCCTTTGTCTGCTCTTCACTCCTACTTGTCTTTGTAGTTGGCATCCTGAGGACAGTGGCCAGTTCTGGCTGTTAGGGAAGCCAGAGCCCAGACTGGGATTCTAACCACGCTCAGAAGACAGACATGTTTCCAGCTGTCACCGAGTTCTGCAGCTGGTGTATGAGGACATGTGTTCGAAGTCTGGTCCTGTCTTCCTTGTGGCTGTAATAGTCTCATTAACCCTTTCAACTCAGAGAGCTCTCTGTCTCTAGACCTTTGCTTTAACAACACGCTAGGGTTTGCTCCTCCCGCACTTGCTTCTTGTCATTCCCCCTCAAAGCCTGTGCGACTGTCTTGGTTGTTTTTCTATCGCTGTATAAGACACTATGAGGCAACTTACAGAAGGACGAGTTTACTGGAGGCTGGCAGTTTCAGGGGGCGAGTCCATGATCATCATGGCAGGGAGCTTGGCGACAGGCAATCAAAGCTGAGAACTTCTCTCTTGAGGCAGAGAGAGAGAGAGCCAACTGGGAATGACATGGGCTTTTGAAACCTCAAAGCCCACCACCAGTGACACATTTCCCCAACAAGGCCACACCTCCTAACCCTTCCCAAAGAATTCCACCAGCTGGGGACTACACATTCAAATATGTGAGCCTGTGGGGCCATTCTTTCCCAAACCATCACAGCTTCCCCTGCACATGGCTTTGTTGGGCCTGGCACATTAGAAGACAGCGCTTGAACAATAATCAGAGCCTTTGAGGACAATTCACTAGAAAGCCCTTAGGTCCACAGTCCCAGCGTGTGACAAGGATGGGGATGGGGACTGGTACGCACAGGGTAACTTGGATCAGCGATTACGGATGATTTGTGTGCGCCTCGCGGTGGTCAGAGCTTTCACAGTTTGCTCCACCCTTTCCTGGGATTGTGCTCTGGCTAACTTGCCACGGGATACCAAACAACAAGCTTGCTCACTTCATGGACCATGAAAGGAAAACTGGCCCCCTGGGAGGTGAGCGCTACACAAGAAGACATCTATTAGAGGCATGGCAAGTGTTTGTGTTGGAGCAAAGTGGGTGGGAACTCATCTGCCCTGGCTCCCACCACCCTGTGCTGTTTCTGGAAGGCTCTGAGAGCTGACAGAATGAGGAGGGTCAGGCACGTGATGGAAGAGGAGCCCCATTCTCCAGTTCTGCTGGTGTCTGAAATTCGAGGTCCCCCCCCCCCCCCCGCCATTGCTGCAACCTGGGAAGACAGGGTAGTAGAGGCCCACTGCTGAAGTGGACCCTGTCCACAAATGCATGCAGTGTGTGGTGGGTGCTCTCAGGCCTCCCTGGCTGACCCTCACTGCAAGACTGGAAGGAAAATCTCAAAACTCCTTTCTAGAGGCCCTGAAACCGCTCCTGGCTGTGGTTCTCTGCTACTCCTCTGATCGCCACTAGAGGGCAGACGTCAACAGCTCCAACGAAGGGGTTTTGCCATCAGGACAACTCACACAACCCCAGTTTTCTAATCAAGGCTGAATGTGGTTCCAAGTAGGGACCACTACTTGACGTCAATGCCCCTCGTCTTACATTCAGTGGTCGTGTGAGTCGGTGAAAATGTTACAAGGTAAGGAACACTGAAGAGGAACAGAGGTGACCAAAAAAAGAACTGTAAGATGTGTTCGCGCATCCTTGCAAGGATAAAGCTTGAGAGGAAAGAGAAAGCCTGGAGCTGAGGCAGGGCCCAGCCTCTGGGCTGAAGGCTATAAATGGACAGGCAGAACCAGCTGGTCAGGGAAAGCCACATGGTTTCCGGAGCCAGGCTGCCCAGACTCAAATCCTGGCTCCCCCTGGTACCAGCTATGTGAATTTGGATGGGAACTGAAGCTCCCTGTCTCAGTGTCTTGTCTGTGAGACAGAGACAGTAATAGTAGCGTCTCCTGCCCTAGATGTGATGCTAACTGGGTCAGCTCATCCGAATCACTTAGGATCATTCCTGGCACAGAGTAATAGCGTAGGGATTGCCAGTGCTTAGTATCTTCTGACCTTGATTTTAGAAAAAAAGGGCAAAATGTGATTCGGTCATTGATTTCCGAGGAAGACATTTATATGGGGTTGAGCTAGCTACCATCCTCTCTCCATGCATTCAGGCAACAGGCGTGTGATGAGTAACACTGAACAGGTTCTCTGCAACCTCTGAGTGAGAACATGAGCCAAGTGGGCTCTGCTTGTGAGGAAGTCAGCCATCTGCTCAGAGGCCTTGGCTCTCAGTCTTTTGCTCCTGAAGTGAGGCCTTGGAATTTAATGGCCCCTTCCTTCCCCCCTCAAACTGAGACTTGGGTTTGACCCTCCTCACCCTGACTCCTGCTCAGCTTGGTCCCCAGGGTTCCAGAGCCCTGTGGTGTGGAAGAAATTGCTCTTCATTTCTTCCTGCTTGCCTCTCAGTTGCCAGGAGACAGTGGCTTTCCCCCCTTTTCTTTTTTTTATTTTTTAATTTTTTTAAGATTTATTTATTTAGTATGTATATAACATTCTGCCTCCACATATGCCTGCATGCCAGAGGAGGGCGCCAGGTCTTATTACAGATGGTTGTGAGCCATCATGTGGTTGCTGGGAATTGAACTCAGAACCTCTGGAAGAGCAGCCAGTGCTCTTAACCACTGAGCCATCTCTCCAGCCCCCCCCCCCCCCCCGCTTTCTTTTGTCAAAGGAATTTCAGATCTTCAGTCCTGTTTGCCAAGGCCAGTTTGGGTTCTAAAATGGGAGGACATGGCAGCACCCTGCTGGTGTACCAGTTCTAGCTGGCACAGTGAAGCATGGGTGCCCTTAGCTTTCCGGGGCCTTGAGTTTCTTTATCTCCAATTCTAGAGAGGAATCAGGGGACACATTTCCTCCCTTCATGAAGTATTTTATTTAATTTTTTAATTTTTATTGTTTGTTTTAAGACAGGGTCTAACTATGTAGTCCTGGCTAGCCTGGAACTTTCTTTTTTTCTAGTAATTTTTTTAGTACTTTAAAAATAATACCATTCAAAATTTCCACTTCCTCCCCTCCTCCCACTTCCCTCCTGCTCCCCCACTCACCCTCCCCCCTCTCCCCCAGTCCTAAGAGAGGGAAGGGTCCCTTGCCCTGTGGGACATCCAAGGCCCTCCCCCACTCTATCCATAGCCTGGAACTTTCTATGTAAACCAGACTGGTCTCAAACTCATAAAGATCTATAGTGATATTTTAATAAATAAAGCTTACCTGAAGATCAGAGGGCAAAACCAAGCCACTAGAGGCCAGGCTGTGGTATCACACACCTTTAATCCCAGCACTAAAGGGGAATATAAAATGGGAGGAGACAGAGGCTCAGCGCTCAGTCTGCAGTCGCCCAGACTTGGTAGAGGTAAGACTTCTCTAGTGGCTTGGCTGTTTTACTTTCCTGACCTTCAGCTAGAACTGCAATATCTGTCTCTGGGTTTTTATTATTCGTGCCACAGAGATCCACCTGCCTCTTTCTCTTAAGTGCTGAGACTAACAGCATACCACTGTGTGTGGTCTGTTTATTTTGAATTATGGATTTGTCTGTCTGTGCCTGGTGAAGCCAGAAGCATCAGGCCCACCTGGACCTGGATTGGTGGTTGTGAGCCACCCAATGTTTGTGCTGGGAACTGAACCTGGTGCTCAGCAAGAGCAACACGGGTTCTTAACCATGAGCCATCTCTCCAGCCCAATGCCTTTGTTCTTTGTTTTGTTTATGAATGTGCCCTTACTTTATGAATCAACAAATATGATTCTGCATGTGATATGGTAGCACACACCCACAATTCCAGCCCTCAGTATCTGTAGACAAGAAGTTCAGGAGCACACAGTCATCTTAGGCTATATAATGTGTTCAAGGATAGCCTGAGCACGTAAGACGGTTTCAAAAAAGAAAAGAATTGAATGTGGTGGTCCACACCTCTAATCCCAGGATTTGAGAGGCAGAGCTAAGATCTCTGTGAGTTTGAGGTTAACCCAGTTTACATAGCAGATTCCAGGACTACATAGAAACCCTGCCTTTAAAAAAAAAAGAGCTGTATTTTGCTCTAGCATGGTGGCACACATCTGAAATCCTTCCAGTTGAGAGGTGGAGATGGGAGGATTGACAGTTCAAGGCCAGTCGGAGCTAATAATGAAGTCTTAGTTAAGAGGCACACCGGCACTCAGAGTTTGCCTTGTTAGCCACTAGGTGGTGCTCTCTCAGATAACCGCCTGCAGTGTCGCAAGTGCAGTCTGTGCTTAGCGGTAGCCTTACTTAGTCCCGAGGTAAAGGTGCAGACCTGCTTTCCGTGCGTAAGAATTAAACCTAGCAAGAGAATTAGGATTGAAGGTGACCATTTAAAGGCACCCGGAATTCCGGACTATGCGGCTTCCTAGTGTGTGACCTGAGATACGGTAACTTCCCTCTCCCAGAAAAGTCGTGACCATGGCTGTGCGGAGCAGGATTGGAGTATTGGGCCAGGTTTGGTTCCAGTAACCTGGGCTCTATGTGGGCTCTCGGGGTGGGTGCAGCGTGAGCTCGATCCTCCGCGCCGGTTGGCGGCGCTCGCGGGCTTGGCGGGGGCGCACGGGCGGCGGTGCTCCGCCCCGCTCCTCTCGGTGTCCGTGGGGCGGGGACAGCACGGCGGCGGCCGCTCAGTGTCGCGGGAGCCGGACCGCGCAGGCCCGTCCCGGCGCCCGGGGGGCGCCATGTGGTTCATGTACGTGCTGAGCTGGCTGTCGCTGTTCATCCAGGTGGCATTCATCACTCTGGCCGTCGGTGAGAGCGCTGACCCGGGCCGCGCGCCCCGGTGCCCCGAGTTGCCAACTGCTGCTGCGCTTTGCAGCTGGGTGCGGGCGACCCCGAGCTCGTTCGGCTGGACCTCGGCCGAACCTTCCGGAGGGGGCACATGGTCTCCGAGGCGCAGCCTTGCTCTCGGAGCCATGGGTTGCCCCCTCTGCCTGTCCCCTCCAGCCGGGGCAGAGAAGGCCCCTGTCTGTCTCACCCGGCTGCTGTGTGCTAGCGTACAGCGCCCGGCCTGTAAGCTAAGTGTTCTGCAGGTATTGATTGAGAGACTGAAGTTAAAGGTTCCTGGGGCAGAGGTTAACCTTATGTTGTGCAGTCAAATCCAGTTTCTCTGCAGCTGTCCTGCCAAAGTTCTAATAGTGCAGACGAGAAGGGGATCACGGGTGCTTTGGCTTCTTCCTGACTTCCTGAAGTCTGGGGAGGGTTGGTGAGGACTACGGGATGAGCCGGCTGGTAGGAGCGGCCCTCGCTGAACTCTTCCTGTTTGTCCCCTCCTGTGACCCTCACCCCCACTCCACCCCACCCCTCCCCTGCCAATCCAGCGGCCGGACTCTACTACCTGGCGGAGCTGATAGAAGAATATACAGTGGCCACCAGCAGAATCATCAAATATATGATCTGGGTAAGTGGCAGCTTTTCCCGGAGTCACCCAGGGCTTGCTCGCCCTGCCTCATCAGCAGAAAGTGGCGATTGTTTGGTTTGGAACGATTGTGGTACTGAGAACCCAAACTCTGAGGGTGTCCCTCTTACCTTCCTTTCCCCTGCACACTACCGCTTGAGTCTGCACTACAGGGTCCAGATCACCCCTGCCCTCCATCCTCATGTGGCATATTTCATAGCCCGCTGCCATTCTTTAAGGTACAGTGGAGCTATTGCAATGACAGGTATTCGTGTCTTTGCCTGCACGTGGCTATCTCCCTCTGTGTTCACTGTCTTCAGTCCCAGATTCTCAGCCCCAAGTCAGGCCTAGAACTTAAACAGCGACTTTAAGGACAGTTTGTAATGCCTATTTATTGCCCTCTAATCAGAGTGATTTGTCCTAAGGGAGCACGCCCGGCTCTTTCTCTTGCCTCATGGGAGTCTTCTTTTCCTGAAGACTTGGTCCCTGCCCCTGCTAGCAAGGCTGTAGGAAGACTTTTCTCTAGTAGCTGTGAGGAAGGCCGAGGCTGCCGTGGCAAGGTGTGTGGACAGAAAAGGTCTTCACCTTTCCCTCACCTACCGTCTGCAGCTACTTGCCTTCTGAACATAGCCTGGGGTTGGAGTTTGTGTGCAGGCAGAGCGGCAGCCGGTTCATTGGCTCAGGCTGTGGGTGTGGTTGGTATAGCAATTAGACCTTTCGTCACTGACAACTGAAGCCTTTCTCAGACTACCCGCTGGATTCATGACTGAGTTAACGCAATTGATTCAGTAGCTTGTGCTCAGCATTCAAGGAACTATGAAATGGGGGTAGAGGGTGGTGGGCACGCATGTGGCCTTTGCTTGGGCCCCCAACTCCAACAATGATATCATAACTGTAAAGACTAGGATAGCAGATCGAGTGTGAGCTCTGTCATGAGTAGGGATGGGTGTGTGGTGGAGTGCTGTGGAAGATGCTTTTCTGCCTTTGGATCACTGTCAAACATCTCTTAGAAGTGACCTTCAAAGATGGCACCTTTTGACAGCTAAGTGTGGCTGTGGAGGTGACTGTGAACTGAGAAAGCCAGTCTGTGTGTAGTGCTTCCCAGAGCAGGCTGGGGCTGGGACTGCAGGGGACCTGAAGGTCCCCACAGCAAGCGCCTCTGCCTGTTTCAGTTCTCCACAGCGGTCCTGGTCGGCCTCTACGTGTTTGAGCACTTCCCCGCCGGCATGATTGGCATGGGCCTTTTCACCAACCTCGTCTACTTTGGCCTCCTCCAGACCTTCCCTTTCATCATGCTGACATCACCTAACTTCATCCTGTCATGCGGTGAGAGGGGACAAGCAGAGAGGACTTGATGTGATTGGATGTGGGCCTTCCGTCCCAGACACTGAAGGGGATCCTGAGGAGGGGAGCTGCTAAGGAGCCACTGAGGTCATCAAGGAGGCCAGTCTGCCTGAGCAAAATGGCTTTTTATTACTGAGGACCCTAGAACCTGTTGCCCAGGGCCTAGCCCTTATCAGGGGAGGGGCTCCAGCCAGGAGGACCTTGACAAAAAGGCAAATTAGAATGAGGGCCTGGGAAGCCGTTAGAGAGGGCACATTCTCACCTTTAAGAAACTCTTTGGTCCCTTTGAGAAACATAGAGCCTGCTTGGCAGATAGACAGCTCCTGAAGGCACAGAGATGACATCTTGGAGCTAGCTAGCTGCCTTTCCTACATCCTCAGAAGTTTCTAGTGCCCCAGGCTGGGGTCCTGCCTTCATGCCTTGCCTCCAGTACTACTTCCTGTCCCTGAAAAGTCATGTCTCATGCCTGGGCCTTAGCTATTTTGTAGACCTAGTTGGTTCATGTTCATGAGAAAGGTTTTAGAGAGTGGTTACAGACATTGCTGGTTCTCACCATAACCTGGTCAAGATGGTAGGTGGTGTGAGACCTGCTTTAGTGTTACATTTTTGGGTCACACTGGGGGAAATACTGAATGTTATCCACAGAAGGGCAGATTGTTAGAGATGGGCATCTCTCAATGCCAGGTGTGGTTTTTACCTCAGAATTTATTTAGTACCAGGTTCCTTGTGTGCCAGAGGAGCTCTGGTCACCAGAAGGCTCCTCTGGCTTCCGGCATCACTCCCTCGGCCTGCCATTTGGATGCCCGAGTGAGGTTTTTGAGGCTCTAGACTGTTGTCTGGCGTCCCAATGCCTTGTGTATGACATAGCAGAGTGGTGTCTTCATGGTAAAGGGGAACACAGAGGCATTAAGTTGTGAGGTGGTTATGGGGGATGTGGTCTTTCTGATGTCTACCCTCCCCCCCGCCACAAAGCAAGCCTTCATGCCCCTCAGTAGCTATCCCCTTGCTTGCTCTTTGTCATGAGCTGGCACACACGAGGGAAGAATGTATGCGGCCAGAGCGCACCAGTATTGACTGGTGTGCCTCTCCGCAGCCTAGCTTTCCAAGGAACCCTGACTGTCCAGTGTGGAGTGGAGTCTGCCATGGTGTACTCTCTGCCTACCCATGCCCTCCCCTCACCTGCCGCTCTTGGGAGAGCAACAGCATGGTCATGGATTATGTAACACAAAAAGCTTATTTTTACAACATGCTAGAATGTTCCAGTCTACCTTCTGGTTCTATTCCTGCTGCCTTCTGCAGTGAAAAAGTTGGAACTGAACACCTGTTCTCAACAGATGGGGACTGAGTTCTAGACAGAGGCATGCTGTGAGTTGGTGCAGAATCAAGACTGAGAATTGGGGCTCCAGTTTTGGTGGCCTTCTGGATTTGGTGACCACACAGTGATCAGACTCTCCATCCCCACAGGGCTAGTGGTGGTGAACCATTACCTGGCATTTCAGTTTTTTGCGGAAGAATATTATCCTTTCTCTGAGGTAAGATGCACATCTGTGCATAGTGGCAGAGATGGGGGAGTGGAGGGACTTCCATGATCTGCTTTGTGAGTGCTGCTGTGACCCAAAACTGGCTCCATCCAGGAACCATGTTTCTTACAAACAAAAAGACGTAGGATTTTGGAAGGCGGGTTGTCAGAGAAATAGAAGGGATCCCTTTGGCTGAGGTAGGAGAACACTGCTCCCCATCTCTCCTGCCGCCCAATAAGGTCATCTTCAAGTCCAAGAGGGGCACAGACCAGCCTGTGAGACTCAGACCTCACAAGGCAGGAATTGATGGAGTTGGGGGCTAGGGGGTTGCTACTCAGTCCTTGAAACCTTAGAGAAGAACAGTGTCACTTTGGGGAGGGGCTGTGTTCAGTCTCGGCTGGACTTCCCCTCTCCCAACAGTCCCAGTGTCAGAGTCCTGTCCCCTGAGGGCTAGTCCCTGAAGGGTTGGGGTGGGCTCTCCCAGCTCAGTGTCTCTGTCCCCAGGTCCTGGCCTACTTCACATTCTGCCTGTGGATAATCCCGTTTGCTTTCTTCGTGTCGCTTTCGGCTGGGGACAATGTCCTGCCCTCCACCATGCAGCCAGGAGGTGAGGAAAGGCTTGTTAGGTCATGTTGGGGGGACTGGCACCAGCACTGAGAGCGCACCCTGCAGCTCTGGGTGGTGAGAGCTGCATTCATGTATGCATGCGCGCATGCACACTATCTCCCTGCCTTGTATTTCCACAGATGACGTGGTCTCCAATTACTTCACCAAAGGCAAGCGAGGCAAGCGCTTAGGCATCCTGGTTGTCTTCTCCTTCATCAAAGAGGCCATCCTACCCAGTCGGCAGAAGATATACTGACCCTCTGGGGAGGGCATGTCGGGGGCAAGACCAGTAGAGCCAGGTCTCTGGGCTTCTGGGCTGATAGTGCCTGGGAGCCTGGAGGGTGTCTTCTGCCAGCCCAGGTTTCCTTCCCCCTCTGTTCAGAAGCCCTATCCCCAGGGAACCCTCCTCAGGGGGCTTGAATGCTGCCAGGGGCACCAGAGAGGGTAGCAGAGCCTGCTTTGCCAGGAGGCTATGTCCCCAGCCCTCCCCTTCCCAGAGTCGGGTCTGGCTCTGATGGGGCAGGCAGGGAAGGGTCTATGGAGCGAGGAACGGACAGCAAGTTCTCAGGCAGGTGACCATAGGGAAGAGCTGAGGGTTGGCACTTCCAGGAAAAGTGCATTTTGCTGAATTGTGGGTCTTGTCCAATGCTGATTCCCCTTTGAATAAAGATTCTAGATGGCACTTTTTGCCTTAACACCCAGGAGTTCATCTTCCTCTCTGCCCGCTAACCTTCTGCCTAGATTGGGCTAGCCTTCTGCTCCAGGGACTCCTCTTCTGCCTCTTGCCCTTCTGCAGAAATTCTTGTGGCCCTAAGTGGGAAGGGAATAGAGATGAGGATGAATAGTGGATAGAGGCCATTTTTCTGAGACTTCTTCCTCTTTCCATGGCTTCCTTCCCCAGACTGTGATAGTCCAGATGGAAGGGAGCAGAAATGGTTTGTGACAGGTTAGAGATGCAGAAGACCATCTACAGTATCCTATTTATGTCTTCCTTTGAGAAAGAGGAGAGGTTTCTTGGTGAATTCTATCTCAGGCTCAATGAGAAAAAAAATAATAAATTGGCTTCAAGGCAGCCTAGGCTGTGGCCTGTTTCTTGAGAAATGGGATTGGGAGAGGCTGCTGCTCAGAGCACACGGGCCTCACACTCCTGTGCTTCTGGGATTGGGAGAGGCTGCTGCTCAGAGCACACGGCCTCACACTCCTGTGCTTCTGGCTTCTGGAGGGATGTGGGCTATGCCTTCTAAGAAGGTGGGCCCCATCCTGGGCACAGACCAGCATCTGTTGACCTTGCGCTCCAACTACAGTGCCTTGCAAGGACTCAGCTTCATGGAATGAAGGCCCCACGAGAGCTGCCATTGGCCGAATCCCATACCTCACAGCGAGTCTGGCAGGTGCCCAGATGGACAGGTTCGTGAACATCTGCCTCATGCATGCATCCTTCATCTCCTTGGTTCTGCATTTCTGTTGAGTCTCACCCTGAATTTTGTGCTGCAGCCACTGGTGAGATCTCCAGACCTATTTCTGCCACTCAAGTGGGTGAAGGTACAGGACCTGAGGCTGCTGCTCCTCAGCGGCCTGAGACTGGCCGTATTTGGCCTTGCCATCCACTTTGTCTTTGTTCATCTTACCTGTTGGATAGGGCTTTCCCAGGCTAACCCTGGTGAAGCCATCACATGTCACCTACTGGATCTTGGGGTAGCTGCCACAGCTGATGGTCTACCTCTTGACTCACACTTCCCTGGCACTTCTGTGGCTGTCCTTTTACCTCTCTGTCCTTTCTGTCTCTGTGTAGGCTTCTCATTGCTGTGTGCACAGTGTTGCTTTTTGGCTGTATTATGAATTGCCCGAGGAAGCCCAGCCATGCTGGTGCCTTTAGGGACACCTTCAGCCCTAATTCCTCTATAACTTCTCAGCCACAGTTCTGCTGCCTTCTGGGCACAGAAACAATTTGACCTCAAAATCTCCTCTGTTCACCTGCTTTTCTAGTACCTGCCCTGGTCCCAGGATGGCTCAGGAGCCAGGCAGGATCTTGCTTTCTCTTTCTGCCCTACATCCAGTCTATTCTTAGCGTCTCTGACTTCGAGCCGCTCCTTCTGTCGTCTTTCACCTAGTTTGTGTGGACAGCCTCCTGTGTTTCTCTAGCCTGTGGCCAGCTGGAGTAGTTTTTCTGAAATGCACAGCTGCCCAGTCTTTCCTGGCCTCAAGGCTTTTCCCCAACTCTCCACTGCCCTCAGGATAAAGTCCAGACTCCTTAGCATGGTGTGTGAGGCTCCTGGTGTCCTGGTCCCTACTGGCCTCATCACTTGACTTGTACTCTGGGCCTCAGCCCCCTGTCTGCAGAGACCATGGCTCTCTTGCCGCACTGGTACCCTTCCCGCTACTCACTTTGATAGCTGGCCACTTTTCCACTTGGATTTTGTTTTCTCCAAGGGGCTGTGAATGTCCCCTCTCTTCTCCTAACCCCAGCCGCCACACAGATCCCTCTAGGCTCGCTGACCTGTGGTATGATCTGTTTCCCCACTAGATTGGAAGCTCCTTGAGGGCAGGAAAGCCTTTGGAGTTTTGTGTTATCAGCTACCTGATTTTGGCACCTGGCCCATGGAAAGCACTCAATAAACGTTTTGTGTAAAGAGTGAGTTGTAGTGTGTTGGGGGCATGGGATCCAGGGTGGCTTCCTAGACAGGTCTCACATCAGAGCCGCATGTGGTCTTCTCGGCAGAAGTACTGCCCGGCCTCCTAGACCTGCGGCCTCATACATTTCAGGGGGGCCAGGAGCAAGCATGGGCCAGGAGCAGCAGCCCATGGGCAGAGAAGCCTGTACTGGATATCACACTTGCTTTCCCATCCCCAGTCAGGGTCTGCCGCAGGCAGGAAGGAAAGGTGGCAGGATTCCTAGGGGCGCCCTGTCCTGGAAGCCTTGTTCCTCATGTGCTAGGGGTGGGTTAAGGTAGAGCAGTGAGCCCCAGGAATTACCGACCCTCTATTCTGAATCTTACTGCTCTGTCTGGGTGTCCTTGTCCCAGGGAACCAGGCAATTTCTCTGCAGAGAAAAGGGAAGCCTAGGATGTGTGCTCTTAGAAGGAGGGAGTTAGGGGTGGCTCCTGCCCTTGGGCTTGGGAATGAACTCTATGGGTATTCCCCCAGTCCTTTCTGCCACAATATGAATCTTTTTTTAAAAATTTATTTATTATGTATACAGTGTTCTGCCTGCATATTAGAAGAGGGCACCAGATCTCATTACAGATGGTTGTGAGCCACCATGTGGTTGCTGGGAATTGAACTCAGGACCTTTGGAAGAGCAGCCAGTGCTCTTAACCTCTAAGCCATCTCTCCAGCCCCCCACAATATGAATCTTAACACTTCACCTTCACCAGGAGGTTTCCAGAACAACTTTATGTGAGAACTCCCTTGGAGAGTGGGGCCACTCCTGTCCGGCTAGCTTCCAGGGTAGCCAGGAAAGGTTCATCAAATGTATCACGCAGGCTCATAGCCAGCGTGTTGGTAGAGGTATCTCCCAAATGCCGTTTCTGGGGCACTTTGAGGATGTCAAGTGGATACAAGCCCTGGGGCACTTTGATCCTGTAGGGTGTAGCCCCTGGGTACAGCGCCCGGACCATCAACTCAAACGGCAGCTGGGGTACAGGTGTCACCAAGTGATTGTCCACTGTGCGCAGGCATGCTCCTCCGAGGGAATTGGGAGTCACCTCCAGGAATCTGCAGAAGTCATGCTCCTTATAGGGGTCTGGGTGCACACCCAGGCGTATACCTTGAGGGCAGCCAATTTTTGTGGTCGGGGACCTGGCGGGATTATTGCTAAAATTCCACAACTTGGGGCGACTGATGGTGGTAGTCTGCCTGTAGATGGGCTTGGGTGGCACCTCGGGTGTGGGCAGGCTCTGCAGTCGAGCCTCTACAGAAGGATAGGTCAGGAAGCTCTTGGCAGCCTGGGGTCTCAGAGTCTTGGAGAGGGTCAGTGACTTTTGCTTGGAGTCAGCGGTGCTCTGGGGCCGGCTCAGCCCCTTGCCTTGGAGCCATGCTCTGAAACGAGTCTCTCTCCGAATTCGTTGTTCTTTCTGCAACAACGAAGGACACAGTGCAGTGTGGTCTCCTTCTGGACAGAAGACCCTGTGGCTAATGCCCTGGGAAACCTCAGGCCTAGTGGGCAGGTTGCTGCTTTATGTGAGCCTTGTTCAGATGGAGAAAGCATCCCTTGTTCTGACCGAACTCCCAAACTGTGGAGGAGACAAAGACTTTCAAAGGAGACCTCCAGCTTGAAGACAAAGACATAATCCCTCCCTGGGGACAACCCCAAGTTTGCAGAGGTAGCTCCTGTCTCAAGGAGACAGTCCTACCCTCAGATGGCTCTGGTTTGTCCCCAGACGGGGGGGGGGGGAAAGAGGAAGGGTTGGGAGGTTTGGCATTGAATGAAAGTAATGAAGTTGGACAGGCTTCTGGGAGTGACATCCAGGAGGATAGAGTGACCTAGTGGCCAGACTGGGTGGTGAGGACTCAGCCAGAGTTCTGTCTTTACCACCCCAGCACTGAAACTTTCACTTGGAATGTCCCCACCCCTATTATCTCAGTGTCTCACTCCAGCACAGTTGCTAAGTAACCAGGTGCTTTGGAGATTGACCCAGCTCCAGAGGCAGACCCTGATTAGGCTAAGCCAGGAGTCCTAATTCCATCAGTTCTGCTCAGTCCTAAGTCAGGCAGCATCTGGCTTGCTTTTTGTTCTAGTCTTTGGAAGAAGAGTGGTCATGTGACCCATTGAGGCCAACAAGAGGATCTTGAGTAGAGATCTGCGGGGAGCTGTTGAATAGAGGTCAGGGCGACAAAACCTGCTAGCTGTAAGGGCTGGGTGACAGGCAAGGAGGACACCATGAACAGCGGCACAGCTGGGACAACTGGAGAAGTACAATGGTGGCAGGGCCCTGGAGCTATCCATATCGTTCACTTAAGAATCTGTGCTCTTGAGTTCGAGGCCAGCCTGGCCTACAGAGCAAGAGAAAAAAAGAGGAGGAGGAAGAGAGGAGGAGGAGGAGAACAAAGGAATGAAGAAAGAGAGGGGGAGAGAGGGAGAAAGAAAGAAAAAAGAAAGAATCCAAGCTCTTTCTAAGGTTCCTGTTTGAATGTTCTATGTTCCACGGTTATATTTGGTTGAACCCTTTCCTTGCTAAAGCACTTCACTGGTCTGGACCTTTGCCAAACCTCTAGTCTGTCCATCTCCACCCAACTCATACTTGATCCCCAAATTTTCTGTTTTCTGCCTCCATGATGTTCCTGTGTGCCCCATGTACTCTGAACAGCGATTCCTTCTGCGGGTTCCCTACCCCATATGGATAATAGATGCCTGTCTATCTTCAGAGACAACTCCTTGGCCTCTGCTCAGGCACCCTCATCAACTCTCCCCCAGGAGCATAACTTGCTTCTCCCTAGCACCTAAGTTCCTTGAGTAGGAACCACACCTTGATGCCGGACTTGCAGGGCTTAGCAGGAGCCTAGTGTACAGTTCAGGGTAGGATATATGAATGCCCCATAATTCAGGCTGCATTTGCTTTCTGGCACAGGACAGGACCTTTGGCCTAAAGGAGTGGTTAATGAGGGACGGTGGGGGGGGCAGGAGTTCCTTCTGTGAAGGAGTGTATTGCAGCTGCTCCTCTTAATTGGTAGCAGGGCCCAGCTCCCTGGGAAGTGGGGCTCTGCCTTACTTGATATTCAGTCAGGTAGCGGTACTCCAAAATGATCAGCTTCTCCTTCAGGGTCTTCAGTTTCCCCATCTCTCGGGCAAAGTCCTTCTTGTCCTGTTTCCACATGGCATCTTTCAAGAACCTGGCACCAAGGTGGGGGTGTGGCATGTTACAAAAGTCGGGCTTCCCTCAGTGGGTGGGGCACTGAGGGCCAGGGTGGAATGGCAAGAGTTGCCAGGGCAGAGAAGAGCAAGGCACCCCAGTGTTATGCCCAGGGGCCCTTTAAAAGAGATGCTGATGGCCTTGGAGAGTTGGGGGAGGGGAAGGCAAAGAAGGAAGGCAATGTTCAATCTAAAGGGGCGAGGTCAGGCCAATTTCATGTAGACAATATCCTCCATGGGGCCTCTTTCCCAGACTTCCCCGGCTGCCACCCGGCTTCCTCAGCCCTCCCCCTGGAGGCTCAGCCCAGGGGAAGGACCTTGCCAGAAGCAGCAGCAGCTGGAGTTGCTGTCATAGGCTCACCGGGCACAGTTGCGGTGGTTCCATAGTTTGCAGTAGTCGATGGGCTTGTAACCCATGGCATCTTGGGTGTGCACATTGGCTCCATTCTGCACCAGGACCTTCATACATCCCAGAAGGCCATTGCGGGCAGCCAGGTGCAGGGGTGTGAAGCCATGGCATGTCTGACTGTGAGGTATATCACAGGGTAAAGAGCAAAGGGAAAGGCAAGGGCATCAGATAGGTAGGGAAGCCAGCTTCCAGTGCCCACTCTGCCACTACCATGAGGGATCCGGTCCATAACCCAGCTCCTCTTCGGTCCTTAAGTTTCTCTTCTCTAGAAGGAGGGACAGACTAGTATGAACAGTGCAAATCTAAGGATAGGCTGTGTTTGAATATGACAGCTAGGAGCTGCCTGGAGGCTCTCTGGGTTGCTTCAGGATCACCAATCTCATCCACTGTTGTCTGATTTTTGAGACAAGGTCTCTTGTGGTACAGTCTGATGTCGAATTTGTTATGTGGCCAAGGATGATCTTGAACCTCATCCTCCTCTGTCCTCCTTAGTGCTGAGTGTACAGAGAGCTATGTACCACCAAGTCTGACTCCTCCCTGGCTTTTGGCAAAATTGGCTCACTTGGTCCTCAGATTGAAGTTAATTTTAATGTATGTCCTGCGCATATGTTTGTATGCGTGTTTACATGTATATGTGTATCCGCGTGTGGAGGTCAGAGGTTATCCCTTGGGTGTCTTCCTTTTCCTCTCTTATCCTCCACCTTATATGCAGAGGCACAGACTCTCTCACTTGAACTCAGAGCACACAGCTCCGCTGGTCTAGCTAGCCATCTTGCTCGGGATTTCTTGTTTCTGTCTCCCATGGGCTGGAATTACAGGAGTGTCACCATGCCCAGCTGGCATTTACATGGATACTAAGGATTTGAACTCAGGCCCTCACACTTGTACAACGGGTGCTTTATCCATTGAGGTCTTTCCAATCTCTGTATGTTGTAATTAAACGTCACCTCCTGGGGCTGGGGATGCACTTCCTTAGACAGAATGCTTGCCTAGCATATGTAAAGCCCTGAGTTCAATCTCAGCACTGAGCCAAACCAGGTGTGATGATGCCTACCTGTGATCCTAGCACCTGGGAAGTGGAGGCATGAGAATCAGAAGTTCAAGATGTACCAGTTTGGGGGTAGCCTGGACTACACGAGACATTGCCAGCTTCTTAGAGGTTGTTGCTTCTTTTAGATAGACCCCTCCCTGGCACTTCCACCAATCACCCCATTGTTCTCTTCCTAGCCAAGCTCTCGGGATTCTGGCCATTCATTCAGTTAGTCCCTGTGCAGTCACTAGAAAGTCAGCTCTGTGAAAGCAGGGCTGGGTTCCCTGTGTTTGTTGCTGTGCTCCCAGCATGGGTGTGGTGCTGGATAGCATGCAGAGAAGGCTAGGCAGTCTCTAGTATGTTGTGCATTTTCCTTGTCCCAAAAATGGAGCTGGAAAGGTGGCTCAGCAGTTCAGAAAATATACTGAGCTTGCAGAGGACCCGAGGTTGGTTCCCCCGCCAGACACAATCACCTATAACTCCAACTTCTTTATCATAAAAACCTTGTTGCATGGGCACATTCGTCCTCCCAGTCTCAACCCTGACAGCCAGTTCCCAAACCGAGCTTCCGTGAGGCCCCACAGTGTACACCTGAGTGTGGGGACTAGGACTTTGCGGCTGAGAGGTTGAGTGACTTGCTTGCGGACCGCGGTTTGCCTGAGCCAAGTTTCTAGGAATTAGATCTGCCTTCTCAGGAAGCTCAGTCTCCTAAGAACCAGGATGCTAAGTGGGCTCCCTGACTGCTTTCTCCAGACAGGAATCCTTGTCCTTCTCAGAATCTCTCATCTGCTCCTGCAAGACTCCACCTGCCTGGCGACCCAGAGTCCCAAGTGTCTCTCCTACAACAGGCTGGACTTACGAGTTGATGGCTGCCCCTTTCTTAAGCAAGTAGTCAACGCAGGGGAGGATGTCCGACTTCCTGTTCTTATGGATGACTAGGTGCAGGGGCGTCTGGCCCTTGTTAGTAGGCAGATCCACGGGAAACTTATACTCCTCTACCAGGATCTGAAGGCAGGAAAGCTTTCTCTGCTGGGCTGCGAAGTGGATGGCTGTGAAGCCCTGTGGAGTGGAGCGCCCAGAAGGCTCAACAGGATTGGGCAGGGGCCACAACCCCGCCTCTGTCTTGGGGTTGTCCTCTTTGTTCCCTGTGTCCCTGGAGGTACTCACATCCCTTCATCCCCTAGCCCCTGCTTTCAAGTGGGCCTTCTATGAATGGGTAATTAGGACCAAAGGCATAGGTCTTTCTCGGGTATTGGGGAGTTTCAGTCCCTGCCTCCACGCTACAAGCTTTACCTTGTCGTCGACTATGACCTCTTTGTGCTCCCGATTTAGACAGAACCGAAGCCAGTCCACATTGCCTACCGAGGCTGCGAACAACTCAGAGTAACTCGGAATCACTTTATGGTCCAACGACTCTGAAGGGCTAGAATCGGCCGGGCGGGGGTGAGAAGGAGAATTGGTGACCTCCCCGGGCTTCCCCGTCGCCCACAAACCCGCGCGCGCCTACCTACCTGAGCTGCGAGGACTCCGATTTGCTGCTTGAAGCCTTGGGGAAGGTGTGTTCTGTCTGCCGCGTGCTGCCCGGTGCATCGGGGCCGGACTGCTCTTCTCTGCCCAAGTTCCCATCGGAACCTAAGAACCTAGTCCTGCGCTGCACAGGGGCGATGCGCACAACTGGCGCGCGGGCATTGGAACTACGGCGGCGGTGCACACAAGACAGACAAGGCTGCGGCTGCGAGGAGCGGCGCATGCGACCTGCCCCTGTCTACGGGCCGCGCCTCCACTGCGCGTTTGGTCCCAGCCAGGACTTGTGGGAGGGACGGAGACCGCAAGCCTGGAAACTCTGCACCCCCGGCTCACTACACGCTTAACCTATATTGGAATCACACAGGGATGAAACGGAAAGTGCGATTGGGAAATGGAGTGTGGCCATTTCTGTCCGTAGAAAGCAGGGCCGGGTGTCACACGCACACACAGTGAGTTTGTATTTGAAGTTGCATTATGAACCAGCTACCCTTGCCATTCCACATACTAAATTATTACGTCCTCACAGCAGCAGCATAATGGGCAATCGCTACGTCACACGGGCTGTCCATAGCAGAGCTACTCCATTCTGGTTCTTTTCTTGGGAAACGGAAGGATAGAGAGTTCCAGGGTAGCCTGTGCTACACAATCAGATCTTACCTCCAAAAATGTTCCAGGCATAGTAGTGCAAGCCTGGGACTCTGCACTCCAGAGTTAGCATTATTAGAACACAGTAGACATTAGGAGGAGAGGCCCATTTGGGGGAAGTGGGTTCCTGTGATGTGCCTTTGGAGTATATGTGTGCCCCAGAAAAACTGAAGGAGGAAGGGTACCTTAAAACGTGCAGAGGTACAAAACAGAGATTCTCAAGAGCTAGGGATATGGCTCAGGAGTTAAGAGCACTTGCTGATCTTTCAGAGAGGATCCGTGCGGTTGCCAGCACCCATCATGATGGCTCATAACCACCTGTAGCTCCAGTTCCAGGATTTCCGATGCCGTCTTCTGATCTCTAAGGGCATCAGGTATGTCAGTGGTGCACATATATACATGCAGGCAAAACACTTATACACGTAAAGTAAATCTAATTTTTTAAAAGCACTTTTCTCTAGAATTTCCTGCAATGTACATTATATTGCTAAACCATGTGATGTTTAACTTGTTGAAAGTGGACTCTGGGAGGGAGAGCGACCTTCCTGTCCCAGAATCCAGTATGTTTGCTTTAAATGTTTTGGGACTAGAGAGATTTTTCAGCAGTTAAGAGCATTGCTGACTTTCTAGAGGACCTAGGTTTGGCTCCCAGCACCCACATGGCAGCTTACAAGTGTCTGTAACTCCAGTTCCAGAGAATCTGATGCCCCCTTCTGGCCTCCCCAAACACCAGGCACACATGTGGTGCACACAGACAAAACCTCCATCCATATAAAAATTAAAAATAAATATCAATAAATAATAATAATAATAATAATTCTCCACAACAGCTTTTTCTGGAGCAGTGTGGATCCTAACTCTGGGTCAGGGTTGGGAGAGGCAGCAGAGCGGCCCAGGAGTAAAATGTTGTGTCGTCTGAGCTGGAAGGTTCCCAACAGATGTTACAATTATTTATCCCATGACATAAAAATGCCAGCAATAGGAAGGAAGACCAGAAGTTCAGTCATGGGGAAGTTCACCCACCCATGGAGAGGAAATTCAATAGGAACTCCTACTGACTACCTCAACAATCAGTTTCTGCTGGATTTGAAAGCTTCAACCTGGTGCTCTTGCCTTTGCTTGCTTTCAGTCATGCCAATGACTGAACAGATGTTTGGAGTGCCTGATTTGATGGATGTCTTCTGTTGTATAAAGGTCACTTGTTCGTTTCCTGACTGCTCAGCGCCGAAATAATCATACAGAAACTGTATTATTTAAATCATTGCTTGGCCCATTAGCTCTAGCTTCTTATTGGCTAACTCTTACATCTTAATTTAACCCATCTCCATTAATCTGTGCATCACTACGAGGTTGTGATCTACCAGCAAAGTTTCAGGGAGTCTGTCCCCAGCAGCAACTCCATGGCTTCTTCTTGACTCCACCTTTTTCCTCCCAGCATTCAGTTTAGTTTTCCCCACCTAGCTAAGTTCTGCCCTGCTATAGGTCCAAAGCAGTTTCTTTATTCATTAATGATAATCACAGCATATAGAGGGGAATCCCACATCAAGTCTTCTATCTGTTGCTTTTGCCTATCTGTCATTTGCTACTTAATCTTTGCTTTTACCTGTTATATACTGAATAAACTCACACATTGGAGACTGGAGGCATGGCTAGTGAACCTCATTTTCTGAACTATAAAGATCACTACCTCTGAGAACCCTAGTGATCAGGAATTGGTGCTCCTGCCAAACACCTTCAAAACGAGCAAATCACAGCTTTTCCTGTTGCAGGTGGAGTTTGCCAGCTGACTTTACATTACAGTAAAGTAAGGTCAAAGGTTGTCTGGTGCCTTGGATGGGTCTGGGGGGCAACTGCTGCTACTCGGGATGTTGCATGTGCACTTGAAGATATTATCTATGCCTGGAGTACTTTGTAGTCCTCCTTTTATTTTTTAAAATTTGTTTTATTTATCTAGGCTTCTCTAAAGAGGAATCTTTGTAGCCAGCTGGTTTTAAACACCTGACCCTCCTGTTTCTACCTCAAATTTTATAGTCTTCATCTTCATGCCATATCACAACCACCCTGGGGTGAGGAGACCAACACAGAATACTTATATCAACAGGTTTGGTTAATTGGTATGGTGTGGAGCCCAGGCTTGGATTAGGTGATTTTCCCATGCAGCCAGGATAGTCCTGCTTTTATATTCTTTCTGAGGAAGAAAGAGGACTCCTGAGGCAAGAGAGTCACCAGAATGAGTCAAGAAGATAGGGAAGTTGGACAGAGGCCTTAGAAAGGAAGGATGCTCTTCTCGAGGACCCTTTAGCCAGACCCAGGCAGCTGGGCAGAGGGCCTGGTGAAACAATAGACAGTTGACCACAAGAAATGCCAGAATTCCACTTGAAGAGCAGGGGTAATGGCGTGCCTCCGGAGTAATTAATTGACAAGGGAGATAGAAGGCTGGGTGAGGAGGCAGTGCTTGGAGAAGGCACAGGACCCAGAGAGGTACTGTCTCCAGCATGCAAGGCTTGCTGTCCCACACCATCCTAAAATCCCTTCATGATCCTTCTGAAGTCTAAGCTATGTTGAACTGGGGTTCTGTCACTTTGAGGAAAGTCTAACTAGTAAAAAGCTCTCTGGTTAAATCTGCAATGGGGTACAATGATTAGGACTGGCATGATGGACACTGGAATGAGCTGTGTGGGCCAGGGTACTGTGACACCCAAGGGACCTTGAGAGTCATCTCTGCACTGTTGGGCAGCAGCAAATAAATGAGAGTAAGGAGCTGGGCTTGGCCCGCCAGGCCTGGCTTGTCTGAGCAAGGGGCACATGTGCATGGGGCAGGGCTGAGCACTCACTCTCACTCTTGTTCTGCGGCTTAGCCTGTGCTTCCAGAAGGGGCACATGCTGCTGATAGTAGGACAGAGGCAGGACTGAGTTGACTCCCATCAGTCAGTGTGCTCTCTTGGGCTTTAGGGCCTGGCTATGCTGGTAATTGGCAGGAAATAGGGCTTTCAGGTCAGTATCCTGGGTGTGAGGAAGGCTAATGTCTTTGTGGGTTGAGCATCATCTGTATTTGGGAGAGAAATGGAATTTGAATGACAAGTCCTAGCAGGTAGGGCAGGAAACGTTTGCCTATAGGACCATAGTGGAGGAAGACAAGTGTCTGGGGTGCTGGCCTCTCCCCATCTGCTTTCCTGAGCACTCTGTTACCATGCCCATCCTGAACAGGTCCTTCACATGCACCTCAGAGCAGTTCCTGAGGTTCAAAGAGGCCTGTGGACGGTAGGCAGGTATTTAGTCCCTTCCACTGGGGTTTCCAGTCGGCCAGTCTCCTTGCAACTGGCAGATCCTGGAGTTTACTTCATTATCTACCGTGTAACTACCATGACAATTCAAGGCGATCCCAAGAGGCTTCCAGAAGGAAATACTGGGGAAATGGCTCAATTGGTAAAGTGCTTACAACACAAATGTGAGGGCCTGATTTCAGATCCCCTGAGTCCATGGGAAGTCAGGAGTGATAACATGCTTGCAACCCCAGCACTGAGAAAGTGGAGACAGGAAGATTCCTGGGGTGTGCAGGAGTGTGTGTGTGTGTGTGTGTGTGTGTGTGTGTGTGTGAGAGAGAGAGAGAGAGAGAGAGAGAGAAAGAGAGAGCGAGACAGAGACAGAAACACAGATAGAGTTACAGAGACAGATACAGAGACAATGACAGAGAGAGACTGATTCTGGCATGTTCTAGGTGCCTGACATGTCAGGTAAACATGTTTCAAATCTCTGAATGGGGCCTCCATTTCTGAAGGAAGCCCAGGAGCTCTGCAGACACAACCTCAGAAACAACCAGGATAGATGGGAATTATTTTACGAAATAACATGTGAGTCAGGCATGACCATGCACACCTGCAGCCCCAACATTCCAGAGGCAGAGGCAGAAAGATTGCCACAAGTTCAAGGCCAGCCTGGTCTATACAGTGAGTTCTCAGCTAGCTGGGGCTACATAGTGAAACTTTCTCAAAATTGAAACTTAAAAAAGAGCCTTGTGTCAGGTGGTGGTGGCACAGGCCTTTAAGGGAGGCAGAGGTAGATGGATCTCTGTGAGTTTGAGGCCAGCCTGGTCTACAAGAGCTAGGGTTGTTACACAGAGAAACCCTGTCTCAAAAAACAAACAAACAAACAAACAACAAAACAAAAAGCCTTGCCCTAAGGTGTATAAAATGAGGAAATAGTCACAAAGTCAAAATTTTATTAAGAACAGGAGGACTCAGGGCATCGGAGCCATGGCCATTCCTAGGTCTCACCCCTATTTCAGAGAACTGCAGAAGCTCCAAAGTGGGTGGTCATGGTTGAGAAAATGGGGCTTCCTCCCTCCTCATCTCTGAAGATGTAGGACATTTCACTGCGAAGAGCAAGATGCCAGCTCTCCATGCCACAGACTGGGGAGCTAAGAGAAAGGCAGGCGCGCTCCTTCTCTATCAGGCCCTCAGGAGCAGGGCAGCTATTTTTTCTCAAAGGGTAGGTGGGGACTCTTTTGAGTTTTTATTGCTCAAAATCTAAAAAAGACCAAAACCAAAACCCCCCCCAAAAATCCCCCCAAACCCATGATATTACTGAGAAAAGTGATCTGCTCACCCACAAAGGGACTTGGGGGTTATAACCAGTCAATCTGTGGGGATTGAGAATTCTAAAGATCCCTATCAAAGGAAACTGTGGAGAAGTTCAAATCCTGGAGATTTGGATGGTAAACAATTTTTTTAAAAAATGCTAGCAGGCCAACTGGTTTACCAGAGGAACCCCAGGAGAGACTGGGGAGCCCTCCTAGGTCAGAACACAAGTCAATCAGGTCTTTGACAAGAATGATCTCTGCAAGTTTCCTCCCAGAGGCATCATGGGAAATAGAACAAGAGCCTGGAGATTAGTGGGAGCTAAAAGTTGGGTGTCAGATCAGCAAAGGCAGAAAGTTAAGCAGAGAGATCAGACAGTCAGCAAGGACCCTACCTAAACCATCACAGCCCCAGAGTTGCCATGTTGCAGGGCTACATGTTTCCAGAAGTAGTTACATCCAAGGCTTCGAGAAGGGAAAGACGTTACTAAAATCCATCTTGGGCACCAACACATAAGCAACAAAACCAAGTCCCAGAGAAAGGAATGGGCAGATCAGAGTTGCTAACATACATTACTGGAAAAAGGAGTTTTCAGAAGAAAAAGTGTGAGATGAACAAAGAAATGGAAAACCAAAACCCAAAAGCAGTAAATAAAAATAAAATTGGGCAATGCACAAACTGCTTGAGAAGGGGCCCAGATGCCAGACTTAATAAAACTTCTCAGTAGCGTTTAAAAGCCTGTTCACAGAGCTAAAGAACTACGGAATGAAGGCTGGGACATCTTGTTAGGTACAGTGCACTGATGCAGAGTTGTTATTTAAAGAGAACAAAGTGAACATTCTGGAACTGGAAATCACACTGAAAATTAGAACAAGAGCCCAGTGACAGATGGGAAAGTGCACAGGAAAGAATTAGCAAACTAGGGAGCTGGAGAGATGGCCCAGCAGTTAAAGACACTGGATGTTCCTGCTGAGGACTCCCAGAGCTCACAGCGTGGCTGTAACTGCAGTTCTGGAGGGGATGGCATTGGAGGAGAGCAGGCAGCCCGCAGAGCTGAGATTTAGAATCCTCACCACCATCACTCCTCCTCTGTCTTTCTTTCTTTCTTTCTTTCTTTCTTTCTTTCTTTCTCTCTCTCTCTCTCTCTCTCTCTCTCTCTCTCTCTCTCTCTTTCTCTCTCTGTGTGTGTCTCTCCTCTCTCTCCCTCTCCCCCTTCCTTTCCCCCATCCCTCCTTCCTTCCCTCCTTCCTTTTTTCCCTCCCTCCCTCCTGAACTTTCTTTCTTTGAGATAGGGTCTCACTATACAGCCTAGATTGTCCTCGAACTCACTATATAGACCAATCTGGCCTGGAACTCACAGAGATCCACCTGCCTATGCTTCCTAGTGGTAAGATGAAAAACTAAGACTGTGTGTTGCCACACATAGCTCACTTCCCTCCTCCCTTAACATTTATTTATTTATTTGTGCATGTGTGTGCGTGCATATGTGTGTGTGTGTGTGTGTGTGTGTGTGTGTGTGTGTGTGTGTGTGGTGTACACATGAAATTCAGAAGATAGCTTGGGATTTGGTGTTCTTCCACCATGCCAGTTCTGGGGACCAAACTCAGATAGTCAGGCAATTGGACTTGGTGGCAAGTGCTTTTCCTAGCTGAGCCATCCTATGTGTATTTTGCAGGGCTAGGAACCACCCTTAGACTGTGTGCAGTAGCTGAGTGCTTTACTAGTAGGCTAGAGCCACAACCATTTTGTATTTTATTTTATTTTTTGAAATAGGGTGTCATGTAGCCCAGGTTGGCTTCAGCTTGCTAGGCAGTACAGGATAATCTTGACTTTCTGATCCTCCTATCTCCACTTTCCAAATATTAGGATTACAGGTCCACACCATCACTCCTGGTTTATGTGGTGCAGGGATCAGGACCCAGGGCTTCTGAAGAGTGTGCAACTTTACCAATCAGCCAGATCAGCTCAGCTCTCATTTGAACTGTAAATATTCCCCTAAGAGGAATTCTGCTGTCGGCTGCTAGGGCACGAGTGCAGCTGAGTTTTCCTTCTTCCTTCCTTCCTTCCTTCCTTCCTTCCTTCCTTCCTTCCTTCCCTCCCTCCCTCTCTCCTTCCTTCCTTCCCTCCCTCTCTCCTTTCTTCCCTCCCTCCCTCTCTCCCTCCTTCCTTCCTTCTTTCCCTTCCCTTTCCTCCCTCTTTTCCTCATTCTTTCCTTCCTTTCTTTTTCTTTTCCTTCCCTTCTTTCTTTTCTTTTCTTTTTCTTTTTTTTTTTTTTTGAGACAGGCCATCACTATGTAGACCTGGCTTCAAACTCACAGAAATCTACCAGCCTCTGCCTCCCAACTACTGGGGATTAAAAGCGTGCTCCACTATGCCTCGTTGTTTTCTTTTTAAAGACTTTTACAAATCGCATGGTATCATCTGCACCTGCAACAATTAGCAAATTTTTCCCAATCTTTTTTTCACCAGAGATAAATTTCATCTCAGTTACTGTTTTTGTTTTCCATTTCAGTTATATCTTTGGAGATGGGGCTTCTAAAATAAAAGTACAAGGTGAAGTTCAGTATAGAGTGCGGTTTAATAGACTGGACCCACACCGCCCCCCGCCCCACCACCATTTTCATTCTCAGCATGCCCCTAAAAAGAGCCCCCACTCTCACCAAAAGACACTCCTGTCAACATAGGGCATAAGACATGGGCTTGACCATAAGCCAGAGGGTGCTGCCTGGGGCTGCTCTAGAGGGCTGTGTCGGACGCGGGGTCCTGCTGCGCCCCCTGGCGGGAGTAAAACTCGTCCGTCATGCTCTGCGGGATGCGCTTCAGCATCTCTTTGGGGAAGATGCGCAGCAGTTTCCAGCCCAGGTCCAGCGACTCGAACACGGTGCGGTTCTCGTACGGACCTGAGGACCAAGCGTGAGCGTGAAGGCCTCGCGTCCAGAAGGGTAGGGCCAGGCCGTCCTGGTCCCGTCCCGCGCCGCGCCCCACCTTGGGTGATGAAGTTCTTCTCGAACTTCTGCAGAAACTCCAGGTAGAGCAGGTCTTCCGAAGTGAGTGCCTCCTCCCCCACCACCGCTTTCATGGCCTGCACGTCCTTCCCGATGGCGTAGCAGGCGTACTATGGAAGGTCAGCGTGGGCTCACCATTCCTGCAGGCTGAGCTCCCTTTGCTGGGGACGAGCTTTGCCCAGACGGGAACTTCCAGTTCAGGTGGGACTCACAACACCAGCTTCTAAATCGGGGTTGCTGCATCCACCGCCCCTCTCCTTACCAGCTGGTTGGAGACATCTCCGTGGTCCTTTCTGGTCATGCCCTCGCCTATGGCCGACTTCATCAGCCGTGACAGGGAAGGTAGCACGTTGATGGGGGGATAGACCTGGGGAGCAGAAGAGGGAAGCTGGTGGCAGGACCCAGGCTCTCCCTTCGTTCACCTGCTCCTCCGCGCCCTTCTCAGAAGACTCCTATTCATCCTAGGGAAAAGAGGGCGGCTACATTCCGCCTACTTTATTGCCCATAGATTCTTGGTCTTGGTTATCAGGTGACGAGAGGGAGGGTTTTCTACATAGGTGAGTCCACGCAGGAAGGAAGCTGGAGCTAGGGGCAGCGAGATGAAATTAGTTCATGGAACACCCACCTTTCAAAACATTTGATTATTTTACAAGTAAGTTGAAGATTAAGTGTGTGTGTGTGTGTGTGTGTGTGTGTGTGTGTGTGTGTGTGTGTGTGCGCGCGCGCATTCATGTTTTGAGACAGGGTGTCTTGTAGCCCAGGCTATCTGACTCAAACTTGCTTTGTAACTAAGGATGACCTTGAACTTCTGATCTTCCCACCTCCACCTCCCTAGCACTAGGATTGCAGGTTATGTTGCCTGGATTACGCAGTGCTGGGGATGGAACCCAGGGCTTCCTACATGCTGGACAGGCTCTTAACCAAATGAGCTACAGCCAAGCCCTGTCATCCCTATTTAGTGTCACCAAAGCCAATAACTATAAACGGGAGAGAAATGCTTTATATTTAGTGCTTTCTGAATGCTTCATATATGCTAATGTACCCCCCGTACGCTTTCTACATGCTTCATATATGCTAATGTGTCCCCAGGATGCTTTCTATATGCTCCATATATGCTAATGTACCCCAGTATGCTTTCTATATGTTTCACATATGCCAATGTACCCCAGTATGCTTTCTATATGTTCCACATATGCCAATGTGCCCCAGTATGCTTTCTATATGTTCCATATATGCCAATGTACCCCAGTATGCTTTCTATATGCTTCATATATGCTAATGTACCCTCAGGATGCTTTCTATATGTTCCATATATGCTAACGTACCCCCAGTATGCTTTCTACATGCTTCATATATGCTAATGTACCCCAGTATGCTTTCTATATGTTCCATATGTGCTAACGTACCCCAGTATGCTTCATATATACTAATGTACTCCACCCCAGTGCATTGGTGTGATACATAAACAGGGACCCAGAGATTAGAATCATTTTTTTCAAGGTCATATAGCCATAGGCTAGCCATGGAGCACAGACTCCCCCAGTGTCTAGCTCTTGATAGTGTAACTTTGGGCAGTCTTCTTCTCCTTCTTGCTCAGGAGTGATGTATGACCCTTTTTTGATGTCTTGGTGGCAAAGGGGCAAATATAAAGAGAAAGGAGGCAGCTATTGGGAGGAACAGTACCTGCCGGTTGTGTAGCTGTCTGTCCACATAAATCTGTCCTTCTGTGATGAAGCCAGTCAAGTCTGGGATGGGGTGGGTGATATCTGTAAGCAAATACCCTGTCCTCAGTGTATGGGAGCTGGGCTCTCATCTACCTGGAGACACATGAGTTCTGTTCTCAGCATGGGAGTGATGGGGAGGCTTGTGGAAATGGGGGATGGGTTCTGGAGGGTAGGAGGTGCTGGAGCTACCGTCATTGGGCATGGTGAGAATGGGAATCTGTGTGATGGAGCCACCCCGACCCTCCACACGGCCAGCTCGCTCGTAGATGGTGGCCAGATCCGTGTACATATATCCAGGGAAGCCACGGCGACCTGGCACTTCCTCTCTGGCAGCCGAGACCTGCAATACCCACAACAGCACGTATGTCAGAAGGTGAAAGGCTGGACTCAGGAAGGGAGATTAGGAGGCTGGACTGAGAGACAGAAGAGGAGTGCCTGCCCAGTCTGTGACTGAGCTCTGACCCTCCCTGAGAAGAGTGAATTTATTTTATCAGGGTGGCTGTGAGACCAAGGGAGAAACAGGGAGGGGTGGTTTGAATCTGACACCGGCAGCCAGCGTACCTCCCGCAAAGCCTCTGCATAGGAGCTCATGTCAGTCAGTATGACCAGCACGTGCTTCTCACACTGGTAGGCAAGGAACTCAGCTGTGGTCAGTGCCAGACGAGGGGTGATGATTCGTTCAATCCTGGATGCAAGCAGGACAGGGCTCAGGGAGCCTGGTGACCCAGGCCTGGGCCCCATAAAGCCCCAGAATGGAGTGTAAGGTCAGCTGGGGGAATGGGGGCAGAGGAACAGGTAAGATGAGCCCATCCCGGGACTGCTGGTCAAGACAATGGTTCTCAAGAGTGGACACTTCCCGGCAACACTGATGCTCCCTTGCCTACTGTCCAAGGTGAGTAAAAAATGTCCTTCCCTGCTTGAGGCTCTCCTAGGCATGCTTCCTTTCGCTAGCCACTTTCAGCTCCGGACTCTGGGCCTACGGACCTTCCCTTAGCAATGCCATCTCAGCCTCCAGAATTCTGTTATTTAGTTTGGGGGTATCCTTAATACCGGGGATAGGTTATTAGATTTTTAATTTCACCCATGCAAACCCCAGATTTAAACTCCCATCTTCAAAACTTTCAAAACAGGGCATTTTCTAAATAAATGCCATAAACAACGGGTCTCTCCAGTGATGACCTTGCGGAGGTGACACAGGGCTGAGAGGTTTCCTGGCTGGGGCAGCTGCTGCAGCCCAGGTGTGAGGAGCAGAGGGGTAGGTGGGGTCCTGGTCTAGCTCCCTAGCATGCCCCAGGCCTCACTTTCCCTATTTGTACAATCAAGAGTTATTCTCACAGCTCCAGCCTAGGGCTGTAGTTCTGGAATGTCCTGAACCCCAGTATCCCAGGTCTAAGAAAGCGGAAGACCCAAGGGCAGTCTGAGCATAGGAAGGACTCACGTAGGGTCATTGGCCAAGTTCAGGAAGAGGCAGACGTTTCCCATGGTTCCATTCTGCTCGAAATCTGACTTGAAGAACCTGGCTGTCTCCATGTTCACCTAGACAGGTCGCCAGGGGAGCTATAGGCAGGCCGTGTGGCCAAGGGCGGGACTTAGCCATGACCAACTTTTCTTACCAGAGCTTGTGGACTGACCAACTTAACAGTCATGGGTGTGTGTGTGGGGGGGTGAATCGTCATTGAGGTGGCCATAGGGTCCAAGAAGGACTCGTCAGGTCCCCTACAAACCTCGGCCTTTTAAACCTCCAACTTCTTCTTGTCCCTCCCTTGGACAGTTACATCCCCACCCAGCTCCTCAGTCTCCAATTGAACCCTCTGAGGACCTTTGGTATCCCCTTTCGGAAGACATCTTGTCTCTGTAGGTTCCCTGGGCTTCTACCCCAGGCCAAGTATGACCCATCTTATAACTGCTCTGGCCTTGGGATGCATCACGGATCACTCTGCCCTGGTCACTGAGTCCATCCCTATCCACTTTAGTCCTGCTGTGGTCTCTATCTCTGGACTGGGCTAAACTTCAGGGGCCTCTCGGGGTGCAGGACTCAGTGTTCCCCATCAGAATAGGCTGTGCTAGAGCGGAGGTAGGCAAGGCTGCTTCTCACGGTTTCCAGGATGTGCCTCCAGCTCCACCTACCCCCATGGCTGCAAAGACAATGGCAAAGTTGTCCTCATGGTAATCCAGCACAGCCTTGGATTTCTTCACCAGTCCTGCTTGGCGACAGATCTGGGCAGCAATCTGAGACAGGATGGGCCAGGAGGGAGTCAGTCAGAGCCAGAGCCCTGTGACATCTGGCCTGTTGGGTATCACTTAAGAGAATGGACGGTTAGGAACTTTGGCCAGGGAGAATCCAAGTCCAGAAGAGCAGGAACTTCCCTAGGTCCTGCAGTCTTTCTCAGGGCTGGAGATAATCTGGATTGAAGGCACCTGTCCCAAGGAACAGGGCGGCAGACCCAGAGAGCAATAGTCTCGGTATGGACTCGGGCAGTTTAACTTAGGATAGCTGGGCCTCTCAGAGCCTGCACCTCCCACAGCCTGCTGGGGCCGTGTGAGGCTAAAATGTGTGAGACTGTGAGAGCCTCTGACCCAAGATGTGCTGGGGAGGGAGACTCGAGAGAGGGTTGACACCGTCAGGAATGGTGAGGAAGGGGTATCTCGAAACCTTGTCACACCAGTGGCTCTGAGAGAACCACATGGTTCTTGTCTGGTGGTGGCAGTCAGGCAACACCAGTACGAGGACAGCCGAACACAGGCTGCGGCTCAGCTGAGCAGGGCTTCTACGCTGGAGTCCACTCGGGCTCTCTGAAGCCAGTGAGCACTCCATTCTCTGGGACAGCATACAGCCCTTTCCAGAGGTAATGTGTGACTGTGTGTGTTGTAGAGGGGTCTCTTATGCAACCTTGACCCTTAGCTGACAGGAAACACCAGCCAGGGTGGATGCTACTCTGCTCGGCACAGAAGTGCTTGGGGCTAGCCTAGAAGCCTCTGCTTGTTCCTGATCCTTGCTTAAGCACCCCTTACCTCATTGTGGGGGAGCCCCGCTGCGGAGAAGATGGGGATCTTCTGGCCACGGGCAATGCTGTTCATGACATCAATGGGGGAGATTCCTGTCTGGATCATCTCCTCAGGGTAGATTCGGTCATGGGGATTGATAGGCTGGCCTGGGAGGGTGATCATGGAGCCAGGTTCAGGTTCCAGCCCTCCCATGCACCACCAACCGCCACTGTCTCTCTGCCAACCAGCTGTTCAACAGCCCCTTCTGCAACACGGAAAAAACTGCATGCGCAGCGTCACCCAGGCATGTGTCATCCAGGCACCCATGGCTCTTGTGCATATGAGATGAGATTTAACAATGGAATTTCCTTTCATTTCAATTGCTTCAAGTTTAAAAAGCCATGGCTCCATACTATCTTAGATAGCATTGCCCTTGCGCCCTAGCACCCTGCAACACCTAGGCACCTGAGTGATGATTGCCTCAAAGACTATGTGTGAACAGATGTGTGCTTTGCCACTAGCCTGCTGTGTGGCCTTGGTCAAATGAGGGAGCTCCACAGGCCTCCATTACTGCCTTGGAAAATGGATGGGTGGGGGAGGGGGGAGTCAGGAAGGTTTCCTGAAGAACAGCTGGGATCCTGGGAAGGGATCCTTCTCTGCTGTAAGCTTCCCCCTCTCCAGCTCCCAGGACAGAGGCCAGAGAACTGAAGGCCACAGGGGATGGATGGAGGTGCTGAGCAAAGGTAGAATGCAGTGCTAGGGGGCAGTTTGGGGTTCTGTGGTGGATCTGGGCACAGAGGCCTTTGCTGTTCTGCCTGTTCATCCGGCCAGCCGCGGGGATAACGATGCTTAGCCTAGGCGTGTGCAGGACGTCTAAGGGTGGGCCGCAGAGATGATGGCTTGGATGGGCAAGTGCCAGGGCTGGGTCCTCCAAGCCGTGCAGAGCCTCCACTCTCTCACCATTGATGTCTAGAAAGTCCTCTGCCATGACGACAGGCCCTTTGTCAATGGGTTTGCCGGAGCCATTGAAAATCCGACCTGGGAGGGAAAAGGGGTTCAGGAAGGTGTCAGGGCTCCCAGCTCCTCATACTCCTCCAGAGTCCCATCATCCAGTCCCTTAGCCCCCAGCGATCACGCATGGCTGACTTCCATGACTGTCCCTGCAAAGGGCAGGGTGTCTTCCTTCCTCTGCCGGGAATTTTCACAGGCAAGGCAATTTGGAGTCACCCTGACCACTGGCCTCAGCCCAGGTTGATCAGTAATCAGGATCAGGCCAGGTAAGGGAGGGCTTGGTCATCCCTTTCAGCCTGGCCTCCCAGTAGGTGATTTCCAGCTGCACCTGTAATGACTTAGCCTCGCTCCTTCATTATTGAGCGTGTTCTGTATGTTGGGCCCTGTCCTAGGGATGGGAGCGGGAGAGAGACAATGTAACCTCTGGCTTCAGAGGGCACTTAGAAAACCCACATGTACAGGCAGTGAAGGGCTTTGTTAGAAAAGCCAGGAGGGAAAGACAGAGAAGCACCCACCCTGTCACTCCTCTCTCACCCAGCATGTCCTCTGACACAGGAGTCCTCAGAATATCCCCGGTGAATTCACAGGTGGTCTTCTGGGAATCAATCCCCGAGGTCCCTTCAAACACCTGTGAGTTACGGCTTGTTATTCTGAGAGGGTAGCGGAGAGAACAAGGCCTCCCACCACAGGCCCTCAGTATGCATCTCTGAGCAGAGTAACCATTCTTTCCCCCCAGGCTTGTAGACTGGGAGTCTGCTCTCCCCGTTGCACGCTTACCTGGACAATGGCTTTGGTCCCAGCCACTTCAAGCACTTGGCCACTCCTCTGAGTCCCATCCGGAAGGGTAAAGTTGACAATCTCAGCATACTGGGCAAACTGTTGGGAGAAGAGCCACCCAGGGTGTAGCCCATGTCATTTCCCATTTCTTCTTCTGGTCGTAAGCTACTGTCTGTCTTCTCGTGTCCTGGTGTGAGGAAGGGGCTTTGTTTGGGAGGGGGCACCCTGGAGAGAACTGGGACTTTAATCAGAAGCACGGGTTTGGGGCAAATCTCCTTTCTTAGTGCAAGTTTGTGGCGGTGGCTAAGTATTTGCGCAGCTTGCCAACCTTGAAATCATTAACACACGAGCCTTAGTTTTCTCCTCCTTAAAACAAGGGTGTTAAGAATAAGCCCCACCCCACAAGGCTGCTGTGACCAGGATGGGAACCATACAGACAAGCTGTTAGCATAGTGCCAGGTGTGGGGGGGGGATGGAGTGGGGTTCAATAACACCAAGTGGCCATTGTGGCCACCCAGGTCTTCTGAGCACCAAAGAGGAGCACACTTGTCACCAGAAGAAAGACTCCCTGTTTGCCAGGTGTCACCATGAACTAGTAACAACCTATTCCTAGCTCTAGACCTGGGGTTGACATCTGTGTAATAGTTAGAAATTTAAGCAAAAATCAGGTTAATAAAATATATAAGGGACTCCTATGGCGAAAGGATTTGATGAAAGCATTTGAATAGACATTTCTCTAAAGATGCAGAGATGGCCAGTAGGCAGGTAGCAACATGTTCGTGCCCATTCTTCTCAGTTAACAAGAAAATGAAAATCAGAATCATGATGAGATACCGCTGCACACCTGCTAGGGTGGCTGACAAGAAAAAAAAATCAGATACTAGCACACACTACTGAGGATATGAAGAAACTAGAACCATAACATGCAGTTCCATAGAGGTCCTATTTGACCTAAGCAGTCTTATTCTTAGATATCTACCTGAGAAATAAATGCATATATCTATATTTCCATCTCTGTATCTACATATAAAATCTTGTGTGTGAATGCTCATAGGAGCATTCAGAATAGAAATAAAGGGGGGAGAGGAGAGAAAACATCTGATGCTGTCTTCTGATCTCTGTGGGCATGGCACTCATGTGCATACACAGACGCACACACACACAAATAAATATAAAATCTTTAAAAGAAAAAGAAAACAAATATCTTTTAGAAAAAGAACCTACAACAAGCTCTACTAATCATATTCAGAAAACAATGAAAGAAATATATATATAAGGATTTAGAAGAAATGAATGAAGATTTAGGCAAATACAACTCAAACCAAAACCAACAAAAATTTAATAAAAAGGATCCATTTTATAATTTTTTTTGAGACAAGATCCCTGACTAGCCTGGAACTTGGTATGTAGACCAGGCTGGATTTGAACACACAGAGATCCACTAGCCTATCTTCTGAGTGCTGGGATTAAAGATTTCTACTAGTTTGGCTGATTTTGTAATTTTTTAACCTTTTCACATTTATTTTTCCATGTGCTTTAACTCAATTCAGTCAAATCACAAGCTTCATTTTTTATATGTATAGATCGACATATATATATATATACACACACATATATATAATGAGCCGAATTAACATTATTGGATATTAAATTATGCTAATAACCATATCAAATACTTTCACACATACCATTTTTATTCCTTTTAAATCTGAGTAAGAATCTGTAATTTTAAAACTATTAAATAGTTCAAAGCATGAGCCACAGAGATTTGTGCCAGGAAATTCTAACAAGCAAGAACAAATAATTTGAAATTTGCTTAAGTTTTTCAAAAGCCTGGGGGGAAAGAGTACTGGGTTTAATTTATTTTATGAGGTAAGTATGATCTTGACACCAAAATAAAACTCTTATGGGCAAATTGTAAGCTGCCTGCTCATGGACAGAGATCGCAAAATTCTAATTGAACATTTGCAAAAAAAAAACCAAGCAAATTTAAATGAAGATAAACACTCAGCGCTGATTTCAGGATACAAGATGACTCTATCAGGGAGCCTACCAGTGAAGTCCGTTTTATTAATTGTCTGTGAAGGCCTGGAGATGGCTCAGTGGTTAAAAGTTCACAATATTCTCCAACTCCAGATATCCCCTGATGGCACCTGAACACACATGGCAGACATGTACACAGACATACATACACATACATGAAAATAAAAGCCGGACAGTGGTGGCATACACCTTTGATTCCAGCACTGCAGTAAGAACTCCTTCCTCTCCTTCAGCCTATAGCCTTTAAGATACCAGTTTACTTGGGCGTGGTTTCCTATACTATAAATGCAGCTGTAAAGCCTGTGCTTGCTCTCTTGCTTCGGGCTCTCACTTCTGGTTGCTAGACTCTGTTCCTGTCCCCCATGCAGAGGGACATGCAGAGTCCTCATGCAGAGGACTGTGATCTAGGACAGTTATCTGCAATTCTCCCCTAAATAAATAACCTTTTATTATACATAATTCTGAACTAGTGTGGGATTATCTTGTATCTTCAGTCATCACTGCACTAGAGAGGCAGAGGCAGGAGAAGCTCTGTGAGTTTGAGGCCAGCCTCAGAGTGAGTTCCAGAATAGTGGGAAGAAAGAAAAGGAAAGAAAAAAAAGAAAGAAAAGAAAGCATTAAAACAAAAACTCTGTGGTTACAGACAAAACCCAACAAAACCACTGTTTAAAAATAAGGACTATGGAACTAGAGAGAACCAGCACTTAGGAGAGGGCACAAGGTGCCTCTAAGTTCAGGGTTATCCTTCAGACATAGTGATTGTGGCCAGCCTGGGCTACAAGAGATCCTGTCTCATAATCCAATAAAAAAAAAATGGAGTACAGACCTAAACAGAGAACTCTTAACAGAGGAATCTAAAATGGCTGAAAGACACTTAAGGAAATGCTCAACATCCTTAGTCATCAGAGAAATGCAAATCAAAACAACTCTGAAGTTCCATCTTACACCTGTCAGAATGGCCAAGATCAAAAACACTGATGACAACTTATGCTGGAGAGGTTGTGGGGAAAAGGGAACACTTCTGCATTGCTGGTGGGAATGCAAGCTGGTACAGCCCCTTTGGATGCCAGTGTGGTGATTTCTCAGAAAATTAGGAAACAACCTTCCTCAAGACACAGCAATACCACTTTTGGGTATATGTCCAAAGATGCTCAATCGTGTCACAAGGACATGTGCTCAACTATGTTCATAGCAGCATTGTTTGTCATAGCCAGAGCCTGGAAACAACCTAAATGCCCCCAACCGAAGAATGAATAAGGAAAATGCAGTACATTTACACAACGGAGTACTACACAGCAGAAAAAATTAGCATCTTGAAATTTGCAGCAAATGGATGGAGCTAGAAAACACCATATTGAGTGAGGTAACCCAGACCCAGAAAGACAATTATCATATGTACTCACTCATAAGTGGTTTTTAAACTTAAAGTAAACCAGCCTACAAATCACAATCCCAGAGAACCTAGACAACAATGAGGACCCTAAGGAGACATACATGGATCTAATCTACATGGAAAGTAGAAAAGACAAGATCTCCTGAGTAAATTTGGAGCATGGGGACCTCGGGGGAGGGTTGAAGTGGGGAGGGGAACAGAGAAAAATATAGAGCTCGATAAAATCAATTAAAAAAAAAAAGAGAGAGAACCTGTCTCAAAAAACAAACAAAATACCCGAAAAGAAAGAAGAGGAAAGAGAGAAGGGGTGCCAGGAGAGGGATCGGTCACAGATGAACACACACTCGGGCTCTCCAGGGATGTGGGATGGTGGTCCCACAGCCCCTTCTGGGGGTCCAATCACTGTACCTATCAGAGCATCACTCTTGTCCTGATCCAGTATCTGACTGTGTATTTATTTACTTGTGGTGCTGGGGATAGAATCCAAGGCTGTGAGCCCCCTAAGCACTCACTCTGCTCCTGAGACACACCTTCTGGCAATATCTACTTTTTTTGTGTAGAGTAGTTGTTTAATTGGGAAAGGATGATTGTAAATATAAAATATATTCTGCATTCTATGATTTTAGGTGATATTGACAATGTTAACATACAATAAGATGTAATATAGAAACAGCAACTTGTAAATATTATGTTCAGCATCATGTAGAAATATGCTGAATTTTTAAACACAGGGTCTAGAGAAATGACTGAGTGAATACTGAGGTCCAGATAATCTACAGTTCCTTTCTTGAGCTTAAATTGTGAGCAGATGTGACAGCAGACAACTACAGGCATCAGATAAAGTCTAGAAGGGATGCCTTCCTGGGTGAAACAAGACAATAGGAAATGTATAAGGAAGAACTCAGATAATGGTGACAAAGACATTGTTTGTTCAACCTCTACTTGTAATAGCTATATAACCAGCACTAGGAAAAACCAAAACAACAAAAAAGTTCATTTTTGAAATGAACACTGACCCTTGTGAATCTTACTACCCTCCTTTTCAGGTCCCTGTGATCTCCACAACTGTGTTGGCTAAAGTCAGTTAAATGATGAAGATTGCCATATAGATTCCCTTGACAAATAAAGCTGGATGAGGTTGCAGACATCACTAATCTCAATATGGCAATATCTACTTTAAATGCAGCTACGGAAGAGGAAGTCAGACACAGAACAAGCAAGATGTGACTGCCTCGCCAAAAAAGGTGCCAAGCCACGTGGCTAACACAGACAAGAATTATGGGCTAATATAAGTTATAAAAGTTAATAAGAAGCCTGAGCTAATACGCCAATCAGTTCATAATTTAAAAAATGCAGCTATCTTTTGAACATATAATTCTGTCTCTGTTTCTCTTATCAATGAATCAATCTAAAAGGATGTGTATTCATGAACTTTTTCTAATAGTGGAACCCATAAACAGAATGGGACTGTGAAATAAATCCATATTAGTCTTTTTTTTCCTCTTTGCTGCCACAAAAGAAACTTAAAGAAGGCTTTGTTTTGGCACTTGGTCTGGAGGATGCAGTCCACCATGTAGGGAAAGGCTTGGGGCAGAATGTGAGGTCACAAGGAGGGATGAATTCTGGTGCTCGGCTTCCATTTCCCACCTCCCCTCCCCCCCTTTTTGAGACAGAGTTTTTCTGTAGCTTTGGAGATTGTACTGTCCTCAAACTAAACTAGCTCTTGTAGACCAGGCTGGCCTCAAACTCACAGAGATCCGCCTGCCTCTGCCTCCCAAGTGCGGGGATTAAAGGCGTGCGCCACCACCGCCCGACCCTTTTCCCTTTTTATCCAGCCTGGGATCCCCTTATGGGATGGTGCCATTCACATTTTGGGCAAGTCTTCCGTTCTCAATTACACCTCCCTGGAAATGCCCTCACGGACACACTCAGTGGTCTGTCTCCTATGTGAGTCTAAAATTCAGTACAGTTGGCACTGAAGATTAAGCACCACAAATATCAGTAAACCCAGAAACACAACCTGCGGGGTAACCATTCAGCAGGAGTACACGCATCTCTCCGCACATGCGCTGTTCACCTGACTATGAGCGTAACCTGCAGGTCTCACACAGCTGTCCCACGGGACAGGAGACAAAGAGACAGATGGTTAACTGTCTTTTTTTTTTCCTTGGGATACAAGGAAAAAAAAAGTATTATTTTTGTTATTAAAATGTAATAACATTTGGTGATATGTTATAGTGCCACAAGTTACCACCGTGTGCGGCTGTCATTTTGTCCCCTGATGGCCACACACTACTGACCTTATGGATTAGGGAAGTGGTGGATGGACTAGTGACTAGGGCGGGCCACTCTCCCAGGGCTTCCCTGCTCAGATTTGCAGCGATGACTGCCACTGACGGCGGTGTTGTTTCTACTGGTGAAAAGATGACACGAAGGTGACCCCTTACCCGAGGACTTTCTTGCCCCTGCAGGGAGGGTTATTAGTTCTAGGAGAGGCCCTCCCCAACCCGAATCTGAAGTGATGGGAGTGCGAAAGTCCAGCCGTTTGGCGTCTCTACCACAAGAGAGCGCGCAAGAGCAGCGAGACAGAGGGACACCAGGGAAATGAGCTCTACAGCAAAGTCCCGCTCCTTCCTCCTCTGCTCTTCTCCCTGTGAGCCTGAGTCTCTGAAACTACAGCTGTTCTCAGTGTTTGTCCTTTCACTGGAGAGTAAGGGTAGGCAGCATGAAGAAAATTCTGGCCACCGAATGTTAACTCGGGCCTAAAAGAAACAAGGCAATAAACCCGCTAAACAAAATCAGGCAGGGAAAGAACTGTAGCTCAGATAGGATGCTTGCCTGGCATCCATAAGATCCTGGGTTTGATCTCCTGAGTGGATGGGGTGGGAGGGAGAGGAAAAGAAAGAGGAAGAGGAGGAGACTGACCAACGAAGGTGGGCCAGTCTGTGTAGAACAGGATTTTCAGGGTCAGCGGACTCACCCCAGCCCCAAGCACCCAGCCCCAGTCCTTGAATAGTGGCATAGCCTCCCACAAAGTGTGAAGAAGAAACTTTGCAGGAGACTTGAGGGGGTGACAGAGTTAGAAAGAACAAAACAAGACCTCTGGATGGGCAGCTTAAAAGAAACCCTGAGTATGGCCTAGGGGCCAGGAAGGAGACTGAAGAATCTTACCTTGACCTGGTCCAACACCACCAGAGGCCCATTGACACTGCACACGGTCCTGTAGGCTGGGGGAGGGGAGGAGTGGGTGAGGTTCTCATCTCTAAGTTCCACTATGTTCTAACGCCAAGGAAAATGTATGTGCGTTCACTGAAACACACAGACACATTCGCTGAGACACATACACACACACACACACACACACACACACAGAGAGAGATAGAGATAGAGAGAGAGAGAGAGAGAGAGAGAGAGAGAGAGAGAGAGAGAGAGAAGCATCCTGTCTCTTGCCCTCTGTGCACCCCACCTCCTCCTCCTCAGGCTGGGCCATCAGGGTCATTAGCTGTGACAGCGCCAGCCACCATTGCTGTAAGGGTCAAGCCCCTGCCACAGACCCCCCACTGTCTCGACACCTGCAGGATGCTGGAGGAGGGCTTGGGGCAGAGGCCTCCTCAGAGTCTTGCCCAGGCCCGCTGAGCTCTCCACCCCTTGTGCTTCCCCTCTGGCCTCAACCCCCACCTCACCTACTCCCTCTTCCCATCTCCACTTGAATTTTCCAAAAGCGTCTGGGCACAGCTGTGGCTTCCTGGGCCCTTCCCAGACCCCACTGCCCTCCTCCACCCTGCACTGATGAGCCCTGTGAGGTGAGGGTGCTGTAGCCCTCTGCTTCCTCCACCAAGCCTGGCCAGATCCCACCAGCTCAATGGACATCCTGTTGTGGAGATGAGGGTCATACCAGAAAGACTCTCTCTCTCTCTCTCTCTCTCTCTCTCTCTCTCTCTCTCTCTCAGAAGAGAGCTGAACTCCCAGGGTGAGATCCAAGAACTATCAGCTAGGAAGCCTACCTTTGGTCCTGCTGGGGTTAGCTCAGGGACTCTGAGGAGGGTGTGGTTCCTTGATCGTGGCGGAGGAGTACTATAGCTACTCTCTTCCAGGGATTCTATGGGGGCACCAGTAATACAATGGAGACGAGTAATTTGGCCAGACCAGATGAGTGGGGTGCTGGGAAGGAATTGGGTCACTCACAAGACACAGAGCTCAGGGGAGGTGGGCACAATGGGCCTGGGACTGAGAAAATCCTGGCTCAGAGTCACTGCCATGCTTGTGGCACATCTTGGGAAGGGCCTGCCCTGAGCCCCACATCAGCCCACACTGTCCCACAGCATGCCTGGCCCCAAAGGGAGCCAGGGTCCCTGTTCATGCCTTGTCAGTCATTTAAGCTGTTTCACAGCACATGCACCAGGAAGATGGAACGCACAAGGCCGTTTTGCTGGTCTCTTCAAGGACCCCCCTAGTGTAAGGACTCTCTGTAAAACTCGAGGCTGTGCCCAGAATTGCCAGAGTACCATTTCCTGCCAGACAGAGCTACCTACTGCCCCTCTATCATCTTTCTTCCCTCTGCCCCTGATGGAGGTCCACCTATATCACTTCCAGGAGAAGCCCCTCCTGGGGTGAAGAGCTAGCTCGGCACCCTGCATTTGTCCCTCAGGCCAGCCCTACCACCCACGTGCAATGGCTCCCTCTCAGTCTCCCCCTCAACCCCCTCCCAAGAAGACTACTACATCATTAGGCACATCCCCTTGGACACTCCTTTTCTCCCCCTCTTCTTCCACAGTCTGAATCCTTGGAGGGAACCCACAATGTCCCCCATTGAAGGGCTTCTTACAGATCAGCCCAGGCTCTGTTCTTCCCCACCCAGGCCCCGTTCCCTGGGAATCTTTCCTCTCACTTCCTTTCTTTAAATTCTAGCTGTTGAATGCCATGCAGCTGCCACTAGGCAAGGCAAACAAATGACAGCCCAAAGTGTAGAGCCTAATATCCCACAGAAGGGGCAGAGTGAGCATGGTGTTACTGAAACTCTGAGAAACGACAGGGCTGCTAAGGTGGGAAAGAGATGAAGGGCAGGATGGATGGACCACATGGGGGGCAAGATGGGCAGGTGAGGTAGGTGCAGAGCCCTGTAGGCAGAAGAGATGAAAGGTGGGGTGGGCCTGGGACCAGAGTAGATGCTCAGGGAAGAAGCATTTTCAAGTCAGGGGAACCCTCAGGTTAAGGGGAGCCTTCCAGCCAGTCCCAGGGAATTGAGGAAAGAGCAGAGCAGAAATAACCTCTGGCTGCTAACTGCTCAGTGCCTTAGGGGACAGAGAGGAGGGAGGTGACTCAGGACTCCTCTAGGTTGGCTTCTAGTGTAGAGAGAGCTGTCAGGGATGATGGTCACTGCCTCACTCCTCACACAGGGCTGGCTGAGTTCTGGAAAGTACTAAGTGGTTCTATCAGTTCATTATTTCCATATGTCCTACATCAGGGCCAACAGGTATCCCCTAATCCCCAAACCAAACGGGAGTCCTGATGCCCAGCCCAAGGACCACACCCCAGTCTCCTGCCTGCTGAAGACCACAGAGAAAAAGATGAGAAAGTTTGTAGTATTGAGGGTAGGGGTTGGCGGTGGGGGTGGGCACTACAGACACTCTGATGGAACCTCCACTGTGAGGATAGAATGGAGTGGAGCTGATGAGACCAGCAGAGGCAGAGTCAGGACCAGCACTCCACCAGTATGGGGAAATTTTTAGACTGGCAGGTACATGTTTCCAAGCCTGGAGAGAACTGGCATTTTGCTAGATCCATAGAGCTGGGGGAAAACAACAATGAGTCTGGGGTCAAGGGTATACAGGGTGTGGGTCAGAGTAAGTAAGTGGGTTGTCTCAGGAGAGAAGAGAGCCACAAAGCCCAAAGGTTTCACAACCTTGGGAGATAGGACATTCTGCTTTTTTCTTTGACAGCCTGCTCCTGTTGTCCTGCAGTTGTCCTGCAAAATCCCTGAACCCTGAGGTCCAGCAATTCCGCCTGAAGATGGAGGGTGGGGAATTATAGCCTGGGCACCCTGCCTGAGTGAGGGAGGAAGGGATGGAGGGTGTGATGCTGGGTACCCTGCCTGAGTGAGGGAGGAAGGGATGGAGGGTGTGATGCTGGGCACCCTGCCTGAGAGAGGGAGGAAGGGATGGAGGGTGTGATGCTGGGCACCCTGCCTGAGTGAGGAAGGAAGGGATGGAGGGTGTGATGCTGGGCACCCTGCCTGAGTGAGGGAGGAAGGGATGGAGGGTGTGATGCTGGATACCCTGCCTGAGTGAAGGAGGAAGGGATGGAGGGTGAGATGCTGGGTACCCTGCCTGAGTGAGGGAGGAAGGGATGGAGGGTGTGATGCTGGGCACCCTGCCTGAGTGAGGGAGGAAGGGATGGAGGGTGTGATGCTGGGGGTACCCTGCCTGAGTGAAGGAGGAAGGGATGGAGGGTGAGATGCTGGGTACCCTGCCTGATGTGAAGGGGACAGGGACAATGCTGGGTGGCCTACCCAGCCCTCTGGGAGTCAGGTTGTAAGATCTTAGCTTCCCTCAGGCCAGACCACATGGCAACCACCATGAGGTCTCTGAGTCTCCACTCAGCACCACAGCCTTCTTTCCAGACTGCAGGATCCAGCCCCTAGCTGGAGGCAGGAGTGGGCAAGTGGCTGGAGGAAGGCACAGCTCTCCTCTCTGTATTGTGGGCCTCACTGTAGAACACAGACTGCAAGTCCTTCAGGCCTTGCCCCTGCCTGCCTCCTGCAGTGCTTCTCCCCAACTTCTTCCCTGGAAACCCCCAGACCCCAACACAAGACTATATCTTTTCTCAGAACCATCTGGTTTTACTGGATTTGTGTGTGTGTATGTGTGTGTGTGTGTGTGTGTGTGTGTGTGTGTGAGAGAGAGAGAGAGAGAGAGAGAGAGAGAGAGAGAGAGAGAGAGAGAAAGAGAAGGTTTCAATCTACAGTCCAGGCTTCCTTTGGACTCACACTTCTATATCAGGCTCACCTCAAACTCGTGACAATCCTTCTGCCTCATCCTTCTAAGTGCTGGGATCATAGGTGTGCCAGCACACCCATCTTTGAATCGTCCAGTTAGGACTCAGGCAAAGGGAAACTGAGGAACAAAGTTATCCCTGACTGGTGGGCACCCTGACTGGGTCCCTTACACAGAGGTAAGAGGAGGTAAACTAAAGTGGAGTGGTTCAGCTGGTGCTGGGGCCCTCAGGGATTAAGTCACTGCCCACCCAGAGATGGCCCACTTGACCCTGAAGAAAGACACAGGGTGATGAGCTGCCAGGAGCCCTCTGTCTCCACTGACCTCAGGGCATTCCCTGAATGGGCTTTCCCCAGACTTCAGGGGACCTCTCCCCCGGCCCACCCCCTCTCATTGTCTCTGACACTGAAGTTGTCTTGGAAGCTGCGGTGTGGAAGAGAGCTCCCTACCCCCACCTCCCCACAGCCTTCCCTCAAAGGCTCAGCAGGGCTCCTACAAGGTCCTAATTAGCGCTGGACCAGCCACACCTGCAGTGTCCTGTCCCCTCCCTCAGCAGGCTGGAGGCCAGGGTAGGGGCAAGCCTAGGGCAGCGGGTCTTGCTCCTCCACCCCCATCCCAGCTGGGGGATCTAGGGGAGGGGGTCGCCAATGGAAGATGGTGGTCTTAGAATCAGAACCGACTAGTTCGGACTCCACTGTGACTTCCTCCCCTTTGGCTCTCAAACCCTGGAAGAATGACATGACCTGACTCCATCCCTCCAACCAGGCGGTCACAAGTCCTTTTGCACCTTTGCACACGCTGTCCACACCCTTACATGTAATGTTCCCCAGTGATCCCACGTTGCTGCATTACCTCTACAATAGGCCAAGGCCCTTGGGGAAGTGCAAGTTGCTCCACTAAAGGAGGACCCTGCTTCAAGGTCATTATTGCCAGCACTCACGTCCAAACCCAAGCTAGTGCTTGGAGTTTCAGAGTAGAGGGGCCTAACTGGAGGAGGAGGGCAAAGAGGGGACAGCCTGCTGTGGGGTGGCGCATCAGTGCAGGGGAAGGGTCTCTGGACTCTTTCCATTCCTACACTTGGCCTGATCTCCCAGGAAGAACTCTGTCCAGGTACCCAAGACGGATAGAGGAATATGAGGAACTAGACTGAGCCAGACTAGGAGGGTATCCTGGAGGGCTAGCCCAGCCCCTAGGCCAGCCCTACCCTGAGGGAGGACTCTCAGCCTGTGGCAAGGTGAGGGTACCTTGGCAGAACCCAGAGGGCACACTTCAGTAGCCTTTGCTGGGTCACTGTGGATGTGATCATAATGTCTCAGGTGGGGGGTGGGTGTCAGGACCTGCAGGGTGTTGACAATAAATAAGTCGCAGGCCGGCAGGAGGAAACTGGTGAGAGCCGCTCTAGCTTAAGCCTTCCCACCTGAAGAAAAACTGGGGTGAGGGGAGGCTGCACAAAGGCTGAGCCAGGAGATCCTGGTAGATCCCTGCAAGGCCACATTCCAGAAGGAAAGCTGAGCCTGGAGGTCCAGGCTCCTGCCCCACCCAACCTGGCAGCTCTCCTTTGCCCACAGGGGGTTGGGCCTGCAGGAGCAGGGTATCACATGGCCCAAACTCTGGGCATAATGGGGCTCCTCTCTCCACTGATTTCTGGGCCCTGGTGACCCAAGCTTTTGTCTGGGGTGGGGGGATGTCCATAGACTCTATGTCCATGAGGCAGGGCCTTCAGGGCGCCTTGAGAGACCTGGCCTGCCCCTTTCACCTTTTCTCAGTAGCGGTGCACACTGTGTCTGTCTCAGCCTCAGCTGGTCCCAGGGCTCTGTTCCCCAAGGCTGAACAGACTTTGTTCGCTCTGAGCTCAGCTGTCCAATGCCCTGTATATAGCCACACCTTCTCTGTGGGCCTGGGTAGCTTTGGAGTCAGGGTGAAGAATGGGTGACTGTGTCTAACTCCTTCCTGCCACCCAGCACACCCTGTTAGGAGGAGCCTCAGGCTCTGCTGAGCTGGGGCCACTCAGGCTGGTTTACTTCAGTGAGCTGGGCTGCCTGAGACTTTACCAGGCCAGGGAGAGTGACCTTGGACAAGAACATGGTAGGAGGTGGCTTTGGCCCTGTGGACCTTACCAGGCTTTCTGTCCCTGGCATCGACTTGGGTCACCCTTACAGACCAGGCGCAGAGCTGCCTGCTCACAAAATGAGGAAGGCACACATGTGTGAACAAGTACACGCTCTTACCCCAGCAGTATCCACACATTACCACAGTTACATGTGTTCGCACATATTATGTAAACATAAACCCACATATGTTCTCTCTTCCCTTGAACACACATGTACATTATATCCAAATGTGTATGCACACGCATGTGAGCACACACACCTCCACCTTGTGTGCACAAGCATACTCTCTCTCACACATACACACACAAACACACACACACTGTTGTACATTTTGCCCTCCTCTTTCCCGGCCCGTGGAGAATGCCCTGCTAGTAATACTTCTATATACAGATTCTCTCCCCTAGGAGGTGATGCAGGCACAACTCCCTGGCTTCTGAATTCCTCAAGTCAAGTGCCCCTGACTATACTACTATACTGTTACACACGTCACTGCAGATCCGATTGCCCACTCATACATGCCCACATGTGTTCTCCTGCCCTCCCTCCCTCCCTCCCTCCCTCCCTCCCTCCCTCCCTCCCTCTCTGCTTTCTCTGTCTCTCTCAAGCTCTCTTTGGACCCTGGGTTTTAGATGGGGTCCTGATGATAACAGTTGCTACTTGGCCCTCTCCTTAGCCAGATTGGGAACCTCCATCCCTTCACCTGCAGAGGTGACCCATGCATAGCGGATGCCACTGCACGACTCCACTGGACCCAGAGTCCCCTGACCTCTCTAAGTCTCGGTCCTCCTTTGCAGAGGCGAAAGCATGGTCCCAGCAGCCCGCTCCCCTCGCCAGCTGGACATGAATACTCACTGACACGGGGGTGAGTAATGTAGTTTCGGGTCACAGCCTGCGTATGCTCCCGAGCTGTGCCTGGGTCACAGCTATTGCTGGTGAGTTCCCCAGGCCTGATGTCTACTTTCGTGGCCATGGTGTGTGGAGAGCTGGGAATGAGTGCCTGAGAAGGCTGGTGGCAGCCCTAAGACTTCAGTTCCAGTTGGAGCTGGAGCAGGCTGCTCAGCCGGTGCCAGCGGCCACCCCTCCCCTTCCTTCTGTCCCTGCCCCCCAGTCTGCACCCCTCCACTGCTAGGTTGACTGTAAACAGGGAAGTTGGCACGCACCAACTCTGAAGGTTTCTCATGCACAGACTGAGCAGATCCTGTAGTGGCTGCCCCCTGGGTACCAAAAGCAATGAAGGACAGAGCAAGGGGCAAGCATTCTTTCTACCTTCTGTGCCCAGATGTCCCCCGGCACAGTTCCCACAGCGAGTGTGGCTTCAGCTTTGCCTTCTTTCAAGTCCTTGTCCCTCACCATTTGACTCCTTGGTCTCCCCATGCCCTATTCCTGGCAGATTGTCTTCTCACTGTCCCCACAGCCTGCACCTTTGTCCTGAGCCATACTGGGTCCCCTCCCTCTCCAACTCCATCACCTACCGCCTTTGAAGCTCATCTCCTGGTCAGTTCCAGGCCACCTCCTGCAGGAAGCCACCATATTCCCTGGATCAGTCTGAGCTGTCAGCCAGCTTGCTAACCCCCCTCCAGCACTGGTCCTTGTCAGGCCTCTGTTCCTCTCTCTCACAGGCCATTCTACCATTCTGACAAAGATCTCTGGTGGGGGCTGGGTGTGGCTACAAAGGAGCATGTCCTGGTTGCACGCGCCCGTGGGTCTACACAGCAGGCGAAATGATGTGAGCTTTCGTCTGTGGTCCCAGTGTTAGTCTTCTCTGTGATATACACTCGATATGAAAAGGTTACCATTGTGGGTAGCTAGGTGTGATGGCTAACTTTGACTTCCAGCTCGACAGGACTTTGAATCATCTAGGAGATACACAGAGCCCTCCCAACTCCTGCCACCACCATGCCTTTCCTACCACAGTGTAATCTCAAATCACGAACCAAAACAAACTCATCCTTTGGCGGGGACTTTGTCATAGCAATGAAAAAGTAACGAAGACAGAAAATTGGCACCAGGAGTGGAGTTGTTACTACAACTGGCCATGTGGGTCGTCGGCCTCTGGGACTGGTTTGTGAGGGGAATGGGGAAGAGTTTTTCAGCTGCAGCCTGGAGAAGTCCTAGCATGGTGTAAGAAGAAGGAAACTGGCCATTCTGGGGGAAGCCTAGGATCCTGAGAGATATGGACAGCTGAAGCCCAGTGCATGAAGTTTCGGAGGGGAACAAGGGCTTAATGACGAAATGGGCTAGAAGTGATTCATATGTTCTAGAAAAGAAGCTGAATTTATTCTGCCTGCTTACTGGGAATTTGGGTGAGACTGAATTTACAGGTACTGGACTGATCTGTTGGGCAGAGGGACCCACATGGCAGGTGTGGTGGTTCAAATGAAATTGACTTCTGTAGCCTTACATGTTTGAATACTAGGTCTTTACTTGGTAGAACTGTTTGGGGATTAGGAGGTGTGGCCTAGTAGTAGGGGCTGGGCTTTGAGGTTTCTAAAAATTCTTACCATTCCCAGTGCTTGCCCTCTGCTTCTTCCTGTTTGTGAATCTGTATGTGTGGGCTTTCTGCTGCTGTTGCAGGACCCACTAGGACAGTCACGACTCTAACTTTGCAACTATGAGCCCCAAATAAGCTCCTCTATAAACTGCTTTAGTTGTGGTGTCTTATTATAGCAATAGAAAAGCAATTAAAACCTTAGGACAGCATTCAGGCTGAGGCATGGTTCCTGCTCCCCCATCTTGGGCAGCAAGAGAGAGCAGCATGCGTGCAGAGCAAAGATATGGAAAATGTACAGTCCATCAAAGAGAAGCGTTTAGCATTACAGTCAGAGCAGGGATGGAAGCAGCTGGGCTGTTAGAGAGGCCAGGGCCATTATAGAGAAATGTGGCACTTGAGACTGGGACACGAGGAAACGGCCGACCAGACTGAAGACAGTGAGGATGAGAAGGAAGCAAGAGCACGCACGCATCCCAGCTTCCTGACTGAGGGTGCAGTGCGACCAGCTGCCCTGCTTCTGTGGCTCTGCCTTCCTGCCAAGATGGACTGCACCTCAAACCATAAGCTGGACCAGTCCTCTCCTCCCCCTCGCTTCTGCTACGCGCTTTGCCACGGGAACGAGAAAAGCCAGTGGCGGAGCGGGTGAACGGCTTTCTGAGAATCTGTATTTGTTACAAATAAAAGCTAAATGAAAGCAATATTGAGATTTTTCTGCGTGCTTCATGTTGCGCAGGTGCTCCCTCCAGGCCAGCCTTGCTCTGGGTACCTTTGATGCCCTCCCAGAAATCCTCTCACCTTGCCCTATTCACCCCCTCGAAGGACTGACTGCCCACCCCAACAAGTAGTTTGAAGTTTGAAAGAAAAGCTTACATAAGCGAATGCTTAACCGGAGGAAGCACAGATATCGTAGGGTTGTGGAGCTCAGATGAAAACTGTGTTAATGGTGACCTCCCTCCTGTGGACCACCCAGTGCCTACCTCTTCCCTTTTGAGGCTCCCATTTTGCTACACATTGAGAACAAGGACAGAAGGGAGTGGGTTTGGTGCTTCTGGGACCAGTTCCCTTCTTTATTTCAGTGAGACACACACACAAGCACTCACACACACACCCATGACACTCACACATCAGAGAGTACATTGGGACCAAAGTCATTTGGTTCAGTCTCTGAGCTGAGGGCAGAGGGCAGGTGCAGAGGCGCATGCTGTGCCCTCCTCTCCTCTTCAGGCCTGCTCAATACAGTTCACGGGGGGGCCAAGAGGCTGGGACAGTGCTGTGCTGGGGACTTGGTGTCGCGCGGGGATGGGACTCTTTAAGTGTCGGCTTTCTTGTCACTTTGGCCAGAACTGCCTCCTTTCTGTTGCTCTAGCCTGATGTAGGGCTCAAATGCTGAGGACCCCACTTTGTAGCTGGCTGGCAAGTCCAGGAGCGGAGCTGCGGAAAAGCAGATGGCCGGCAGAGGGGACGATGCTGAGGCCAAGGGCATTGGAGTGAGGCTTGGAGAGGAGTTCCTGGGATCACCCAAGGAGGTGCCCCTGTGGCTGGCAGGAAGGCCTGGGAGGCCAGGGGTCAGTGCCAGGAGGCTAGGGGCCCTGGGCACGGAGAGCAGCCGGCCCTGTTCCAGCAGCCGCAGAACGCTGGAGGTGGCAAAGGCCTCGGAGGAGGAAGAGGATGCTCGCTTCTCCAGGTCTCTGCTCTGGTCCTTCTTCTGCTTGGTGCGGCGATTCTGGAACCAGACCTTCACCTTGGGGCAGAAGGCACACAGGGATTTCAGAAGGGGAAAGGGAAGGACAGGAGACAGAGCCAAGAGAAATGGAGGTGGTGGTTGGGGTAAAAGGGCACAAGTGGGGAGGGGGAGAAAAGGGGGAGAAAGAAGAGCAGATTGTTAGTGTCACCTCACAACCGCCTGTACTGAGGACCTGACTGGAGACCTCAAGTCTCCAAGTGTAGACACTGTTGCTCTGGCCTATGGGAGCAGATTGGCAGACAGGAGGTGGAGTTTGGGGGTCCATTGAAGGGTCAGATTTCCCCTTCACAGCCAACACACTTGCTTTTATCCAGGTGTCTGGTCTTAGACGTCTCCTAGGTGTAGGAATTCCCAGCACTGCCTTAGGCCCAGACTCTTAACTGAGATCCGAGCAAATCAAGCAACTACCACTTACTTATTTGTATTTTAGACAGGGTCTCCTGATCCCAGATCGGCCTTGAATTTGCTATGCAGTTGAGGATGACCTTGAACTTCTGAACGTCCTGTTGGGATGACAGTGCTGAATTATAGGCCCATACCACCACATCCAGTGGTGTACCTTGCCAGGAATGCAGCCCAGGGCTCTGTGCATGCTGGACAAATACTCTGTCAACTGAGTGTGTGCTTCTCACCCGTGAGCAGGGACAGTGTGTGGCAGGGAATGGTGGCCCAGAGGCCCTAAAGGGAAAGGGTGGGGAGATTTTCTCACCTTCCCCAACTTCTCAGGACCTCAGAGGTCCAGCCATGTGAGTGGCTCTGAGAGAAGGAAGTGAGAGAGGCGCTAACATCATTGTCTTTTGCGCTGGGACAGGGAAAGGTACAAACCCATTCTGGGCAGAAGGCAATGACAAGGGGTATGGACAGTGCAGAAAAACAAAATTGGGGGACTGTGCCCCCACTGCACCATCTGTTGGCAGAGTTCTATGTGCAGAAGGAGAGGAAGGCCTGGGAAGGAGACTCCCAGCAGGTTGCCCTAGATGTGGAGAGAAGGTTAAGGGGAGGTTGGGCTGGGGCGAGGGCCTGGCATTTCATCTATTGTCATGTGAGTTGGTCAAGAGACTGACTGCACACAAATTTCCTGTGTACACTGTAAATCCTAGTGCCCAGGGCTCATTCCAAATTCTTCCTATTAGGATTGGGTCAGGATGGAGGCATCAGGATTTCTTTTTTCTTTTCTTTTAAGTTTATTTTCTGTGCATTGATGTGAAGGTGTCAGATCCCCTGAAACTGGAGTTACAGACAGTTGTGAGTTGCTATGTGGGTACTGGGAATTGAACCCGGGTTGTCTGGAAGAATAGCCATCTCTCCAGTCTCCAGACTTGGTATCAGGATTTCTAGAACACCCTGTGGGAGATTCCAATGTGTTGCAGGTAGAGCACCTTCATGACTGTGCCTCTGTGTTTTTTGCCATCAACCCCAGGATTTCTAGAGGCTGGTTCAGGAGTCTCAGTGAATCTGAGACAGGTTCAGATCCCTCTGAACCATCCCTGCTCCTTCAAGAAATTTTTGGTTTTTCTTGTACTGATTTTTTCAGGCTCTGCTCTGCCCTTTTGCTGAAGGGCCAGGCAGTATCCTGTGGGGTGTTTCCTGGCACTAACTGCCCCTGCTGGGCTCCTTAGTGCTCTGCACAGGCTCTCTGCAGGTTGCCATCTTGGATCTCAAGAAATGCTTGGTGACTTCATGTCCTGATAGTTTGCAGGGCCGCCACAAAGTCCCTCAACAGAAGAGGGGCGTTGTTTCCAGGGCTGAGAGACATTTCCCCCCCCCCGGGAGATTATCTCCTTGGGCTGAGGTTAGTGCTCGAGTCTATGGCTTGCTCGTTTGAAAATGAAAATGCCATTAATAATTTAGAAATCAGACAAGGTGTCCTTATGAAACCCAGGCTGGCTTTAAAGCCTGCATCCTCCTGCCTCAGCCTCCTGAATGCAGGGATGATAGGCATGCAGTAGACATTCATCTTCAAAGGCCACTTCCTGGGACTGTGGGCTCATACAGAATCTGGATGCCTGAGTGTGGAGGTGGCTTGGGTTCTTTCCTATGCTAGGAGGTTCCTCGAGTCTGCTGATTTGGACTCCTAGGGCAGGGACAATGTACGGGGACTAGAGAGCCGGAGTAGCACTTATTAAGCTAGTTGGTGACTCTGTCGGCACTGGGGTTTGGCAGCTTGTCCTTAGCCTGTCCCTTGTCCAGTTGAGGGAGAGGACCACTGAGTCAGGCTCTCCTTCCAGTTAAGCCTCATCTGTTCGCATTCCGGCTCTGGGCCTGTTTGTTTATACAGTTTGAGACAAGGTTTCCTGCAGCCCAGACCGCCTTCAGACTCAGTATGTAGCCAAGAATGACTTTGAACTTCTGACCATTTTGCCCCCACCCAAAGAGTACTGGGATTACAGGTGTAATTATCACCATGCCCAGTTCATGCAGTCCTGGGGATCCTGCATGCTAGACAAGTACTTTAGCAGCTGAGCCACACCGCAGCCAGCATGCTACTGTTAAAATGCCAGTCCTTCTAGAGAAGCCACAAGAGGAACTCAGTCACCTTTAGACAATGGGAAGGTGACAGCAGGTGAGAAAGGACTAGGAGGAAGAAAGAGGTTCCCAGCCTACTATGCCACAGACCATCACTTCCCAGAATCCTTTGTTGTTTTATTTGAGTTCTCCCTGGACTGCTCAGGGGCCACGATCCTCCTACCTCAGCCTCCTAAGAAGCTGGGACTGCAGGCTCCTGCCATTGTGCCTGGGACTTCCTGGAGTCTTTGCTCCCTGGGACCAAGTGATACCACCCAGAGGCACCTCTTACCTGCCAGTATCCCCACGGTGGTCTGAGTGAGAACAACCCCGCAGCCTTACACATCTGAGTGCTCAGTCACCAGGGAGCGGCACTATTGGAAAGGGTTAGAAGGATTTCAAGGTGTGGCCTGGTTGGAGGAAGTATGTCACCCAGGGGTCGACTTAGAGCTTTGAAAATCTAAGCCAGGCCCGGTGTCACCCTCTCTCTGCCTGCAGAGCAGAAGGTAGCTCTCAGCTACTGCCCCAGCGCCATGTGTGCTGCCAAGCTCCCCGTCATGATGATAATGGACTGAACCTCTGAAATTGTAAGCCAGCCCCCAGTTAAACGCTTTCCTTCATAGGGGTTGCCTTGTTCATGGTGTCTCTCCACAGCCGTCGAACAGTGACACAGAACAGCCATCTCCTAAAGCACCCATTCCCTGTACTTGAATGTCCCTTTTCTCTATGGGGTTCCCATTTTCCTTACACATGAACGATCCCTTCTGCTGAAACTCGACTCTGTCTCCCCTCCTTCCCTGCGCGTATGTAAATGTTGTGAACATTCACGTGTATGAATATGAGCATGTGTGCCATGGCCTGCCTGTGGAGGCCAGAGGACATCCTAGGGTGTCGATCCTTGCCACCCACCATGTTTGAGACAGGGTTTCATTGCTTTTCCACTGTGCTGCAAATGCCTGTGGCGAGAAGGGTGAGGAGATTCCCCTTCTCTGTCTCCCAGTCCCACACGGGGCATTGGGTTGCAGGAGCTCACACTCAGGTTTTCACTGTCTGCTGGGGATTCAAACTCGGGTCCTTATGGTTGCCCAGCACGTGCTTCTGCCTGCTTTCACCTTACTTCTTCTCTTCCTCTCTCCTTCCTCTCTTCTTCTCTCCTTCCTCCCTTTCTTCTTTATCTTTTAAATTTTGTTTGCTTTGACATAGAGTCTCATGATGCAACCCAGGCTGGCTTCCAACTCTTGATGCTTCTGCCTCTACCTCCTGACTCTGGAATTACAGGCCTGTGCCCTCACTCACAGCCCTCTTGTTGACACTATCGGCCCTGTCTTACCTGTAGCTCTAAATTTTCCCTTACGTATGCTCCTTCTAAGCCACACCCCTCTATGTCAGCTTTTGGCCTAATACACCAAGACGTTCCCCAGATACAGGCCATGATGGTGGAAACCTGGCCTGACTCTCACCTGGGTCTCAGAGAGGTTCAGCTGGCGGGCCAGCTCTGTGCGCTCTCGGCCCACCACGTACTGGCAGCGCTGGAACTCCATCTCCAGGCGATACAGCTGCTCCGCTGTGAAGGAGGTGCGGGTCCGCTTGGGGCGGTCAAGGTCCAGGCCCTTGGGCAGGACAATTTCCCGGATGGTCCCCTTGGCATCTGCAAGGACCGTGAAGGGAGCCAGGTTAATCCACCAGTTGTGTTAGATCATCTGTGGTTTTGTTTTTGTTTTTGTTTTTCCCCTCCACTTCCTCCCTCTTCTTCATAGGATTTCACTTTGTAGCCCAGGCTGACCTTGAACTCATGGCCTAATAAGATCCTGTCAGGAATCCTCAGGTCCCTGTCTGGATACTTGAGCTCAGAGAACTTGCTGGGCCTCTCTGAGCCAAGCTTCCTCAGCAACCCCAGGTAGTTAGTCATATGTATGTCACGGGTATGAAGATAAAGATGAATGGATGGTGGGGGGGTTGAGAAGAAGGGAGAAGGGAGAGAGACAAAAGATAGATGAGAGAGAGAGGGAGAGAGAGAGAGAGAGAGAGAGAGAGAGAGAGAGAACCAGAGAGAAAGGAGGGAGAGGGAGAAGGAGAGAGAGGTGAATGTCCCACAGTAAAAAATGTCAGGTCAGCTATCATAGCCTGGGCAGACTCACTAATGCTCACCCAGGATTCTGTTCTCTTTGCAGAATGAGGAATAACTAGAACAAAACAGGCCACATTCTCAAGTCCAGAGAAGATGGATCAGAACTGAATGTGGTATGTCACAGAAGACTTTCTGGAGACAACAAGCCCTGGTCCCTCCTGGGGTCTATAAGGAGTTAACTGATTGATACAGAGATCAGAATAGAGGCTGGAAACCCCAGGAGAAGCCCAAGGTCTGGTACCACCCTGTTAGGCTTCTGGGTTCCAGCCAGGGAACCACCCCACTCGTTGTGTCCCTGTACCACTGAGCCACTTCAGACTCTAGGCTGACAGTTTTCACACACAGCCTCTTTAGTGCTTTGGGGTCCATTTAAGAAAGGTCAAAGGCCAGGTGGTGGTGGAGGCGGTGGCGCATGCCTTTAATCCCAACACTTGGGAGGCAGAGGCAGACAGATCTCTGTGAGTTCAAGGCCAGTCAGGTCTACAAGAGCTAGTTCCAGGACAGGCTTCAAAGCTACAGAGAAACCCGTCTCGAAGAATAAGGAGGAAGAGGAGGAAGAGGAGGAGGAGGAGGAGGAGGAGGAGGAGGAGGAGGAGGAGGAGGAGAAACAGAAACAACCAAAACAAAAAAGAAAGGCCAAAGACCTACGGCCCACGATCACAACAGAGCACCACAAAGCGCTCGGAAAGGGAAACGCTTTAATCTACACTCCCCACCACTGATGTGAAATCTGTCCGCACAGGTAATAATCAGGGCGGCACTGGACCCCGTGGGATCCACCAGTCAAACAAGGTGCTGTTCCGCTCAATTGAGGAGCACCGGCCTGAAAAGCTTACCACCCGCTCAGCAGGGCATGGTGCTGCACACCTGCAAGGCCAGGGGTACAAAAGACCCTGTCTCAAAACAAAACCAACACCCACAACAACAATTTAGCAACTCAAGGGAACCTCTGCAAAAGTGCCACCTCCCGCAGCTGCAAAGACCATCACGTCCACCAGGGGGCGCGGAGACGGCTTTTGCTATGTGCTGGGAAGGTAAACTGGCTTACATAGCAGTCCTAAGCATGGTGAGATGGGGTTAGAGATACTTACTGCTCAGCAGTGAAAAGCAACTATTGCTTTTGCAAAGAATCTGGGTTCTGTTCCCAGCACCCACATCTGGAGACTCACGACACCTATAGCTTCAGCTTTGAGGTACCCTATACCCTCTTTTGACCTCCTGGGTACTTACACACATGTGCACATAGGCCCCCACAGACACATACACGTAATTAAAGTATTTTTTAAAGATATGAAAGCAGGAGACTTGTCGGGAAGAGGGAGAGCAGAGATCAGAGCGTGGGGCTAACAGGGTCATGGATTTAGTCCTAACATATTATATTCCTGTAAACAAGCAAGAGTAGCAACAAAGGGGTCAGAGTGCTTCTTCAGCCACTGCCCCAGGTCTGGTGTTGGTCTTGAGTTTGAACTTTCCCGGTGTCTCCATGGAGATGGACCTGTCATTTCCCCATTTTATAGATGAGGAGCAAGTTTTAAGTAAATTCCTGAAGATCCCCTATCAGCATTCAGGAAACTCCAGAAACACCTGATTCTGCCCAGAGGGGTAGCACACTCCTTCTGTAAACCCGCTGCTAGAGAGATATCAGCAAGCTCAAGGCAAGCCTAGGCTACACAGTGAAAGCCATTCTCAACCAACAATAACAGCGGAACAACAAGCAGAGTTGGGATGGGGATGTAGTTCTGCGAAGCACGTGCCTAGTAGGCACAGGGCCCTGGGTTCAATCCCCAGCATGCAAACAGCAACCCCCAGCCATGAACACGCTGGAGCATCCTTCATATAGCTGACAAGTTTCAGCTAAGACTTTAGCAGTTGACAAAAGGAATCTTCTGGAAAAGTCCGTAGTTCACTTGGAGAATACAAGACAGGATATCTATTTAGGGGTGCTGCCTGCCTTGCAGTCCCAAAAGGACTCTAGTCCTCCTTTTAGAATCTCAGCCCCTCCGTCCCACACCCACGCCATGATCCGACCCTTATGGCTCCTGTTTGTCCCGGTGGATGTTCACCCTTCAGGGGTGCTCCAGTCCTGATCTCATCTTCATGTGCAGTCAGCCCTGGAAACAGGTGAGTGGGAGCAGGGAAGGTATGGTACGGGGTTGGGGGAGAAGGACATCACTGCTCAGAGGGGCCTGAACCCTACCAGCCCAGGCCCCACCCAGGCTCGGAGATGAGTGGGTCTGATAGATGAAGGTCTTGCTATTGGTGTGTAGGAACCACGGGCCTCTTGGGGTGGCTTAGCACCTTAGTCCAATATTTTCCATATAGCAGAAGAATATGGAAACCTTGTGAAGGAGCTGGTTCTCTCTGCTTAGCTTCCTCTATCACCAGTGGTCAGATGAAACCAGAGACTTCTTCCCACTCTGCAAAGGTGTGGGTCTGAGCAGGGTATCTTCAGGGACAGGCAGGAGGGAGGGTGCTTATATGTGGTAATGTAGGCTTCTCCTCTTTCCTGGCTCCCTGAGACACCCTGAAGTTTATGAGCCTGAATAGCAGGAAGTCAGGCCACACCTGGGCACACCCTCTTCTCATTGTACAAGATCCAGGAGTGGAGTAAGGTGAGCTCTCTCCCTCGGGACCACTGCACAAGAAAGGCAGCTGCAGACCAGCCTTCAGGCACCAGGTCACGCATAGGAGATAGGAGAAGCAAGACAGAGTCACAGTGAGGTGTGCCTGTTAGAACAGAAGCAATTACAAATGTGGGGGGAGGGGAGCAAGCCAAAGGCTACTGAGGATGCAGACGTTGGGTTTACTCTGGAAGCTGCCTGTGGCTACTGAGAGAGCTAAAGAAACACTAGCAATCAACCCCTTGACTGCGTTCCTGAGTGTTCGTCCTGGAGAAGTGAAATCTTATGTCCACACAAAGACCTGTACATAGCAGATTTTCTTTTTGCTGTTTTAAAAAATTAATGTTAATTTTTATTTCATATATATGAGTATTTTGCTTGTATTTGTGCGTGTGTGATTTGAAGGCCAGAAGAAGGTATTCAGTCTCTTGGAAATGAATTTACAGACAATTGTGAGCTGCCAGATGGGTGTCGGCAATCAGAAGCCCAGGTCTTCTGTTTCTAACCGCTGAGCCATCTCTCTGGGCCCTGTTTGTTTTTGAGATGGGGGACTCATGATCCTAGGCTGTCCCCAGCGCTTCACGTAGCAGAGGATGACCTTGAACTCCTGATCCTCCTGCTGGATTGCAGGTATATTCCACCACGCCTGGTTTGTTTGGTGCTCTGACTGAGCCCAGGGCTTCATGCATGATAGGCAAGCACTCAGTCAACCGAGCTACACACCTGGCCCCAAATTTCCTTTTAAGAACCTCCAAAAGGAAAGTGGATGTTTTCAGCGGCAGGCTGGTTGGAGAAACTGCTCAAACCTACAATGAGAAGCCACTCAGCAGGGAAGAAGGGTCGCTGATGATGGACTTGGTGTGCACAGGGGGTGAAAAGCCAGGGCTGGAGAGATGGCTCAGAGGTTAAGAGCACTGGTTGCTTTTCCAGGAGACCTGGGTTCAATTCTCAACACACTCAGAGCGGATCACAATCATTTGTGACTTCAGGAGGGTCTGATGCCTTCTTCTGGCCATCCAGGCACTATGTGCGTGTGGCACACAGACATAACATCCATATACATAAAAAAAAATCGAGTTCAGTTCCCAGATGTCGTGTACACATGCTTCTGTTTATATAACATCAAAATGACAAAATTATGAAGGTGACTGCCAGGGACTGAGGCAGATGGATGATTTGACCACACAAGGGGAGCATTACAAAGCCTTTTGTAGACCAGGTATAGTGGTGCGTGACTTCAGTTTGGGAGGCAGAAGTAGGTGGATCTCTGTGAGTTCAAGGACAGCCTAGATTACATAGTACAATTCCAGGACAGCAGGGCTTTAAAAGAAAGACTAGCTAATTGGCTCATAAGTTAGGAACACTTGCTGCTCTCATAGGGGACTTGGGTTCAGTTTCCAGCAGCCAGGACACCACTCACAGCTGCCTGTAATCCAGCTGCAGGGAACTGGACTCTGGTCTCTGGACACTGAGGGCACCTGTACTTCTGCCCATACGCACATGCAGATATACATAGGATTAAAAATAAAACAAGTTTTTAAGTTTTTTTAAGAAAGAAGCTCCCTGCGGTGCAGCACTGGTTCTGGATCTGTCATTTTGTGACCCTGTGGGTGTGACGCAGCATCGCAGGGCTGTGGGAGACAGAGATGGTGACAGCACAAACAGATGGCACTCAAGCAAGGCCTAGGGCCCAGTTTCTCAGGCCTCCCCCCTGGCAATTTTCTATGTCATTTTCTCGTTTGCACTTTGTTTTGTTTTGAATTTTTTAGACAAAAATTCCTAAGTTCAGGTTAGCCTGGAACTTTCTATGTAGCCCGAATTGGTCTGGAGCTTTCGACCCTCCTTGATCTGCCTCCTGAGTGCCGGGATCGCGTGTGTGCGGCCCCATTCCTGGCTGTCCTCTGGCTTTGATAATGTGCCATGGTTATGTGTGAGACACTCCTGACGAAGGAAGTGTCTGGCGACACCAGGCTGGTGGTGGCTACTCGGGATCCTTCTGCACGTGTCTTACAACTTATGTGACTTTCAAAATATGCAGGTAACCTCGACAAAAACAAACTACAAACCCAGGGTCCGGTGTTGTCATCAAACACACAGAGTCACCAACCAAGAGAGAACAATAGTAACAGCCCGCTCTCTCTGTGCACACCGTGGGCTGTAAGATGATTTGAAACAGCGCATGAGAAATACCTGCCATTTCAAAAACGTATTTTAATGTTTATTAGAAAAAAATCTAACCCACCCGTGGGTTAAATTTGAATGAGAATATCTCCCATGGACTCAGATTTCGAATACTCAGTCCCCAGTTGGTGGCACTGTTGGGTAAGTTTAGGAGCTATGGCTTTGTTTGTCACTGGGGGTGGACTTTGAGGTTTCAAAAGCCAATGAGAGTTCCTAGCACATAATTTCTGCTGAGTGGTTGTAGTTCAACACGTGAGCTCTCAGTTTGCTAGTCCAGCTGTCATGCCTGCCTGTTACTATGCTTTCCTGCCAGGATGGTGAACTCTAACCCTCTGGAACCATAAGCCCAAATATACCCCGTAAGTCGTCTCGGCCATGGTGTTTGTCACGGCAGCAAAAAAAGCAACTGATAGACCACGATTTTAAATGGCCACAATGAGACTAAAGCCACTGATAGACCACGATTTTACATGACCAGGATGAGGCTAAAGCCACTGATAGATCACGATTTTACATGGCCAAGATGAGGCTAAAGCAACTGATAGACCACGATTTTACATGGCCAGGATGAGGCTAAAGCGGTATTGAGCTTTAGAGTTGTGGAGATGGCTCAGCATGTAAAGTTGCTTGCTGCCAAGACTGATGACCAGAGTTCAATTCCTGGAACACACACACACACACACACACACACACACACACAGTGGAAGAGAATCAATTCCTGAAAATTATCCCCTGACCTTGACATATGTCTCTCAAATGTCAAAAATACTCTATATTAACATACCAAGTAAATGAATAGAGTGTGACTATGACAAGTAGAACGGAGCTCCAGTGCAATTCCTCGAATAGGCAGTAGGGTGGAGGGGGCACTACCACCAGACAAGGGGGTCCAGAGATGGAGCTGTGTATCCACCACCATCCTGTCCCGCGTGTGTGTGCAGTGCCCACAGAAGCCAGAAGAGGGTGTTGGATCCCCTGGAGCTGGAGTTAGATGCAGTTGCTTGTAAGCCACTCAAAATGGACCTGATCTTAGGTCCTCTACAAGAGTGGCAAGTGCTCTTACCTGCTGAGCCACTCCTTCAGCCTGGAAGGAACATTCCAAATGAGGACAGGGTATGCTTATAAGCAAGCTTAAATATACCAGTGACCACAAATCATTTATTTGGAATAAAATTAAGTGAAAACCTTTTCCCCCACCATAAATATCAAGTTTCAAGTAAATCTCAGAGCAAGTCATTGATTATAAAATGGTGAATTAAAAATGGTTTAAAAATTAATATGGTAAAGACATTACAAAAATATGGTACTTCATTTTTCAGATTTACTTTATTTTATTATGTGTGTGAGTGTTTGGCTGCATGTATATCTGGTTACCAGGTGTGGACCTGGTGGCCGAGGAGACAGAAGAGTGCATTAGACCTTCCGGAACTGGAGTTACAGAGAGTTGTGAGTTGGAGCGTGGGTGCTGGGAATCGAACTCAGGTTTCTGTTCTTAACTGTGGAACTGTCTCTCCAGTTCCAGGACTCTTTCTTAGGACCTTGCTTGTTAGAAGTGTGCCCTTTTTTCAACACAAGGTGTCTTATCCCTGACTGTCTTGAAACTCACTCTGTAGACCAGACTGGCCTCGAACTCACAGAGATCCGCCTGCCTCTGACCCCCGAGTGCTGGGATTAAAGATGTGCAACACCACCCCTGATTCTATTAGGAGCTTTCTAAGCAGATACACAGGAGACTGGAAGAAACACAAAAGACACATCTGACTCCATTAAAGTGGAAAGCTTGTCTGAGCAAAACACCAAAGATAAAACATACAATAAACAGTTGGATGAAAACCCTGCTCTGTAGAAACAGCTCGGTGGGCGAGGGGATCCCTGCGTGAGCACAAGGACCTGAAGTGGGTGTCTGCAATCCCAGCAGGAGTGGGGGCAGAGACAGGGATCCCTGGAGCTCAGTGGCCAGACAGCTAAGTGAATTGATGAACTCCAGGCTTAGTGAGAGACCACCTCTCAAAAACCAAGATGAAGTGGCTGGAGAGACAGTTTATCAGTTAAGAGCACTTAGTGCTCTTGCAGAGAACCGGGTTTGGTCTCAGCACCCACAGGGTGGCTCACAACCATCCTTAGTTGTAAGGGATCCAAAGCCCTCTCAGACCTCTATAGATTCTCTACCTGTGTGCATATATATGTATGCGGACAAATACTTACACAAAACAGAAATACATAATAATAACACACGGAGAATGATTGTGGAAGACACCTAGTGACTCAGTTTCTACCTATGCACTTATCACACCCTCATACCCACACATACAAACCAAACCTCAAAACATAGGCTTGGCACGGCAGTGAACATCTTTAATTTCAGCACTTCAAAATGCAGAGGCAGGTGGATCTCTATGAGCTTCAGGTCAGTCTGGGCTATACAGTGAGACCCAACCTCAAAGCAACAATAACAATAAATTTTTTTCAAAGCTCACTCTATGTTCTCGACTGGGAAATAACTGAACCCCTTGTGACCCTTACTATAAAGTATCTAATAGAAGTGAAAAAGAGTGATGTAAGGATCATGTGAACTGATACTAAGTGTAAGAAAGTAACATATAATAACACAGTTAGGGGGCTAGAGAGATGACTCAGCAGTTAAGAGCACTGGGTTGTCTTGCAGAGAACCCTGGGTCATTCATTCCCAGCAACTGGCTCACAACTGCCTGCAACTCCAGTTTCTGGGACTCTGAAGTTCTCTTCTGACCTCCACAGGTACTTCATGTATGTGGCACACACACATGCAAAGCCATTATACACATAAAATATTATTGAAAAATATGTTAAAATAAGATGTATAGTACTATTCCATCTATGTAAATAAGAAGAATCATATCTATTTAACCATTTAATAGATATTTATCAATGTGCCAAGAACTGTTCTAGACCCTGAGGACATAGGGACCAGTAAAATAGACAAGGTTCTATTTCTAGAGATCCTGTGTGGGAAAAGGGGAGAAAGAATAAATTTAAATTATTTTTAAATATAACTGATTTATTTACAATAAAAAATAATTTTTAAACAGAACAATGTAAAAATGGGAGCAGAGAAGATAATGAAAAAACCTAACAGTTGGGGCTGGAGAGATGGCTCAGTGGTTAAGAGCACTGACTGCTCTTCCAAAGGTCCTGAGTTCAATTCCCAGCAACCACATGGTGGCTCACAACCATCTGTAATGGGGTCTGGTGCCCTCTTCTGGCCTGCAGACAGAATATTGTATACATAATGAATAAATAAATAAATAATAAATAAATAAATAAATAAAAAAGGGAACTCTGGCCAGGTGGTGGCGGCGCACTCCTTAAAAAAAAAAGACCTGACAGTTACAAATTCAATCTCCAGATCAAACAGGGGCCCCTGGCCCTTCTCCCACAGCATCCTGACCGCCCTCCCTGACGTGACTTCCTACCTTGCCCCAGGAAAGCCCTTTCTGCAAGAAGCTGTTGTGTGTGACTTTGTGGTTATTCATTTTCATTTATGAGACAAGGTTGTGTTATGTAGCCCAGACTGGTCTTGAACTCAGCAATCGTCCTGCTTCAGCCTCTGGAGTACTGGGATCACAGGCACACGCCACCACATCTCTCTTTAATGTGTTGGTTTCTAAGAGACAAGATTCTTCCTGCCTTGATCCAGAAAAAAATATTGCCACTATAAAAATTCCTTATGGAAAATTCACGCAAGATTACTGTGGAAATTTAAATAGTTAAGGAAAAGTCTTTCAAAGGAGGCACCAGATGGTGGTGGCGGCGGTGATGGGGCCAGGGCTGGCGCCTTTAAACCCAGCACTCAGGAGACAGAGACAGGTGGAGCTCAGAGTTAGAGACCAGCTTGAAAAGCAGAATGAGTTCCAGGACAGCCAGGGTTGCGCAGAGAAACCCTGTCTTGGGTGAAAAAATAAAGAGGCAAGCTGGGGTGTGGTGGCTCAGGCCATTAATCCCAGCACTTGGGAAGCAGAGGCAGGCAAATTTCTGTGAGTTCAAGGCCAGCCTGGTCTACAAGAGCGAGTTCCAAGACAGGCTCAAAAGCTACAGAGAAACCCTGTCTTGCGGGGGGAAAAAGCATATATGATATATAAGTGTATATAGGATTAAAAGTAGAAGCAAGACTGGGGGAACAAATGGGAATAATTAGAAGAGAGAAATGTAAAGGAGGGATAAATTGGTCAAAGCATATGATATATGTGTATGAAAATGTCTCTGTGTGTACATATGTGTGGATATTCAAGTGTGTGACAGCCAGAGGTCTATGTGAGGCATCTTCCACTATTGCTGTCCACCTTATTGTTTCAGATAGACTCTCACAGAGAACCTGGAGCTCCTGGGTCGGTTAGACTGTTGGCCAGCAACCCCCAGGGATCCTTCTGTGTCTGCCTCCTGGCTCCAACAGCCCCACACAGCCTCCTGCACCTCGCATGGGTGCTCTACTAGGAATCATCTCCTCAGCCTCAGAAAAAAAAATGGCTCTGTGACCCCATCACCATGTACAATGACTATGTGACAATAAAAATCATCCAACTAGAGCTGGATGTGGTTGCACACTTGAGAGGCAGACTTCGAAGGATCTCTGAATTTGAGGTCAGCCTGGTCATGTAATGAATTCCAAGGACAGTCAGGGTTGTACATAGAGAGACCTTGTGTCAAACAAATAGACAAATTTGTGTTTTGTATTTACAAAGTTTTGTATTCATGCACACACACATATAAAACAAAACAGAAAAAGGAGACAATGCGCACATTGCCACAACAGCAAAATCGACGATAAATCCAGAGTCGCTGAAGTGGTGAGAGAGACTCTGAGAGGAGCTTTTTGAGGCAGAGCCACACCACCTCAGGGATCCTGAATGTCCTACAAAGATGGCATTTCAATTTAGCTGGAGGAAACGCAGGACTGTTCAAGACATTGGCTCTGAACACTTAGCGCATTGTTTGGAATAAGGCGATCTATCTGACGCTGTATGCAGCACCAAATTAACACTTAAATGTGAACAACAGAGCTTCAAAAATCAAGGAAAAACACAAGAGACATCAGAGGAAAGCAATGACCATGAGAGTGCTTCTGAGAAAATGCTTCTCCAGGGAGTGAGAGTTGAACACTTACCAGGCAGAACCGTCTCAAGGTCAGAATACACACAAGCCACTCGAGGCCAGGGCCAAAGCTGGCCGGTACCATGGAAAGCTGAACAAATTCTCCAGAGATGAAGAAAGACAAGTGGTTAATTAAAATAAAAAGTGTTGGTGGGGAGGTAGCTCAGTGGCTGAGCACTGGCTGCTCTTCCAGAGGACAGGGGTTCGAGTCCCAGTACTAACATGTCAGATCACAGCTGTCTGGGACTCTGGTTCCAGGTTATCTGACACCCTCTTCTGACCTCCATGGCGCTGCACATGCATGTGGTGCACAGACATACATGCAGGCAAAACACTCATGCACATTAAGTAAAAATAAGCAAACTTTAAAAATAAAGTAAAATGGGAAGTGCCCAGGCTGACAGTAAGTCAGAGACAGGACCAGGAGAGCAGTTTGAGGTCCTTGGGATTTTTGAAACATCATATTTCTCAGACTAGGAAAGCTGCTGGCCAGAGTCAGAGTAATTAGGTTCCCTGAAGCTTCTAATAGAAATGCAAATGGACACAATATGAAGAGTATTGGGTGTGGAGGCAACTGCAGCCCCATTCACAATAGCCAAGAATCAGGCTCTGCCGAGGTGTCCATCAACAGAGGGGTGGATAAATAGAATGTGGTAACACAATGGAGTTTTATTCAGCCATAAAGAAGAATTAAACTGGGGGCTGGTGAGAGCTCAGGGGGTTAAGGCATTTGCTACTGAATCTGGTGACCTGGTTTCCGTCTCCCGGATCCACATAGTGGAAGGAGAGAGCAGACTCACAGAACGTTGTCCTTTGACGTCCATACAAGTGCTGTGGCTTGTCACACATGCACACAGAGATTCTAAAGATGGAGGTTTTTTTAATTAAAGAAGCCATTTGCTGGCAAATAGAGGCTACTGCATTAACTGAAGTTAAATGAAATCAGGCAGAACTGGACAAAAACACATGTTCTCTCACACTCTGGGGTTTTAGAGTTGTTCAGAGACACTGCAAATCATGTACGTATGTATGTATGTATGTATGTATGCATGTATGTGCACACACACAGACACACACGGCATAAAAGAGAAGAGGAAATAGGACTGCAGGGAGAGGAGGAAAGGCAGAGGGACTGATGGTGTACTGGAGAGCCATTGTCTGTGTGAGACCAACAGCATAAAATCAATACAATCCATAAATAAGCACATAGACAACAATAAATATGAGGGCCCTCCTAGAGCCCTTGAAGAACTGTCTGTCCTAAAGAAACACTGGAATTTGATGAAGACAAATCCACTGCAATGTAGTTTCATTAAAAGCAAAACAAACAAAAAACATGTTGAAAGCTTGATAATAGGAGAATGGCTGGTGAAGCCAGCGAGTCTTTGGCTACTCTGGAGCCGTTAGTAAGAATGAGGAATGTCTTCATCTAGTAACCCCGGGTGGACATTCACCAGACGCTGTCACTTGAGACAGCAAGTATGTGTGAAGTTGTGTATGTATGTGTGTGTCTGTTTGTGTGTGTATCTATGTGTAGGTATGTATGTGTGCATGTGTGTATATGTATGTATGTGTGTGTATCTATGTGTATATGTGTAGGTATGTGTGTGTGTGTTATGTATTTGTAAAGTAAACTCCTGTGTGTTCATATGTACCCACACAGTAGCAAGTCGTGTGTGTGTGTGTGTGTGTGTGTGTGTGTGTGTGTGTGTATGTGTGTGTATGTCTGGCAGGGAATGTGCCTTTCCTTCTGTTTCCTCTGGGGACTAGAAGTTGATCAGAGAAGGAAAATTTCTCCCAGCATCCTTTGTTTAATGTTTTGAAGTATTTAGTTTGCTTTGAAGACAAAATTTTCCCTAGTTCTAAGGATGACACCAAGCGCCTTGAGCACATGGGACAAGTACTCTCCCGCTGTCCCCCAACCTTCCTCCTGACCTGTCAGACAACTCTTAGATGTGTGTTTCTGTGCTTGTTCAAGGATCCAAGCAGATTCAAATCAAAATGTTTAGTGAAGAATTTCTTAAATGATCTGGGCAGTGGTGGCACTTGGCTTTACTCTTAGCACTTGGGAGGCAGAGACAGGCGGATCTCTGTGAGTTCGAGGCCAACCTAGTCTACAAGAGCTAGTTCCAGGACAGGCTCCAAAGCTACAGAGAAACCCTGTCTCAAAAAAACCAAAAAAAAAAAAAAATGACCATTAACAACATTTACATAGCATTGATGCTACTGACAAGGAAAAACACCAGGAGGGTAAGTGTGCCTAGCACCCTTTTCTTTTCTTTCTTCTTTCTTCCTTTAATATGGAATGCTACACACACTTGCATGTCATCCTCACACAGGGGCCATGCTAATTTTCTCCGTGTCTTTTCCAATGTATGTGTGCGTCTGCACGGGATTGTGTAGAATGGATTCCTCCCTCCACAAATTCAGCATTTCCACATTCTAACTCCTTCTTCCCCCCCCTCCCCTCTCCATTTCTCATCAGGAACTAAAATCTAGAATGCCCAAAGGAGACAGTCATTAGATGTGATGACAGTTTCAATTTCGATTCACAAACAAAATAAATCTCAGAATGATTGAAAAAAGAAAAAGACCCGAGGGATGTCTACAACACAAGCCACAGAAGGGTTTCTTTCCTTCGTGTTAGTAAGTAGCCCTTGCAGGTCTGGAGAGACTCCTCAGCCATTGGGGGCACGTCTGTTCCACAAAGGCCCCAGGTTTCACAACCAGCACTCACACGGCAGCTCCCACATGGCGGCTCACAAGCACCCATTGCACACACAAGGCACACATACATATAAGCAGGCAATACACTCATATACACACAGTAAGTAAATATTAAATTTTTAAAAAGAACTCTTTCAAACTTGAGGTAAGAGAAGTTAATTCAACACAGAAGTAATCAAGTGTACAACAGATAAAATAAGAATGCAGAATAAATATTAGTAGGTTTAACCTTACTAGTAGTTGGAAACTCTGAGGGTTTGTTTGTGTTTTTTTTTTGTTTTTGTTTTTGTTTTTACTTGTAAAGGTTTAGTCTGGAAGGTTTTCTTCTGGAAGGAAGCAGTGAAATTACACGTGTGATTTTGCTTGCTGGGAATGTGAGCTGGCACATTTGATATAAAATATATAAATACCTAGAATGGCTTTGTTGTATTTAGTTTTTTTCTTTTCTTTTCTTTCTTTTTTTTCTTTTTTTTTTTTTGAGTTTCTCTCTGCAGCCCTGGCTATCCTGGACCTCACTCGGTAGACCAGGCTGGCCTCGAACTCACAGAGATCTGTCTGTCTCTACCACCCAAGAGCTGGGATTAAAAGTATGCACCATCACTATCTGGCATGTTTTTAAATTTTTACTTCTATGAATTTATCTTGTAATTGTAACCACACTGTATATATGTGAAATGATTTCAATTATTGTAGATGTTTTGTTATGATACATTTCAAACACATACAAAATGAAAGAGAATGGCATATGGATGCTCACTGCCTCCCTGTGTTCCAATTATTATCTCGGAAACAGTTCTATTTCTTTGGTATGGCCACACTTTTTAGCAAACCATCGTAATACTTTACCCACAAAGAGACTCTCTAAGAAACTTGGCCAGAGGAATAGTATGGCAATAAAAGTTAAGAGTGATTCCATGCCAGGTGTGGAGGGCCACCTGCAACTCCAGCTCAGGAGGCAGAGGAAGGAGAATGACTACAAGACAGGATCAGACACCATTTCAAACAAAGCAAAACGAAATGACAATAATAAAAACCAAAGCAACAATTCCTTAATATAGAAGAATGATCTCACTGTTGCCATATTTCCCATAAATTAGATTAAGAAAAAAACTACTTGTTTAATTAAGATGCAGCCTTGGGGCTAGGGAGATGACTCGCTGGGTAAGAGAGCTTGATCTGCAAGCACAGGGTCCTAAGTTTGAATTCCCAGAACCCACAAAGAAAGCTAGGGTGTGTGCCTAAAACCCCAGCACTCGAGGGCAGAGACACCACATGGATCTGAACTCATCAGTCAGTCAGCCTGGTAGAAATGGCAAAATGTGGAGCTTCCAGTTCAGTGAGAGAGCCTTTCTCAAGGCAATTGGCAGTAAGGGATAGAGGACAACATGCCTTGTCCTGCTCTGACCTCTGCATGCACTTGTACTGGGTGCTTAGGGCGTGCACACTGACATTCCCATGAATAAAACACACACGCACACACGGAGTTTAGAATTGTGACAAAGAACCAACCTGAATACCCATCAGTAAAAAAATAGTTAAATAAATAACATGTTAGCTACACAATTGCATACTGTGAAGTTTATTCAAAAAAGAATGAAAGAATTCTAGATATATTTCCACATAACATTTGCTAAATGAGAAAAAGGGTTTGTGAAAACACTACCCGATTTTGCAATATGTAACTCGCATGTTTGTATGTTTCAATTACTAGGAACATCATACATCATGCAGGGAAGTAAGAGTCTTTATCTGTCTGTCTGTCTGTCTGTCTGTCTATATCAAGGCAAACCAGCTTGATGGACTATATGATTAAAAAGACACCTTACACCAAAGAAAACAAAGGCCATCATAAAATTGAAAATCAAGCTATAAACTAGAACAACCACAATAAAACTGAGAGCAATGCGGGGGACTATATACAGAATTTCTATTGGCTGATGAGGAAAGGAGTATTTGAAAATATGGTCAAAATGAAGAACCAGCAATTGGCTGCAGAGGAGATGCCCCTGGGCTCCCGGGTGTGGGAAGACACTCAGCTTCACTAACCAAGACGTGAAGTTGGATGCCACCTCCTCCAGTGACATTGACCATGTCTAAATGACCCACAATGTCTAAGGATGAGGCAAAGCAGTGTGAATTACTAGACCTCTTTTGCAGACTAATTTGACAATATCTATCAATATGTAAGCAGGCCAGGTGTGGTGGCTCTCACACACAACGGGGAAATGGAGGCAAAGATTCCAGAGTTCAAGATCAACTTTGGCTACATAGTGAGTTCTAAGCCAGCCTGGACTACATGTACATACTGCCTCAAAATACCAAAACCAGGGACCATCCAAATAGCTTAGCTGGTCAAAGTGCTATGCTGCCAAGCTCGAGGACCCGAGTTCCATCCCCTGCTTCCACATACGTGGTCCTCTGACCGCCAAGCGCTCACACTCATACATACAATAAATAAATAAAAATGTAAAAAAAAAAACCAAAAACAACCAGAGGCTGGAGATATGACTTAACACTTAAGAGTGCAGACTGTTCTCTTGTAGAAAAAGCATATTGCTCTTTCAAAGGACCAGAGCATGATCCAGCTCACAACTGTCTGTAGCTCCAGCTCCAGGGGATCCAATTACCTCTCTTGGCCTTGTGCATACACAACACCCACCCATTCCTTCCCTCCACATACTGTAAAATATTTAACAACAAGCAACCTTCTGAATCAATCAATCAAACAAACAAACATAAAAAATAGGTCTAGAGATGGGGTTAGGTAAACAGTTCAAAGGTGGGGGGAGGCTTGTCCAGCACCTGAGGTGCAGAGAGGGTATGGGAAAATAACTGTCCAGCATTTTTGGTAGCCCTGCAAATTGTCACTGCCAAGGACAATCAAACAAAGACACCCTTTGACCCAGTAACCCATTTTGAGGAGCTCCCTCACAGATATACCCAGCAAATGAAAATAACCAACCAACCAACAACCCCCCCCCCCAGGTTTATTTACTGCAGTATGTATGCAATAGCAACAGAAAATAGTTCAATGTCCACTCATCAGGCACCGGCTATGTGACAAAGAGCCATACAAAGAAACCAAATATTTGTTAAATATACGCAAGAATTCTTTACATCTAAATGCAGTGGTAGGAAAATAAACATAGCTGTACAAATGTGCAAAAACATGCAAATGGCCAAAAAGAGTGGAAGAGTTTTTTGCCTTAGACTTTAAAAGGGGGAGCGGGAGATTGGGGACTGGTGAGAAGGTTCAGCAGGTCCTAGGCAGAGAACCTGGGAGCGACAGCCTGAGTTCCTTCCCCAGGACCCAGATGGTAGGAAGAACCAACTCCTGAAATTGTCCTCTGACCTCCATATATGAGTGAACACATACACACCAAATAATAATAATAATAATAATAATAATAATAATAATAATAATAATAATAATAATATAATAAAGATGATGATATTATGGAGATTTTGGTGATTCCCTACTTGACAATTGAGTGAAATCTTTTTCAAATCAGCAGTTTTGCTGCTAGGAATTTATTTCACTGAAACATTACAAAAATCTGCACAAAGCCTGGGGCCTTGGGAATTCATTTCACGGTATTTGTACTAAATTGGACCAAATGCAGGTCCTCCCCGGGCAACATGATTAGCTTACTGCACCATCAAGGACACTGAGCTGGTGGAACCTTTAAGAGTTTTTAAAGGTGAATTTCAAAATAGGATAAGGAAATCACCTGGAGGAGCACGCAAGGAAAGGATGCGGCTTCCCGCATCCTGTGCTTCTGTTTTCCTGTGAGGCTTGTATTCTGGAATTAAAGCCCTCCACGGGCTAGTCGATGTGGTTGAGTGTGGCCGGCCTAAGCTGTACCATGAGGGTGTGGGTTCCTCCCCGCAAGCCCGCAAGGGCACCCAGGCAAATGTCAGAGTCGGGGAGGTCAAACCTTCAGCAAAAGAAAGAACAGCTCTATTTTCTAAGCTGCCATAGCCTTGTGGGTTGGCAGGACGCAGAATTATCTAGTGGTTTTAGCTAATTTGTTGTTAGATATTTTTGTTGTTGTTGTTTTGGTTTGTTTTCGTTTTTGTTTTACTTTTGGTTTTTGATAGACCATGAGGAGGCTAACCTTGAAGCTGAGGCAATCCTCCTGTCTCTGCACCCATTGCAAATTCTTGGCTACCACTCTGGACAATCCGTTTAGGCTAGGTTCTGCTGGAACCTTACTGGCACTTCCACTGCTATCCTGCAAGTCCAACGACCTTTCAAGAGATTCAACAATGCCTTCCCAGCCCTATGATCAGCACACACACACACACACACACACACACACACACACACACACACACGAAATTAAGTTTGTCCTATGTTAGTTTTTCTAAAGCGATTCCCAAAGTTAGGAATTTTAAGAATAAGGTTCTGACGACCTCACACCTTAGCATTTACGTTGTATGCTCCTCCTGTCCAAACAAATGTGCAACGAACTCCCCATTCGTTGGGGAGTGGTCACTAGCCGCCTCATGCTTAAGAAATAGGTCACAGCAGCAAATGGTCTTCTTTCATTTATTTGGCAAATATTTGAGTGCCTACTGTGTGCTGAGAAAGGAAAAATGGCGTGGGCTGGGCAGGCAAGGAATCCACCTCCCAGGGGCACAGAGAGAATGGGGATTCCGACTGCCCGCTCTCCTGACACCTCCCTTTCTGCCACTGTGCTGTCTAGGAGCCCAGTGCCGCAGTTTGGAAGCCTCGAGTCTCCACAGCAAATCTCCAGGTTGAGAAGCTCCTCGGGCTTTATTCATTCAGGTACACAGGAGTGCACGGTGGTGTCTGTGAACTAAGTCAAGAAGAAAGGAAGGCACAGCTCTGAGAGCAAACGGTTAGAGGGCGCCGCCTCTGCAGGCTGACACCCTGCTTCTGGTCACAACAACGAAACCTGTACCTACTTAATTTCATCCGCCCTTGGCTTTCTAGACCAGATCCCCACCGGTCGCTGCTCCTTCTCCGCAGTGTCTAGGCCCCTGGAAAACCCCGGCGTCTGCAGGCGGTGGAAGAGCTTAGGGGCCCTTCCCTTCTGCAGGATACTCCTGGCTACTAGGAGCTCCTAGGCTACTCTGGCTCTCCGCGGAAGGGCTTGCTGCACTTAGCGCCTTTTCTCAGACCGACTCCACCTGCGGTGCAGAACAGGGGCTTTCACAGCCGTCGGATCCCCGGAGAACCAGGCCAATTTCTTTCATATGAAACAAACAGGAAAGGGAAGGCAAAAAACCTCCCCCTGTCGCCCCCGATTAAAATGAAATGGAAGAGATGTGTCCAACCCGGAGAGAAACAGAAGGCAGAGGCAGCTGAGCAATGGCGTCGAGGCCTACGTGATGCACAGACGTCCTTTCTAGCGGATGGCGCCGGTAGCCTGAAGGCGAGTTTAGAGCGGAGGCCGCCCTGCTACGCGACACGGATTTTTCCCCAGCCCCAGCGATCCACACTCCCAGCTCCAGCTTTCCAGGGATTTGTTCCCAGCCACCCCTCATTGGGTCCTGTGATTGTGTAGAGCCCTCTAACTCGTCCCAATCGTTCTCTAAAAAAACGAGGTTTGGTCAGAAGAGCAGCAACAAGGCCACGTTCTGCGGCCTGCTTCGGTTTCCTGTGGGGAGTGTGGCTAGTACACAGAGGGGAAAACACAGAACCAAATGACCGGGGCACAGACCAGTGGCGAGAATGCGGTTCTTCTGACAACAAACGAAACAACGGGGAAAAATTAAAGTGCACCCGGCAAACACTAAAATTAAAAAACAAGCACAAACAAACAAACAAACAAAATCTTCCGAAATTCCAAAATGCGGTTTCCTGAACGAGTCTTCTAGAGCTCTCAACATCTGCTTCGGGCAGGCGGTTGTGTGCCGGACCAGATTTCCGAATGTATCCACAGACTGAGATTCGGGGACACCCCAGAGGCCCAAGACTGGGACTTTGCCTAGCTCTCTGTATTTCAATGAGGCCCTGGCTTTGAAGCACGGCGCTTGCCCAGCAAGGCCAGGCCTGCAGCCTGGAGGTCTCCCCAGGCTCAGGGGCCCGTGGAAATCGAGCCTAGCCTTCCGTGGTGGAAGAGAGTCAGCTGTTTGAAGCCACTGTCCTTTGCGCCGCTTTCCCCGGTGCAGCTGTAGAAGGCAGGCCAGTCCCACACAACCATTGGGCTGGGTGTGCGTGCTGGGTGCTCCCACCCGGCTGGCTGCGAGTTTTGAAGGGCCAAATCATGCTCAAGTCGTTTCAAGTCATTTCAAGTCAAAGACCCAGTGTTCTTGGGTCCCCAAGCACCGGGTGCATCTGTCCAGTTTCTTCTCCAGAGCGCTTTAGCCGGGTGGACTCCTCTGAAGGATTTGCCATTTTCGGAAATGGTTCTCCCAAAGGCTGGGGTGCCTCCGATGAGTCTTGGCTAGCGTTTGGAGACCTGCAGAGGAGGCAGCAGGCTCCAAGGGGCTCTTCTGACAGAGCAGATTATTGGTGCCTCCTGGCACTGACCATAAAGCTGTGGAGCTTTCTTGTCTGGATTGATATGGAAGGCACCACCGGGCTGAGCCAAAGGAGGCGGCAGGCTTATTTATCAATTGCAGGGCTCTGTAAATTACACTGTCTCTCTTCTGCCTGTCCCAATCCCTCTCCATTGAAAGAGTAAGCACAGGATTGACCAACAACAGGGTGAGGTTAGAGCTTGGAGGCCCCATTCCTCGCCTGCCCCCATTGGTGAGCCCCTTCCAAGATAAAACAAAAGGTTCCTTCCACATTACCCCTCCTTGGCCAAAGGCCCTGCACAACAGATGCCTAGGGGCCTTAGAGACTGTGGAGTCCTGGAGGAAGCCTCACTGTGTGGAAGCCTGTGGTGTGTCCTTGTCTGGTCTGTCATCTTGGTGCACAGTACTTATGCCAACCGCTGGAGAGAATGCCTCCATTTTGAAGGCTGGTGAGCAGAACAGGGGGCCTCCTGGACTCCCAACTTTGCATTCTCAGAGGAAATCTGAGACATTGGCCAAGCAGGGTTACCTAGAAGACAGAGAAGAACCACCCCGCCCCCTCCTTTTCTTCAAGGTGGTCTGATTCTCCTTTATCAGTTGTTCTTCACCTTTCCCCAGGAGCTCAGTCCCAGTCCCTGGGTCCATGGTGTATGTGTGTGTGTGTGTGGGGGGGAGTAGTTAACAGGGGCTTGACTACCAAATCACACTGCCCCATCCATCAGACAGGATTTGTAGGTCACCCAAGGGCTCCCCACTCCTTCCTTCAACAAATATTTGTGGGGATCCTGCAGAGTGCTTTCTGTGGTCCTGGCAGCACACTGGATCCTTAGCAAGCTCGCTGGAGATGAAACCACCAAGGCTGGAGGGCAGTCAGGCCAGAGATGAGACACCAATGCTGCTCACCTCTAGCTCCAGCTGTCTTTGGACTTTCCAGGGCTAAGGATCTTTCTCAATCCATCCCACAACCAGGGGTGGGAGGGAGGGTGGAAAGAATCACTCTCTACCCTCCCTACCCTCCCAGCAGCCAGGGCAAAGATCCTCTCCCTTGCACCTTTTAATGACTGCCTTGGAAGATATGAGGAAAATATGTCTTCAGAGGATCAGGGGACCAGGGTAAAATGTGCTTAGGACATATGTGAGGGCTGTTTATTTTGGACAATGAAGGCTTCCCTGCCCCAGTGTTGGGCTGGTTTCACTTATGGAAGCCTCCATCCACCCTTAGCTGTGGTGGGGCTTCAAGTAATTGAGCAGTGCTGGACACTAGTGATTCTGCCTCGGAGGGATTAGCAGTAAACGACATCCGGGGCATTTCAGGCCAGTAATAACATCCTTGTCATTAAATGGGGGAGGGGCAGAGGGATTTGTGAGGGCTGCAATTGCTTTCCATTGCAGGCAGGTGGATAACTGTACTTCATAGTTAATAATTCCATTATACTTTACAAATGTAAGAGAACAAACAGCCTTGTGGGAGTACACTACACAAGTGTATCCCTGACGATGTACAGGCAACCCTACGTATGTGTCCCTGAATGACTTAAGTGGTTCTATCCCAGAAAGAGGGGGCCACTTTTTACTTCCACCTTTTAGAGTCTGCCCCAGAGACAATCCCATTGATGCCCATGAACAAGGTTTATTTGTTCTACATAAAGGTTCATGGGCGGTGGGTTGTCTTTGGGCTCCAAACTCAGTCAACCTGACAGGAAGATAGATCTGTTCTTAGGCGGCATTGATGCACAGCACTGGTGAGGACTGGAGACCTTACCCTAGGAGCTGGGAACATTAGACTGTGCCTTCATCTCTGGAGGGAAGCCTTGCAGATTTCCTCAGTGAAACTCAACTGGTGATACACTTGCACTCAGAACCCCTCAACCGGCAGAACGGAATTCTAATTTAACCCCAAATGACCAACAAGTCCTCACATCTTTGTGGTGTGACTGCCTTAATTCCATGCGGGTCCCTAGAGTGGCACTGGCCACCCAATCTTTTAGTGACCACACCTATTCCCAGGAGTGTTCCTTTCCCTTCTCCTGAATTCAAGACAGCTTCTTATGCCTTCAGGCAGGCCGTCCCTATGCCCTGCCCTAGCTGGATCTCAGAGGTCCAGGGCCACTCAAAGATACAAGGAAGCTATACTCCACTGGCTCCAAGGTATTCTCTCAGGTGAGAGAAACCTAGGTTCTCCTAGGCAGAAGGGAGGAAATTTGCTGTGGCCGGTGGCCTTCTGAGCACGTGGGATGAAGAGGCTCCATAAGGGCAGCTAGGGGAAGCCAAGTGAGCAGCGAATCCGAAACACCAGGATGGCGGAGGACAACAGGCCCCAGGCCCAGCTGAGGGCAGGACCCAAAAATAGAAAGAATTCTACATTGGAGAGGCCCAGACCCAGGAGGTTGATACCGGGGCCTGAGTCTGGATGGGCAGTGGTAGGAGAGTGCTGTGAAGGGTAGTTCCCCGCGGGAAAAGGATTGGGAAACAGAGTGACCGCAAACGGAGCTGAGGAAGAAAGCAGTCAGCCAGTCTAGGCGGATGGGGCGCCCAGAGTCGGCGTCCAAGCTAGTGGGAACTGGGTCAGCGCAGCCGCGGCGAGCCAGCCTTCCTCGGCCCATCGAGCCTTGTGTGGGCACTAACCCACGCAAGGCCCAATGCTGGGAAACATGGCTGTGCTAAGGCGGGGAAGCACTCCGCCTGCCTGCAGGGTCGGCCTTCTTCAGCATCTGCCCACTCGGGTTCCTCCCTATCCTGTCCCTGCGGAGCGCGCGTGACACTTTCAACACTCTTGCTCTGAGAACCGCTGTCCGAGGGCCCTGGCTCTCGGGGTCTTGATTCCCCAACTGATTAGCATCTCTTACTACAGCAACCCGCCGGGATGGGCCTAGAGAAAAAGGATCAGCCCAGGAGGACGAACTGCTGGGCGGAGAAACAGGGACTCTTTCCAGCCCTTGCTTTGTCCCCTACGTTCAACTCAGTGTCCCGCACACAATAGGCACTCGGAATATTTGTTGGGTGTACTGCCGAATGAATGAACCAGTATATGAACTGAGTGATGGACGCTGTAGAGAGGTCAGAGTGCCCAAGAAGGGCAGCATGGTAGCCCAAGGAACCAGAGCCGCGGCTGTCCCCTTACCTCGTACCAGGATGCGGCGGCAGTGGTCCGTCTCACCGAGCGCGGGCTGTCCCTCGCTATCTCCGCCTCTCTCCCTGGAGCCCGCTGGGCTGGAGACCGAGGTCGCCGCAACCTCCCTCGGACTCCCACTATCCGTGTCAGCACGCAAATCTTCCGCTCCGCCGTGGTCTCCGTGGCGCCCGCTCCGGCCACCATGCTCCTCCCGGCGCTTGGGGCCGCGGTCCCGCTCCGCGCCCCCATCGCCCATGCCCACCACCACTGCTGGTTTGGCGGCGGCAGTTGCTAGTCCAAGCTTAGGGTAGCAGGTCCTTCCCCGCCCCTCCCCGCCCCTTCCTTCTTCGACCCCGCCCCTCTCAGGGCCCCGCCCCCCGTCGGCGATTGGGTGCCAGCTAGGGTTCTGGGACTCCGGCTGGCTCGGCGAGGCGCAGCGCAGCGGGAGATTGGGGATGGAGTGGGGAGGAAGAGGGAGGAGGTGAGGAGGGAAAAGGGGAGGGAGAGAAGAGGTGGACGGACCGGAGAGAAAGAAAAGAAGGGGAGGGGCCGGTGTCCTTGCACCTCTGCGTGTGGCGCCTCGTTTAGAGCCTGGAAGTGGGAGTCCGGACCGTCCGGACTTACAGAAGACGGCCTCACACCCGCTCCTAATCTTTATTACTCCCCACCGGTCCTTCTAGACGCCTTTCCTCACTGTCCCCTGTATCCACAGGGAAATGCACCCAGCTGTTCAGGCTGACTCCGCTGGATGGATTACCCAGTGTGCGAGGAAGGCGACCCAGGCGCGACCCTGCAGAAAACAGGTTTGCTGGTTTCTGGCACGTGTAAGTGTGACCAAGGTCCGTGGCTCCTTCCCTAAAGGCTAGGGGACACTTACTTCCCCGCCCCCCATCTCGGTCCCTTCCCTTTTTCTACCTACAGAGCTGGGATGATAAGCCAGGTACTAGAGGGGAGCCAAATGCTTGGTGTGAGTTCAAGCCAAGATACTTCAGGAGGCCCCAAGATACTTCAGGAGGCCCCAAGATCTGGTTGAGGGTGTGTGTGATTACCAGGCACGGACGAGTATCCCCCTGGCCCCTGTGAGGGTGAACAAATATGTAAGCGTGGGGAGTCGGTCAAGGCCTTGGCCTATGTTTTGTGTGTGTGAAAATGATTGTGTGCATTGTTCAGTCCCAGGTGTCCTTAGCCAAACGGGAGGTTGGCAGAGACGCACCGGTGACAGAGCGACTCTCACTGGGTCTTTGTGAAGTATTGGAAAAGGAAAGGAAAGGGGTAAAGAGAGAGTGTCTGCTGGTCCATACTAGGAAAGAAAGGAAGGGAAGAAGCCTGGGAGAGTGGGAGAGAGAAGAAGACACTATCAGAGTGTTCTAAGCCAAGGATACAGAGGGGGAATGGCTCCCGGGGCACGTGATAGAGCCTGCAGAGGAGGAGCGGTGTGTACCAACTGTGGGCGCCTGGAGTTCACAGGATGTTTGGGTGGGGGGAGAAGAGATAAAGGAACACTAGCGCTTGGATAGTTAAAGCGGACTCTATGTCTCAGCTGAGATAAGGGCGATGTGGCCAGCCCTGCTCTGATTCACCGCAGTTTGGCCTCTGGAGGGCTGTAGGACTTCTCACCAGCCCCCACGGAAAGTATGCCCCCACAGGGGTGTGCCCCTAACACTGGTCACCTTACCTGCTCCATCTGCATTTATCTCAATTTTTAAAATTACATCTTACAGCTAGTGGAGAAAGAAAAACGCAAACCAAAGAACAAGTTAGTGGCAGCGAGACCTCACACTCTCTGCCCAGGCATCTCCTCCCCCTGCCTCCCATGAAGCTGTTTCTATGCCTATAGAAGTGAAGTGGCTCCTTCTGGACCCTTCCAACAAGCTGCGTTTCTTTTCAAGATTTTAAGCCTTCATTTCACCAATGGGAGGAAGTCAGTCTTAGCCCATGAGCCTCTTCTAGAGCCAGTACCATAGTAAGCTGGGCCATTCCTCCTGGAGAGTTTTGCAGAGAACTGGGGTCTGGGGGTTTGGGCTGTTCTGGGTCCCCTGGTGACCTGTGAGCACTCAGGAGATTGGTCCTTCGGTGCCACTGGTCTCTTGCCAGTGCATTTTTCTGCTCAGGGAGACTGCATTCTTTAGTGCTCTCCTGGGAAAGGAAGTTTGGATGCACTTGGTCAGTGAGTGCCACAGTCTGTGGCGGTAATGGGATGCTGTTGGCTCTCCTGGGTGTCTGAAAGTGCCCTGGGAAGGGAGGACCTGTAGAGAGGAGTGGCTCTGGGATCCCTTCTCCTTCCAGGGCTAAAGGCATGGTGTATCTGAGTTATAGCTGATGAGGATTCTGGAGGCTGAAGGTTTTTTTCATACAAGTTAGGGAGTCAGGAAGCCTGGACTTTACTGTACTCTCCTGGGTATCAGCACCCACCTGCTGCCTCACTCACAACTCAACTTGGCCACAACCCTGAGAATCTCTCTTCCTTCTCCTTCCACCCCTCCCCACTCTGTTTCTTCCTCTTTCTCCTTCCCCCTCTTCTCCTTTCTTCCTCTTCAGGGTCTCACGTAGCACAACCTGGCCTCAAACTCACAGCCATGTAGCTATGATGAACTTTTGATCCTTCTGCCCCACTAAAATGCTGAAATTATAGGTGTGTGTCTGGAGTTATGCAGAGCTGGAGATTAAACTCAAGTTTCTCGCATGCTAGGCACGCACTCTATTAACAGCTTTCCCTCTGAAGCGTAGTGAAAACCCTGAAATTATGACAGGAAGATGGTGAAGGAAGACAGGAGGACACGATGACGTAGACCCAGCTCACTCCAGTTTTTCCCTGCTGCTTCCTTCTTGCTGAGGGCAGGGTGGGCCATCTCCTCAGTCCTCCAGCTTTGTGTGCTGAGCTTGCCTGCTCACTCACTGTCATCCTCTTCCCTGGTTTGGAAGTCCCCCCAAAGATCCCTGGGGAGGCCCAGAGTAACTTTTGCTTTGTCCCCAGGTAATCCAGTACTTAGATTTGTCATCACGGGAGCTTGGAGTTTGGGGTGAGCAGGAAAAACTGCTTGTAGACCCAGTCCTGGCTCACAGAACAAGCAGAGCTCACAGAAAATGTCCACCCTGCTCATTTCCCTTTTCAGCCCCCATCTGGGAGCCAGACCTCGGTACTGACAAAGCTGCCAGAGGACCACTGTCCGACCCATCCCTTTCCCATAGGGATATGATGGCACCTGAGCCGAGTAACCCTGCTGAAAGAGAAGGGGCGGGTGTGGCAGTGAGCTCTCTAGCAGGTCCCTGTGGAGGCAGAGAGGTGCTGGGGACGTGGTGCCTCACATTCTGGTGCCTGGCCTCCTGCTGAATTGAACCAGGCTTGTGGACACATTTTTAAAAAGTCAAACATGCCACTCTTTGTCATGTGTAGTTACACACACATTTTTTAAAAAAGATTTAGTTTTATGTATGAGTGCTTTGTGTGTATGTATGTCTGTACACCATGTGTGTGCCTGGTGCTCGTGGAGGTCAGAGGAAGGATTCCCTGGAGCTGGAGTTACTAGTTAGGGATGGTTGTAAACAACCATGTAGGAGATGGGAATTGAACCCAGGTCCTCTACACCAGCAGAAAGTGCTCTTAACCACTGAGCCATCCCATATAACCCCTACAGATACATTTTAAGCAACACAGGATGATTGTGACCCGGGTTCTGAAGGAGCTGGACCCTTGTGCTGTAGGACAGTGGGAGTGGGTAGAGCCTGAGAGGTCACTGCTGAGGCTGAATAGAAACTGCTATAGGCTAGAGCTACCAATCCCAGTGGCGGATATCAACCTGTCACCTCTGGACTCACCGCCAGCCTGCTTCCTCATGCTCTGCTCTTGCTGGCCTTTGTCTGCTGGAGTCCCCTGATGGCAGCAGTGCTGTAGGTCACAAGGCAGGTAATTATCAGTCTGCAGTTGCTAGATTCTTTCTCCCAACACTCTGGGTTCCAAGATATGACTCTGACTTGTCTAAACTGTCTCTTGGAGGATATCCAGGCTGTTTCCCCTACTTCACTCTGTCTATTCATTCAGCTCTTGCAGGAAACCTAACCAGGTTGCCAGAGTTCTAAAGTGAGCCAACACCCATTGCTCTAGCAAGGAGTTTGTCATTTTCCAGAGCTGCTGAGTCCCCGGCCTTGCCAGGAGACTACCTTGGGGAGACTGTGAGTCTCCAAGAAAGGCACACTGGAGGGGCACGTGGTGACAGGCAAGGTCTGCTAACTGCATCCAGGTGCCAGACAGGCAGGTGTGGAGCAGACAGTATTCATCTTGGCTCTGGTTTTGACAACAGCACCAGAGAATTTTAAGGGAGGGGAAAGGCAGGGAAGGCTTGTTCAATAGGAACCCACCCAGATCACCTGTAATAAAATCTCTGGTGTTCAGCTGCAGGTGCATGGTAATCCAGAAGTTTCTTACAGACATAGTAGGCAGTCTCCAGGTGATTCCCACCTGAGGGTCACAGGACTGGGACAAGAGTGGTAGTGGTGTGTGCGATATTGGCACTTTTATTGAGAAATAGCTCAAATAAACACATAACTTATCATTTTATAATGTACGGTTTGGTAGATTTGAGGGTATCACCGGTAAGTGTAGCCAACAACACTTTCATGGGTGAGGGATGCAGCCCAGATAGAGTGCTTGTCTAGCAAATGGAAAGCCCTGGGCTCCACTTCCAGACCCTTCCCCATACCTGTAATCTCAGCTCTTGGCAGATGGAGAGGAGAGGATCAGGAACTCAAAGTCATCCTTGGCTTCATAGCAAGTTTAAGGTTAGCTTGGGCTACAAGAGACCTTGAGGGGAAACTCACGCTCCTCCTATTCCCTCTCAGCCCTGAGCTTTGACTGTGGATTTGCCTGTTTGGAGTGTTTCCTATGAGTGTGAACCCCTGTGGCTGGCTTCTTTCTCTCAGTGTGCTTTAAGGTTCATCATGTGTAGCACGTAGCAACACACTGCTTCTTATAACTAGCATCCACTGTGTGGCAGGCACTTTTGTGTGTTTGTATTTGAATTTTCTGTGCATCCCAATGGAGCCTTACTGATTCTGGGTGTCCAGCCAGCAGCTCAGCTAGGAGGGGAATTTCTGGGGAGAAGACAGAGGAGAGGCTCAGGTAGCATTGCTGTTCACCTGGGTGTATGTATGCTTCCAGTCACCTTCTGGAAGCATCCTTACCAATTCTGTTCAATCAGGAGGCATTGTGGGGCTGCTGGCTTGCATGGATGATGGTGCCTGCAGAGATGACTAAGAACTGTGGGTCTTGGCTAATCCTTGCTGTCACCAACTGGTGGGTTGCTTAGCTTCTGTGCCAGTGTGTCCCCACCTATCTAATGAAAATAGTAGCTCCACCCCCTGGAATTGTTATCATAAGTAAATTAATTAGTAGACCACTTGTTTCCATGCCTGCAGTCATTGGTACCAGAGAAAAACAGATGCTTGTATTATTCAAGTGTCAAGCCAGATACCAGAGGAGGTCATGATAACAAAGGAGGGTGGGGGAAAGTTTCTCATATGACCTCAGCTTCCCCCTGTGTCTGTCCTGGGTAGAAGTACAGAAGGAGCTCAACTGGCCACCATGGCCCCTGGTTAGCACATCAGCCAGTATAGTTTAAGCTTCTGTTTCCCCAAAGGGCCATTAAATATGAAGCACAAACTAGAACCCTGTTCTTAGGCATCCAACCTGGGGGACCTGGCACAACCATATCTTTCCTTGTTTGTAATTCTAGTCTGGTGTCTACCTGGAAGCCAGAATTGAGGCATTTCTAAGCCCGAGATGCTTCAGCTGTTCATCAACCCTGTAGCCTTTGCTGGCCCGGGAAGAGCGCTGTGGGAGATGGCTAGACATCAGTCTTCTGCTGGGAGAAACGGGGGTGGAGTGAGCTGGTGGAGCTGTCCACTAGCAGGTTTCAGTCCTCAAGCCTAGAATTTCCAGGTGCCTGCTGGAGCCCAGCATAAACTGCCCATACTACTTCCCTGTCTACCTTTGCGGAGGAGCCTAGAGACAGTCAGTACCAGTGGCCCTTTGTGGCCTTCTGTGCCTTTAAATTTGTGGTCTGTCACTGGTTGAATGAATTCAATAAAATAGCATTTTAAAAGTACTTGATTCCAGTGGGCTTGCAGAGACCTTTTGCTTCTAGTGTTTATCAAGAGTAACAGATATAATTTCCTCTCTGGCTGCTGTGGCTTCCACATGGCAGGAACACTGCCTATTTAATATTTAAAGCCACCGACCATCCTTTTCTATGTCTCCAGCACTGAGGATCCAGAAGCCCTGTTGCTTCAAGGAGAACCTGAGAACTCTCTGCTCCCTGGCCTATGGCTGGGAAATTTCTAGAGAATCCTAGTCTGGGATGACATGGGCTTCCCACTGTATCAGCCCTTTGGGGATTGAGCACAGGATCTTTTGCATGAGCTCCATGCGCAATTCTAGTCTTGACTCTGGGAAATGACTTCCAAGATGTGGAGTTAAGAGCAGCCCTCAGCTGGTGCTCGAGGAGCCTCCTGGGATCGCCTAAAGATGCCAGCCATTGGCTGAGCTCCCCCCCCCCAACCCAACACACACACACTGCAGTTGTAGCTTCAGGACTTTGTAAGATGCCTCTCTCCGGGAACAGCTGCAATGTTCCAGAATAATCTTCATTAGTCTGTCACCTTTGGAAGCCAAACAGATTCAAGTCCCTCTACAGACAGATAGACAGATCTACAGACAGATCTCTGGAGATCACCGGCTTTGCCCTGCACAGTCAAACATGTTGTGTGATGCAAGCCAAGGCTGGGGATCTCGGAAGTCCTGGTTGGGTCACCCCACCAGGTGGTTCACAGATGTGCACCAGGCAGGCGCAGGGTCCAAGCTCGGGTTTTCAGCGTAACAGCATCCAAGGATACAATTATACAGCCTCTCCCTGAGGACCAGAAAGGATGCGCCTTGCTTCAGCACCGTTCAGCTACAGAACAAAACTAACAACTTCCAGCAAACTTGTAGACTCACAGCTTGGGCGGGTGTGCAGGTGTGGACTAATTTCACCAACGAGTAAAATAACAACCAGTTTTAATTTTTACAGAGGGAAACATACATCTATGAAAAGACTCTAGATAGGAAGAATTGTAAGAATTTGGCAGATTAAGAAGAGTCCCTACAGACTCAGGCCCCATCTCTGGGATTCAAGTTCTTGCCCCATCTCAGACATAAAATTCCCTCAAATCCTCAGTAGGTCTGCGCTTCTTCCAGCCTTTCTGGCTTTCGGGCTTACCACTACTCCGCCGCACCCCCAGTTTGCCAGATTCATTGCCGATATTTGTACTGCTATTGTTTTAAGAAACGAATTAAATTAAGGGGAGCTAAGAGGAGAGGTGTTTGTAGCTAGGTCGTTTGCTTTGGTGGGGAGCTCGGGCCTGAGTGGGGACCCAGTGTGGAGCCCTGGTGGTGCCGAGAGGGAGTGGGGGTTGTGGGGTCAGTGGGAATTATCGCGTGGAGCGAACGTCGCGAGAAAGAGTTGGGGTGGGATTAGCGGGTTCAAAAGCAGGTCAGGGGGAGCTAAGCGTAGCGACCAAGTCCCTGCTAGGTCAAGGTCCTTGGCAGAGGCTGGCTCGGGGAATCCGCAGGGATCCGCGCAGGCCTGGCTGCTGCCTAGCCAGGGACCAGAGGGAGAGGGGACCCCACGCTCCTCTGTGCCGATTACAGGACCCCACTAGAGCTCCCTAGTTGAGCGTGTGCCCAACTTGAGGGAAAAATTTCCCTATTCTTTTACATTTTAATTTTCTCTCTCTTTTTTTTTCATTCTTTCTGTTTGAGGCGCTCAGTAGCCCAGGCTGGCCTTCCTCCTGCCCTAGCCTGTCGAATGCTGAGGCCACAGGCGTGACTTACCATGTCCCGCTTCTTCTTTTTAATATTATTTCTTATCTCTCTAGCCGGATAAATATATAGGCTCACGCTGATAAAATTGTCTTCTCAAGAATCTTTTTCTCCTCCCGGCATCAGTGGCCTTGTGGATCAAATGGGGAGGGGGCTTATGAGACAGTCTAAAATAATCGCATCCCTCTCTCGCGTTCGTACTGCAATACCGAGCGAGAGCTGGGAGGAGCTGAGACTCTTTCTCTTTCCGAAAGACAGAAATGCTTGCGTGACTCCGAGCCCCGAGCGTTTGTTGGGTCATGAGCATTCCTCCTTTTATCCCCTAAAAGTCCCTAAGTTCTCATGGGGTGCAAACGTGGCGATCGATACCGTGGAATTCCGAGTCCTGGCCGTGCTGGCGACCTTAAAAAAATCCACAATGTTGCCGGTGTTGGGGATGAATCGTTTGTGTCTCCGGGTGAAGGTGACCCCGTCTCCACGGTGACACAGTCCGCTCTAGGGACCTGGTCCCCGCTTTCTTTTCTGTTTTCCCTCCGGCGCTAGGCGGACTGGGGAATGGGGTACGCGGGTGAACTTGTTCTTGTTGAAATCCGGCGGGTCTGGATCCTGCTCGGGCTAGCTTTTTGGAGAAAGACCTAGTGGACTCCCGCAGGAGAGAAATTTCACATTTCCTGCGCTCTGGAGACTGAGACCCTGGTGGCAGAGAGCAATGGGGAGCGGAGGTGGCTTGGGAGAGGCCTGGGGTGTGGTGCCAAGGGGATCTGGGTTCCTGCGTGTGGAGCGCCCGGCTCCAGTCCTGCAACCCTAGTGCGGGGCGGCTCCTCCGGTGATCTCTTCTGAACACGTCTCCCCTGCAGGCCCTGGGTGCTGGCGCGGACTTGCAGGCTGCAGACTAGAAATCGGTGCAGAGAGGCGGCTCCAGATGGACCCGCTCGGGTTCGAGTGCAGTTAGTGGATGTGGCTTGACTCTGAGACACAATGCAAATGCCCTTCCGGGTTCCCAGTTCCTCTGGAAAAACGCCCAGGGCTGAAGACACCACCTCTTCACTCTTCAGCTGTTTAAAGGAAGGGGATTCCACTCAGAGATGCTTGCAGGGCCCACAGCGTTCCAGGGGCAGCCCCAGAAATAATGGACTGAAGAAGGAAAGCCTCCCACCGCCGCTCTACCCCTGCTCTTCTGGCGTGGCCCCTCATCCCTGCGCATCCTGATTTCTGAATAAATTTACCTTGAATGTGCCGTTTTGTATGTAGCCCTTTCTGTTTAAAAAACAAACTAATATTTTAAAGGATTCATTTATTAGGGCTCTCTCTCTCTCTCTCTCTCTCTCTCTCTCTCTCTCTCTCTCTCTCTCTGTGTGTGTGTGTGTCTGTGTGTCTGTGTGTCTGTGTGTCTGTGTTTGCACACAGGCCTACTCCCGTGCAGATACTGGTGGACAGCAGGCAGAAGAGGGCATCGGATCCTTATAACTGGAACCAAAGAGTCGGGCTCTTAACCTCTGGCCTCCTTAACTAGTAGTCTTAAAATTCCATCTGTTTATTATGTGTGTACATTTATGCACATCTGCAAGCCCGAAGTCAGAGGACAACTTTCAGGAACGAGTTCTGTCCTACTACGTGGGTTCTGGGCATGCGTCCAGCCATTAGTTTTATTGGCGGCGGGAGCCTTTACCCGCTGAGTCATTTCTCTGTCCGTTCCGTACGTTTAGGAGGCAAGGTCCCCGTGGCCTAGGCTGTCTTCCAGTTTATTATGACCTTGAACTTCCAGTCCTTACTATGGTTACACTAGGTGTCCCACGTCAGGTGTCTGATTTTGGGTTTTTCTAGGTTAGCCCACAAGTCAGTAAGTGGCCCCAAGAGTCTTCCTTTCAACACCGGTTAATATCCTGTTCTACTTTGCGGAACTGCTGTCACAACCCCGGGGCAGTCAGCTAGCCGGTGCTGAAATAGCTCACAACCAAAGTCTTCCTGTCTGCAGCCGTCTCTCCGCCTTAGAGTCTTCAAACCATCATTTTACAGGCTCAACGGCGGCATGGAGAAATCTCAACTGTGGAGAATCCACCATGGGCCTGCATTTCTAAAAGGGCCATCAGAGGCGTTTACTTTGGAATTTATTTGGCAAAAATCGGAATCCCAGACACCAATACTGTGTCCCCTCTCTAACCTGCCCTCCGCACTCCCGAACCTATCCAGGGGTGTTCCTGGACAGAGCACAGGGGGAGAGACTTCTACCGAGGAGGAAGAGGCAGTCGCTGAAGCTTGTGTTGAGCTCTCTCTTTCATCTGGGAAGTGAACGCTGCTGCTGAAACACAGAAAACAGGTTAGTGGAGTGGAGAGAACCAGAGCCCACCTGGGGAGCTTGGCCAGCACAGACCTCTTGGCTCTGGGGTTTGCCGAGGGATACCGGACACTCTATAGCAGTGGATGTATCTCAGAGTGCAGGTGGGAAAGCCAGGGAAGGCTACCCCCTGGCCATCTTGGTCAAGGGACTAGGAAATAGACCTCCTCATCCCAGGCATTTGTAGGATCTGAGAAGGTTAGAGTATCACTAGATTACATGATTACTGTGGTTTGGGTTTTGAAAGAGACATTTCATTCTTGGGACCTGTCTTCTAAGAACTGGTTCCTTCCTTGAGCCACCCTGACACATATTTTAGTTTAGTTCTTTCTTGAGACACAGTCTGGAGTCAAGTGGACCCGGAACTCTTGATTCTCTTGCTTGTACCATCCAATCCTGAGGTGTCACGTGTGCACTCATTTCCTGGACACAGTGTAAATAATTTAAGCATTGTATGCAGCATTTGAATTTTATCATAATGAGACTATGCATGTGTTGTAAGATTAATTTTACAATTAGGACACAGCAGAGATGCATACCTAACTAGACAGAAGTGGGAAGAAGAAGTCTGTCTTTGCTTCAGGACCGGTCCAGCCGGAGGAACCATGTGGGTGTGTAAGCTAAGCTTGGCTGCAGTAACCATGTGTGTGTCTAAGTTAATCCTGGTTGAGGGAATCAAGTGCGTGTCCAAACTATTGGTTTCTTACTACCTCAGTTACTCTCCTGCGGTTTGGGGGCACTCATCTGTCACCCAGCACTGGGGGGTAGGGGGTTGAGGCTGGGGATTTAGAACACTATTGGTCACAGATTGAATTTGAAGCTACCCTGGAATATATATTCTAGACAGAGAGAAAGAGAGAAGAAAGAAACCTGAAGATTGTTCTGTCTGATGGCCTCTCTAGTCTTAATAATAATGATTTAATAATAATAATAATAATAATAATGATAAATAGTCTCTTTTAGAGTATTCCTTTCTGTCTCCCTTCCCAAACACTATGTTTAGTGTATCTATCTCTGTTCCCACTATATAAATATATACAATATATAGTATATATATATTGTTTTGTGTGTCTGTGTCTAAATTTGTGATTGTGACAATGAGTTTTCTTATTTAATTTTAGTTTTGATTTTAAGAAAATTAAAATTTCAAATTTCTGGAAGTTAGCAGAATAGTAGACAGCCCTCAGATGTTTTATCCGTTTCTCCCTTCATGCAGCTCTAGTTAGTGTGGTGGGGATTTGAGAACAAACTGCAGACTCCCATTGTGTCCTTGCTCCTCAGGGTTACAGTGTGTTTCCCTGTAAGAGGAAGGTTTCACCCACCTCAGTGCTGGGAACAAAATCAGGACACTTTAACACTGATTCCACATCCTACTGGCTTTTATCAACTGTCTCAATAATATCCTTTCTCTTCTTTTTTTTTTAGTACAAATTTTAATTCAGTATTGTTCATTAATTCTGTCGTAAAAATCCTCTCAGTCTCTCAGCTAGAAATTGTTCATTCATTTTTTGTTTGCTTTGCAATATAATTTTGAAGGACACACCGATTTTTGCATGCATTTTAGATTTCTAATTAATTAACTAATTGATTTTTGAGGCAGGGACTCACTACATAGCCCAGATTAGCCTGAAAATATTTATGATTTTCCTGCCTCAGCTGCCTCCTGTTTTAGTTTAAGTAATCTGATGCAGAAAAGGACTGTATAAAGAATCCTTATACTAGCCTATTTGTGCATAAATTGCTGTCACAATGCTTTATTTTACATCCTAATGAACAAAGGCATTCTCTTGGGGTCACAATGCAGTCACTAAAATCAGGAAAGCTGCCTGTCCCTGAGTCCTCAGCCCTGTGAAACCTCACCAGTGTCCTGGAGTGCTCCTCATTTATGGATGCAGGGTCTGAGGTTTTGTATTTGGTTGTTGTTTCTTTCTGATCCCTTTCAGCTTGGGGACACTAAAGATAGTCTTTGCCTGACCTTCACGGCCAGTTGTCTGGTAGAATGTCCCTCGATGTGGATTTGCCTCTTGTGTTCTTGCGATTGAACTCAGATTGTATACCTGTGGTGAGGACATCTGAGAAGTCACTCTGAGGGCTTATGCATTCTCTCAGAGGCACATGATTGTGATTTACTCTTATTGGAGAAATTGCCTGATTGTTGGAGAGAGATGGCATTTGTTGAGGGGGACGGTTTTGATTGTCAGTCTGGAAGTAGACTCAGTGAGAAAGATCTGGCAGCTTGCTGTCTGGGAATTGTCTTGATTATGACAGCTGCTGTGGGAAGACCCAGTCTACTACGGGCGGCACCATTCCCTGGTCTCAGGTCTAGAATCCTGGAGAGGGTGAACTGAGCAGTCGCAAGTTCCGTGTATTTCTCTCTGCGCTCTCTCTCTCTCTCTCTCTCTCTCTCTCTCTCTCTCTCTCTCTGTCTCTCTCTCTCTCTGTCTCTCTGTCTCTGTCTCTGTCTCTCACTCTCTCTTTCTCTCTCTCTCTCTCTCTCTCTCTCTCTCTCGCGCGCGCGCGCGCGCGCGCGCGAACTTGTTTGTTTGTTTTTCAAGACAAGGTTTCTCCAGAAACAGTTCTGACTGTCCTGCAACTTGCTCTGTAGACCCTGCTGGCCTCGAACTCAGAGAGCTCCACCTGCCAATGCCTCCTTAGTGCTGGGACTAAAGGCGCATGCAACCACCCGCTCTCTGCTCCTGGACCATGGATGTGATGTGGCTGGCTGCTCCCAGTTCCTGCCATGACTTCTCCACAACAATGAACGGTGTCCTGGAACTGTGAGCTGGATAACCCCCACCCTCCCCGGCAGTTTTCTTTTTCAGGGTGCTTTACCACAGCAACAGAGTAAAATGGGATACAGACTTTCTCCTTAAACTTACGGTTCCGCTCCGTAATTAATTAGCATCTTACAAGGTGGAGTTTTGAGGCCACGTGATCAAACGGATTCCTGCTGTGCTAAAATGGATTTCTGGTTATTGTCACTATTTATTTAATTCTCTTCAATGTTGCAGTCCTGTAAAAAATCATTTTCTGTCCTTTTGGGGATGGCTTTGTTGGGGTCTGAGTTACTTATCACATCATTGGCTTGGGTAAAGGCACCTTTCAGGGGATTTCAGCAAACTCTCAGGATCCCGCAGCCACCCTCTGATCAGTTTGAGAACGTCATCATCACCAAGGAAAGGAACCCTGGGACCAGGCTGTGGCGCACCGTGTGTGAGGCTCCAGGTTTCTTCCCCAGCACCAAAGAAAAATAAAGAAAAGCAAACCATTTCTTCTGCCCAGTCTTTAGCATTCTCGGTATCCCTTATTTTCTAGCGCAAAATTTACGTTTCTCATGTGGCTTTCTGTGTTACAGTTTTGACTCAGCCAATTCTTTCTCCCGAGGAATCTTGGTTCTCTAATGTAGCAGATTCAGAAGGCAGTGTCTGGGTTGGTTCTGGTTTCGGTCACTCTGCTGGGAAGCTCTTGTACAGGGCGGAGTCTTTTCAAACATTCTGTTTCAGTTAAGTTTGCCCCTAGAACTAACCAAAGGACCTGCCAGAGTGTTGCTCTTTGCCTGAGTGCTGAGCTGAAAGGCATTTGACACCCTCTTTTCATTATTTCTGAGACAGGTCTTCATGTAGCCCACGGTGGCCCCATATTATATAGCCAAGGATGACCTTAAATTCTGACCCTCCTGCTTCCATCTCCCAAGTGCTGGGATTACAAGCCTGAGCCCCCACACCCAGTTTATACAGTGCTGGGGGTCGGTGCCAGGGCTTTCTGCATGCTGAGCCTTGTCCCCCCCCTCCCCCCACGGTTTCCTTTCCTATTTACATCGTTCTTTTATCTGGTGCTGAGAAAGCTGGCTCCTCCCGTCTTTGCGGTTGACTTGATCAGTCCCCTGCTGTTATTACAGTCCTGTTAAGGCCGATCTAGAGGCCCTCCGGGTGGGGTTTAGACGCCCACTCCAGACACTGCGGAGAAAGGCTCTCCCTGCAATTGGTTGCTGGGGCACACACCCTTCCTGGCAGGGAACCTGGCCTGGTTTGGCGCCACCTACTGACTTTTGCGGGGACTTTTCAGGTGGGAAGAAAAAGAAGCCTTGTGTTTTAAGCTTACACCCTCTCCCTGGCACTATAGCATAACTCTCCCTGTATGTGGCCGCTCCCTCTTATTGTTCTCCTCCAGGAAAAAAAGCTCAGGTGACTCCACTCATCCATCCTCGTCACCTCAAACATCACCACTGCAAGACTCCGTGTGCAGAGTTCTGAATTCACCCGCAGAAAAGAATCTCTGAGATGTCTGTCTGCTCAGGAGCAGAGCACCGGGGTCCAAGATGTGAAGGTGTCTGTCTGAGTCAACACTCGGTGACGGCGTTCTGTCACACTCACCTGCTTCCTCCTCACCTTCAAGGACATGCACACCACGTATGTACACACACACACACACACATATGTTCACGCATATGTATACATACATGCAATACATTTACACATATGTATGCATAGACACATATATGTATGTATACACGCACGCACAGAGCCCTGGATATTTTGGAACTCCCTATGCTGTGACAAAACACCGTGACCTAAACATCTTACAAGTGAGTTTTCATTTTGGCTTGCAGTTCAGAGGGGTAAGAGTTCACTGTGGGGCAGCAGTAGCAGACGAAGCAGCAGGCACCGGGAGCTGAGAATGTACATCCTTTACCGTAAGCATGGAGCAGAAAGAACTGACTGGAAGTGGCTAAAGCCTTTTTACTTTTAAAGCCCAATCCCAGTGACTTTCTCCAGCAAGCCTGCACCACCTCAGCCTCCCCAAATGGTGCCACCAACTGGGAACCAAGTACTCAAATGTCAGAGACTATAGGGGACATTTCTCATTCAAATCACAACCTTGCTTAGTTCTTTGGCTGCATACCAGCCCCCCTGAGCAGCCACCTCCGACTGGGACAGTGCTGGCTCCTGGGACAGACAAGAGTCAACTACCCAAGGAACATCTCCTTTTAGAGAGAGATCCCAAGGAAGGTTTCCCAAACACCTCAGACAACTATGAAAGGAGAGCCTGCAGCTCCCCCTAGTGGAAGCATTCTTACCTGCAGGGAGGGAGGTGCAGAGGCCTCAAGCTCAAGGGACACTCAAGGCTGCTCCCCAGGGTTGTATAAACAGGACCCATTTTTGGGGAGAGGAGACTATTCTGTGCAGCTGGCTGTAAGCTGGGAGGGGCTGCCCAGGCTTTCAGCTTTCCTGAGTAGTCACTCATGCTGGGGTGGGCCTCTCAGTAATGACAACTGCCTTCAAGACACCCAGGCTCCTAGAAGTAAAGCCAATAAACTCTTCGGTTCTCCAAGGTAGATTTGTGTGGACTGGTCACTTTGATTGTGGTTGGTGCCCACTCAGGAGAGACGACCCTTCATGTCGCCCCAGAAAACGTCACAGAACAGATGTCAATTCAGGCAAGTGTGGAGCGCTCAGAGAAGGGCTAAGGGACTGGAGAGAGGAGTCGGTGCTTCAGAGCGCTGACTGTTCTTACAGAGGACCTGTTTCAAGTCCCAGCACCCACAAGGTTAGCTTGCAACTAACCACTTGCAACTCAAGTTTCATGGGATCCCATACCCTCTCCTGGCCTCCAAAGGCATCAGGCATGCATGTGGTGCACAGACACAGACGTGCAGGCAGACCAAACACCCATACTCAATATGGAAAAGAAAAATGCAAAGGGTACCCTCTGGGCAAGCCTTTTGTTTTGGGTTCCTGAGTTCCCTAACCTCCCAGTGCGCCCCACTGGTCCATTTAATAGACGGGGGAAGTCAAGTCTCAGATAGGGCAGGTAGCTTGTCCAGAGCCACACAGCCATTACAAAGCCCATTTCCTCCATCACTGTGCCAGATGCCCGTTGTGGAATATTAGTTTAAGATGTGTTAAATTCTTTTATGTGGTGGATTTTTTTAAATGATGCAACGACGTGTTGTATTCTTTTATGTTGCATTTGTTTAACTCTGTGAAGCTGTGTTACCTTGCCTGTCTACAACACCTCACTGGTCTAATAGAGAGCTGACTGGTCAATAGCTAGGTAGGAGAAAGGACAGATGGGCTGGGGGGATGAGAGAATAAACAGGGGAGAAATCTGGGGGGAAAAGATTAAAGAGCAAAGGAAAGAGAAGGAGAGGAGGATGTCAGGGGCCAGCCACCCAGTTACACAACCAGCCATGGAGTAAGAAGTAAAGAAAGCTATAGAGAATAGAGAAAGGTTTCTCTGTGCAGCCCTGACTGTCCTGGAGCTTGCTCTGTAGACCAGACTAGCCTCTAACTTAGAGATCTACCTGCCTCTGCCTCCCAGTGCTGGGATTAAAGGGGTGTGCCACCACTGCCTGGCTCATAGTTTCTTTTTTAAAAATTACGTGTGTGTTGTGTGTGTGTGAGAGAGAGAGAGAGAGGGGGAGGGGGAGGGGTACAACCCGTAGGTTCTCTTCACTTTTAGAACCTGGGGCTAAATTTCACATCAGCTTTGATATTTGCTGAAATAGCTTAGGTCCTGGTCTAGGCAGTGAAGGAAGTCAAACAATCATGGTATCGCTAGTTCTCTCCCTCTCTCTTCTTTCTCTTCTTTTCTTTCCTTTCCTTTCCTTTCCTTTCCTTTCCTTTCCTTTCCTTTCCTTTCCTTTCCTTTCCTTTCCTTTCCTTTCCTTTCCTTTCCTTTCCTTTCCTTTCCTTTTCTCCTGAGAAGTTTTCTTGTAGCCCCATTGGTTCTTAGCCTCACTGTGTGGCTGAGGATGATCCTGGACTTTTGATCCTTCTGCTTCTGACTCCCAAGTGCTGGGATTACAGGAGTGAATCACGGTGCTGCTGGGGATCAAACCTAGGGCTTTATGCATGGTAGTCAAGCACTCTACCAACTCTGTTGCAGCCCCAGCCCAGCCCCAACCCCTTATCCCCTCCAGCCCAGGTACCCCCCAAGTCCAGCCCCAGCCCCAGCTCAGCCCCAGCCCTTTTAGCCCCCAGCCTGGCTCCAGTCAAGCCCCAGTCCAGCCCCAGCCCCCTCCCCTTCAGTCCCAGCCCAGCCCAGCCCTGTCCTGTCCAGACCCAGTCCAGCCCCGCCCAATTAGCCCCAAGACCTGTGCTGATCACTTTCTGTGCGTTTAGTGTATTTTTAATCCTGTCATGACGTCTGCTTCCCAAAGGACCTGTCCTGATGTACTCCTCTGGCTCAAGAACAGACTCCTGTTTCTGAACAATTTGTTGGTTGATTGGTTTTAAGATAGGATTTCACTTTGTAGCCGTTGCTAGTCAAACTTGTGATTCCCCTGCCTTAGCCTCCTGAGTGCTGGATTACTCTCCTATACAATGGTGTCAGACAGAGATCTGCCGGGGCGCTCTCTGAGTGGGCACTGCTCGGAGCAGGTGAGCACACAGGGCAGGGGACCTCTTGAGGCTGGAAGGATGAGAAGGGATGGTGGCTGGCCCTCATTGGCTGGACCATGAAATGAACAATTCATAGACTTTTGATAAAGTTCCTTGTAAGGTTTTGCCTCTTGCTGAGAGGATGCTTGTCCGTAGACTGTGCAGTCCCGATCCAGAGTCACGGCTCATGACTGCCAGACCTGAAAGGATCTGGGAAGGGTGCAAGAAGGTGTTAGAGAAAATCAAAATGGAGTCGCTAGTGTCAACCCTAACAACAACAAAATGAGGAAAGTCAGGACAGTAGGAAGAAAGGGTTCTTACACATCCTACGCAGATGACCTGGTAGTCTCAGAAATGCTTCCAAAACTATAAACTTCCACAGGTGCCACAACCTTACAGAGAATAACCCTCCACAAATTCTTCCCAGCACCCTTTATTTGGCCTCCTCTGGCTCTGATTTCATTTGCTGCATGTCCCCACTGCCTTCACAGACCCAGAAATGTCCTAGCCCTAGAGTTTTGTTCTCCCCGTGGAAAGGGACTTTGTTTCTCGCAGACACACATGGCACTCTCCTACCATGTCACTGGTGGCCAAGCACGGGGCTCTGAGATGGGAGTGGATCTTGCTCCAAGCAAGTACCCAGTTCGCAGGGGTTTCCCTGGCAAGTCACCTGCTTTGAGAATGTGACCATGAGCCACATTCAGGGTGGGGACCCATGCTCACGTCAGGGCTGCAGTGGTGGCAGTGGTGAGACAGCCAGGCCTCTGTGGCCAGCAAGGAGGAACACTTCATTCTGGAGATTACAGACAGAGCCTCCAACCAGCAAAGGTGTCTTATTGGTGGGATTGTTCCAAATGGATGAGTGCAGTCTGAGGCTAGCGACTCCCAGGAGATCGGGGCTCAGGCTACACCTTATCTTGGGGTTTTTGCATCTTTCCCTTCCTTTGTGTCTCCCCGATGGCATTTCAGAGTGTCACAGTCTTTTCATCTCAACATCTGTAGTCAATGCCTCTTCTCTACTTCCTGGAGACTGTCACTGGAGAAAAGGCTCCTATTGGATAGTCTGATCCCTGAGAAGAAAAACATGTCTTGTCCTGTGGTATGTGTAGGAACTGGCCTTGCAGGACGAGAGCTGCAGTATGCCTCATCTCAATTGTGCACGTAGACACACTGCAAAAACTCTAACTGCCACTGTGGAAATATTTACACAATGGCAAGTGGCAGATGCTATGCTCAGGGTTCCCTTTTGGATAGAGTGTAGGCAGAGGCTGCCCAGACCCAAAATAATCACACAGAAACTGTATTAATTACAACAGTGCTTGGCCTATTAGCTCAAGCTTCTTATTAACTAACTCTTTACATTTTAAATTAACCCTTTAACTCATTCCTATTATTTTGTGTTTTACCACGAGGCTCATGGTTTACCAGGTTCCTGGGTGTCTGTCTCTTTTAGGGGGCTACATGGTGTCTCCCTGACTCTGCCTTCTTTTCTACTTCTACCTCTGCTTGAAATTCACACCTTGCTCTATTCTGTACTGCAATAGACCCAAAGCAGCTGGTAATAAATAAATATGGTAATAAAACATATTCACAGCATATGGAAGGGGAACCCCACATCAATAGAGAACTGTTATTTTCTTCTGAGGACACAAACACTTTTCGTTTGTCTTCTTTATCTTTATTTTCTCAGGACTTTTCTCCTGTACCAACGAACTTAACTTTGAGAATAGACGTGATGTTGAGAATGTTGTTTATTAAACAAAAATCTCAGAAACACAGGAAGAAATATTTTCTCCCCAAAGTTCCAGGAAAGCAGATCCTGTGAGTTTTGATGAGGAGGCCGTGGAGGACAGGGGTGGGAGCACTTCTTACCCTCCTGTCCAGAATGACAGTTTGCTGGGAGTCTAACTGTGTTGTTATTTTAAACAACAACATAATAATCATGATCAGGTACTGCAAACTGGAAACAATTGCTTAAAATGAAATTTGCTTTATTGTAAAGAAACTTGAAAATAGATGAAAAGGTCAGGGAGCCGAGGTTAAAGTAGCCAGGCGGACAAGCTCCTGTCCAGGCCGGAAGTCTGTAAACTTAATGAACCGTGGCCATTCTGCAGCTGTGGGGCCGTTCTTTGGGTTTCAACTTTCACCATCAATTCATTTTTATACATCACCTACCACAGAAAGATGGAAAGTCCACAACAGAGTTTAAACTAGAAAAATGATTAGCCTTCCATCCTACGTCAGGACCCGTGTCCTTCCCTGCACTTGGTCCTCTTCTCCTAACGCTGCCCTTTCTGTTCTACACGTGCACATTTGTTTTTAGATCACAGATGAGGGAGAGCACATGGCTTCTGTTTCTAATTGGGTGACCTCGTTTGGTATTCTAAACTCTCTTGAAAATTTTGTGATTTGGTTTTTCTTTAGAGCTGAATAGTATTTCATTTTTATAGATGTATCAGATTTTCACTATTCATTAACTGTTGATGGCCATCTAGGTTGGTCCCACTTCCTTACTATAGTGAATAAAGCATCGGTAGAGGTGAATGTGCAAACATCTCTGTGGTAGGGTGTGGGATTCTCTGGCTATTTGCGAGGAGTAAAGTAGCTGGGCCATATTTAAAAATAACTATGTATTTTATTTTATGCTTATGGTTGTCTTGTCTGAATGTATGTATGTCCACCACATGCAGGCCTGGTGCCAGTGGAGGCCAAAAGAAAGTGGGTGTCACCATATCAGAGCACTGGACTGAGCTCCCAAGGTCCAGTTGAAGAACAGAAGGAGGGAGAAGATGAGCAAGGAAGTCAGGACCATGAGGGGTTGGTCCACCCACTGAGGCAGTGTGTCTGAGCTAATGGGAGCTCACCAAATCCAGCTGGACTGGGACTGAGTGAGCATGTGATCAAACTGAACTCTCTGAATGTGGCTGACAATTGGGGCAGACTGAGAAGTCAATGATAATGGGATTTGTCTCTACTGCATGTACTGGCTTTTTGGGATCCTATTCTATTTGGATGCATATCTTGCTAAGCCTGGATGGAGTGGGGAAGGCCTTGGAATTACCACAGAGCAGGGTACCTTGCCTTCTCTTAGGACTGGAGGGAGAGGGGGGAGGGTGAGTGAGGGAGTGGGAGGGAAGTAGGAGGAGGGGAGGAAGTGGAAATTTTGATTGGTATTATCTATAAAGTAATAAAAAAATAAAAATTAAAAAAGTAAATAAAAAAGAAAGAGGGTGTCATATCCCCTGGAAATGGAGTTATAGATCATTGTGAGCGGCCATGTGGGTGCTGGAAACTGAACCTGAGTCTGGGTGTGCTTTTAACTACTGAGCCATTTCTTCAGGTTCTATTTCTAAGTATAAACTTTAACTTTCAAAGTCCATAATTCCACATATTTATTGCTCAATAATTTGAATCCTTTGTAATAATATTTACATTGAAATATGTACTTTTAATTGATTTTATTGAGCTCCTCATTTTTTTTCCACTCCCCTCCCTGCCTCTCCCCTCCCCTTCAACCCTCTCCCACGCTCCCCATGCTCTCAATCTACTCAGGAGATCTTGTCTTTTTATACTTCTCATGTAGATTAGATCCGTGTATGTCTCTTAGGGTCCTCATTGTTGTCTAGGTTCTCTGGGATTGTGAACTGTAGGCTGGTTTTCTTTGCCTTATGTTTAAAAATCACTTATGGATGAGTACATATGATAATGTCCTTCTGGGTCTGGGTTACCTCACTCAATATGGTGTTTTCTAGCTCCATCCATTTGCTGTAAATTTCAAGATGTCATTATTTTTTTCTGTTGTGTAGTACTCCATTGTGTAAATGAACCACATTTTCCTTAACCATTCTTTGGTCAGGGACATTTAGGTTGTCTCCAGGTTCTGGCTATGACAAATAATTCTGCTATGAACATAGTTGAGCACATGACCTTGTGGCATGATTGAGCATCCTTTGGATATATACCCCAAAATGATATTGCTGGGTCTTGAAGAAGGTTGTTTCCTAACTTTCTAAGAAATCGCCATACTGACATCCAAAGGGGCTGTACCAGTTTGCATTCCCACCAGCAATGCAGGAGTGTTCCCTTTACCCCACAACCTCTCCAGCATAAGTTGCCATCAGTGTTTTTGATCTTGGCCATTCTTACAGGTGTAAGATAGATCTCAGAGTTGTTTTGATTTGCATTTCTCTGATGACTAAGGATGTTGAGCATTTCCTTAAATGTCTTTCAGCCATTTTATATTCCTCTGTTGAGAGTTCTCTATTTAGGTCTGTACTCCACTTTCTTTTATTGGGTTATTTGTTCTTTTGATGACCAATTTCTTGAGTTCTTTGTATATTTTGGAGATCAGCCCTCTGTGTGATGTAGGGTTGGTGAAGATCTTTTCCCATTCTGTAGGCTGCTGTTTTGTCTTGTTGACCATGTTCTTTGCTTTACAGAAGCTTTTCCGTTTCAGGAGGTCCCACTTATTAATTGTTTATCTGTCTGTGCTTCTGGCATTATATTTAGGAAGTGGTCTCCTGTGCCAATGCATTCAAGCATACTTCCCATTTTTTCTTCTATGATGTTCAGTGTGGCTGACTTTATGTTCAGGTCTTTGATCCTTTTGGACATGAGTTTTGTGCATGGTGATAGACATGTATCTATTTTAATTCTTCTACATGTTGATATCCAGTTATGCCAACACCATTTGTTAAATATGCTTTCTTTTTTCCATTTGATATTTTTTGATTCTTTGTTAAAAGTCAGGTGTTTGAAGGTATGTGAATTAATATCTGGGTCTTTGATTCGATTCCATTGGTCCTCCTGTATGCTCTTATGCTAATACCAGGCTGTTTTCAGTACTGTAGCTCTGTAGTAGAGTTTGAAGTCAGGGATTGTGATGCCTCCAGAAGTTCTCTTATTGTACAGGATTGTTTCGGCTATCCTGGGTTTTTTGTTTTTCCATATGAAGTTGAGTACTGTTCTTTCGAGGTCTGTGAGGAATTTTGCTGGGATTTTGATGAGCATTGCTTGAATTTGTAGATTGCTTTTGGTAAGATTGCCATTTTTACTATGTTAATTCTGCCTACCCAAGAGCATGGGAGATCTTTCCACTTTCTGATGTCTCCTTCAATTTCTTTCTTCAAAGATTTAAAGTTCTTGTCATACAAGTCATACACTTGTTTGGTTAGAGTTACTGTGAGATATTATATGCTATTTGTGGCTATTGTGATGGATGTTGTTTCTCTGATTTCTTTTCCAGCCCCTTTATCATCTGTACACAGGAGGCCTACTGATTTTTTTGAGTTAATCTTGTATCCTGCTACATTACTGAAAGTGTTTATGAGTTATAAAAGTTCCTTGGTAGAATTTTTGGATTCACTTATGTAAACTATCATATCATCAGCAAACAGTGAGAGTTTGACTTCTTCTTTTCCAATTTGTATCCCCTTGATCTTCTTTTGTTGTCTTATTGCTCTAGCTAGGACCTCAAGAACTATATTGAATAGATATGGAGAGAGTGGACAACCTTGTCTTGTTCCTGATGTCAGTAGAATTGCTGGAAGTTTATCACCATTTAGTTTGATGTTTGCTATTGGCTTGCTGTACACTGTCTTTATTATGTTCCTTATATCCCTGCTCTCTCCAAGACCTTTATTATGAAGGGATGTTGTATTTTGTCAAAAGCTTTTTCAGCATCTAATTAGATAATCATGTGGTTTTTATTTTTCAGTTTGTTTATATGGTGGATGGATTACGTTGACAGATTTTCATATGTTGAACCGTGCCTGCATGTCTGAGATGAAGCTGACCTGATCATAGTGAATGATGGTTCTGATGTGTTCTTATATTCGATTTGCCAGTATTTTATTTAGTATTTTTGCATCAATGTTCATGAATGAGATTGGTCTGTAATTCACTTTCTTAGTAATGACTCTGTGTGGTTTGACTCTTAATAATTGTAGCCTCACAAAAAGAGTTTGACAATGTTCCTTCTGTTTCTATTGTGTGGAATAATTTGAGGAGTATTGGTATTAGTTCTTTGAAAGTCTTGTAGAATTATGAACTGAAACCATCTGGTCCTGGGATTTTTTTGGTTGGGAAACTTTTGATGACTGTTTCTATTTCTTCAGCAGTCATAGGTCTGTTTAATTTGCTTATCTAGTCTTGATTTAATTTTGGTATGTGATATTTATCCAGAAAGTTGTCCATTTCCTTTAAGTTTTCCAATTTTGTGGAGTACAGGTTTCCAAAATATGACCTGATAATTCTCTGTATTTCCTCTGTGTCTGTTGTTATGTCCCTCTTTTCATTTCTGATTTTGTTAATTTGGATATTCTATCTCTGTCTTTCGGTTAGTTTGGATAAAGGTTTGTCTATTTTGTTAATTTTCTCGAAGAACCAAATCTTTGTTTCTTTAATTCTTTATATTATTTTCTTTGTTTCTAATGTTGATTTAAGCTCTCAATTTGATTATTTCCTGTAACATGAAGGGCTGGCTTGTTTGGGTTTTCTGTCCTGCCCAGCCCCCCAGCTGTTTAGCCCCAAAGAAAATGACACAGAGGACTCCGTAAGTTATAAAGCTGATTGGCCCATTAGGTCTAGCCTCTTACTGGCTAACTCTCACATCTTGATTAACCCATTTTCTGATCTATTTTAGCCATGTGGCTCTGTACCTTTTCCAGTGGGGCAGCTCACATCCTGCTGCTTCGGTGATCTGGGTGGGAGTGGGAGGAATCAACTTCCTCCTCCTTAGAATTCTCCTGCTCTCTTTGCATCATTTCCACTTCCTGTCTGGTTTTCCCACCTACACCTCCTGCCTGGCCAATCAGCGTTTATTTAAAACATGATTGACAGAATACAGACAATTGTGTGGGATTGATTCGCCATTAATTTCCTGCCGTCTAGTTCTCTTGAGTGAGTTTGCTTCTTTTTGTTCTAAAGTTTTCAAATGTTCTGTTAATTTACTAGCGTGGGATTTTTTTCCCAGCTTCTTTATGTAGGCATTTAGTGCTATGAACTTTCCTCTTAACACTGCTTTCATTGTGTCCCATAAATTTGGGGATGTTGTGTGGTCATTTTCATTGAATTTTAGGAAGTCTTTAATTTCTTCCTTTATTTATTTATTCCTTGACCCATTGATGATTCAGGTGAGCATTGTTTAAGTTTCATGTGTTTGTGGGCTTTCTGGTATTAGTGTTGTTGTTGACTTCTAGTTTTAAGCCATGGTGATCTGATAAGATACATTGGGCTAGTCCATTTTTTTTTTTTTTGGCTTTTGAGGTTTGTTTTGTTACTGAGTATGTGGTCATTTTTTGAGAAGATTCCATGAGGTGCTGAGAAGAAGGTATATTCTTTTCTGTTTGGATAGAATATTCTATAAATGTCTGTTAAGTTCATTTGAGTCATAACATCTGTTAGTTCCTTTATTTCTCTGTTAATTTTCTGTCTGACTGACCTATCCAGTGGTGAGAAGGGAGTGCTGAAATCTCCCACTCTTAGTGTGTGGGCTTAATGTACGATTTAAACTTTAGAAGTTTTTCTTTTACATATGAGGATGCCCTTGTATTTGGGGCATAGATGTTCAATATTGAGATTTACTCTTGATGGATTTTTCCTGTGACTAATATGAAATGTTCTTCTTTGTCTCATTTGACTGATTTTTAGCTTGAAGTCTATTTTGTTAGATATTAGGACAGCTACACCCACTAGTTTCTTAGGTCCATTTGATTGGAATATTTTTTCCCAACCCTTTACTCTGAGGCGATGTCTGTCTTTGTGGTTGCGGTGTGTTTCTTGTATGCAGCAGAAGGATGGATTCTGTTTTTGTATCCGATCTGTTAGCCTGTGTCTTTTTATAGGTGAGTTGAGTCCATTTATATTAAGGGATATTAATGACCAGTGATTGCTATCTCCTGTTAATTTAGTTTTCATTGTTGGTGATGTTAATTTGTGCATTTTTCCCTTCTTTGGGATTTGCTGCTCTGAGATCATCAATTGTCTGTGTTTTTGTTGGTGTAGCCAACTTCCTTGGGTTGGAGTTTTCCTTCTAGTATTTTGTGTATGGCTGGGTTTGTGGCTAGGTACTGGATAAATCTAGTTTTGTCATGGAATATCTTGTTTTGTCCTTCTATGGTGATTGAAAGTTTTTCTGGGTATAGTAGTCTGGACTGGCATCCATGGTCTCTTAGTGTCTGCATAATGCTTGACCAGGACTTCCTGGCTTTCATTGTCTCCAATGAGAAGTCAGGAGTAATTCTGATAGGTGTGCCTTTATATGTTACTTGGTCTTTTTTCTTTGCAGCCCTTAATATTCTTACTTTATACTGTATGTTGAGTGTTTTGATTATTATGTGACGAGGGGACTTTTTTTTTTTTGATCCAGTCTGTTTGATGTTTGTAAGTTTCTTGTATCTTCATAAGAATATCTTTCTTTAGGTTGGGAAAGTTTTCTTCTATGATTTTATTAAATATATTTTCTGTGGTTTTTTTTATTGAACTTCTTTTCCTTCTTCTATACCTATTATTCTTAGGTTTGGTCTTTTCATGGTATCCCATATTTTCTGGATATTTTGGGTTAAGCTTTTGTTAGATTTAATATTTTCTTTGACTGATGAGTTTATTTCCTCTATTGTATCTTCATCACTTGAGATTCTCTCTTCCATCTCTTGTATTTTGCTGTTTATGCTTGTATTTGGTTCCTGATCGGTTTCTCATGATTTCTGTTTCTAGAATTCCCTCAGCTTGTGCTTTCTTTATTGTCTCTATTTCAGTTTTCAAGTCTTGAATAGTTTCTTTCATATGTTTGATTGCTTTTTCTTGATTTTCTTTAAGGGTTTTGCTGATGTCTTCCAATTTTTGTTTGTCTTTTCCCCTATTTCTTTGAGGGAATTTCTCATTTCCTCTTTAAGGTCCTCAAACATTCTCCTGAAGTTATTTTTTTAAGTCATTTTCTTCTGCTTCATCTATATTTAGTTGCTCAAGTCTTGCTGTTGTAGGGTAACTAGATTTTACTGATGTCATGTTGTTTTTTGTGTTATTGTGTGTGTTCTTACCTTGTCTACCCGTCTTTTCCTCTAATTGGTGTATTTGGGGCCGTGTGTCACTCTGGTGATCAATCTTCCAGGTGCCAGTGGATCCAAGGCTCAGATGGGTGTTCCTAGTGGTGCAGTCAGTGCCATGGTTCCAGCTACCCCATTAGTCACTCCATGTTCCTGGAGGTCGTTCAGTACTCCCAGGGTTTGCTCCACTCCGGTGGTGTTCTCTGTCTCAGGCTTGCTTTGGCCTAGGTTTCTGGCTCAGACCTGTTTCTGTAAATGTCCCTGGTCTGGATCTGCTCCTGCAGAAGTCTCTGACTCCAGCCCACTCCCTCAGTGGTTGCTTCCCTGTACCTGTTCCCATGAAGTTCGCTGTCTCAGGCCTGCTCTGACCTAGGTTGCTGGCTCAATTCTGTTTCTGTAAATGTCCCTGGTCTGGATCCACTACCACTCATGAGGAGTTCTCTGTTTCAGGCCTGCTCTGGCGTAGGTTGTTGGCTCAATCCTGCTTCTGCAGAGTTTGCCATCCCAGGCCTGCTCCGGCCCAGGTCACTGGCTCAGTCCTGCCTCTGCAAATGTTCCTGGTCTGGATGTGAAACATGTATTTTTTTTCTCTTGGGTTAAGACTTAAGTTTTAAGTTGTCATAGAAGAGCAAATTTGGGTCTTCTTTGTGTAGCTGGGTTTCTAATGTAAATTCTTGGAGGACCCTGACATTGCTGGGTCCACTGTGAATGACAGGGCTGTGGTGACCATGTAGTCTCAGAGATGAGACTATTGTTTTTAGTGACCTTCACCTTTTCTTTTTTTCTTTTCTTTTCTTTTCTTTTCTTTTCTTTTCTTTTCTTTTCTTTTCCTTTCCTTTCTTTCTTTCTTTCTTTCTTTCTTTCTTTCTTTCTGAGACAGGGTTTCTCTATGTAGCCCTGGTTTTCCTGGAATTCACTCTGTAAAACAGACTGGCCTTGAACTCACAGAGATCTGCCTCTGCCTCCTGAGTTCTGGGATAAAGGTGTGCAACATCACTGCTGGCTTCACCTCTATTCTTAAGTCTTTTCTTCCTGGTCCCTCTCTGTAACCTTGACAGATGATCGTACTTTACCAAAACTACCCAATGAGAATGAAGGAAAAGGCCTGCAGATAATCCACAGGTTTCTGCAAGTGGTATGGGCCAGGAGCCAACTAGTGTGGAAGCCACTTCCACCCAGTTAAAGGGGAGACAGGAAAGTAGAAGATCATGAGGACGGGGTGTGAACAGCCTGAAGTGCCACCCTAGGGCTGGATTGAGCTTGTGTCACTCAGTGGTTCCTCTGCTAGAGAGAGTGGGTGCAGGGAAGCCAGGCAGAGCTCCAGCACATGTCCTCAGTCCTCAGCTCAGCTCCTGTGTCAAACCAGGCCACACCTTGTTAATTCTCCTTCTGATCCTGTCTGAACCCCCTCGATTTATCTCTATATTCATATTTTCTTTTTAAATATTTATTTAATTTTATGAAAGAGGGTTTCTCTATGTAACCCTGGCTGCCCTGAAACTCACTCTATAGACCAGGCTGACCTCCAACTCAGAGATCCACCTGCCTCTGCTACACTGTGCTGGGGTTAAAGGCGTGCACCACCACAGCCTGGTGGTTCATACTGTCTTTTTTTAAAATTACATTTGTGCATGTGTGCTCATTTGGAGGTTAGAAGACAACTTGGGGAACACACACACACACATACACACACACACACACACACACACACACACACACACACACACACTTGTCATCAGGCTTAGAAGCGAACCTTCTTACCCACTGAGTCATCTCTCTGACTCCAGACCCATATTTTCTAATGAGTTACTTGAGAAAGACAAGCCTGCAACCCCAGCATTTGAGATCTAAGGAGGGATAATTGCTGTGAGTTATAGGTCAGTCTGATTATATAGCAAGTGTTAAACCAGCTTCAATTACAGAATAAGACTCTGTATCAAATAAAACAAAACGGAACACCCAAATAAATAAGTAGTAAAATTACTCATATGAGTTATTTTGTACTGTCTGAATTTTGAACTCTTTTAAATAATTATCCAAGATACTTCTTATAGATGTTACAGTTTAAAAGATTGTTTTAGTTGGGCATGATGGCACATGTACTTAATCCCAGGACCTAACAGGCAGATCCCTGTGAGTTTGAGGCCATCCTGCTCTACAGAGTTTGTTTTAGGGCAGCTGGATATATGCAGGGAGACCCTGTCTCAAAAAAGAGTAATTAAAAATTGCATTAGCTACAAATAACAATAGCTTTATCTTTCCCCCTTAAAAATTGTTGGGGCTGGGGACTGGAGAGATGCTCAGTGGTTAAGAGCACTTGTTGCTCTTGCAGGGGATCTGGATTCTGTTCATAGCACCCACGTGGTGGCTCACAACTATTAGTAACTTCAGTTACAGGGAATCCAGTGCCCTCTTCTGACTTCTGAGGGCACCAGGCATGCATGTGGTAGACGTGCATACATGCGAGTAAAACATTCACAGACATAACATAAAATAAATCTATATTAAAAAATTTGGGGATTATAAAATAAAACATGGAAAATGTTAGACAGATACAAAAGAGAGAGATTTCTGTGTTTTTGCACACAGCAACTGTTTTTACTGAGTTATTTTATAGGTTTATACAAATTTGACTTAAAATAGGATTTGCTATGTAATGGTTATTGTTCATTGTCAATTTGGCAGAATCTAGAACCACCCGAGAGATGGGGCTCTGAGCATGCCTATGGGGGATTACCTTGATCACATCAATTGAGATGGAGAAGACCATCCCTAAGTGTGGGTCTGGCATTCCCTGAACTTGAGATCCGCAGCTATACAAAAAGGAGAAAGAGGGCTACATACTAGCAAACACACATTTCTCTCCCTCTGTTTCCTGATGGCAGAAACAATGTTGCCATCTCTCTCAAACTCTTGATGTTGTGACTACCCCTTCAGGATGATTGCCCTGCAGTGTTGACTATCCTATCACCATGACTGCCCTGCCATGACCGCCTGAAGCCTGAAACTGTGGGCTAGATGAACACTTTCCTCCTTCCTTTGCTCTCACAGAGTATTTCATCACAGCAACGGTAATGAAACCAATACATGCCGAAAAGAGAATTCTATATTCATTTAAATTTATTATTATTATTTTGTGTCAAGGTCTCATTATATAGCCCATGTTGGCCTCAAACTTGTAATAGACTTTTTGCCTCTGCCTCCAATGGCTTGTTGCATACCTGTGTGGGACCTGGTGCACAGAAGTTGTGTGATAAACTAGCGAGGCTCCGAGGTGTTTCAATCCCCTGGGACTGTGTTTTGTGGCCTGTGACTGATAGGTGGGCAGTGGACTGCTCCTTTCAAGACTTGAGCACTCTTGAGGCTCTAGAGTAGTTAAGGTATGAATTGAGCCAGGACATCTAACTTTGTGGACACAAAGACAAAAAGACTCATGTCTTTATCCACCCCTTTCTGGTTCAAGGTCTTTAACTCATCATGCTTAACACTACTGATCTGGGAATTTCCATGTAATGAATATTTCTCATTTCAAAATTCTTATTTTATTTTATGTATATGACTGTTTTGCTTGCATGTCTGTCTGTGCATCATGTACTTGCTCAGTATCTACAGAAGCTAGAAGAGGACATATGATCTCTTGGAACTGGAGTTCAGATAGTCGTGAGCTGCCATGTGGATACTGGGAATCAAACACAGGTCCTCTGGACGAGCAGCCAGTGCTCTTAATCACCGAGCCAGCTCTCCATCCCCTTCCGTGTCATATTATCTCACTTTACTTGACTGTTGAGGTGACAGAGACACGCCTAGGTTACTACCCAGTTGTGGCACTTGTTGGGGCTGTAGAATTAATTGACTTAATGATATATTTTACAGAGGACAGATGTTCTGCTGGTGTTGTATTAGGGAACTATGGAGGAACAGAACAAAAAGAAGGTGTCTTTATTTTGAAAGAATTGGGTTGCCTTATAACCAGGTATAGGTAGTTCAACAGTCGCCATCTACAAGATAGACAGGATGAGATCCCTGCAGCTACTCAGTTCACAAGGGTTAGCATTCTCCATCTAATGCTCAACCTGGAGTTTGTAGCATGAACTCTAATTGGTCTTAATATACAAGCCTGTAGCCATATATCAGGATGAATTCTGAAAGATCAGAGAGACAGAGGAACAAGCCACAGCCAGCTCTTACCTTGATAACTCTATAGCCAAAAAAGGGCTGAGATCCTGTCTCCTCTTAGCCATAACACTTCCTGTCTGTACTGACCTCCAGATCTCTATGGTTAACTAGTGGCTAGCTCTGCCCTCTGATCTTCAGGCAAGCTTTATTTGTTATAGCACAGACAAAATATCATCACATTTCCCCATTTTTGTCTAAAATAGAAAAGAAAGTTATAACTAATACAAGAAAAATTATACACAATAAGTGTAATAACAGGCAATAAATACACCAACAATGTCTAGTCCATTTGCTGTTGACAAATTCAGAGAAAATACTCCATATCTATGCTATCTTGATAAGTTCAAAAGGTTGTTCCTAATTCACTTTCTATTCTCACTTGCAATACCAAAACTATCTTTTATGTTTCTCAACTTTATATATTTTACACCTCTTTAGTGAATTTCTTTTCTGAATATGGTAACAAGGAAAACTATAACTACAAAATCTTCAACTCCATCAGAGACCTGAGAAGGAAATATTACCTGGATAAGTAGGAAGTGCAAGCAGAAACAACTTTCAAAAAACATGAGAAAAGACAGAAACAGCTGGCTGCCTGGACAGTCACCCAAAGTTCCTCTGCAACATTGAGCCATCCATATTAGGCCTAGCATATCTGACAGACTTTTCCGTGAAGCAGGATTTTCTGAAGGGCTGTCCTACCTTGTCTTGACAAAGAAAGTCACTTTCTTTGGTATCCTGCTTGTCCAATTTGGACAGCATATAATCAGCAATTGAGGCAATGGCACTTTCTTTCCCAGGAGCTAATTTTTGCAACAAACAAAGAAAACTCCATGTGAAGTTTCTTTAATGTCTGTCATTTCTGAAGTAGATTCGTGCTGCCAAGAGCACACATATCTCATTGTCATAAAAAAGAAAAGAGACTATGTTATATAAACATCTTAAATGCCATATTCTGTAGATCTCTGAAGTATTTGAAGATGCCCTATCTGAAATGTATCTCTGTGTGACCTTGAAAACATCCCTAATATGACTGCAAGTTTGATTGCAATGACTAACTACTAACTTGCATTTCTTTATATCCTAATTAGTTGGTAATAATAACTTTCAAGGACCAGAAATTTGCACTACATTATTAAACGAGCTATATAAGTACAATACCTTGAACAAGATTAGAAATGTGTCTACAGTAAGTTCTAACAAGATCAATCTCAAATTTGCACCAATAAACAAAGATCCATATCAATGTAAAATATTTAAAACAAGCAGCTATTTTTAAAGGCAGACTCAATAATCTACCCTTCTATCCTATCATTTCTATATCCCCATTTTTTCTTTTCAGAAGGGACTCAATAATCTACCTTTTAATCCTATCATATTCACATCCTTCACTTTTTCTTTTCAAAACAAGAACCCTGACTCTAAATTCCTCTGCTCAGCTCTTTTTCTGACCATTGCGAAAAACAACTTGTAACCAACCCCTCTAAACAATGACAAATATCCATAACTCAATGAAAGACCAAAACCCATTTACCCCATCTTTTGGGAATCTGGGTATTATGTTCTTAAATTTACTTCCTGCTGTCTGTGGCCTGTGGCATCTTTAGGGGATTCGGAAAAGAAAAAAAAATTGGGTTAATTGTCAAGTCCTGGGAGAGGTAGCTGTATCATTTGTTGTTCAATCTCTGTGTAATGGGAGACTGCAGGACTTCTTTCAAGTCCTGACTAGAGTAATCTGTGACGCTGGATCATCTCAGCTAGCCCCCTCGAAATTGTCCTGAGAAGTTTGTAGTCCTAAGCCAATCTTTAGGTGATGTTTGCTTAGTGTTGCTATCACAGTCCTGGTGGAATCGTTGTTGTGGGACTCCGATCACAGTCCTGGTGGAATCGTTGTTGTGGGACTCTGATCACAGTCCTGGTGGAATCGTTTTTATGGGGCCCCATCCTCCTTTCATAGACTTCAGAGGTTGCTGTTAGGTATGGTCTTGGTTCACTGCAGAAAACTTAAACATTTTAAATGTCATATGTACCAGGTCTTAAAGAGGTTAAAGGATGGCACTTCTTTATGCACATCCAGAGTACAAAAACTTAGCTCCTAGTTACCTGACAGAGACTCAGACCTGAAATCATGTACAGGAAGCTAGATGAAGCCTTATTCTAGAATTAGTTATTACTCTATATGACATCATGATAAAAGTTTAAAAAATATACTAATCTTATAAGTTTTGAGTTAATATTTACTCCTTAAGAAAAATTTTAAAGAGTCAAAATAAAACCAAAAGATTGTGAGATTAGTGGCAATAAGTACTTCCTTAATTTTGTTTTTTCTTCTGTCCCATGTCAGGTGGCTCTTCTGACATGAAACAGAGATTTTGGGTTTTACTTTAACAAACATGCTTGGGTTTAAAGAAGGAGAAATTCACAGTTCAATTCCAAAGACAGCTTTAAATTTTAATTTGTACTGGGACTACAGAAAGATCATTTGCATTAAATGTCTGTGGAGAAGCTCAGAAATGAATGTTTGGGATGAGCTGTGGCTATTGAGTTCACATTGGATGGATGAAGGGGTCTAATGATGTGCACAGAGGATGAAGGGGTCTAATGATGTGCACAGAGGATGAAGGGGTCTGATGATGTGCACAGAGGATGAAGGGGTCTGATGATGTGCACAGAGCAGTGGTTTTCAACCTGTGGGTTGTGACCCCTTCGAGGTCATATATCAGATATTCTGCATGTCAGATAATTTTATTACAATTTACAAAGTATAGTTATGCAATAACAATGAAATAATTTTATGGTTGGGAGTCACCAGAACATGAGGGACTGTATTAAGTGGTCATAACATTAGGAAGGGTGAGAGCCACTGCTCTAGAAGGTTAATGTGCTCACAGACACTCCCAGAGGTGTGTCTCCTTTATGTTAAAATATTGTATTATTATTATTGCTTTATTATTATTATTTGTTTGTTTTGTGTGTGTATGTGTATGTGTGTGTGTGTGTGTGTGAGAGAGAGAGAGAGAGACAGAGACAGAGACAGAGACAGAGAGAGGCAGAGGTCATTAAGGAGGCAAGGACTTGTTTTGGCTGTGCTGTGCTGTGCATTCCAGGCTAGCTGGCCCCAGAGCTTCTGGGAGATTCTCTTGTGTCTGCCTCCCATCTTGCTGTAGAAATGCTGGGATTACAGATGTGTGCCACCCCATCTGACTTTTTTTTTGCGGGTTCTGGAGATGGACTCAGGTCATTAGATTTGCAGAGCAAACACTATTAAAATTACCCACTGAGCCACCTCACTGACTCTCTCGTACATAAGTCTAATCCTATCAAGTCGATGACCCCTAAAGATGTATATGACAATGGGATTTTATGGTCTTGGTGGCCCTACTCTTTGGGCTTAGGTTTAATTCATGGTGTATGGGGTACATAGAACTGGACACTTTTTCCTACTTTGGGCTCCGGAAAACTCAGTCTGATCAGCAAGCCAGGTCTTTGTGGTCAAGGGCCAAGTAACTCCACCAAACTGCGTGTGAGGCCAGAGAAGCACATCATTTGTGATTCATACACACCGTGTAACTACACACTGACCACCAGCTCTCGCTCCATCATCCCCCAAGGAGGGGACTCTGGCCCAGAGCAGTGTGACATTTAAATGAAGGGATGGCAGGGCCCTTACCACGATTCTTGCTGTCGTCAGCATTGGTTCCTCCTTGCTGAAGAGCTCGTGCTAACTGCTGACCAGTGTGGTCAGGTGGACCATTTCCCTCCTGTGTGTTCCCTGGGGTGTTCTATGACATCCTCCCTTGCTGGCTGAAGCTGCACTCAATTTCCCTGCCTGATCTTTTCTCCCTTCCTGCTAATAACTGGCAGCTCATTCTGTGTGGCTCTGAAGACAAAGGCTGGGGCTGCAGAGTGAAGAACTGGACCTGGGGTCTGTGGTGCTCCGCACTCCTAACTTCACTAGTCTCCATGGAGACACAGAGGGAACAGGCCTGGGGAGAGAGCAAGTCCTCTGTCTCCTGCCGCTCTCCTTCAAAGCTGCTTCCTTGCCTGTTTCTCCTCATCCACGGACAGAATCTCAGGCAGGATATCCCTTCCTGATCCTATTAATATACTATAAATATCCAATAAAATAATCAGAAAAGCTCAGGCTCCCATCAGCTTAGCGCCTCTCTGGGTTTTTGTGATGGGGTCTGAATGATGGCCCTGCTGGTCCTCCCCTCTGTGCTCCCCTCCTCCAGCCCCCTCACCTGCCTCGCTCCAGATGGCAGACAGAGTTTCCTTGTTTGGGAAGGCAGAAATCTGATCTTTGCAACTTCCAGGTGGAGGGAATTCTAAATGACATTCTGGTTGATTAGTGGGCACCAAAGTGACATTTACACAGGAGCCAAGGTGGAGAAGAGCGAGTATGTGGCTACATGATATGGCAACCGTGTACGATGACTGGGCTTCAGGGAGCTAGGGGAGCTGGGTGTGGTGGTGCATACCTTTAATCCCAGCAGGTGGCAGGTGGATCTCTGTGAGTTTGAGGTTAGCCTGGTCTACAGAGTGAGTTCCAGGACAGCCAGGGCTACACAGTGAGGCCCTGTCTCAGGAAAAGAAAAAAAAAAAAAGCTAGGAACAGGACTTGGAATATTTTCACTCCACAGATCTTTTAGCAGTTTAGAAACACCACGTGATTTTCTGCACACCTAAAGCACATGCACTTAAGAATGCTGACTCGGGAGACTGGGAGATGGCTTTGTCCAGCAGGAAAGTGCTTGCTGCCCCAGCATGAGCACCAGAGGTGGACACCCAGCCCCTAGGCGCAGCCGCAGTCCCTGCAGAGGGTGGGGGCAGCCGCAGGCGGATGCTCTGAGCTTTCAGGCTAGCCAGGGGAGCTGATCAGTGAGCTTCAGGCTTAGTTAGAGACTCTGTCTTAAAATGTAAACACATAAGGTGGAAAACAAGGATCTCTGGTCTACACGCACGCACATGTCCTGCCTGCATGATATTCATTTTTATAGGCACGGTTCTGTTTTCTTCTGGGTCCCTCCATTGTTGGGGGTGTGTCATGGGCAGTTCTCTTGTGTGTAACTGGTGCCTCTACTGGCCACCTCCTAGCCTCGTCCCCAAAGCCTACTGCCTGGTTATCCAACCGCCCGCTCCTCCACGTAGTCCTTATTGTACACTCTGGTAAATTAATTGAGAATAACTCCCTTCTGGGAGTGGCCAAATCTGCTCAATGACAAACTTTCACCCAGTTTCACATTTCTTTCCCTACAAAGGACAGGGGTGGTAACAACCTACCCTCTGGCACACTGCCACTGTTACGTATAAATCCATAAAAGAGGGACTCATTTCTAGGGCCAAAAGCGTCTTCAGTTCAGTCTCCCCTTCTATCCAGATGAGAGCTCTTTCTGAGGGCAGGGTCTGCAGCTGCCTGTGTCCTGCCGTTTCTCCTGTACCCATTAGCTTCTTCTTCATTTTGCTGTCCAGCACTGGGACACACCCAGAGGGGCCTGGGATCCCTCAGCTGTCTGGAGTCTATGGGGTGAGTTCCTGTCGGGTCTTATCTAGGGGTCGCTCTAGGCCTGGGGATAGGGCAGAGCCTTGATTGTCTCCTCTCCTCCCCTGTCACCCTCTCCTCATCTCTCCTGCCCTTCCTCTCTTCTCACGTGTGCTCACTCTCCACTAACTGCCCAGTCCTGTGTCCTTCTTGTTTGCTTGATCACCACTCCTTGGGGGTGACTCTCAGTACTGTTGAGCAAGTATTTCAAATGACTCGAGTCACTCTCATTCTCCTCTCCTCCTCTCTCTCCTCTCTCCCTAATTTCCACAAGGTCTCATGGAGCCCAGGCTGGTCTTGAACTTGAGGTCTTTCTGCCTAGAGGCTCTGGGATTCCAAGCACTGGGATTCCAGTTCAGGTTGATGCAGTGCTGAGGCTCAAACCCAGGGCCCTGTGTGTACGAGGCAAACACTCTACCAACTGGGACTTGTCCCCATGCCCCTGAGTCTTGTTTCCATTCTTGTTGGTCTTGCCCACACTCCATCTGCAAGCACAAGGCTAGCTCATCTTGAGAAGGGAAGAAATGGCCAAGCTGGCCCCTTCTCTGCCCTCCTCCAGAGGAAGTCTGAGAACCTCAGGAACATGGCAAGGGGAAACAGAAAAACGGGCACAGTCATCTCTTTTTTTAATCACAGTGATTTTTGATCTCTTGAGGTTTAGGCCGAGTTCCTCTTTGGTTAGAAAGAGCTGGTTTGCTTCTGAGAATGTTAAGAGAACTGGTGCCCTGACTGAAAGCCACAGTAGACATGTTGTTTCCTTAGTCTCCTCTTATGGAGGAAACCAGTAGCCAGCACGTAGGGGTCAGAAGATAGGTGCCTGCAGGTAAGGACCAGCAGGTAGGGCCAGCAGGTAGGGACAGTAGGTAGGGACAGGAGGTAGGGCCAGCAGGTAGGGACAGTAGGTAGGGACAGGAGGTAGGGCCAGCAGGTAGGAGACAGGAGGTAGGGGACAGGAGGTAGGGACAGCATGTAGGGGACGGCAGGTAGGGGACAGAAGGTAGGGCCAGCAGGTAGGAGACAGGAAATAGGGGACAGCAGGTAGGGTTAGCAGGTAGGAGTCAGGAGGTAGGGACAGCAGGTAGGGAACAGCAGCTAAGGGACAGGAGGTAGGGACAGGAGGTAGGGAACAGCAGCTAAGGGATAGGAGGTAGGGACAGGAGGTAGGGACAGGAGGTAGGGACAGCAGGTAAGGGACAGGAGGTAGGGACAGGAGGTAGGGACAGCAGGTAGGGGACAGGAGGTAGGGACAGCAGGTAGGGGACAGGAGGTAGGGACAGGAGGTAGGGACAGCAGGTAGGGGACAGGAGGTAGGGACAGGAGGTAGGGACAGTAGATAGGGGACAGGAGGTAGGGACAGGAGGTAGGGACAGGAGGTAGGGACAGGAGGTAGGGACAGCAGGTAGGGGACAGGAGGTAGGGACAGGAGGTAGGGGGCAGGAGGTTGGGGACAGGAGGTAGGGGCCAGCAGGTAGGGCTGCTCTGTGAATTCCAAAGGAAGAGGTCTTGCATTCATTCCTCTCCAAGGGACAAGTGGGAAATGGACCTTCAGTGGCCTGAAGCTCCATCTCCTGAAACCACAGGTGTCTCACTAGCCAAGATTCCCTGCTTCTTGGCATTTTCACACTGGTCAGTCTTTGGCTCAGAGATCAAGAGGACACTGCCTTGAACCTGTTTCCATTTGGACTAAATATCTGCACCCTACCCTTTCAATAAAGGGGCCTCTAGCCTGGTGGGACCCTTATTCTGTAGGTAAGGGCTCCCTGATGCCTACTAGGACCTCTGGGATCATCTTTAATGCAGAATTCAGATCTGCTTCCATCTGAGAAAGTCAATTTTTTTTATTTTTAATTTTTCTACTTTTGAGACAAGGTTTCACTGTGTAGCCTTGGTTACCCAGGTACTCAATATGTAAACCAAGCTGGCCTTGAACTCACAAAGATCTTCCTATCTTTGCCTCTTGAGTTTGAGGATTAAAGATCTGTGCCACTACGGCTAACAGAAAGTCGTCTTAAAGAAATTAAATTACATGGCTGGAGAGACAGTTCAGGAGTTAAGAGCATGGACTGCTCTTCCTGAAGGCCAGGGTTCAATTCCAAGCACCCACATGGCAGCTAACAACTGTCTCTGGCTCCAAGGATCTGACGCCTTCACACAGACATACATTCAGGCAAAACACCAATGTACATAAAATAAAAATTAATAAGTTGAAAAAGAAATCAAGTTACTTAAGCTTTTGCGTATGTGTGTATCCTATGTTGGGCATGTTCTCCTTGACCCCCCTGATGTAGGAGGGTCATCTGTCTATGTGTTACTTTCATTGGTTAATAAAAAAAACTGCCTTGCCTTTTGATAGTACAGCAGCTTAGATAGGTGGAGTAGACAGAACAGAATGTTGGGAAGAAGGCAGTGAGGTAGACGCCATGCTTCTCCTACCCAAGACAGACGGTGGTTAGAATCTTCCCGGTAAGCCACCACTTCATGGTGCTACACAGATTATTAAATATGGATTAAAACAAGATGTGAGAATTAGCCAATAAGAAACTGAAACTAATGGACCAGGCAGTGTTTAAGTGAATACAGTTTCCGTGTAATTATTTCGGGTGTAAACTAGCCAGGAGCTGGGCGGCAGGAACGCGGCCCACTACTCCTATTTACTACAGAGTGGTGCCCAACGTGTCGGCTAAATCCACTTAAAAACCTGAGAGGGCTTAAAAAGGAGAGAGAGAGAGTTTAACACAGCTTTGTGCTGTTTGTTGGCAGTGCTCCGCAGAGAAATTTCTCTGACTCAGCAGCCCTAGCAGGAAAAAAGCTGCACGGTTTTAAAACGCGGCTTCCTGGACTGAGCCGCCAGTGCGAACTCCAGCTATCAAGTATTTCAATGGCTTTCATGGCACTGGATGTTTGTGTTCCTGCTCGGGATCGGGAAGAAAGTACTCTGAGACCAGGCCAATGGCTCAGGGTTCCCCGCCTGTACCTGGGCAGACAGCAGAATCAGGCTTAGGCAGGCGGGAGAGCATGGCGGATTTCTGCCGCCATACAGAGAGATGTTTCCAGGCTGTGCAGTGCTCTGCCTGTCAGATTTGGCTGTAACCTGGATGAAAAGAGTTTCTGTGCTGCACGATCAGTCTCAGAGTTAAACTGCTGAGTGTGGTTCCTACCTGGCGGCCCCAGAGCTAGCAGAAAATGGTACATCCACCATTTTGAAATTGGAGAGAGGTGAAGCCAACATCCAGACCTGCCCAACCAAGCTACTCAGCATTTTAAAAGTTCTTCAAGACAGTAAAGAATTACAGATTCACAATAGGACAGATTCAGACATAAAAGACCTCTAAATGGGTCACAGTGTTGGATGACTGTACGTAGGCTTGGGAGAGAGAAGAAAAAGAACATAGAGAACAAAGTTAATGCCTTTAAAAAAAAGGGTAAAGTCTTTAAAGAGACAGAGTACAGATAGTTAAAGATTAAAAGAAATAAATAAAAATAAGCCACGTAAAAATGGAAAATTCACAGAGAGTCTGGATTACGTACATTGTGTTTTTTTTTAAAATTTTTGACTGTGAAGGAGCTAAGAATAGAGAGACATTTCATTATATGGGCTACCAAGCTAAACCAGAATGGATATTATAAGGGTATTATGACTTCAGAATTTGGATCTAAGGATATGATATTTTGGAAAAGAGATTCTTCTTTTGTTTTCACAGAGGATGAGATCCTGTGGATTGCTTCTATCCCAATATGGTATGACAGACCACGCCCTCCTGAAAGATTGCTGTGAACACCCTCAAAAATTACTTCACACAGGATACACCATAAAAGACCTGATTAACAATGCCCCTATACAGCAGGAAGACGTTTGGAAAGAAATAACTACGTCCATATTCCTAGATATTGTTTATAAATGTTCTTTTACATTTAAAGGGGGATATGATATAGATATAAATAATTTGCATTGGCATGGATTTTAAGGTCAATTTTGTTATATGTATATGTACTTCTGATCTTGATTAAGGTATTGTGATTGTGTAGTTCATTTAAAAATGTAATGTATAATTAGGAAATATAGGTTGTTGATGGAAAATCATCGATAATAGTTGTCTGTAGTCATGTTAATTAGATTTTCTAGGTATATAGAGTTATATTTCAGTTAAATAGGCATTCTTCATATCTTTCAAAGACTACAGAATATGGCATTTAATGTTTTAATAACTTAGGGCTTTTCATGACAACGAGACACGTCTGCTCCTGGCAGCACCAGCTACTTCAAGAGGAAGATGGGCATTGAAGAGGCTCCTTAAGGAGTTTGATAACCATTTGGGCGAGAAACTGCTCTTGCCTGGACTGTTGCATAAACTGGACACAGAGAACCCGCAGAGAGAGAACTGCTGAACTTACCTAACTGTGAGATAGTCTTTCGGGGTTCCTGATTCATGAAAGAGTCTGCGAGCCATTCTACAGAACACAGCAGATAGTGACTGAACTGCCTTTGAAATTTCTTGCTTCATGGAAATGTCTGCTGGATACTATGGGCCTGTAGGCTGAAGATGGATGTCCCAATGGTACAAAAGAACTTTGGGTGACTGTCCAGGCAATGAGATGTCTCTGTCATTTCTAGAGTTTTGGAAGTTGCTTACTTCTTGTTTACTTAGGTAATATTATATCCTTCTGGAGTCTTTGATGGAGTTGAAGAATGGTTAGTTATAGTTATAGTTTTCCTTAGTTATGATAAAAGATAAAATAGATATAGATATTGTAACTATAATTCTTGCTTTATAACTGTTTTGCTATATGTAATTTTACTATGTTAAAGTTAAAGCCTTCCTTTTTGTTTAAACAGAAAAAGGGGAAATGATGTAGGAGGGTCATCTGTCTATGTGTTACTTTCATTGGTTAATAAAGAAACTGCCTTGGCTTTTGATATGACAGCAGCTTAGATAGGCAGAGTAGACAGAACAGAATGCTGGGAAGAAGGCAGTGAAGCAGACGCCATGCTTCTCCTGCCCAAGATGAACATGGGTTAGAATCCTCCCAGTAAGCCTCAACCTCAAGGTGGTATACATATTATTAGATATGGGTTAGTCAAGATGTGAGAGTTAGCCAATAAGAGGCTGGAGATAATGGGCCAGGCAGTGTTTAAAAGAATACAGTTTCCATGTAATTATTTCGGGGGTAAGCTAGCTGGGATCCAGGCAGGAACACAACCTGCTGCTCCATTTGCAACAACCCCCCCCCAACCTTCTCTTTTCTTGTTCTTCTCACGTCCACTCATCCCCTTTGTTGGGAGCCAGACTGACAGACTCAAGTTTCTCAGCGGCCTTGAAGAAAGGACAAAGGGAATGTAAATTCTGTGTCCTTGTCCAGGAGTGGACTTAGCAAGTCCAGTGCACCTCACACAAGTCAAGGTTCCCAGAGATCCACATGCCTCTGCCTCCCGAGTGCTGGGATTAAAGGTGCACCACCACCGCCCGGCACTATGTGATTTTATATAACTATATAAAACCTAGGATCCATACATGGAGGAAGACATACATTTGTTTTTCTGCAACTAACCTAATTCATTTAATATGTTGCTTTCTCTAGTTGTATCCGTTTTCCTGCAATAAAATAATTTATTTTTTTAAATATTTAGTTTTTATTCATATGTCACTCTGTGTTTGTCTCTCTGTGTGTGCACAGGTGTCCTCTGGGGTCAGAAGAAGGTATTGGATCCCTTGGATCCTGACTTACAGGTGGTTGGAGCCACCTAATAAGAGTGCCAGGAACTGAACTCTGGTCCTCAACTACTGAACCATCTCTCTAGCCTTAATTTTATGCTTCTTCATGGCTGAAAAGAATTGTATTGTGTATACACACACCTTCCTCATCCATTTCTCTGTTGAAAAATCAATGTCTTGCTAGAGGAGAAAAGGACCAGATGTCCCACATGTTGTGTGGCAGCTTTTTTTTTTCCTCAAATGCCCTGGGATACCTGGGCCTTTCTGTCAGGGTCTGGTGCTATCTTCCACTTCCTGTCCCAGGGTCCGGGTTGTTAATGCGGGGCTGGGAGCAGAGGATAAGAGTGGTTTGACTTATATAGGGCACTGGGTTGTAGTTTCTTTTCTCACTGCTGACAAGAAGCAACTCAAGGGAGCTTATCATGGCTCTCAACCCAGTGGTACAGTCTACCCAGATGTATCAGGAGATGCTGGTTCCTGTCTGGAAGCAGAGGACTGCTTGCTCACCTCTTGGATCAGGAAGCAGAGAAAAGGGAAAGCCAGTTCTGTTGACTTTCTCTTTTCCCCCTTCTACTCCAAGTCTGTTTCTGCATCAGTGGGATGGTATCACCCACATTCAGAGAGGGTCTTTCCTCCTCAGTGAGTCCTTTCTGGAAGCTCCCTCACAGACCCACCCAAAAGAGTGCCTCACTACTGCCTTAGGCGGTTATTAATTCAACCCAATTGGCAATTAAAATTAACCATCACAGGTACCAGGCAAGGAGGATCAGAAAGGACATTCTCATCCTCATACACTTGACTGGAACCAAGGTAAGCAGCAGGAAGAGACAGGTCCATTCTTGAAAGTTCAGGGCAGTCTGGCTTCAATTCAGTTGACTTAGGGTGATGCTCCCACTAAAGGCTGAGCAGATGGAATGCTGGCGGCTACAGCCAGTGGATGCAGGATGACTGGAGACAGGCCTGGAAGAGCTCCATCTTTGCTTCCTAGCTTCCTTTCTAGAGCTGGAAGGTCAATCTTAGCATCCTATCTGTGTAACATGAGGGCCGGCTTGTTGGGGTTTCTGTTCCGCCCGGTACCCCACAGCTGGCAAGTCCCAGAGAATCAATCACACAGAGATCTCTATAAGCTATAAAGCTGATTGGCCCATTAGGTCAGGCTACTTATTAGTTCTTATGACTTATGTAACCCCATTATCCTTATCTATGTTAGCCACATGGCTCAGTACCTTTTCCAGTGGGGCAGCTTACATCTTTCCTCTCCGGTGGTCTGGGCAGAACTGCGGAGGCAGCTTCCTGCTTTCTAGAATACTCCCAGTCTCTTTGCTCCACCTCTACTTCCTGTCTGGCTTTCCTGCCTATACTGCCTGCCTGACCAATCAGCGTTTTATTAAAATATGATTGACAAAATACAGATAATTCTCCCGCACCATTTCCTTCTTTTTTTTTTTAAACAAAGGAAAATACCCATAGTTCATTTGTTGGGGATGTGGGCGTAGTATTTCAGGCTACTTCCAGCTGGTTGGGGGCGCTGATATTCTTATGGGGACCTAAAGAAAATTTAGAGTTATAATCAAGTCCTGACTGGAGTATCCTGGGAGTCTTGATCATCTCAGGCAGCAGTCTTGAATCTATTCTGGATGTAGAACTCTGTCATCTGGGTCATCTGTTCCTATCGGAAATTTCTCAGGAGGTCTTCCTTTATCGAACCTGATTTTTCTTAACTCAGGATGAATCCACAGCCTCTCATTTTCTGTGGAAACAAAAGCAAAATCTCTTCTCCAAAGTAACATACCTTTTGACTTCAGTTTTGAAGTCAGGGTATTTTCAAAATATCTATCTTGGATTAATTCAGCAGCATTTATAAGCAAATATCTTTTAGCAGCTGTTGCTCCTTTCTCAGCATTCAAACAATTCAAAGAGAGCATAATAGCATACAGTATCAAGATTCTCTGTGTATTTTCCATCTTTATGTGGCTTTACTTTAACCTCTATTTCTTATATTTTTACTTTTACTTTTAGAGACAGGTTCTCTGCATATTTTTGTCCTGGAATAACTATGTAGACCAGGCTGTCCTTGAACTCACAGACATCCCTCTGTCTCTGCCTACCCAGTGCTGGGATTAAAGGTGTGTGCTACAACACCTTGAACTCACAGAAATCTGTCTGTCTCTGCCTCCCAGGCCTTGGGATTAAAGGTGTGTGCTACCACACCTTGAAGTCACAGAGGTCAACCCACCTCTGCCTCCGGGGCATAGGGATTAAAGGTGTGTACTACCACACCCAATTACTCTCTTTCTTTTTTTTTACTTTAAGAACTTTTACTTTTACCTTGCATGTATTTTAAACACACTGTAAACCATTAAGAGGTCTTCTTCAACTTTGAATCTTTCTTTTACTATATATCTCTCTTTTTCTGACTACAGAAGTCTTTAAGGGGAGGATGAAAGCCGTGGCTTTGATGGCTGAATCCAGCCCATTCCTTAGCTTTCCAGCCTCATGGCAGAGGTACCGGCTGTAGCCATGTTTATCACCACAACTCTACAGTGTTTCAAGCATTCTGCTCACAGACCACACTCAGTTGGACTGCCTGCCTGAAAGAGTCAATGTTTGGCCTGGCAGGATAGCCCAGAAAGTCAGCATTTTAAGACAATGTGGCTTTTTTTCCTGCTACAGCTGAAAACCGAAAAGCATGCATTCAGCTTTTCATTGACACCGTTTAAGTGTTTTGTGGCAGGACCTCTTAAAAGAGCTGCAGGGTTTTGCAGCTAAAGCTGAGTCAGGAAGCCTCTCTTAGATGAGAGCATTTGCTTGCCTCTAGCAAGCAGAGCAGACCCGAGAAACTGCTGCTACCAAGAAAACATGCTTTATTCTTTTCTAAGCTTTCTCAAGCTTTCTGTGGATTCAGTTATCCACGTTGGGTGCCATATGTAACATGAGGGCTGGCTTGTTGGGGTTTCTGTTCCGCCCAGTACCCCACAACCAGCAAGTCCCAGAGAATCAATCACACAGAGATCTCTATAAGTTATAAAGCTGATTGGCCCTTTAGGTCAGGCTACTTATTAGTTCTTATGACTTATGTAACCCCATTATCCTTATCTATGTTAGCCACATAGCTCAGTACCTTTTCCAGCAGGGCAGTTTACATCTTTCCTCTCTGGTGGTCTGGGCAGAACTGCGGAGGCAGCTTCCTGCTTTCTAGAATACTCCCAGTCTCTTTGCTCCACCTCTACTTCCTGTCTGGCTTTCCTGCCTATACTGCCTGCCTGACCAATCAGCGTTTTATTAAAATATGATTGACAGAATACAGATAATTCTCCTGCACCATATCTGGGTTTCCCACCCAGAGACTCAGCTCTAGGATGAGCTCAGCCAGCCAGCTCTTGCCCAGTGGCTTATGTTTGCCACAGAGAAAGTAAATTCCATGTGTAGTTTCTTTGATGCCCATTATTTTGTCTGAAGTAGAATGGTGATGACAGGAGCAGACGTGCCTCATTGTCTTAGAAGAGCCTATGTTATTAAAACATCTTAAATGTCATATTCTGTAGATCTCTGAGATTTTTGAAGAGGACCTGTCTATCTATAATGTATCTTTGTTTGACCTTGAAAACATACCTAATATGCTACAAGTTTGATTATAAAAGGTGACTAATTACTAACCTGCATTTCTTTATTATCCTAAACAGGTGGTAATAATAACTTTCAAAGTCTAGAAATTTGCATTATGTTGTATAATAGAAATGTATGTACAGTATATTCTAACAAAATTAGTCTCAAATTTGTATCAATATACAAAATTTGTATACAATATATCAAAGACCAATCAAATGTAAAACATTTAAAACTAGTAGTTGCTTTCTAAAAGTAGATTCAATAATCTACTTCTTTATCTTATATCTATATCCTCCCTTTTTTCTTTTCAGAGTAGATTCAATAATCTAACCTCTTATCCTATCATATCTATAGACCCCTTTTTTCTTTTCAGAAAGACAGATTCAGATGGAAAAGAGAAGCCTCTAAACAGTTTATAGTGTGTTTAAAAATATACACAGGCTTGGTCGATAAAAGAAAAAGGATGGAGAAAGTCATTTAAAAATTAGAAATAGAGTAGCCAGGTGTAGTGGCTCATGCCTTTAATCCCAGCACTCGGGAGGCAGAGGCAGGAGGAACTCTGTGAGTTCAAGGACAGCCTGGCCTACAGAGTTAGTTCCAGGACAGCCAAAGATACACAGAAAACCCTGCCTCAAAAAGTCAAACATTAAAAAATAAAAATAAAAGAAATAGAATAAGAAAAAAAGCCACGTAAAGATGGAAAATATACAGAGAATCTGGATACTGTATGTTATTGTGTTGTCTTTGAATTGTTTGGCTGTTAAGGAAGGAGCAACAGCTGTTAAAAGACATTTGAATATAATTGATGCTGGATTAATCCAACCTCTATATTTTGAAAATGCCTTGACTTCAAAATTTAAGTCAAAAGATATGTTACTTTGGAGAAGAGGTTTTGCTTTTGTTTCCATAGGAAATGAGAAGCTATGGATTCATTCTGGGTGAAGAAAAATCAGATTTGATCAAGGAAGATCCCATGAGAAATCTTCGATAGGAGTGGCCAGATGATCCAATGTTTTAGAGTATCTCTGTTGCATTTTTCTCTGAGTTCTGCATCCAGAACAGATTCAAGACTGCTGATTGAGATGATCCAGCTTCACCGAAAACTCCAGTAAGAACTTGACAATAATACTAAATTTTCTTTGGGTCCCCGTAAGATTATCAGTGTCCCCAATCAGTAGGAAGAAGGCTAGAAAACTACACCCACATTCCCAAAAATGGATTATGGATGTTTGTCTTTGTTTACAAGACTTGTTTGGTTACAAGTTGTTATGCATAATGGTCAGGAAAAAAGCTAAACAAATAAGATTAAATTCAAGGTCTTGTTTTGAAAAGATAAAAAGGAAAATTGTCATGGGATACTCTTGTACGCTGTAAAGATTCATCACTCTTATTGGTTTAATAAAATGCTGATTGGCCAGTAGCCAGGCAGGAAGTATAGGTGAGACAACAAAACTAAGAAAATTCTGGAAAAAGGAAAGGTACACAGTCACAAGTCAAATGCAGAGGATGCAAGATGAAAATGCCTTACTGAGAAAAGGTACCAAGCCATGTGGCTAAACATAGACAAGAATTGTGGGTTAATTCAATTTGTAAGAAGTAGTTAATAATAAGCCTGAGTTAATAGGCCAAACATTTTATAATTAATATAAGCCTCTGTGTGTTTCTTTGGTACTGAATGACTGTGGGACTGAGTGGGACAGCCAACAAAGGTAGCAAGAGCTTTGGGTACCAAGGGATGCTGAGCAAGAAGGCTGGCTGCTTCCAATTAGGGAATCCCCCTGTAACAGTAGACAGCGATTTCCTTGGCCTGCTGATTAGCCTGCCACCCTAGATTTTGATATTACACTGTTACTGAGCCTCAATACTCAGGGAGGCTAGGGCAGCATTCCAGCCCTGTGGCCAGAGCTTTTATTAGATTCTCAGTAAGGTATTAGCCAGATCTCTTTAAGTCTTTCCCTTACAAAAGAGAACTGGATTCAGTGGTGAGAAGTGGAAACTTCTAGAAAACAGATTCCTGGCTATTGACTGTGGAGAGTTCTGAACAATTATCAGATCACCCATTCATTTATCATCTATTCATTCATCCACCTATTCTCTATTGCTGCTCCATCCATATCCATCCACTCTCTGATCGTCTATCCACCTACTCATTCATTGTTTTACAATTCATCGATCCGTTGATTTCCATTCATCTTTTCATACATTGTCCATCCATTTGCTGATCATCTGTCCAACCATTGATCTATTTACATTTTTCCATTCATAAAACCATCTGCTTCTCTCCTACTCATTCATTCTGCTGCTTATCTTTCACCCATCCATCCACTCATCCATCTGTCATCCATCTATCCATCCATCATCCATCCATCATCAATTTATCCATCCATCCATCCATCCATCCATCCATCCACCCATCCAATCATCCATCCATCCACCCATCCAATTATCTGTGCCAACTCCTTAATTTTCTTCTTGTTCTTTTTTTCTTTCCTCTTCACCTTCTCTCTTTCCTACTTTCTGAGAAATATTTGTCTAGAGTCCACTATGTAGCATGGTTTTAGATTTAGCAGGCTTCTTCAAAGCATGAGGAGCTTCTCAGGAGAAAAGTTACTCTCACTGAACCTAAATTGGCTCCTCTGTACCCTAAGTTTCTCCTCTGTAGGGAACTCTGTTCATGATTCCAGGGGAGTAGAAAGGAGCAGAATAGAGCAGAGAGGAGAGAGAAAAGAGCAGTTTGAGACAACTGCTGCAGAGCCATCCTACTTTATGTGAGATACCCAAGCTTCAAGCAGCACGGAGGAGAGCCAAAGCCTCACACCTAACAATGTTAATCTCTATGTTGCATTTTATAAAATTTCATAATTGTATATGAGAATGTTTTATTGCAGTGGTCTCCTAATCAGTCTCTCTGCTTCCAGACTCCTTTACCCAAGTCTATGCTCTTAACCATGGTCAGAGGGATCTTTTTTTTTGTATATACACACAAATAAATATATACATATATATTTGTGTGTGTATGTGGTTACATATGTATGCATATGTCATATGTGTGTGCATGCTTTTAGGGGCCAGAGGTCAATGTCCAGTGGCTTTGTCGACCAATTTCCACCTTATTTTTAAATCATGGTCTCTTAGTGAACTTAGAGTTCTCATTACCAGACTGATTAGCCAGGGATCTCCATGGATCCTCCTGTCTCTGCCTCCTTAGCCTGGGGATATAGGTGCCTACTGGTGTACCTGGACTTTACATGGGTGCTGGAGATATGAACTCATGCTTAGATGTGGCAAGCACTTATCTCCCTACTCCCTCAGAGTGCTTTTCCTAACCGCTTTCCTGCCTGAAGTCCTCTTTCTGAACCCACAGGAAGGAGGTAAAACTCCTTAAGATGATGCAAAAGGACCTCATCATCTGACTAGATGCCTCTTTAGACCCACGCCCACCCCTGCCATATACGTCACATGCACATAGAACCAGAGCTATCCACAGTTCCCCTAGCATCCTATTAGTCTTGATTCTCAGACACTAAGTGTGCCCGTCCCTCAATCAGCACCCCAGTCACTCTGCTCCCTGAATGTTCTTTGTTCCCCAGACACTGAGTGTACCCGTCCCTCAATCAGCACCCCCATCACTCTGCTCCCTGTATGTTCTTTGACAGTGCATATCCATCTTCTGCCATGTTTCCCACCTCAGATTCTAATTTACTAGTTCAGGTTATTTTTTTGGTCAGGTTGCAAGCTTCCTGAGTTAGAAAACTGAATAGTTCATCTTTGGGGTCCTGGGTTGGGCTCTGAGAAGTCTCTCAGTGTGTCTTTGTAGGGTGGGTGAATAGATGTTGGATGAATGATAGATGAGAGACTTTTTTACAAGAGAAATATAAGAGCCGTCAGAATAGATGATTAAAAAGTCTGTGTTCTAGGGAAGAAGTCAAGTGTCTGCCCCACAAAAGCCCAGATATTTGAGGAGGGAATGAAGCTGTGGCCTCAGCCAGGCAGTGTCTAAGTCAAGAACAGGGAACTTGGGCATGACATAGTTACCTGCTCTGTGACTCATTTCCTGTTTCCTTCTGGATAAAATGCCCCTGGGGAGACAAACAGCCAGAAGCTCCTGCACTCGAGGTGGAGATGAAGGAGAAGGAGGTCCCCGATGCACACTTCACCGTGGACAAGCAGAACATCTCCCTCTGGCCTCAAGGCAAGTGCCAGCGACTGCTGCACGCCCAGTTGGTGCTTATACCAGTCACCACTCTTCAGTGATCCTCTACAACCCTCTGTGTCTCCTTCCAGAGCCTTCTCCCAAGTCGGATCTGTCTCAAGTCCTGAGGAAAACTCTCAACCTCCGCGTGGCCTTCATCTGTCTGTCACTGGTGCTGGTCGCCTCGATTGTGTTTCAAGCTGTCTTCTGTAAGTCACCTGGTCCCTGGAGACCCAAATGTTTTTTTTCTATTTTCCTTGGTGTTTTCAGTGTATGATGTTTCTGGAAGTTTCCTGATGCTTCTGGAAGCTGACCTGCTGCTCCTCCTATCCCCGAGTTCTTGGATTTTTGACTGGCATTAGGAAATGTCTTCTCATACTCTTCAGGCTTGAGGAAAGAGTCACCAATCTTTTTATGTCTGCCTTTGACTCCCTTAGCATCCTGTCACTCACAACTCCAATGCCCTTGGATTCAAAGCCTTGTGGGCAACTCTAACAGTGAGAGTGATGTCTCCTGACCCTACTAGGGACCAATTCTCCCCTGAGCAGAGAGAGAACTTGGCCAAGCCAGCAAATCTCCCAGATGATCTCCTCACTCTCTTGTATGTCCATACCTGGAGCCTTCTTATTCCTCTTCTAGAAGCTTCTTGGTTTCTACTGTGATCACACCCTTCTCCCTTCTGACACATCTTTAGAAAGTATAGGGAAGGAATATCTTCTCTTTTCATGGCCTATATGTGTGGTCTCAGATTCTTGGCCACACCCTTCCAGGTCCCTAACATGGACCTTGACCATATCCTGGACTCCTCTTCTCTTCTCTTCTCTTCTCTTCTCTTCTCTTCTCTTCTCTTCTCTTCTCTTCTCTTCTCTTCTCTTCTCTTCTCTTCTCTCTTCTCGCCCATTTCTCTCTCTCTCTCTCTCTCTCTCTCTCTCTCTCTCTCTCTCTCTCTCTCCCTCTATCTGTCTCTCATAGCCCTGGCTTTCTTGGAACTCAGTAGATCAGGCCTGATCTACTGAGATCTGCCTGTCTCTGCTGGAATTAAAGTTGTGTGATACCATGCCTGGCTGTTCCTGGCTTCTAGCAATGCCTTTTTTTTTTATAGGATTCTTTTTGGAAAAATCTCACGTTTTATTTTATTTTGTTTTATGTATGCAAGTGTTTTGCTTGCATGCATGTTTACTGCATGCCTAGAATACTTTGCTTGCTTGCTTGTACACCACAAGCCCTGGTGTCCAAAGATAGAAGAGGGCATTGGGTCCCCCTGGAACGGAGGTTATAGATGGTTATGAGCTGCCACATTGTTCTGGGGAGTAAAGCAGGGTTTTCTGCAAGAAACAGCTTCCTGTGGAGCTGTTTTCAGTCCCACGGGAGTTTTGATAGTTATTGGTTAGTTTTTGCTCACATGCCTGTGATCTTGGTAGAGTATGGAAGATGGGGCCAGGGAAGGGCAGAAATAGCTTTAATGCCCTTCCCATGTGTCCTGGAGTCTGCATGAATATGCCCCTGCCCATGGCCATAGAGCAGCTTGTGAACAGACAAGGGAGGAGTGTGCTGCCCTAGCTGGTGGTCGTGTCTTTAACAGGAGATGGCTAGGGACTAACTCATAGGCTCAGAGGGGGCTCGGTGATGGAGTGATGAGGGGGTGACTAAGAGCGTCCCTTTACCGAGTTCACTCTGACCACACTAAGACATTTCAGGGCTGGGCTCTCCCTCTGCTTGTTCACGAGGCACCTTGGTCTCTTCCCTGCCTGTGCCAACCAGCGTTCCTGACACACAGTGGCACATGGTGTACACATGTGTATGCTAGTGAACGAGTGGAGGGTAGGTGGCAGCTCCTTGGACGTCCTGGTCCTTTGGGATCTTGGTCCTGCAGTTTTCCCTTCCTTGGGACA